>NC_134687.1:87125159-87752346 GCF_050947455.1 Rhinoderma darwinii
TGGACATACGCTGCGTGAAAATCACGGACTGTCTGAACGGCCCCATTGACTAACATAGGTCCGTACGACGCGTGTGAAATTCACGTATCACGGACATGAAACTCGTTCGTGTGAATAAGGCCTTAGGGTATGTTCACACAGCTTATTTTCGGCCGTTTCTCTGGAAGCAGAACGGGCCGTTTTGAAAAACGGCCGCGTAAGAAAACGGCCGCGAAAAAGCAGTGCATGCCACTTCTTCAGCAGTTTTTGGAGCCGTTTTTTAAAGACTATAGAAAAACAGGAGCTGTTTTCCCTTGTTTTGTGTGTGCACATACCCTAAATCAAGGGAGAGATTGAACCTCCTCCCTGTAGATGTAGCACTGCTTAAACTAAGGTCCTGAAGGGAGATTCCCCTTTTGCCGTTTGCAATAAAATTGGTCGCAGTGGAATGGAAACCTATTTTTGCATTTATTCATGAACTTAAGGCATGAGGTTTTCTTTTTTGGCTCTCACCTTTTTACTGTATATATTCTTAGTGGGCCGCAGTGCTTTAGATTATGTTTTTGCCCTTCTCACTGATGTGTCTGTATGCAAGGAATCTGTTTCTATGGTGAACACAACATCGTGCAATGATATGTAGAACACGTAGAACTTAGAGTAACAGTAACTCAAACAATATAAAGTAAAACAATATAATTAATGTAAGAAATTGCATCGCACTGGGGACCTAGCTCATACATACTCCAAATCCAGTGGCATCTATGTCTCTCCGCATTGCATTTTACAAAGAGAAACCTCTGCCTGAGAGATCGCACACACTTTCATCCCTGTATATTTCATGCACATATTGTTTTATTAAACATGTTGCTTTCTTGGATTTACTTTTATCCTTGCAGGGGCTGTTCCTTTAATGTAACACTGTACTATTCATTATTATGCTCATGGAGAGCATTCCTAGGAAGTGTACACAAAAGATATATAAATTTAATATTTATTGAGATACTATCAAATCTCCAGTAGTATCAAATCATAAAAAAACAGCAGGGTAGGATTTGACTTCTCTGCAGTAAACTGGTGTTCACTTGGACCTGTCATTGAGGAAAGCTCCACTAGTGTATAATATACACTACCGTTCAAAAGTTTGGGGTCACCCAGACAATTTTGTGTTTTCCATGAAAACTCACACTTATATTTATCAAATGAGTTGCAAAATGACTAGAAAATATAGTCAAGACATTGACAAGGTTAGAAATAATGATTTTTATTTGAAATAATAATTTTCTCCTTCAAACTTTGCTTTCGTCAAAGAATGCTCCATTTGCAGCAATTACAGCATTGCAGACCTTTGGCATTCTAGCTGTTAATTTGCTGAGGTAATCGGGAGAAATTTCACCCCATGCTTCCAGAAGCCCCTCCCACAAGTTGGATTGGCTTGATGGGCACTTCTTGCGTACCATACGGTCAAGCTGCTCCCACAACAGCTCTATGGGGTTGAGATCTGGTGACTGCGCTGGCCACTCCATTACAGATAGAATACCAGCTGCCTGCTTCTTCCCTAAATAGTTCTTGCATAATTTGGAGGTTTGCTTTGGGTCATTGTCCTGTTGTAGGATGAAATTGGCTCCAATCAAGCGCTGTCCACAGGGTATGGCATGGCGTTGCAAAATGGAGTGATAGCCTTCCTTATTCAAAATCCCTTTTACCTTGTACACATCTCCCACTTTACCAGCAACAAAGCAACCCCAGACCATCACATTACCTCCACCATGCTTGACAGATGGCGTCAGGCACTCTTCCAGCATCTTTTCAGTTGTTCTGCGTCTCACAAATGTTCTTCTGTGTGATCCAAACACATCAAACTTCGATTTGTCTGTCCATAACACTTTTTTGCAATCTTCCTCTGTCCAATGTCTGTGTGCTTTTGCCCATATTAATCTTTTCCTTTTATTAGCCAGTCTCAGATATGGCTTTTTCTTTGCCACTCTGCCCTGAAGGCCAGCATCCCGGAGTCGCCTCTTCACTGTAGACGTTGACTCTGGCGTTTTGCGGGTACTATTTAATGAAGCTGCCAGTTGAGGACCTGTGAGGCGTCTATTTCTCAAACTAGATACTCTAATGTACTTCTCTTGTTGCTCAGTTGTGCAGCGGGGCCTCCCACTTATCTTTCTACTCTGGTTAGAGCCTGTGTGTGCTGTCCCCTGAAGGGAGTAGTACACACCGTTGTAGAAAATCTTCAGTTTCTTGGCAATTTCTCGCATGAAATAGCCTTCATTTCTAAGAACAAGAATAGACTGTCGAGTTTCACATAGAAGCTCTCTTTTTCTAGCCATTTTGAGAATTTAATCGAACCCACAAATGTAATGCTCCAGATTCTCAACTAGCTCAAAGGAAGGTCAGTTTTATAGCTCCTCTAAATAGCAAAACTGTTTACAGCGGTGCTAACATAATTGCACTAGGGTTTTCAAGTGTTTTCTAATCATCCATTAGCCTTCTAACACAGTTAGCAAACACAATGTACCATTAGAACACTGCAGTGATGGTTGCTGGAAATGGGCCTCTATACACCTATGTAGATATTGCATTAAAAACCAGACGTTTGCAGCTAGAATAGTCATTTAGCACATTAACAATGTATAGAGTGTATTTCTGATTAATTTAATGTTTTCTTCATTGAAAAAAACTATGCTTTTCTTTCAAAAATAAGGACATTTCTAAGTGACCTTGAACTTTTGAACGGTAGTGTAGATCAATCGCTATGGTTACTGAGAAATTGAGTGACAAGTCAAAAAATATTTTTGCCAACTTTAGAACCTTTACTAAATAAAAAGTAAAAAATGTTAAGTAAATATAGGCTTATAGAGTATATAATATATAAAATGCCTAAATATTCATTGGGTATTGTAACATACATTGGCATAGTCATCCATTGTGTTGTGTGACTGGATTGAGAATAACCAGAGTACCCAATATATACAGATATGTTCACCCTTAACTTTTTTTGAATTGCGTTAAGTTAATGTAAATATTAGAACTGTCTCATTCCGCGACAGCTGAGTGACAACAAAGAAGTTAGGGAGTGTTCATATCACATATTGAATACTGTGTTCGGTGAAGGCACTGGAAGAATTCCCTTCCCCAAACGCAACCATAGGGCCCCATTGACCCAAAATATGCCAAGAGATTTGCATCAGCAAATCTTTTGCTTTTTTTACTGTATGGAGAAGCATAGTAGACTACACTATTCAATAAAGAGGCATCCAGGAATTTTTTTTTATACCAGAATTTTTTTTTATATTCTCTCTTACAATGGGACCCTATGGGAAAATATACTCCCGACATATACTTCTGACGGAAGGCTCTGATGTGATGTGAACAGAAAATAAGTTGCAAATCACAAATTTCACGGCCTAAAGAGTATATCATTTTTTAAATGATATAGCGCCAACATGTTCCTCAGCTTATTACACAGGTTCCAATCAATCCATGCGCCTACTGGGGCTGACAGTCTAATTTCCACACATACAGGGAAAACATGTAAGGACTCGTTCACATCAGCGTCGGGTTCCGTTCATGGGTTTCGTTAAACCTTTCCGTCGGTGGGACTCATGAACGGAAAGACAAACGGAAACCATAGCTTCCGTATGCATTACCAATGATTTCAGTGGTAAAGCTTCAGTTGCAAACTGTTTCTGTTTGTCTCCGTTCCGTAAGATTTCTGTTGTTTTAGCGGAAACAATAGCGTAGTCGAACGGAACCCGATGCTGATGTGGACGAGGCCTAAACCCTATGTGGTTAGATTGTAACCCAGGACTGCGGATTTGCAAGGAAATAATTCTAAAAACTACAGCTGCTTTACAGACCAGTATTACTGGTGGACTTGTATATGGCAGGCAAGTTGACATTGACCATTGCTAAGAATTGGCAAAGTTGTAATGGTTTACAAACACCTCTGTACAAGATACAATCTGATGGGTCATTCTAAAGGATGGACATACGCAAGTTTCTTTTGTCGTAAACTTTTCTTCTAAGCCTAAAACAACTGAGTAGCATTAGTTAAATGAAGATGCACAGGTCTCTCTCCTCCTGTCAGGAGAGAACGTTTCATAGATTTTCCAATATTCCCCTGTTCTGGCAGAAAGTACATCGCATACACAGTGAATTGGTCAATAAGCCGTTAACCATTGTTAAAAGTGACAAGTAGGTAGACTGATTTAAGACTACAATTGACACTAAAATTGGTAGGTGTATGTACATTGTGAATTATTTCCCCAGGGGTCCTATTCATGTTCCCCGATCTCCTCTAAACAATTGCAGCATTTGTCTTGACAAAGCGCTCTGATTTATCTCCGTAGTAAAGTTTTACTAGCTTTTTTCTATTCATTTTATTCCACTTTGCATTCTCATTTAGTTAGACGACATGAACATTTTAGGTGGAATACTCCCCAACTGGCCTCATTTAAGACATGCAAAGAATCTGCTAAATTCCTCATTGACATAAAACATTGACCACAGGTGCCGTGCTGCATAAAATCTTACAGAATTATCAAAATTCCATGTGAGGATAAAACAGCAATAGATTCATCTACATGACAGGAAAGCTGGAAATGAGCAGGTGACTTAAAGAGGCTCTGTCACCAGATTTTGCAACCCCTATCTGCTATTGCAGCAGATAGGCGCTGCAATGTAGATTACAGTAACATTTTTATTTTTAAAAAAACGAGCATTTTTGGCCAAGTTATGACCATTTTTGTAGTTATGCAAATGAGGCTTGCAAAAGTCCAAGTGGGTGTGTTTAAAAGTAAAAGTCCAAGTGGGCGTGTATTATGTGCGTACATCGGGGCGTTTTTAATACTTTTACTTGCTGGGCGTTCTGATGAGAAGTATCATCCACTTCTCTTCACAACGCCCAGCTTCTGGCAGTGCAGACACAGCCGTGTTCTCGAGAGATCACGCTGTGTCGTCACTCACAGGTCCTGCATCGTGTCAGACGAGCGAGGACACCGGCACCAGAGGCTGCAGTTGATTCTGCAGCAGCATCAGCGTTTGCAGGTAAGTAGCTACAGGTGACAGGTAGGTATAGTCCAAGGTTTATAAGCCATGACTAAGGACCTAGCGAGGGTCTGAAACGCGTAGGCTACCGCCTATCTCCTTTTTTCTCTCTGTACCTTGGACTATACCTACCTGTCACTAACATTTGTTCGTAGCCTCTTTGCTTCGATTTTAACCAAGACTCATTAAAACTTGAAAATAGATTCCCGTTTTAACAGAATTTGCACTCTCAGCGCTGGTTCCAACTCCCCTGTTTCTGTTATACAGGCAATTGTCTATTGAATAAATCTAATAGATAACGGACATTTAAAAAAATAAAAAAAAAAGTTAAATGTGGAGGGGCCCATGTTGGGGGCCTATCTACATCCTGCACCATTTCTTGTCAGTATGTTTTTAAAGTCTAGCAGGACAGATGTTGCCCTGACCAGAGTGAAACTCGTGGACCTACGCTAGTTCTGCAATGCAGCAGCTAAACTCTGAGTCACACTGCTATGTTGCCGTGGATCTTTCTCCGCTGCCCATTTCTATTACCAAGCCTTTGTAGTTCATCTTTAACTAATCATTTGTTTGTGATCCTGACAAATATGCATGTGTGTTAATATGTATGTGTTCTAATATTTTCACATATTCAATTGGTCTGCAGTATTTTACTGCAGTAGCTTTAATCCTGCCTCATATATTATAAGAAATGAGGGTCAGATAGTTCTGTCTACTGACTTGGTATGGGATTGTACTTGGGTGCATGATCTCCGCTTCCATGAAACACTCCAGTAATAAGTTACGTTCCCAAAGCACAGTAAGGCTCCACAGTAATTAAATTAGTGTCTCTCAGAACCTGGCATTATATTGGCTTAATGGCATCAGTTGATTTGCTGCATGGCACCCAGTGGCGAGCACATTTGATTGTCATAATGATAATACTTTATTTCTTTTTGCCCCCAGTGGTGTGCCTGGGGCTCAGATATCATCACTCACAAGTTCTGAAATTAATCTTTTGGTAAATGCTGAACGTATAATTAGTTATAAACCTTTTTGTGGTCTTCATCTGACACAGTTAATTTAAAGCACTTCTTAGACTATAATAATAATAATAATAATAATAATAATAATAATAATATTTAATGTCTCCTGCAGGTTTATATTCATTTCCTTTTTATTTTTATTTTCCAGGTGATTTTGTGAAATTCATCCATCATGGGGAAATACTTGACCTCACTTCTCTTATTGATGTTACTGCAACATTTTGGTGACTGTGATGAAAACCATGGACTCCATTTTTCTTCATCATTTCACTTTACTCACCACCAATACAATGCCACTATCTATGAAAACTCAGCTGCAAAGACTTTCGTTGGGCACTCAACAAAAATGGGTATTTATCTTAAAAACCCTAATTGGGACATCAAATACAAAATAGTCTCTGGGGACAATGAGAACCTTTTTAAAGCAGAAGAGCATATCTTAGGGGATTTTTGCTTCCTGAGGATACGGACCAAGGGTGGTAATACAGCAATTCTCAATAGAGAGGTTAGAGACCACTACCTCCTTTCTGTCAAGGCAACGGAGAAGAGCTCAAATGCTGAAGCACGCACAAAAGTTAGAGTTCAGGTACTGGACACAAATGACTTACGGCCGCTGTTTTCTCCAACTACGTACAGTGTTTCTTTGCCTGAAAACACAGCAATAAGGAGCAGTATTGCTAAAGTCAGTGCAACAGATGCCGACATTGGAACCAATGGAGAGTTTTATTACAGCTTTAAAGAAAGGACTGACATGTTTGCTATTCATCCAACTAGCGGTGCTATTATACTGACTGGCAAACTTGACTATTCAGAGACCAAGCAGTATGACATGGAAATTCTTGCAATAGACCGAGGAATGAAATTGTATGGAAGCAGTGGAATTAGCAGTATGGCTAGGCTAATCATTCACGTGGAACAAGCAAATGTGCATGCCCCTGTTATCGCTACAGTTACGCTCACTCCTTCTGAACTTGATAAAGATTTGACTTATGCAATTGTGACTGTGGATGACCATGACCAAGGAACCAATGGAGAAATAGCCTCTTTAAGCATTATAGCAGGGGACTCTATACAGTATTTTAGGACTAACAGGACTTCTCCGGGAAGTAAAGAATATAAGATTGTAGCTGTAAGAGAGATTGATTGGGATACCCATCCGTTTGGTTTCAACTTGACCCTACAAGCTAAGGACAAGGGCTCTCCACCACAGTTTTCACACCCAAAGTTTATCCACCTTAAATCTTCACAATTTAAGCATGGTCCAATAAAGTTTGAAAAGGATGTTTACAGGGCTGAAGTAAGTGAGTTTGCTCCTCCCAATACACCCATTGTTATGGTGAAAGCAGTTCCAAGTCACCCACATTTGAAATATGCCTTTAAACATACTACAGACAGAAACAGATTCAGTTTAAACCCTAACACTGGTCTCATTACAACGCTTGCCCCATTAAAAGCAAAGTATTCCTCCCACATTGAAGTGGATATTATGACTAGTGACAAAAAAGCCTTCACAAAAGTGATGATCAAAGTGCTTGGTATGAACAGCAATGCCCCAGAGTTCACCCAGACTTCATATAAAGCTGTGGTTGATGAGAATGTGCCCATAGGTAGTCACGTACTTACTGTCAGTGCAATTGATCATGACGAAGGGGAGAATGGATATGTCACCTATAGCATAGCCAACGTAAATCCTGTGCCCTTTGTCATTGATGCCTTTTCAGGAGTGGTTAGCACGGCAGAAGAATTAGATTATGAGCTAATGCCAAGAGTCTATACATTAAAGATTAGGACATCGGACTGGGGTTTGCCTTATCGAAGAGAAGTTGAAATTCCTATCACAGTAACATTAAACAATTTAAATGACAACACCCCGTTATTTGAGAAGATAAACTGTGAAGGTTCGGTCCCCAAGGATCTTGGCATTGGAGAACAAATAACTACTGTTTCTGCTATTGATGCTGATGAACTTCAGTTGGTGAAATACCAAATAGAATCTGGAAATGAGTTAGACTTATTTACACTGAATCCCAATTCTGGAGTTCTTTTCTTGAAACAGTCTCTTTCAGAAGGCCCTGGAGCAAAAGTCTCCTTTCATAGTTTGAGGATTACAGCTACGGATGGTGAACACTTGGCCAAACCAATTTATATTAATATTACTGTAACTTCTAGCCGCAAGGTCGTTCACTTAAATTGTGAGGAAACTGGAGTTGCCAAAATGCTTGCTGAGAAACTTCTACAGGCCAACAAGTTATTTAACCGTGGATCACAAGAGGAAACTTACTTTGACACTCACTTGGCAAACTCACGTGCCCCTCAGTTTAAAAGCACACTCCCCAGCAGGATTGTAGTCAAGGAGAATGTAGCAGTGGGAACACGTATAATCCATATGGAAGCAAATGACCTTGACACTGGTTTCAATGGCAAGTTGGCATATGCTATTTCTGGAGGAAATGATGATAGTTGTTTCACTATAGATATGGATAATGGTTGGATACAAATTCTTTCACCACTTGACAGGGAGCTCAAAGATATATACACTTTAAATATTACAGCTTATGACCTTGGAATACCACAAAAATCTGCCTGGCACCTTGTAGACATTGGAGTGCTTGATGCCAATGATAACTCACCGGAGTTTCTGCAAGAGAGTTACTTTGCTGAGGTCAAGGAAAATGGGGAAGGAAACCAAGCAATTATTAAAATAGAAGCTTCTGACAGTGATCTCGGAGCTAACGGTGAAGTGAGATATTCCATTTTAACAGACACTAATATCTTTACAATAGACAGCGTGACTGGAATAGTAAAAGCACTTACTCCACTAGACAGAGAGAAGCAACATATGCATTTACTCAAAATTCAAGCCAGAGACCAAGCAGAGAATGAACCACAATTATTTTCTACTGTTTTCCTAAAAATATTAGTTGAAGATGTAAATGACAATCCTCCTATGTTCATTCCATCCAACTATCATGTTAAAGTTCGAGAAGACCTTCCAGTGGGAACTTTGGTGACTTGGATAGATGCCTATGATCCGGATGCAGGGCTTTCCAGTCAAGTTCGATATAGCCTTTTGGAAAATGGTGATGGAAAGTTTGAAGTAGATAAACTGAGTGGTGCAGTAAGGATAATACAAGAGTTAGATTATGAAGTAAAGCAGGTTTACAATCTGACTGCTCGGGCCAAAGACAGGGGAAAACCAACTTCTCTGTCTTCAACTTGTTATATCGCTATTGAAGTTGTTGATGTGAATGAGAACCTGCATACACCATTGTTTTCTAATTTTGTAAGCAAAGCAGTGATCAGAGAAGATGTTCCAATTGGAACACCTGTGATGACCGTCTCCGCTCATGATGAGGATTCAGGACGAGATGGTGAAATCAGATACTCCATAAGGGATGGATCTGGAGTTGGAGTCTTTACCATTCATGAAGAAAAAGGTAAGATTCAATTACACATTATGTATAGAATTGTTTTCATGTATATTTGCAGTAAAAATGGACGTTCAGTTTTATAATGTATAGCGTGTAAATTTAGATATGTGCCATTAATGCAAACTATGAAGATTTTTTCAAATTTCCACTAAATGGCCCTCTAAAGTGCTAAGTTGGCAAGAACAATAATTCAGACATGCTATGTTTATATGTTGAGGTTTTCGCTATTTGTGACTCAAGTCTTCCATGATTTCTTTAAACATGTCTTCATCCACCACTTATGTTTATGAGTATTCATAAGTAATTTGTCATATGACCTGTGTATGACCAGAATTGCCCCTTGTCCCACTTTGAATTTGGCTAAAATGCACTTATTTTTAATTCTTTATTAGATCCAGAATTCTGTGTTGATTTTGTGTTGCTTTATTTATAATATATGTCTATAGAAGAAAGAGTTTTAAATTCCCTGTATAGCCTTGGGGTGGAATTTATCAACTTTTCTGCGCCGGTTTTCTGTCATATAAAAATCGCAAATGCATCAAAAGTTGCAATTTATGCAAAAATAAAAAGAGAAAAAAATGCGTCTTTTGATGCACTTACACCACACATGGCAATAGGGTGGAGCTTAATAAAATGGGCGTGGAGCTCAGAGCTGACATAGATTTATTTTCTGGTGTACGGACAACTGAGGGTGCAACAAATTTATTAAGAGTCGTCTGCCTTTTAAAAAAAAAATATTGTATCTTACTCCAGCGGTCTTCATTCTTAGACTGGCATACTGTATGAACCACTGGTCTAAGTTAATTTGCCCCATAGAGTTTAATGATTAAATTCTCTCTGCCTTCCGCCACCATTAGCTCATATTAAAAAAAAAATCTTCAATAAACTCATAAGCTCCCCCTATTGGCGACAGCAGGCAGCTAAATTTTTTTGTTTGACTTTATGGCTCTGTATCAGAGCTCCAATCCTCTTAAAGATATATTATGAACTTAATCAGCACAGAATATAGGACCTATTTAGATATGAAACTATGAAATAATGGGTACATTTTAATAACTTACAAAAATAAATTAATTCTCCACTTCCCTATTTCTCCACTAAATCCTATATGCCAATTAGCTCTCCCACCGAAGGAAGAAAACTTTCTCCCTAGTGCCACCTATAGGTAATTCCGTTGTAGTCCATTGTCCAACCCTTTAAAGAGCTTTGAAACATTACTTCTTCCTTCTGGAGGAGAGCTAATTTGCATATTTTTTTCCCAGGGAGCATTGCCTTTAAATCTCCCTGCCAATTGGATCTCCACAAAAAGAATCAGTACCTTCCAAGGGCTAAAACCTATATGCTAATTTATTAGGAACATCTTTGTACCTGTATTTTCTAACTTTCTTTTACACTGTGATTTAGGATAGCATAGGAAATTATAGTCTGAACATTATCAGGAATACATGTTCTAATTTTTTCTATACATGAAAGGCAAAGAACTAAATGTCATTATCTCAAAGACTAACTTCAGACCCATTTTCTATGAATTTGTTGTGTACTTTATATTATGCCTTTTATCACTGTTTGAATTCTATAGCTTTTTCTAAACTGCTTAGCCTTCTTTGATCTAAAACAAACATGTTTGTTTTGCTGTGGGCTGGGAATCTGCTAAAGCAGCCTAAGCATTTTTTAACATCCTGCTGAGTGAGGCAGGCTGGCAGGTAAATAGATGGAACTTTGTCCCCACCCATCGTTTGTCTTTTATGACATGCATGTACTGTAAACGCCACCAATCCCACCCACCCGCTGCATATGGTGTAAAGGGAATGTATCATATATATTTTTTTCCTGATTAAAAACAGATGGTGAAACATAATCTTTTCTTCTAATCGGTTTTTATTTTCTTATTTTGTAGATTTTTTTTAATTTCTAAATCTCTGTACATGATTATGGGGGCAGCTATCCTGCCTTTTCTGCTGTTAACAGCATTTATAGAAATGCTTTACAGCAGCCACATGGACCAAAGGAGCCTGTGAACAGCAGGGGATCCATTGACCTTTAGGGTATGTTCACAAGGCTTAGCAGAATACGTCTGAAAATACGGAGCTGTTTTCAGGCGTAAACAGCTCCTGATTTTCAGACGTTTTTGTAGCTAACTCACGTTTTTTGCAGTGTATTTTACGGACGTTATTGGAGCTGTTTTTCAATGGAGTCAATGAAAAACGTCTCCAAAAACGTCCCAAGAAGTGACATGCACTTCTTTGACGCGGACGTCTTTTTACGCGCCGTCTTTTGACATTGACGCGTAAAAGTACACCTCGTGGGAACAGAACATCGTAAAACCCATTGAAAGCAATGGGCAGATGTTTGTAGGCGCAATGGAGCCGTTTTTTCAGGCGTAATTCGAGGTGTAATATGCCCGAATTACGGCTGAAAATAAGCCGTGTGAACAGACCCTTATAGAAGAGTTTTCTAGGCATGTGCAGAGATCATTGTTCAGGAAGGGATAGGAGGGGAGCTATCAATGGTGGATCCTGTGCTATCTATATAGAGGTGATACCTGTCATTGTAATCCTGCTGGTGATGATAATGAGATAACTGCTGAGAAGTGATCTCTACAGAACAAGTAGTGTCAGTCTAATATGAGGCTCAGTGGCCATTGTAAAAACGGCAACATTTTAAGACTATTTTTTAATATAGATAATGACATAGAATATGAAAGAAAAATTGCCAAAAATTCTTAAAAAATACGTTTAACATAAAAATTTATTTAAACAATTGGTCATTTTCTGATGGCACATTCCCTTTAATGAAACTGAATATAAGAAAGTCCCTATTGTTTAAATGTAATATTAATCCAGTTTATAAGTTTTGTTATATTTTACATTACAATAATACTTTTATTGTTTATTATAATTCTTAAAGATTTAACATCTCCGGTAGGGCTGTACAGGGTAAAAAATTATATACACTGTAAGTACATTACATGAAAAATTTAAATCCGGGGGAGACATATAGACTGTGCAACCTGTTCAACTGCACAGGGGCTCAGAGAGGAGAGGGAGCCCACAGAAAGTTTTAAAACTAGTATTTTTCTTTTCTCATCCCCCTACTCTACCAATCCATGGGTCTCTATGAATATCTGAGCTGCTCTGTGATTAAAGAGGCTCTTTCACCACATTAGAAGTGCCCTATCTCCTACATAAGGAGATTGGCGCTGTAATGTAGGTGACAGCAGTGCTTTTTATTTAGAAAAACAATCTATTTTTACCACTTTGTGAGCAAGGCAAACGTAATCTCGCGAGATTACGATGTAAACAAGATTATGTTTGCCTTGTTAAAAATCTCACAGAAAAGATTCAGACGTGTCAGGATTCTGAATACACATCACGTCCTGGTTGGAGGTAATGTATATTCATTATCAGGACACTGCAGTAATGTTATAGTGTGTGTAGTAGCTGCACATAACGATATAGCTATATCGCTAGTGCAGTGTAAATGAATGGAGAGAAGTGCATGACTCTGATTTGGTCAGCGTCATACACTCCTCTGTACAATGCCCACTTGGTCTAAAGTAAAAACACGCCCACTTGGGCATTAAGAAACTCATTAGCATAAAGTTAAAAATCGCTCATAAAGTGGTAAAAATAGATCGATTTTCTAAATAAAAAGCACTGCTGCCACCTAAATTACAGCGCCAATCTCCTTATGTAGGAGATAGGGCACTTATAATGTGGTGACAGAGCCTCTTTAACTGTTGGCTGATGATACAGTTCCTGTGTGTATGGACACTTATAGATGGGGTAGCAAGAGGAAGTCTAGCAAAAGGTGGTAGAAAGGTAAGTAATAACTTAGATATGATAGATTACAGGTGGATCCTGCGTGTCAGAGAGTTTAGCGCTACATACAGCTGCTCTGTATAGAGAATAAAGAGCAGCTGTATCTAAAAAAGTAAAAGAAATAAAAACCAATTAAAAAGTTACACCAAACACACTGACTGACCTGATATATCTATAGATGTGTATGTATGTATGTATGTATATATATATATATATATATATATATATATAAAATGCCCTCAAAGGTTTACATAGCCTTTAAATTCCTCACTCCCTAGTTTACGAGGGGTATTATAAATAACCTCCTCATTGCTCTAGATCACCAGGGCTAATATCATTACCCCCTTCTCTGCCCAAGATCACCAAGGATGTTACCCATCGCTGCACAAAAAATTCAGACTACAGTATCTGGCTGTTTTTCAGAGTGTTTTTTACAGTCATTATTTAGTTTAAATATAAGAGAATGTAAGTGCCGGGTATGTTGGTGGAAGAGGGCCAACACTTGGTTTTTGCACTGAGGGGCCCTCAGTTGTCTGTGTCCGCTCCTGATTTAAATAGATGAGTTGAAAAAAAGAGAATGAACCCTTTCCAAACAAGCTTACAAGAAAAGACATTCGGGAGATTTGTCAAAACTAGTGAAGGCAAAAATGTATCAAATTCCAATCTTAATTTTTCATAGACCCCTTAAAAAATGAAAGCAGAAACATAGTTAATTGTCATGAACAACTACTCCACTTTTCCATTGCACCAGTTTTGATAAAGTTTCCCTATTGAGGATTTGCCGGAAAGTCTGGGATGTACCAAGAATAAATAAAAGTGATAACCCACTGTGGAGTAACTTTAACAGTATTTAGTTAGGCATTGCATGGCACTACTACTTAGGCACTGTATAGCTGGGGTCTCAAGCACGTGGCCCGTGGGTTTCATGCGGCCCCTGGGCCGCATGCAGCCCCTGGGGCTGTCACCTGCGGCCCGTGGGACACAGAGCCGCTAGTACAGGCTGTGCTCCGGGACTCTGTGGAAATCCCTGACATCGCTGTCCATATATGGACAGTGTTGTCAGGGTCGTCCCCAGAGCCGGAGTCCCGTGCAGAGCGCTAGTACAGGCTCTGCTCCGGGACTCTGTGGAATTCCCTGACATCGCTGTCCATATATGGCCAGTGTTGTCAGGGTCTTCCCCAGAGCGGAGTCCCAGTGATGTCAGGTGCACAGCTGGAGTACTAGGAAGAGCCTACTAGTGCTCTGTCCGGGACTCCAGCTCTGGGGTTGCCCCTGACATCCATGTCCATATATGGACACTGATGTCAGTGGCTTCCCCAGAGTTCTGGCGCAGAGCCTATAACAGAGCTGGAATCCCAGGCAGAGTGCTAGAAGAGGCTTTGCTCCGGGACCCCAGCTCTGGGCAAGCCCCTGACATCACTGTCCATATATGGACACTGATGTCAGTGGCTTCCCCAGAGTTCTGGCGCAGAGCCTATACTAGTGCTCTGCTCCGTGACATCGGCTCTGGGGTTGCCCCTGATATCACATTCCGGTCCAGGAGGATCCCTGTGTATGGACAGTGATGTCAGGGGCTCCAACAGCAGAGGAATGCCCAGCAACGGCAACGCTCTGGCTGGGGATTCCACTCCTAGAGGGAGCCCCAATGGAGCTATCTACTTGGGGTGTGTGTGGCAGCATCTGCAGAGGGCACTGTGGCAGCATCTGCAGAGGGCACTGTGGCAGCATCTGCAGAGGGCACTGTGGCAGCATCTGCAGAGGGCGCTGTGGCAGCATCTGCAGAGGGCGCTGTGGCAGCATCTGCGGAGGGCGCTGTGGCAGCATCTGCGGAGGGCGCTGTGGTAGCTTCGGCGGAGGGCAATGTGGCAGCATCTCTGGAGGGCACTTTGGCAGCACCTACGGAGGGCACTTTGACAGCACCTACAGAGGCCACTGTGGCAGCATCAACAGAGGACTCTGTGGCACGATCTATGTAGGACTCTGTGGCTCTATCTAAAAAGGGGCCTGCCCAATCTTGACATGTGTGTCTGCCAAAGGCTGCCAACTGAGCCGCCGGACTGCATTTAGTGACACTTAAACTGGAAAACTGGATTGTTGAAATAAGCACGTGGAGAATTCTCTCAAATTTTAAAACTAGCTCTATAATTATAGTAATGTAGTATTATTATTATAGTAATATAGTGTTATTATTATAGTAATGTAGTATTATTATTATAGTAATGTAGTATTATTATTATAGTAATATAGTGTTATAGTAGTTCAAATAACGAATTGATTAACAATAATTTTGTATTGTATCAAATTTGAAAGTAATGCGGCCCGTCAAATTCCCATTTTTTCTATATGTGGCCCACTTACCCGGCCGAGTTTGAAACCCCTGCTGTATAGTATATTATTTTTGTAGTGTATGCTGGACGTAGTCCTACATATACAGTACTATATAACATTGTTACTTAGACCGCTGTTTGGAAGTGTTATTTAGGTACCCTACTGCATGGCGCTTATAATTAAGCACTGTATAGTATGGTTATTTGCACACTGTATGGTAATACACCATACTGGACGGGCGCCAACTGAAAGATCTACACAGGGCACTATCAAACGTAAGATCGGCCCTGACTATTAGGTATTTGTTTTCGATTGATAAAAGTAACGGTTAGTAACCTAAAGAGAATATTTCATATTTGGAACCATCAAAGAAAAAAATCTGAGATATTCAGTCACATTTTCATTAAAGGAAAATTGCGTGTGTGGTTTTAACCTCTATTCTCAGGGTGAAAAGGCAGTTACAAAATTAATGAATGGGGAAGAGGGGGGAGGTAGACCTCCAGCTCACCGTTTAGTTGTGTCTGAGTGCAGACAGCGCCCGGATTCCCGCGCGGCCAGCGGTACACAACAGGAAGAAAAAAAAAAAACAGAACCAAGATCCAGCGCTGGGTGTGCGTTAAAAAGGAACTCCTGTTCCAATTTTATTGGTATAACAAAGATAAAAATGATAGAACTATATGGAGTAGTTCTGTGGCAGAGTACAGGAATGAATGTTAGGTGAAGGATAGCAGTAAGCCCTGTTCAAATGTGCCTACGCGTTTCTGACACGTCTGTGTCCTTATTCATGGCATGCATGCCATGAATAAGGACACAGACGTGTCAGAAACGCGTAGGCACATTTGAACAGGGCTTACTGCTATCCTTCACCTAACATTCATTCCTGTACTCTGCCACAGAACTACTCCATATAGTTCTATCATTTTTATCTTTGTTATACCAATAAAATTGGAACAGGAGTTCCTTTTTAACGCACACCCAGCGCTGGATCTTGGTTCTGTTTTTTTTTTTTTCTTCCTGAAAAGGCAGTTGATATTGTTCCTGTATCTGCTGCCTGCAGACATTTGTCTCCTAGAGTTTTTCTAAGGCTTTATTTCAGCCTCCCTTTATCTACTTTTTTTCATACTCTACAGACAAACATCATATAACTTCATATAACTTCCTACTAATATACAGATGCCAGAGCTAGGTTCTGCAGCACCCGGGGAAAAGATTCAGTTTGGCGCCCCCCCCCAACTTCTTTCCCGACATCTCCTTCCCCCTCACCATGTTTGTTTTCTCTACCAATCAATGACATGTTATTTATTTTCCATATTTCTTTTTATGTAACTTGAGAATAAAAACATTTGTACATTTTACAAGCAATATAGTTCTATACACAACATCAGAATAGTTCTCAGTATATAAATACAACACCAGCACAAATACAGCTCAATTTAGTGCAACCCCTGCCATATAGGTTTGCACTAATTTGTTTCCAGCTCCCAGCATGGCCCGAACAATGGTAAGGATATACTGGGAGATGCTGTTTCACAAAAAATAAATCATATCATAATCATACCACCCATCATCTTGCTGCAGATCATACAGTGACTACAGTACTGATTAGAGGCAGAATAAATATTTACATTAAGTGACTCACCGGTGACATCTCAGATTCTAGTTCTTTTTCTCCATCCAGACCTCTATGATGACTTCTCCTGGTCACAGACCATTTCTTCTGTTTGCTGCTCAGTTGTCTTCAGCTTCTCACTTTTCCAACATTTCTACACCTATAAACAAAGATAAAGTTCTCAAAATACCACACACTACGCCCCAAAATATAATAGCGCCATACACTGCACCTCTAATTATAATAGCACCATACACTGTGTCCGCCACACACACCGTGCCCCCTGTAGATAGTGCCCGCCATAGGGCCCCCTGTAGATAGTGTCCCACAAATAGCTTCCCCTATAGTGCTCCACAGATAGCCCATCCCTGTATATAGCCCCCCTGTAGATATAGCCCACCCCTGTATATATTGCTCCACATATAGTCCACCCCTCTATATAGTGCTCCACAGATAGCCCATCCCTGTATATAGCCCCCCTGTAGATATAGCCCACCCCTGTATATATTGCTCCACATATAGTCCACCCCTCTATATAGTGCTCCACAGATAGCCCATCCCTGTATATAGCCCCCCTGTAGATATAGCCCACCCCTGTATATAGTGCTCCACAGATAGCCCACCCCTGTATATACTGCACCACAGATAGCCCACCCCCGTATATAGCCCCATGTAGATATAGCGCACCCCTGTATATAGTACTCCATAGATAGCCCACCCCTGTATATAGCCCCCCTGTAGCTATAGCCCACCTCTGTATATAGTGCTCCACATATAGTCCACCCCTATATATAGTGCTCCACAGATAGCCCACCCCCGTATATATCCCCATGTAGATATAGCCCACCCCTGTATATAGTGCTCCATAAATAGCCCACCCCTGTATATAGCCCCCCTGTAGATATAGCCCACCCCTGTATATAGTGCTCCACAGATAAAGTCCCCCCGGTAGATAAAGCCCCCCCCTGTAGATAAAGCCCCCCTGTAGATAAACCCCCCCCCCCCCCGCTTCACTTGTAGAAAGGTGCTGAATGGCCGGGCACGGAACGTACCCGGCCATTCATTGCTTCTAATTGTACCTGTGTCCCATAGAGGCAGGTACAATTATAGTGCAGGAGGGAGTGGCGCTGGCGTCCCCCTATAAGTTGCACCCGGGGCGCATGCCCCGCCTGCCCCACCCTAGCTACGCCCCTGCAGATGCATAACTGGTAATTGCTTTGAGAAAGTATTAAAAGCAACCATTGAATTCAATGTACTGGGAGAAAATAGTGAATAATAGTACAAACAAGTGGTTCTCAACAATTAGTAGTATAAATCCAAATGATCCCATGTTCACACATTTTCTTTTGCATTGATTTTTGCCACTTTTTTCTGTTTCTTCAAAATATTAAATTTGTGCAAAAAAATGACAAAAGTATCAAAAATCGCCATGTGTGTACATAAATTAGTATTTTGTTTTTTTAAAATAAAACTGACAAATGATCCCAAAGACTGGAGTAGTATAAGAATACGTTCACACGTGTACGAATACGCAGCGATTCCACATCAAAATATGGAGGAATTACATGCCGATTTTGCTGAAGATTGACTACAGATTTCACCCTATACATTGAAATAATGAAAACGGCATTGAAAATCTGTGTCTCTTCCACATGATTTGAAAATCTGCAGCATTCTCATATTTTCGCGCTGAAATGTTCCGCTACATGAGGATGGAGTTTTAAAAGCACCATCCACATGTATAGTGCAAAAAATTGCTGTAGTGCAAAAAATTGCTGCAGATGTTTGTCATATTTTTTGTTTTTCTTAAACTTAATTTTTACACAAAAAAGGCAAAAAATTTGCAGAAATCTTCAGTGAACACGGCATGTGTGAACATAAATTTATATATTTTTATTATTATTTATATATATATATATATATATATATATATATATATATATATATATATATATATATATAGACAGGAGAAATATAAACGTTTGCTTCTGTTTTTAAGATCTGTTCCTGGTTTTCCCTTAGGCCCCATGCACACGACCGTATTTTTGTCCACCCGTAAATACTGGCGTAAATACGGGTCCTTGGTCACACGTATTCGACCCGTATTCCACCCGTATTTACGGGCACGTTTTTGGCTGCAAAATTGCACTGCACTAATCGGCAGTCCTTCTCTCTATCAGTGCAGGATAGAGAGAAGGGACAGCCTTTTCCGTAATAAAAGTAAAATAAATTCATGCAGAGAAACAGAGAAAATGATCCAGTGCTGATGTAGATTAAAAGGCTTGGGCATCCACCCCAACTACTCCTACCCTTTTGCCCTGGGACTGCGTCTCCCTTTCGATTTTAAGAATTTTCTGAAATAAACATGGGACTCGATTTTCCCTTTTAATCTACATCAGCGCTGGATCATTTTCTCTGTCTCTCTGCATATATATGCCGCGGGCCGTCGCGGGGATCCGTTTGACGCTGCTTGAAGACGCAGACCGGTGAGCTGGAGGTTTCTCCTTGTTTTCCAAAATAAATTCATACTTACCCGGCCGTTGTCTTGGTGACTCGTCCCTCTCTTGACATCCAGTCCGACCTCCCTGGATGACGCAGCAGTCCATGTGACCGCTGCAGCCAGTGATTGGCCTGTGATTGGCTGCAGAGGTCACATGGGCTGTAACGTCATCTCAGGAGGCCAGACTGGAGGAAGAAGCAGGGAGTTCTGGGTAAGTATGAACGTCTTTTTTTTTTTTTTTTTTTTACAGCTTTTTCTATATTGTGATCGGTAGCCACTGTCCAGGGTGCTGAAACAGTTACTGCCGATCGTTTAACTCTTTCAGCACCCTGGATAGTGACTATTTACTTACGTCGCCTAGCAACGCTCCCATAATTACGGGTGCACACACGTAGTCACCCGTAATTACGGGAGCCCAATTAGACTTCTATGGGCTGCCCGTGCCGTAATTACAGCCTGAAATAGGACATGTTCTATCTTTTTCAACGGCACGGGCACCTTCCCGTAATCATATGGGGAGGTACTCGTGGCCAATAGAAGTCTATGGGCCCGTAATTACGGGAGTTTTTACGGTCGTGTGCATGGGGCTTTAGACATATTTACATTTTTTATTAGAACAAGGCTTTTGTGCTT
Organism: Rhinoderma darwinii; assembly: GCF_050947455.1. NCBI lineage: Eukaryota > Metazoa > Chordata > Amphibia > Anura > Rhinodermatidae > Rhinoderma > Rhinoderma darwinii. The sequence continues at coordinate 87,145,532 of NC_134687.1, forward strand.
GTAAGGCTGTGTTCAGATCTGCGTTCCAGTTTCCCTTTGTTCTGCTCTGTCATAGGACCAGATAAATAAAATACTGGTGCCGCTGGATCCGTCATGACGGAAACCAAGAGCGCCTGACGGGACCCATTGACTTTAATGTTTCTATGAGTTTTTGTCAGCTTATCCGTCGTTTTGCTGGACAATATCGTGCAACATGCTGCTCTATTTTGTCCGGTAATACCGTCTAAATCTGTGACGGAGGCCCCTAACAGAGCTGCCGACGCAGATGTGAACAGAGCCTCAACTGTCCATCATCCAGTCTTTTACTATTTTAAACCAAACAAAAAAATGCACACTTTGCTATACTTTTTTTTTTTTTTAACAAAAACATTACAAAGTTAATCAAGAATATTTACTCTCCGTGCACTGTGGTCTTTGATACATGATTATGTTTTAAAGTAGAACATCTGCTTTGGTTTAAAGGTGTTTTCTCGGGTCAAAGTAACAAAAGACTGAGAATGATTAGGTAATGTTTACTCTTTGCTTTGAACACTGAAGTTTATTCATACTGTGTGCTCACATACATAACAAAGAACACGTCAGCAGCATTCTATTAAAGCCTGCTGCATATATATGTGTGTGTGTGTGTGTGTATGTATGTATGTATGTATATATATATATATATATATATATATATATATATATATATATATGTGTGTGTATATATATATATATATATATATATATATATATATACAGGTGAAAAAAATCTTGCAGCACTCCAACAGGATGAATGACAAAAACTGTGATTTATTCAAGCCAACATACAGAGGTGCGACGTTTCAGTCCAACATTAGGACTTTTTTCAAGCACTGTGTATGTGTGTATATGTAGAGAGAGAGAGGTGTGTGTGTGTGTGTGTGTGTGTGTGTGTGTGTGTCTGTGTGTCTGTGTGTGTCTGTGTGTATATATTATGTCACTAAGATTATCGTTGGTTCAATTGTCTCAACACAGACAACCTCTTTTACTGGGAGCCACCACAACAATTACCCAATTTCCATGAACAAACACTGGTTTCCCTACCTTGCTTCATATTTGGGTCACCATATTGGAATACATTTTCATAATATGAGTATAATAGGGAATTGTTCTACATGCAAATCCATTATATACAAGTACAGGTTCATCAAAGTTATCTCAGCATTTTAACAAATCATATCCGTCAAAATGTATCAGGAATCCTGGCAACAAACCCTACCTACAATGTACAGGCGTACCTACAGTGTAAAGATGCCCATACATATCAGATAAAAATTATGATAATGGCCACGATTTTATTATCATATGGATGCCCATTGTTACGTTATTTCACCTTTTTTTTCATCAGAAATGTATTCTGTAAAACCAGTAAATAGAAAAAAGTTTTGAGTTAGAGGCAGGTCGAATCACATAAGTGCCTGTTCACATATGCAGTGTAGACGTTAGGGGCCTCCGTCGCAGATCCAGCAGGGAATACGGGAAACAATAGCACAGCATACCGGTAAAATCACAGAAACCCCAACGGAAAGCTGATGGAACCCAATATGGGTTCCGTCAGTTGTGTCCATTATTCCGTTGTTCAGCTCCTCTGACAGAGCAGAACAATGGAACAAAACAACGCAGGTGTGCACGTAGCCTAAGCATCATTCTTCTGCCACCAATGGTTTAAAGATGCGTAAATAAAACGTTATTTTATTCTGAGTGGTCCTGGAGCTGCTTCATACTTTCTATAAATTCTGTAAACTTTGTATATCTATGGCTCCATTGTCCAGCAACAGGTGATTATGCCGGAAATGCTTTAGAGACTGTCATTCACATAACACATCATTTTTTCAGCCACTCATGCTCCTTCCATAGACATAGCATGCTCATTTTACCATCTGTGTAGATTAGGCCCCTATTGATATGTAAATAGTCTGTAAATCCCTGTATTTCATTACTCAGCTGTTTACTGTGACTATAACAAAGAACATGCTAATGACCATTTACTGGCCATAGATATAGATTGCTGTCGGCCAAATGATAGCTATCTTAACTGACTTCCCCCATAGATATGAGATAGTTCGTAGATCCTATTAAAATTAGCGAGATCCATAGACATGTTGTGATTTAGTTGAAATTGATAGAACCCACCAGGGCTACCTTAAGACACTGGTTCACCCATTGCAAAACTTTCTTGAATGGGCTCCCTTTTATAGCCTCTAACAGTTTTAATATGGAAAAGAGGCTCAACGATCCCTTCCCCGACAGATGCCCCCCAGAGTGCCTAAAACAGGGATGATCCACAGTGCCAGTCAGCCACCAAGGCCGCTTCTAGCTTTTCTGCTGCCTGAGGCGAAAATTGAAATGGCGCCCCACAGATTCTGATTGACATCCTCCTGGCTGTTCTACATCAATACCAGCCTCCTCCAACTCTTACGGATGCGATGTTGTAGAGTACAGCTCGCTATACGGTGCCTGCCCATGGAGTACAAGCCCATCATTCTGTGACCCCAAGTCATCAGGAAACAGACTTGCTTGTCTGTATACCGATAGTTCAGAAAGACATGACGGTCAAAAGAACCAGGCAAAACTGTTGCTGTCTTTTTTTCTTCCCCCAAATAAATATATTTTTATTGGATATACAAAAAATAATAATAATAGCACACAGCAATGCATCTTTTAAAACAGTAAGGGCCAAATAAGAACAATTTTAACTTTTTAAAACCTTTTTATCCCAAACCTCTACCCCATCCCCCTTCCCCATAGCCCCCCACTGAGGAGGAGCGAGAGAAAAAGAAAGGGGAAAAAAAAAAAGTTAAATTATACAAGAAATTGTCAATCGAGACCGTAGGATAGCGTAAGATGCTGGATCTCGGAGCTTTGCATCTACTCCAACTCTGTTCATTATATTTATCCACCACTGGAAACTGTTACTGTCTTAGTTCATGTTCACACGTCAGATTTATTCACTTGCAAAATCCAGCATGTAAGCAAGGCTTTATGCCCGGTGCAGGCCTAAGAAGGTTTAGCATGACTGGTATTCTCTCTTTGCTGCTCTTTGAATCCCTATGTTATGTACCGCCACCTCATACCACTAGGCATAATACAGTGCATCCATTTTCAGAGTTGTACTTTAAAAAGGTATTCCCATCTAAGACATATTGTGGCCCTTGGGAGTAGTGCAATCTGATTGTGGCCATCAGAACAGAAAAGGTTGTGTACCCCTGGTCTAAACTATGAATTTAGAAATGTGAATGAGCAAGAAAGTGTTTTCCATTCCATAAACAATATCCAATGGAGCTCAGGAGATGAACCTCAATAGAATGAACTCAGCCTATCAGTGTATTGCTCAGTAAGCACTTCACCAGTATAACTATCCGTTTACTGAGCTTACTCAACTCCTTTCAGCCTGATGACCACTGATCCGTCACGTGTCGTAGTTTGTCCTCCGCATGGCCTGTCCTTGGCCCCTGAACCTTCATGTATGTGAAGTGTCCTTTCTATGACTGCGCAGTTGCCTCTGTTCAATAGGGCATTAGCAGTGACCAAAGCTAGGCCTAGTGTCAAATAACCAGTGGGGGAAGGGAGGGCACCTACAATAAGTAAATTAGGTACTCAAAAAAAGAGTATCTAGATCTCACTTCTTACTAGTTTGTACTTGTAGTAAGCTTTCATCAGTCAGGAAATCAGTGGGTTAAGTGAAGTTAATTAGTGTTTTTGTAATTGGCCCTGATGATTTTCTCTAACATAATAAAAGTTCACACAACATTATCCTTGAAATCATTCCATGTCCACTGGGCTTTTTATATTCCCATTGGTAATTGCTATCCTGTTTGTTTCACCAGCAGATTAAGACATTACTTAACATAGTGTATTTATAAAAAAAATAATTATCTATCTATCTATCTATCTATCTATCTATCTATCTATCTATCTATCTATCTATCTATCTATCTATCTATCTATCTATCTATCTATCTATCTATCTATCCATCCATGTTATTATGGTCTTGCTCCAGTTGGAGCACAACTAATGTTGATCTTTAGAGGGTGATTAGTTTGATATTAAATCAGTTTCCTGATATTCAAGTGATTGGGGCCGTGCTGCAGTTCCCCGCACGGCTGGTGGCTGGGATCACTGCTGTGCACAAAAATCTTTGAAGGAGATGCAGCACTAAAGCATAGCCTGGCCGCTTCTTTCTCCGTATCAGTGGGGGGTTCCGGAGGTCAGACCCTCACTGATCCTAGCGATATTCCATCACTTTGAGATCGGAATACCCCCTAAAACACTTGTTCTACTACAGTAATTTTCATTGTTTTTTTTCTTTGCCATACTGCCGTCAGATTTTTCTAGGATAAGAAACACTTTTCTCCAGCATAGCTTCAGTTTATTTTCCATTTTTGTACAGTTAACATATGTTGTTCGATGTATTCGTGTTGCGTGTGTAGGAACTTGCAGAATGGAGTGTTTTCCTCAGAATATCATTATCATTTATCACTTTTATAAATTTGGTGTATTTTCGAGGGTTTGAAAATCCCCTGAATTCTTTTCCCATGGCGGCAAGAATGTGCGGCTGCTTTGTATCTGGCGTAGGAGTGTGACTTTCTGAGGGACATGTGAACTTGCTTTAAGTAATATTCTGTCTCCTTCCTGTAATAAAAGGTGGTTTTATGTGTGTTTTTTTAAAATAATCTATGATACTAGATAAGGCAGGAATGTGCATGCCGCTGGGCCTCAGAAGTATTAGTGGCAGGTGAACTACAACCTCCATTTACCTACATGTAGTACCATATATATATATATATATATATATATATATATATTCTTATAGATTAGGGACTGGATTGTGTTGCTATTCTGAGAAATGAAAGGTTACCATGGAGATTGCATGTGGCAGTTTATTTTGTTTTGTGACGTAAACCACGTAATATATTCCATGTATGCCTCCTCCATGTAATTGTGTATCCTCGATGTCTACAGAGCCATGCAGCCTGGAATTCCTTTGTGTGATAAACTTCTGCTGGCCCGATCTCTAGTGTTTAATCATTAACATAGATTCCCCTCGCCGCCTAAAGAATGTTTATAATGTGACCCCGCTCTTTGAAAGGAAGGATTTTCAGATTAACACCGTTTTGTAGGGCCACTCATTTGTTGTGCAGGGTCTAAAAGAGGAAGACAAAGTTAATGGTTTCCTTTGTCTTGAAGTCAGATCAATAAAAATAGAGTTTCAAGAGATGTGATACTTGGTGGACATTCCTTTGGTTTTCTGTTGTATTGGACTAACATGGTACATAAGAACACGAAGTACCAAATCATATTGGGGCAGATTCACTATTAATAATGCACCAGACTTCTGGCGTACGTGTCGTGCATCACATTTATTAACGGTTTTAGACACTTTTTTCGACATGCTCGACAAGGGACATAGCTTAGCAAGAAAGGCCTAGCTAAAAGAGTTGTGGCTTAAATTGTGACACCTTGCTCCATAAATGTGCCAAAATGTTGGCGCAAAAAAAGTGGCACAAACTAAGCCAACCTTGTGGGATACTGAAAAATGTCTAGCAAAATGTGCCAAATTTATTATACAGCATGCACCAAATTTGGCACATTTTCTGACTGCCTTGTCTAAGTCTATGCTTTCTAAAACTTAGACAGTATTAGTAAGTCTTCCCCAAAAAGGCAACAATGGGCGATGGCGCACAAGTGGAATTCCCCTAGATTCTATCAGAACACTGTATTATAGATATGACTTGAATATGGGCTGTCATTAACGGCAGTGTTCCCATTAAAATTAGCATACCAGAAAGCAAAGGGTTAAATAATCAATATGATGAGATCTCCATTCTTGAAAAAAGAAAGGAGTCTAGGCAATCCTCTACAAGTTAAATACAGCAGCAGCACAAGTAGCAGTTTCCTATACTGATGCACTTACAAATGTGCGACCAGGAAAAGTTTGGGTCAGGTTTTCAGCCTCTAACTGTAAACAAGATTTCCGCAAACCGAAATCTTGAAAGAGTGGAAACACAAAGTATACTAAAAAGTTTCCATTGCACAGGAACTAAGATACTGTACGGATACCTGCGCATGTAGTGGAAAAATCTGTCTCCTATCAGTCTGCGGATTTTGACTCAAAGCCGCAGCAAAATCTGCCTGCGGAATTTGCTATGGATTTCACCATTGATTTCACCTCTGTCATTTAATGGGGTGATATCCACGATGAAAATTTGTACAGTAAAGTGTCTCATATACAGTGAAGGAAATAAGTATTTCATCCCTTGCTGATTTTGTAAGTTTGCCCACTGTCAAAGACATGAACAGTCTAGAATTTTTAGGCTAGGTTAATTTTACCAGTGAGAGATGGATTATATAAAAATAAAAAAAAATCACATTGTCAAAATTGTATATATTTATTTGCATTGTGCACAGAGAAATAAGTATTTGATCCCTTTGGCAAACAAGACTTAATACTTGGTGGCAAAACCCTTTTTGGCAAGCACAGCAGTCAGATGTTTTTTGTAGTTGATGATGAGGTTTGCACACATGTTAGATGGAATTTTGGCCCACTCCTCTTTGCAGATCATCTGTAAATCATTAAGATTTCGAGGCTGTCGCTTGGCAACTCGGATCTTCAGCTCCCTCCATAAGTTTTCGATGGGATTAAGGTCTGGAGACTGGCTAGGCCACTCCATGACCTTAATGTGCTTCTTTTTGAGCCACTCCTTTGTTGCCTTGGCTGTATGTTTCGGGTCATTGTCGTGCTGGAAGACCCAGCCACGAGCCATTTTTAATGTCCTGGTGGAGGGAAGGAGGTTGTCACTCAGGATTTGACGGTACATGGCTCCATCCATTCTCCCATTGATGCGGTGAAGTAGTCCTGTGCCCTTAGCAGAGAAACACCCCCAAAACATAATGTTTCCACCTCCATGCTTGACAGTGGGTACGGTGTTCTTTGGGTCATAGGCAGCATTTCTCTTCCTCCAAACACGGCGAGTTGAGTTAATGCCAAAGAGCTCAATTTTAGTCTCATCTGACCACAGCACCTTCTCCCAATCACTCTCAGAATCATCCAGATGTTCATTTGCAAACTTCAGACAGGCCTGTACATGTGCCTTCTTGAGCAGGGGGACCTTGCGGGCACTGCAGGATTTTAATCCATTACGGCGTAATGTGTTACCAATGGTTTTCTTGGTGACTGTGGTCCCAGCTGCCTTGAGATCATTAACAAGTTGCCCCCGTGTAGTTTTCGGCTGAGCTCTGACCTTCCTCAGGATCAAGGCTACCCCACGAGGTGAGATTTTGCATGGAGCCCCAGATCGATGTCGATTGACAGTCATTTTGTATGTCTTCAATTTTCTTACTATTGCACCAACAGTTGTCTCCTTCTCACCCAGCATCTTACTTATGGTTTTGTAGCCCATTCCAGCCTTGTGCAGGTCTATGATCTTGTCCCTGACATCCTTAGAAAGTTCTTTGGTCTTGCCAATGTTGTAGAGGTTAGAGTCAGACTGATTAATGGAGTCTGTGGACAGGAGTCTTTTATACAGGTGACCATGTAAGACAGCTGTCTTTAATGTAGGCACCAAGTTGATTTGGAGCGTGTAACTGGTCTGGAGGAGGCTGAACTCTTAATGGTTGGTAGGGGATCAAATACTTATTTCTCTGTGCACAATGCAAATAAATATATATAATTTTGACAATGTGATTTTCTTTTTCTTTTGTTTTATATAATCTATCTCTCACTGGTAAAATTAACCTAGCCTAAAAATTCTAGACTGTTCATGACTTTGACAGTGGGCAAACTTACAAAATCAGCAAGGGATCAAATACTTATTTCCTTCACTGTAGATGACTGGTACTGTATTCCGCTGCTGCTTTTCAGTTTGGTAAATTTGCGTGGAAAATGTGCAGCTAATACGCAACCTGTGCAGGAGGCCTTATGATTTTAGGATACTTCACAAATGCATGCACTTGCAAAACATAATTGGGAGATTTAACTGGCATACATGCTTTGCACCAGATTTATTATGCATTTTATCAACTTTTTTCGACATGCTCGACAAGGGGCATGGCTATGCGAGAAAGGGCGTGGCCTAGCTAAAAGGAGGTGTGACTGAAATGTGCCAACATTTAGGTGCAAAAAACTAGCGTAAACTGGCAGTCAGTGTGAAACTTTTTGATGGGAATCTAGAACGTTTATTACTACTAATATTTATTATTACACTATTATTTTGATAGATTACGGATTGCATTTTATAAAATAAAAAATGTGCCCCCCACAACTTCTGACTCCTGATTGAAAAATGTTATTTTTTTTAATAAAGTGTCCCAAAAATTTTTTTTATGGCTTTTGAGCACAGCCTTGTATAAGGATATATTGGAGCATGGGACTTCACAGAACTCCTATGACCTGTTGGTCTTTTGTACACCAGATGCCAAGAGATCCAGAGATGGAAATCTCAAGACCAGTGTATAGTCTGCAGAAGATATCTATCAATAAAAGCGTATATACTTATTTAATTTTTTAGTCAGTGATTTATATAAAAAAGCAAAATGGTTTATTTTTTAAGCCATGGGTTAAGACCAAACACAAATAGTGCGGAGGATCTGTGTTGTATCCCTGAACAATGAAAACAAACATCATATGATGTCATCAGATTGTTGCATGCCCATTAAGTGATTATTGTTCTAAACTAGATGCAGCAGCTGTATATTTATTACAATAAAATAAGTTGATGGGAAGACGCATGAAATATGATTTTTTTTTGTTAGCCATGTCATACTATTTATAATTGAGGCCTTTTTATTTGACTTTTTGCATATTCTGTCCTGTCCATCAGCGTTATATTCCATGTGGTTTTCTGAAAAATTCATTTTTGTGTTTATGGAAGGAAAAGTACTTACACAATGACAAGGGATAGTAAATGTAGGTCAGTTCAGTTCTCCAACCACGGGAACACACTTTGAAGAAAACTTTTATCAGACGGAGCAGACTTTACAATAATGATGATGGATAAAGGAAAAGCAATTCCTCTTCCTGTCACAATGTGAAATGGCTGTAAAGCTCCCCGGAAATATCTGTTTTGCATATCCTTCTATATTTCTGCAGTAAGGAAACAAATAATGAAATAAAAGATGCTTTCCCACTATAGACATTTATGGCATATCCGTAGGATAGCTGGTGCTTCTACCCTGTTCTGAGCTTAAAAAGCCATATGGAAAGGGGTCATCTTAATGAGACAACTCTTTAAAACTGTCTCCTCATACAGTGTATCTAAACTGTCTTAGAGAATAAGGTGGTCTTGTTGTTCATTGCAACCCATGAAAAAATAAATGAAATATAAACTCTGGTTGGTTTTGGGACAACAAGATCTTTGTGTCTCATCTGAGAGAGATATAAAGGGAACCTGTCACGTTGTATATGCAGTTGTGTGTTTAAATCCTTGCTGTCTCTGAGATTGAGTCCAGTGGGTGGTCCTACTCATTGATTGATAGCTATGTCTGTCTGTATGTATGCACACTCATACAGGGAAGCCTGTCAATAATTGAGTGAGACCACCCACTGGACATCTAAGCCAAGAGTGAGCAGGGGTTTAAATCAATTAATAAGTTATACTGAAACTTTTCCCTCAAAATTATCTATCAATCTGTTAAGCTCCTTTAGATCGGATAAAATTGCATACACATGACATATGAAAGTAATTATACTGAATATCGTAATGTCATATCTCCCGACCATCCCGGATTCCGGTGATATGTCCTTGTTTCAATGGTAGCTGCATCCTCAGGACGTAGATACAGTTGAACCCAATGCTGAAGCAGGGAACCGTCAGCTCCCTGCTTCAGGAGTCCTGGGCCAGAGCAGGACAAGCTCTCTGGCCGGGCACTCCGCTCCTGGAGAAGCCCCTGCGTCACTATCCATATATGGACAGTGACATCAGGAGCTCTTCCTGAAGTGGAAACCCCGGCCAGTGCGTTGCTGGTGCTCTGGCTGGGGAATCTGCTCCTGGAAAAGTCCCTGGCATCACTATACATATATGGATAGTGATGTCAGGGCTCCTCTAGGAGCTGAATCCACGGCCCTGGCTGAGGATACCGCTCCTGGGGGGAGCCCCAATGGAGCGATCTACAGGGGGTGTTAGTGCTTTCTACAGGCAGGGTGGCGCTATCTTCAATGGGGTGTGGCACTATCTACATAGGCACTGGGGCACTATGTGGGCACTGACACTTTATATGTGGGCACTAGAATGCAATATGTGGGCACTGTGGCACTATTTACAGTGGGCACTCTAGCACTATGTAGGCACTGTGGCACTATGTGCGCTCTGGTGGTATTTGGACACTGGCACCCTCTATGTGAGCACTATCTACAGTGGACACTGTGGCACTATCTACAGGGGCATTGTGGCACTATGGGGCATTATACTGTATGGGGTCACTATGGGGCATTATACTGTGTGCCAGGCAGCTATAGTGACATTATACTGTGTGGGGGTTCTATGGAACATTATACTGTGGGGAGGCACTATGGGAGCATGATACTGTGTATTCTGTACTTTGTGTGTATGGGCGGGGTTAGAGGTGTGGCTTAAAAGGGAAAAAGTTTGCCGTGCTACGTATGCCGCATTGGTTATCCCTCTTTGCAATACTTGAAAGTTGGGAGGTATGCATAATCTATACTTTGTATAGTCTTGGAAAAATAAGAATAGATTATATCCCATAGTCTTCTCACAAGACACATGGTCGGACTATAAGCTATAATGGGGGAACCCTGTGTGATACGGATTTGACAGCTGGGACTCTCTTCATGGCTCAAACCAAGAACCGTTCACACACTTATGACATATCCTTGTGATAAGCTATAATTGTACAAGGATGACTAACACCTTTAATGCGCGTTCAAGTATAAGTTACAGGCGTTTATGTACAGATGATCAATAAGTGAATATTATCCTTGACCTGGTCCCTTTTAGAATTTTGATTTTATAACACTGAACACCAAATGTTATTTAACGTTCCAATTCACACTGTCAACAATGTGGTCTCCGAATTGAGCCCTTAAAGAGGCTCTGTCACCAGATTTTGCAGCCCCTATCTGCTATTGAAGCAGATAGGCGCTGCAATGTAGATTACTGTAACGTTTTTATTTTTAAAAAACGAGCATTTTTGGCCAAGTTATGACCATTTTCGTATTTATGCAAATGAGGCTTGCAAAAGTACAACTGGGCGTGTTGAAAAGTAAAAGTACAACTGGGCGTGTATTATGTGCGTACATCGGGGCGTGTTTACTACTTTTACTAGCTGGGCGTTGTGTATAGAAGTATCATCCACTTCTCTTCAGAACGCCCAGCTTCTGGCAGTGCAGATCTGTGACGTCACTCACAGGTCCTGCATCGTGTCGGCACCAGAGGCTACAGTTGATTCTGCAGCAGCATCAGCATTTGCAGGTAAGTAGCTACATCGATTTACCTGCAAACGTCGATGCTGCTGCAGAATCATCTGTAGCCTCTGGTGCCGATGTGTCCTCGCTCGTCTGACACGATGCAGGACCTGTGAGTGACGACACAGCGTGATCTCTGGAGAACACGGCTGTGTCTGCACTGCCAGAAGCTGGGCGTTGTGAAGAGAAGTGGATGATACTTCTATGCACAACGCCCAGCTAGTAAAAGTAGTAAACACGCCCCGATGTACGCACATAATACACGCCCAGTTGTACTTTTACTTTTCAACACGCCCAGTTGTACTTTTGCAAGCCTCATTTGCATAAATACGAAAATGGTCATAACTTGGCCAAAAATGCTCGTTTTTTAAAAATAAAAACGTTACTGTAATCTACATTGCAGCGCCTATCTGCTGCAATAGCAGATAGGGGTTGCAAAATCTGGTGACAGAGCCTCTTTAAGTTTGTGGCTCATATGTGGTTCATCCATAGGGATTGAGGTACAGAGCTTTTCCTTAGAATAAGCTGTATTGGAGTGACAGAATAGCAAAACACACACTGCCAATACAGTACTGGCTCCCAAGATCTTGGCACAGGGACTGTCTTTATATACAGAGTATACTACAATGTTATTCATTAGTTTTTGTTCTGTGTAATAAATACTAAATGTTAACCCATGTACTGTACTATACTAGACATCAGTTTAAGAATAGAACAGCATACACTGCACAATGAACACAAAACAGTAAACGTTATCTGCCCAGTACTACAGATGAATAGCCTGTCACTGCCAAGAACCTTATACCTAACAAAGCTTGCTCTATTTTTCAGTATATTGTTGTGTGAAGTATATATGAAAAACTGCATTCTTCACAATGGTATATCGATCACAATTTCAGGCTTAGTAAAAATGTATAAACACTATGAGCTGCTAGGCATCATGAGTGAAGGCAAAGTCCAAGTCTTTGTTCCCTGACCGCCAATTCTACCTATTATATATGTTTATACGAATACTATCAGAATTTATGTTCAGATATAATATACATAAAAAGTTATACATTGCCTTTTTCATGATCCCAAAATGTGGAACTTGTGTCTTTGCTATGAGATCTCCATTCACCCGCAACTCTGTGTGGTGGAGAGGTAGTGGCAACTAAACTGATCACCCCAACATGATGCCTCCTAGAAAAACAGTTTTCTCCCTTTAAGCTATAAAACTTTTTGACAAGGAAAAAAATATGGTTTTTCTATATGTTAATGGTTATCTGGAGTTAAAAAAAAAAAAAAAAAGTTGCACTTTAGGCTGCAATCTCCATTCGTTTTCAGACCCCCTAATATTCAGTTTGCAACCTGCTCCTAATTTTCAACTTTTCTCATGTGGGACTGTCTCTTTCAGTAATTAATGGTGGAAGTGAGGTCTGTGACTTCAGGATGATGCTGCCTTCACTAGCTGTCACGTATCAGCACAGCTTCATTCCTGTACTGCTTTCCCCTTCTAAAAACACTGTGCAAATACAGACACTGATGCTTCTTCGTGTGTCATCTCTTCCCCTTCCTTGTATATTCCTTTTTGGGTTCTCACCTCTCTATCTACACTGATATTGCATATTTGTCTGATCTCTTTCCCAATTATCCACTACAAACTACTCCGACAAATCTTCACGTAATGTGTGATGTAGTTGGAGATATTTAAATTTATCCATATGTCAGTCAGTACATATTAATCCTTTTAAGTGATTAAAATGAATGATTTTATCATTATCCAATAATTGTGATCATTTAGTGATGCCTTTTTTTAACCCAAAAGACGGGTGTCGCCAGTTTCCTGACTTCTTTAAAATTCTTATTATGCCATAGTGGAGAAAATGATACTCCTTCTTAAAGGGGTTGGCCAGGAATTTTTTTTTTTCGAACAAGTATCCCCAAGCCTTGGTTTGCCTTTCATCTGTTTTGTATACATCCCTTGCTTCTGGTCCTGGCTGTTTCCTGTCTTGTAACCCACCATACCCATGATCCCTTGCTGTATCTTAGGAGACCGCTTACACCCCCCTTCCTCCCTTCACAGCATCTCGCACATTTGCATACTGTCACGCCCCTTTATATTCACAGGTCATTTCCTGCTCCAATTACAGGCACCCAGCTTACTCCCCGCACACTGTCACACACACTAATAATCACACAGGGAGGATGGGGGTTATATACAGGAATGTGTGTTGGGGGGGGGGTAATACACAGGGATGTTGGGGGTAATACACAGGGATGATGAGGTAATACACAGGGATCACAGGGAATATGCATTGATGATGGTGTAATACACAGGGATGATATAACCCCCATAATCCCTGTATATAACCCCTATCATCACTGTTTATAACCCCCATCATCCCTGCATATAACTGCCATGATCCTTATGTATTACCCCCAACATTCCTGTATATAACCGCCATCATCCCTCTAAATTACCCCCAATATCCCTGTGTATTACCCCCAACATCCCTGTGTATTACCCCCAACATCCCTGTGTATCACCCCCAACATCCCTGTGTATTACCCCCAACATCCCTGTGTATTACCCCCAACATCCCTGTGTATTACCCCCAACATCCCTGTGTATTACCCCCAACATCCCTGCGTATTACCCCCAACATCCCTGCGTATTACCCCCATCATCCCTGCATATAACCCCCATCATCCCTGCATATAACCCCCATCATCCCTGCGCATAACCCCCATCATCCCTGCGTATAACCCCCATCATCCCTGCGTATAACCCCCATCATCCCTGCGTATAACCCCCATCATCCCTGCGTATAACCCCATCATCCCTGCGTATAACCCCCATCATCCCTGCGTATAACCCCCATCATCCCTGCGTATAACCCCCATCATCCCTGCGTATAACCCCCATCATCCCTGCGTATAACCCCCATCATCCCTGCGTATAACCCCCATCATCCCTGCTTATAACCCCATCATCCCTGCGTATAACCCCCATCATCCCTGCGTATAACCCCCTTCATCCTTGCGTATAACCCCCATCATCCCTGCGTATAACTCCAACATCCCTGCGTATAACCCCCCATCATCCCTGTGTATTATTACCCCCATCATCCTATACCGGGATGATGGCAATTATATACAGGAATGATTTGGGTAATACACAGGGATGTTGGGGGTAATACACAGGGATGTTGATGATAATACACAGGGATGATGGGGATCACATAAAGGGATGATGGGGTCATCTAACCCAATCAGCCCTTTATTTATGTAACCATAGGGGCATGTGGAGATTGAGGAATAATAATGCTGCCCCCTCCTCCTACGTCAGAGTAGGAGGAGCAGGGGGAGTGTAATAGGAGAGACTACGCTCCGTGTCTTTGATCAGCCAGCACTTCCGGCTGAAAAGAGGCACGGAGCGTCACCAACTACATTTACGGGCAGTGCGGGAGCTCCAAGAGTGAAGAAGGAGGAGTAGGCCTGAACGTTGAGACAGGAGGAGGAGGGGGCGTGTACTATGATTGATGACGCTCCGTGTCTTTGCTCAGCCAGCACTTCCGGCTGTGCAGAGGCACGGCGCATCATCAACTACGTCTACAGGCAATGGGACCAGAGGCGGAGCTCTGAAAAGCTCATGAAACATCCGCCCGGCCCGCTGCCTGTAAATGTAATTGATGACGCGCCCTGACTCTGCTCAGCCGTAAGTGCTGGCTGAGCAAAGACACAGAACGTCACTGGAAAATAAAATTTTACTCTGGGTGCGGTCACGTGACTGCAAATTATAAGCAGGTAACGCTGCCATATATAATCAAACATTATAGTAGAAAAGTAAATGTACAGGTCCCATTAGGTAAAAATAAAATTTATTCCTGGCCAACCCCTTTACCCAAAGCTTGTGCAACATCCTACCACTCGAGAACTCACAATCCTGCATTGACCCAGAGTCAAGCTATTCATAAATATATCGGCATATCTCCCCTTTGACCATACATCGACCAAGTATATATTAAAAATATTTCTCTAGTCAACCAAATATTGAATTTGAGAAGATAAAAAATATAAAAAGAAATTAGGTGATTAACACAATCTGGGCAGTATTGATACTGTATTGTTAAAATAGTTTTAGAGGACTTTAATATATACTTTATATGTTAACCATTTGCCTATGTCTGTTTTTTCCTCAATAGTGGACATTCTTCCCATAGAAGTCAGGCAAAAGCTGAGTTTATGTTTATAGACCATTGTTTGAATTACTGTCAAGTTGACAGGTTGTTAGAATTGATGGATCGTCCTTTTACCTGATCAGCATTGTAAGATTTATCACAAGGTGTTTATGCATCATACACCAAGCGAGTTGTTGCATGTCCCAGGTATTGTTTGATGACTTGATTTCCAGCCTAGAGCATTTCAAAGCATTACAACTATGTACATGCACAGAGCTGCGGAAGTCATAATTCATCTTGTTTAGGAGGGAAAGAGAAAAAAAATCATGACTAACAAGCACGGAACATGGAAAGATTAACCTCAATTACTTTGTCTTTCTATCTTTCTTCCCTCAACGGTTTCTTGGAAGTCTAATATAGAATATAGCATGAGACCATTTAGGAATTTTGTGTGTATAGTGCAGAATTCACCCTTCATTTACTCTATATACAACAAATCTACATAACATGAGCAACTTAGTACTGACCTTTCGGCATTATAACCCAGAGCTTCATTCATAATTCTGGTTACTATTGCGAACAGCCTACAACTAGGGATGAGTGAATTTCCTGAAATTCTTGTTTCAGATTTGATTTGGATAAATTGGACGTCAAATTAGATTTGGTCCGTATAAATTTGTTGCAAATCGAAAGTCCCCCGATTGCCCTGAAAACTTGTATCTGACTCTCTGATGTCTTCTGGGACTGTATCCATGTTAAATCCATCCACTTTCAAGCTCTTTAACGTCACGCCAGCATGTAATGTCAAAGTAACATACATGGGTAGAAAAAGGAATAACCGCGGTTTGGGAAGGCTGCCTGCAAGACATTATGGGGAAGCCCATCCGAGGCAATAGGATTTTATTTTTTTTAATCCATAAACTTGCGGCTGCCATTTTGCCACTAAACGTGTGCCACAAACCCTATATGTTTCGGAATTTGCCAAAAGCGCAATTTTTGAGAGATTCAGACCGAATTCGAATTGTGTTAGAATTAATTCCCTCATCTCTATGTACAACTTTGTAAACATTCTTTACACCTTGGCTGAGCTCCTACAATGAAGAGGGAACGTTAGTGTTTAAAGTTCCTGCTGTAATTATTCCAGAAGACAAGCCGACAAGGAATGTGGGAAGATTTCAGCTCTGAATCTTATAAAATTGTGAATGCAGCTCTGTGCTGTAATATGTACTATAATTATAGACCGGAATGGACAAATTATAGACCTTAAAAGTCAGTAAGGGTGCGTTCAGATGTTGTGGAATTGTTGTAATTTTTGGTGTGGATTGCACACCAAAAATTATAGACCATTTACAGTACAATAAATGTGGATCAGGTATTCAAAACCCCATCCACATGTAGTGAATAAAATACGTGAGAAATGTAGAATATGCTACAGACTTTTAAATCCCCAGCACGCTTATTCAGTTGCAGAATTTCACCGCTGATTTCATCCTTTACAATGCAAAAGGTGAAATCCGCTGTAAAATTTACATGTGACACATGCATATTTTTTGTCAGATTTGCAGCCAAATTCATGGTGGAAGCTATCCACCAAGTTTGGCCTTGGCCTTAGACTCCCCCAGCAAACCTTAAGTAAGTAAAACAAATTTGCATAGAAGACAATAGAGAATAAAACTTTGGCTCCCTGGATTCTTGGATTTGTCGACCCTGAGTAAGAGTGCAACTATACATGTTCAAAGGTAAACATAGACATTAAGTTCAATTTGGTCATAGAAGGAAATATTCATGTATTTGGCAGTTTAGGACAAATAGGTGTGAGTTTGCAAAGAAGAGAAAGATCAAAGATAAGAAAAAAGCAGCATTGGATAAGGACAGAGGGCTGTTAGTTTTCAGTTTCTCAGTCAGTGCTCTTCAATCTAGGTTCTTCTATAGCCTGGGGCCCTATTGCACTTGACTCAACTTGTGATTCTCATAAGTGATCACATTGAATTTTCCCAGTCTGCGTAGTAAGTTAGTATGATGTAACATGGTGACAGGCAATGTAGGGAATGTCATGCTGTCCATCATTACTTTAAAGGAATTGACTCACAAAATTCATTTATTACCTATCCACAGGATAGGTGATTAATGCCTGATCGCTGCGGATCCGATCGCTGGGACCCGCAGTGATCATGAGAATGCTGGTCCCCCAATCCACTGTGTGAATAGAGCAGTGGTCATTTAATCTCTGTGGGACTAATGGAAATAGCTGAGTACAGTTCTCCACTTTCCACATTAGTCCAATAGAAAATGAACGGTTCTTTTCGTGGAGCAACCCCTGGCATACAATGCCAGTGCTGGCTGTGCACAGCCGATGTTGCCATATAATCCAGTAGTGTAACGATCGCAGTCGCAGGGAGTGCGACCACAACCGGGGAAGGGGGTCCACCCTAGATCACCGCTTTCAGCTCGATCTCCGTCCTCAGGTCCCCCATTACATCAGGCCCCAGTACACAAGGTCTTTAACGCACCGCATACAAGGTCCTGATGGAGGTGAGCGTAACAACGTTGTGTACTGAATTCAATAAAGCATCCTAACTGCCTGACATCAGGACCTTGTATGTGCCGGGAGAAAACAGATCTTTGGTTCTGGCTGGGGATTCTGCTCCTAGAGGGAGTCCCAATAGGGCTATCTACATGGTGGGGTGTGTGTGTGCCGCTATCTACAGGGTGGGGTGTCGTGCTATTTACAGGGGGGATGTGGCACTATCTAGGGAGGTGTGTGGCACTATTTGGACACTATCTAGATGGGTCACTGTGGTGCTATCTACTTGGGCACAGTGTGTAGCACTAACTACGTGGGCACTGTGCTACTATGTGGGCACCGTGGCACTATGTGGGCAATGGCACTATTTATGTGGGCACTATCTGCAGTTGTAGCATTGTGGCATTATCTACAGGGGCATTGCGGCACCATCGGCATGGGCACTGTGGTGTTTTCAGGGAGTTTGGACAAAAAAACCCTGACAAATAAAATCCATGTGTTTTTTTAACGACCATGAAAAACAGATGGCAAATGGATGACAAACGGCCACTATCCTCTTAACGACATGTCACATACGTGTACGTGACAGCCGTTAAGGGGAAGTATGGAGCAGTCTCACGGACTGAGCTTGCTCCATACTTAGCGGGTGATGGCTGTGTAATACAGCAAACACCTCACTGCAACGGGTGAAATCAAAGATTACTTTGATTCCACCAGATTAACCCCTCAAATGCCACGGTCAATCGCGACCGCGGCATTTCAATCGTTAGAATCAGGGTTTCGGCCCCCTCCAACTTGCCATTGCCCCCCGCGTCATGATTGCGGGGTACCGATGGTCGTCATGGGAGACCCCCAGGTCTGCCATCTTTGTAAAAGGCAGGGCTTCAAAGGAGACTATCAATATAGCGATATACTGCAATACATTAGTATTGCAGTATATTATGCAAGCAATCCAACGATTGCTGGTTCAAGTCCTCTAGGGGACTAATAAAAAAAAGTTAAAAACAGTTACAAAAAATAATAATGTTGCAAAAATAAATAAATTACAATTTAAAAAAACTCCCCTTTTTCCATTTCCCTAAAGCAATGTTAAAAAAAAAAGGTTAACATAACTGGTATTGCCGTGTCTGTAAAAGTCTAAACGATCGCAATATAGCATTATTTAACCCGCTCGGTGAACGCCATAAAAAAAATATGTCTAAAACACACAAATTGCTGATTTTTGATCACCTTCGCTCTCCAAAAAAATGGAATAAATAATTATCAAAAAGTCGCATGTACCCCAAAATGGTATCAGTAAAAACTACAACTCGCCCTGCAAAAAAATAGGCCCCCATATCGCTCAATTGACAGAAAAATAAAAAAGTTATGGCCTCCGGATATGGCGACACAAAACAATTATTTATTTTTTTTAGCAAATCGTTGTGTTTTTTTTATAAAAGCGGTAAAACATTGAACAAAAACATACCACGTATTCATGCACTGCACCACTCTACATGGGCTAGACCTAAAAAAAACTTTTCATCCTGAAGTTTCTGGTTCGCTAATATTATGTCAGATTTAAAGTCTATGTACACCTGGTGAAATCCTTTTTTTTAATAAAAATGTCTATCAGTGTGATTGGTGCAACTTTCAAAATACTTTTTATGAAAAATTATTTTTCATTTTTGAGATACAACTGCTTTGTATACTGTATACAGACCAGCTGTATCTTGCGCTGAGAACTGAATCTGTCAGGTCCACGGGACTGACTGGTTCAGTGTTTGCGCTCTTGCGTGTGTCTGGCACACAGAATCGAGCAGCTGTCGATCTTAGTTCATAGACATAGGAGCCGCTGTCACTGAACCCGTCAGACCCGCGGACCTGATTCAGGTCTTAGCGCAAGAAACAGCTGCTCTGTCTACAGAATACAAAACAGCTGTATTTCAAAAAGTAAAAATAAGTTTTAATAAGAAGTATTAAGAAAGTTGCACCAATCATGCTGATAGACATTTTTATTTAAAAAAATGTTTATTATTATTTCAAAGGTGTACATGGCCTTTAAATCTGACATTATAATAGTGAACTAGAAACTTCAGGATGAAAAGTTTTGTAGGCCTAGCCCATGTAACGTAGAGTGGTGCAGTGCATGAACATGTGGTATGATGCAGAAAAGAATATATATATATATATATATATATATATATATATATGTGTGTGTGTGTGCATGTATGTGTGTGTATGTCTATGTGTGTGTGTGTGTGTGTGTGTGTATGTCTGTGTGTGTGTGTGTGTGTGTGTGTATATACTATATATATATGTGTCTGTGTTTTTTTAATATATATATATATATATATATATATATATATATATATATATATATATATACACATACATACATATAGATATATATAATCTGACATTTGATTGTCATCAATAAGCAATGCTGCATCTATAACTGTAGTCTGGGGGGCTCCTGGAATACCTCTTCATCATATATTTAATGAGGAAAGCTTTATGAAGCTTGCACTTTTTCTGTACACCAATTATAGAACTATTATCCTAAAGTTCTGACACTGAGGCGGCAGGATGACAGGAATAAGCCACGCTATTTAATAGGCATAAATGGGGATGATGGTGGAAGCTGTCTGATTTTTTTTCTCCAAAGGATTCTGTGGACTGGAAGTAACATGCTGAATCGAGAAGCAGCTTCAGTGGAGATTCTCTAATTGCATCATCTCTTGCCATTTATCTGTATAACATGCCTGCTGACCATTTCTCTGGGCCGGAACAATCACTTCTCCTCTGACAAAGAGAAGCTTCCTCCTTCCAAAAATCTTAGTTGACATATTTCAGATAAAAGCTTTTACCGTTTTGTCTTTAAATAAACACCTTTTGACTCTCTGCTAAATGATCTGGATGCGGGATTTGGGAAAATCTATCAGGCTAGACATGTTTTATAGTTGGGTAGCAGTGATCCAACAAAAGCCTCTGCTTTTTGTGAAAGTAGTTTAATTAGCTCAAACGAGAACATTGCGAGATGCTCCACTGCCCGATCTCCTCTATAAGCTGATGGGTAACAAAAAATAGATATAGAGTACTATCTCTGAAGGGACCTCAAGTTGTGGTTAATTGAATCACGGTTCCTTCAGAGCTTCGCAATCGGGAACCTGCAGCGTTAAGGCACCGCAACGAGTATAATGTTATCAAGTTCAATTCCTTACATTGAATTAACAGGTTCATTTCTTTAACACTGTTATTTCCTGATAGAAATTAAAAAAACAGTGTTGGATAAAAGGGCAAAGGCAGCCAAAAATAAACTTTTGTCAAGTTATAGATATTTTAAAAAGTGTCGACTAATTAAAGGTTTCTATTGCTGGAAATCTCTGGGTCTTTATGTAGAATGTTGTAATTTCTAGTGATGGAAATCTCTGATTAGTCCCAAAGTAGGTTGAGTAATCTATTAGAAGAGGTCCACGGACCCCCCCCCCCCCTCCCATAGTGATCTTCTGGCATTTTCTTGTGACTTGTACAAGACCGCTTTTGTGTGAACGTCCCGTAACATTCTAAAATTACTGAAACTGTTGTCCAAGGCAGGGGCGTAGCTATAGGGGGTGCAGAGCTTGCAGTCGCACCAAAGCCCTGGAGCGTGAGTGGCCCCGAAAGCCCCTAATCCGCATAAAAAGACACCAGTATTATAAATGATATATTATAGATTTTGCATTGGGGCCAAGGTCACAGATATTTGTTTCGTTTTATTACCCTTGGTCACGACAGTGAACGTTTCCAGACACAATTGTCTCCAGTACGTAGAGCAAAGCAGATCGGTGTTATGTCAGGAGGTTGAGCATAACCGGTTCGGCTACAAGATATATTTTATTGCTAAACATCTTTGTAGAAGAAAATGTTGTAGTAATCATATCCTAGTCCAGTATATGGAGTACCTTTATTTGGGGTAGGAGGGTTGTTTAAAAAAACAAAACGTGGTACAGACCTGATATTGCCAAAATCTACTCCTTGTGTGCCAGAGCTAATGCCTCACTCGTTCATGTAGAAATAGACTGTGACTTAGTCCAAGCCATAAAGAAACTCCCCTGTATGTTATGTAACATGCAGATTCCTGAAGCATATAAAGAGTTGATTGTTTCTCGAGAAGAGTTCATAAACCGTAGATATTTTTTTCATCTCCGTTTTATTGAAATTCGAATGAACATTCTTATACCGGCGAGGGACCATAAGATTGTCTCACCTTTATACTGTGTGAGCTTTTGTACTCAGCACAGATACGGTATCTGTAAGGATTCACTTTATTATGTTCACTTACTTAAAGACTCATTTGGTCTTATTCCAAATGTTCTAGAAATGTCCAAAGTACATTACAGCGTTTTAAAGTAATCAACCCCAATAATAATCCATAATCCTATGGTGTTTAAGTGACGCTCCGAGTAGCAGAGATGAGTCACTTTGTCTCCCCAGGTCTCTTCCAGCATGTTAATATGTTTTCATTAGCATTACTTTATTGCTGTCTGATGGATTATGCTTTGTACTTTTATATGTGTTTTGTGCAATTAGAAATTGAAAGATACTTAACCTTAAGTGCTGAAATTTCCATTAACCACACACTGTATCTTTTTTTAATATTCAGGTATTATACGGACCACGGATAATCTTGACCGTGAAACGACTTCTCATTACTGGCTGACCGTTTATGTCACTGATCGCGGTGTTGTTCCTTTATCATCTTTTATTGAGATATACATTGAAGTTGAAGATGTCAATGATAATGCGCCACAAACCTCGGAACCTGTGTATTACCCAGAGGTCATGGAAAACTCACCAAAGGATTTATCTGTTGTGCAGATTGTTGCTTTTGATCCTGACTCCAGTTCTAATGAAAAGTTGACTTATAAGATTTCAAGTGGTAACCCACAGGGATTCTTTGCAATCAATCCAAAGACAGGTATGTGAAATCCCTTTTTTTTTTTTTTAAACAATTCCATCAAAATCTATAGATATAAGATTGTAATAGTACATAGGAAAACTAGATGGGTTTATAAAAAAAATACAAAGTTTAACTTTGAAGCAATTCTTTGAAATGCTGCATCAAGGGAATAGTTTGTGAACATGACCTAGGAAATAAAGCCTGTTAAAAGGCTGGGATAAAAAGATATTATAATAAATATGCACTGACCAAAGAAGAAAGACCTTTGGCGCAGTCTCCTATCTTGTATCTGGGATGCTATGTTGCCATTTCATCCATGTGTTGTAGCCAATTCTCTTACCCTCAGCCACGCATTGTGTGCAGCTCAAGAGCCCTTGATGCAAAACAATGTGCAAGTTAAAGTTGACTGTATCTTGCCCACAATATGGCGGCCAGGACAACATAAACCACTTAGAATGACTCTCTGCCTGGTGGCATCCCCTCCTGCCCTGTACCAACAAGGATGTTGTTGTTCAGGCTACACGCCACACCATATAGATAAAACCAGATCGTAATATGAATATTAAAATCAGACATGGTAATACAGGTTTCATCAGGCATCCTAATTAGTAGGTTATTGTTTAATACTGGTCAAACGTGTTGTAGTATCTGCCTTAGTATCATGGACTTGGCCCAATATGATAATATATACAGACATGGAGCACCTCACATCCCATTAATAATCTTTTCTAAAGTCATATTTCTGTTCTTGTTGGAATATGTCATGAGAAAATGGAAAATAGTCCTACTAGTTTGAAAGCAATAATCTTTAAACTGCAGTTGTAGAAAAAAGTTATGGTGGAGCTTTAAAAGATTAACCACTTGAACAAAAAGGCCAAATGGACCATTAAAATGACCCAAATCCAAATCTTTTAATTTAATAAGTCATTCGACCTACATCGAAAAGAGGTACCTGATGGTTAAATGCTCACAAGACAAGCTGTGACATGACATTAATATTGTAGCAGTACAGAGGTAAGGTAATAGAGTCATAGCTTAAAGTGTCAATCTAGTTGTACTCTCCCGCCCGAACTGACATCACGTGTTGAGAGACGCTCCTGTACACTAGAGGGTACAGTTGCTGTGGCAACCATACGTCACCCGGAGGGTATCATGCATGAGTTTAATTCTAATTGATAGGACCTGTGGATGATATTCTTTGTCATGGTAACTGTACCGCCCAGCATGCAGGAGCGCCTCTCCACGCCCGTTGTCAGTTCAGGCCGGAGAGTACAACTGGCGCTACACTTTTAGCCTCCCAAGTCCCGATGAAAACTCTGTAGAAACCCAGCTCACCACCGTCACATACAATTTATAGTACTGCTCTACATTTATGTGCCAAAGGGGCATTTAGCAACGATCTCAAATCACCTGTGCCCACGAATGCTGATAACTCCCCTTAAAGAAGAGCTCAATGCTCCCCCTTACTGGCGCTCAATTGACTAGGTACATTACATGATAATCTTCCAATGAAGCAGAGCTAAAAATCAACCACCTGTGAAGAACATATAGAATCACCCTTATATACTGACCTATGACTGACAATAGTGTTACTTTTACTGTAATCACGTAAATTTCTAGAGTAGACTTTGCTGTGTTCATTCTCTAGAAACCATGCAAGTATGACTGTGCTTCATGTTTTGTCATGGGTACATGCAAGGCCAGGTTAACATATAGTATGGTACATTAGACATGTTAGGCGGTCCTGGAGAAAGGACGCATCTGAAGGGAAAATTGACATATAAATATCCTGAACAGTGTAAATTATGTATTTTTATATGTTTTTGACACCACCAGTGAGGGGAGGACACATTTTTTGCTTTATTTGGTAAGAGCAGACAAAAGTCATATATGACTGAAGATGTGGCCTCCAAATGAACAGTCAGAATCGATGCCAAAAGACTCCTAAGATATAAATCTAGTACTGGTTACATGGCAGTCCTGATTATTACATATTCATTGTGCCTTTGTCTTAAAGATATACAGAAACTATAGCGTTGAAAATGTGACAGTATATAAGGGATCCTGGAGTCGTCATGATCTTTCAGCCTTTTTCCAGATTTGACAGTTTCTAGGGAACATTTGGCAGATTCTAGCATAGCAATGTTAATATTAATGCTAAAGTAAATGATTTGTGGATTAGCTGTAATTTCCTTTGACCTCCGTATTAATCCAGAATGATATCGAATTGTCAAATGTTACTGAAAACATGGTATGATTATGAGACTGTGTAATACTGCACGGTACAGATAACCGCGCAATAACTGCATTCTTGGGAAGAAAATCAAGCAGTCATTACATGGTAATGGGGTTATTTTATTATTGTATTGAGCTGTAATCTAATGGAGTTTACACGATTTGTACAGTAGTTTGCTCTTTGCCCTTTGTCCAAATGTTTCGTTTCCATTACATGAGATGATTGTTGTTTTCTATTGGACAGATGTTTTTAAGTTTTTTTTATTTTTTTTGTGTGCGAGCAGTTTAGAGATGCTGTTCACATAGTACAACGGGTAACTGAGGTCCTGCATGTCCCTGACAGGACTACTGAAGTGTAAAAAGCTTCAGAACAATCTTCAGCCGGTTTGTGAATTCCCGTTCAATGAACACATGAATTTAAAGGTCACCTGTGTCGTTTGTACACAGTGGGAAATGGGCAAAATATCAACTTATGTCTTTTGCAAAGAAAGCCTCTTGTAATAGCTGCAGTTGCTTTGTTTTTCTCTTTAACCTCAGAGGACATATCGTATTGTCCATCCCATTCACAGGTTATCCTGCACTTTAAAGCTGTATGTTACTCAGATTTTACTATGTAACTTCTGTGTCTTGAAAATTAAAAGTTTAATAGTAGGTATACAATAAGTCTATGCACTTCATGACTTTAAGAGGCTCTGTCACCAGATTATCAAATCCCTATCTCCTATTGCATGTGATCGGCGCGGCAATGTAGATAACAGTAACGATTTTGTTTTGTTTTTTAAAACGATCATTTTTGGCCAAGTTATGAGCAATTTTATATTTATTGAAATGAGCTTTGAAATGGACAACTGGGCGTGTTTTTTTTTTTTGTATTTCCAACTGGGCGTGTATTGTGTTTTTAACAACTGGGCGTGTTTACTTGTTTTACTAACTGGGCGTTGTGAATAGAAGTGTATGATGCTGACAAATCAGCATCATACACTTCGCATCGTTCCCACCCAGCTTCTTTCGCTAAAGACACACAGCGTGACGTCACCCACAGGTCCTTCAACCTTGTCGTCGGACAATGAAGATACATAGGCTGAAAGGCGTCCAAAAGGTTAATATGCTCGTCTCTAGGGAGTTTGCTATGCTTACCTGCACATGGTGATGCTGCTGCAAATTCAACTGTACGCCTGGAGCTGTGGTGTCTTCTCTTTTCCGACGCCAAGGTTGAAGGACCTGTGGGCGACATCACGCTGTGTCTGCAGTGAAAGAAGCTGGCTGGGAGTGATGACATCACCCACAGGTCCTTCAACCTTGGTGTCGGAAGAGAGAAGACACCACAGCTCCAGGCGTACAGTTGAATTTGCAGCAGCATCACCATGTGCAGGTAAGCATAGCAAACTCCCTAGAGACGAGCATATTAACCTTTTGGACGCCTTTCAGCCTATGTATCTTCATTGTCCGACGACAAGGTTGAAGGACCTGTGGGTGACGTCACGCTGTGTGTCTTTAGTGAAAGAAGCTGGGTGGGAACGATGAGAAGTGTATGATGCTAATTTGTCAGCATCATACACTTCTATTCACTACGCCCAGTTAGTAAAACAAGTAAACAAGCCCAGTTGTTAAAAACAATACACGCCCAGTTGGAAATACGAAAAAAAAAAAACACGCCCGGTTGTCCATTTCAAAGCTCATTTGCATAAATATAAAATTGCTCATAACTTGGCCAAAAATGATAGTTTTTTTTTAAAAACAACACGTTACTGTTATCTACATTGCAGCGCCGATCACATGCAATAGGAGATAGGGATTTGATAATCTGGTGACAGAGCCTCTTTAAAGAGGTTCTGTCACCACATTATAAGTGGCCTATATTGTAGATAATATGATCGACGCTGTAATGTAGATTACAGCAGTGTTTTTTATTTAGAAAAACGATCATTTTTTACCTATATTAGCTTTATGCTAATGAGTTTCTCAATGGACAACTGGGCGTGTTTTACTATATGACCAAGTGGGCGTTGTACAGAGGAGTGTATGACGCTGACCAATCAGTGACCAATCAGCGTCATACACTTCTCTCCATTCATTTACACTGCACATAGCGATATAGCTATATCGCTATGTGCAGCCACATAAACACACACTATAACGTTACTGCAGTGTCCTGACAATGAATATACATGAATATATACATCACCTCCAGCCAGGACGTGACGAGTATTCATTCTCCTGACCACTTCTGACCACTTCTGTAGCGTCTCTGTGATTTACAACACAACAGGTGTAGTCTCGCGAGATTACGCTGTAAACTGTCATTCACAGCGAGATCTCACTGTGCTGTGTTGTAAATCACAGAGACGCTACAGAAGTGGTCAGGAGAATGAATACACGTCACGTCCTGGCTGGAGGTAATGTATATTCATTATCATGACCCATAAGTAGCGTTATACTGTGTTTATGTGACTGAAAATAGCGATAATAGATATATCGCTATGTGCTGTGTAAATGAATGGAGAGAAGTGTATGACGCTGATTGGTCACTGATTGGTCAGCGTCATACACTGCTCTGTACAACGCCCACTTGGTCATATAGTAAAACACACCCAGTTGTCCATTAAGAAATGCATTAACATAAAGCTAATATAGGTCATAACTTTGTCTAAAATGATAGTTTTTCTAAATAAAAAACATTGCTGTAATCTACATTACAGCGCCGATCACATTATGTACAATATAGGCCATAAAACTTTTTTGTTTGTGTGTGTGTTTCAGATAAAAAAATGGTTAAGGATCTGTGCACATGGCTGTATTATGGCTCGGTGTAGGAGTCGTATATTTAGTGCCAAGAACAGGATCGGATCCTGTCCTGTGAGATTAGGAAAGCCTTTCCCAAAGATAACTTTTGTGAAATGCCTAAATATACGACTCCTACACTGAGCCATAATCCAGCCATGTGCACAGAGCCTAAGAGTCAGATTTAGGGCTATTTTATTTTGTTAATATAGTTAGTCAATATAATATATGCAAATTTTCAGGTAGTATTTTCTGAATATTTTTATGCAAGACATGAACCAAAAATCATGAAATCATATATGATGCAGTTATTCTGTAACCCTTCTATATAACCTGCAGCTTCATATTAAGCTGGACTGGTATGATATTCATATCCCATGGCCAGAACTTTAAAATACACACCCATTTACCACATCTAAATTTACAGCGGCCAATGTTTGTAGTCCGGTCCGTGTTTGTAGTCCGGTCCGTGTTTGCAGTCCGGTCCGTGTTTGTAGTCCGGTCCGTGTTTGCAGTCCGGTCCGTGTTTGCAGTCCGTTCCATGTTGTTTGCAGTCCGGTCCATGTTTGCAGTCTGGTCCGTGTTTGCAGTCTGGTCCGTGTTTGCAGTCTGGTCCGTGTTTGCAGTCTGGTCCGTGTTTGCAGTCTGGTCCGTGTTTGCAGTCTGGTCCGTGTTTGCAGTCTGGTCCGTGTTTGCAGTCTGGTCCGTGTTTGCAGTCTGGTCCGTGTTTGCAGTCTGGTCCGTGTTTGCAGTCTGGTCCGTGTTTGCAGTCCGGTCCGTGTTGTTTGCAGTCTGGTCCGTGTTTGCAGTCTGGTCCGTGTTTGCAGTCTGGTCCGTGTTTGCAATCTGGTCCGTGTTTGCAGTCTGGTCCGTGTTTGCAGTCTGGTCCGTGTTTGCAGTCTGGTCCGTGTTTGCAGTCTGGTCCGTGTTTGCAGTCTGGTCCGTGTTTGCAGTCTGGTCCGTGTTTGCAGTCCGGTCCGTGTTTGCAGTCCGGTCCGTGTTTGCAGTCCGGTCCGTGTTTGCAGTCCGGTCCGTGTTTGCAGTCCGGTCCGTGTTTGCAGTCCGGTCCGTGTTTGCAGTCCGGTCCGTGTTTGCAGTCCGGTCCGTGTTGTTTGTAGTCCGGTCCATGTTTGCAGTCCGGTCCATGTTTGCAGTCTGGTCAACAAACTTCAACAAAGTGACCACAATTGTGTAGTCCGAGAACAAGGCATGAGGAATGAGCATTTATATAGCAGCGTTAATAGCAGAATTGTCTTGTAAGCTATATCTATATACTGATATATACAAACCTATACAGTGAAACAACTGTACTACAAAGTGGAGCTGTGTTTCCAAAGTATAAGGACAGCAAAGTAAACCTCACCTCAATCTTCCAAAGACATATTTAATGTAAGCCGCTTCCACATTTCTGTTAAGCCCCCTTCCTTCTTAGCCACCTTAACTGAGACAATTGCCAGACTTTATGCTACATGACATACACGTTCCTTCTGACAAAAGCATTGCCCACACTTCTTTGAATGCATACATGTCATAAAGCTATTTACTTTCTTAGTCAGACAGATAAAAATCTGATTTGTACTGTTTGCCAATTTGACTTGCAGAAAGGAAGTTGGCGTTGCTTTAATTAAATGTTTTTCTTCCATTACCCTCGATAATCCCAAGTAGTTGCTTTAGACGTAGCACTAAAAAAGGAAAATACCTGGACAGCGATAAACACTTTACGTTTTTTGTTGCTTCATAAACATTAAACATTCTTTCCAGACCTGTAGCTTCATATTCCTGGCACTTCTATCTGCGCTGTCAAATTGGCTTTAATTTAGGTTTCGAATGAAGTATAGAGGAACCACCGAGGCGTGTAATGCATTCTCAAGTGCATTTCAATGTTTATTCATAATTTAAGGTACGCCTAGAATCTTATCTTGAAAAAGGAAACAACAAATTCCACTGAACTTAAAACCATGTTGTTTTGTTATAAAGTGCTATGGGATCCTAAAAGGACCAGCAGCAATGTGATTTATTAGCTGTGTAATTCTGACTGAAAGCTGCAATCTCAGAGTCGGCCTATTATAGCGCACAACTTTACTCGCTTTTTAATTCTCCGGCTGACAGAAAAAATGTTTTTTTTTTTTTTAGAACTGTAACTAAGATGATTAGAAAAATAAAGAGAAGAATTGGAGTAGATTTTAAGTGGAGCTCCGGCTATATAGGGAATTGCATAAACGGACATTCCCTAATATACTGGAATCAAAAGTAAATGCGAGTATGACGAACGGAGCAAATTCCATGCATCTTTCCTTGTAGGCCATCCGCATTCCTAAGGCCTCATTCACACGGCAGGGTTTCACGGCCGGGTGCCGGCCGTTAATAAATCGTCCGGCACCCGGCTGCATTAGGAATAATAGACCCCTAATTAGGAATAATAGACCCCTAATGGGGCTATTCACACGACCAAAAAAATAGGACATGCTCTATCTTCGCCCGGGTACCCGGCCGCCCAGCTCCCATAGAAGTCTATGGGGCCGGGTAATACACGGCCATCACCGGGATGTGTCCCGAGTGATGGCCGGGTTTTCCGGAGCTTGCGCTCTATCTCCTCCTCCTCACAGCGCAGAGTGCATGTGAGGAGGAGGAGTTGATGCCATTCTGACGAATGGCATCGCTGTACACTGTGTGGCAGGGCCGGGGTGTACAGCAGGTGGAGGGAGCGCTGCGCTGGCTCCCTTCCCCTGCTTGTTTTAAAAGCACCCTGGCCCGGCGACACCTTCGATGGCGCCGCTAGCAGCTGCAGCTGCGGCTGCTACTACTGTAGCGACGCCACTATAGCAGAGCGGGGAGGTATCTCCCCGCTCTGCTATGTGCTAGCCGCACTTTAGCTCCTTGAAGGAGCGGAATCCCCGTGTTTTCGGGGATTCCGCTCCTGGACAGAGCGCTTGATGTCTCTGTCCATATCTGGGCAGTGACATCAGGGGAAACTCCTGAAGCGGAATCCCCGAACACATGGGGATTCCCCTTCAGGAGTTGCCGCTGATGTCGCTGTCCGGATCTGCCCGGCCCGGCACGGATGCAAAACTTAATGCAAACCGGCCGGGCAAAATGGTCGATTTTACCGGCCGACACTCGGGCTCGGGAACGACCCGGTCGTGTGAATCCCGCCTAAAGTCTTATTTTCCTGTATACAAAGTTCTGTGCACTGCTCGTGCCATTAATGAGACCTTAGAGCAATTTTCCTGCAAATAGTCATAGTTACATAGATTGAAAAAAGTCACAGATATATCAAGTTCAACCTTTCTTAGATCAAGTATACATCATTCATTGCAAGATTACTTATGACCCGTAATGCCATTCGGAATTAAATAAGCATCTAGCCCTTTTTAGATTAGTATCTGCCATTATTACTTCTTGGGGTAGCGTGTTCCAGAGTTTGACTACTCTTACTGTAAAGAACCCTTTCCTATCTTCATGCTCTAATCTCCTTTCCTCCATATGCAATTAATGTCCCCTGGTCCTTTGTAAAGTCCTTGGAAAGAATACATAATGTGCCAGTTCTTTTGAAAAGACCACACAAATATGTATACATGTTAATGAAATCACCTCTATGACGCCTTTTTTTTAAGCCGAACAAGCCCTATTTTTCTAGCCTTTCATTATAAGAGAGAACCGCCATCGCATTTAATAATCTAGTCACTCACCTTTGAACCCTCTCCAGCTCTCATTTATCATTTTTACAATGTTGAGCCCAAAACTGAATGCTACATTTAAAATGTGACCTTAACAGGAATATTATTACATTTGAATCGCAGGTTTTTAAATCTCTCTTTTTTTCAAACACCCTAAAATCTTATTTGCTTTTGCAGCTGCTGCTTGACATTGGTTAATGATGCTTAGCTTACTTGTAACCAATATACTCAGGTCCTTCTCTTGTTCCGTTATCCCCAGTTTTGTTCCATTTCTTGTATATGCCTTACTATTTCTGCAGCAAGTCTATGTAAGTCTTCAGTGATTCTAAATTTCAAAGACAAACATCAGTATCTATGCTGAATCAGTGATATACATTACTGCAGCATAAGTGCATTACTTTACATTTATCAACATTAGAGTTCATCTGCCATGTTTTTGCCCATGATGCCAGCTTATCTAGGATTTCATTAATATTTTACAATCAAGCTGAGTTTTAAGAATAGAATCCTACAAAGTTTTGTATCTTCTGCAAAAACTGACACTTTACTACTATATCAATTCTATCCACAAGGATATCAATAGAGAGGCTAAAAACTGGGCCTAAAGGGGTTTTTACACTGGGCAATTAACGGGCAGACAAGCATTCATAGAACGCTCATTGCCGATAATTGCCCTGTGTAAACAGGGCAGCGATCAGCAGATGAACGAGCAAGTGCAAAAAAAAATTGTACCAGTTTTCAGCCGCTTTTTTCTATAACGGAATTGCATTATGGCCGTTAACCTGTTACTATTTGTAGCGGGAGCGATTCCATCAATAGAGCAAACAGTGTGGTGACATGTATAGTGGCAGCCAGTACCAGAACACTTTACTTGTATTCTGGTGATGGTGACTGGAAATATGTTATTGCTCATAACGCAATTCTCTGATATTATTTAAATGGTCCTTTAAGATTTTTCCGATTTGTTGCATTTCTTCTGAAGGCTGCTTAGAAGTTGGTGGATATTTCAGGGAGAGGTCGTCACTAGACTCCCACATACAGATCAGTCCAATCCGCTGGACTTCTTAGTGACAGAAATAAGTATATATAACATGTCAATATGTTATGTCATCAACCCAAGTGGCCAGAAGACATTTCTGTTGAAAGGGATACTAAAACGTATTTCCATTTGTAAGGCAGTTAAATACAAGCTATGGTTCTCTGTTATCGGCTTGGGGCGAGTTTGACTGTAGTGTTCTTCAATGTCAGAACTGAAAATAATTTCTGCCTCGTGATCTCTATTCTCTATCAGCTTTACTTTTATAAACTATGTATCCTGGGTAAGTGTTGCTTGAATAAATTATGATTGAAACGGGAGATCCCACTAAAGAGAAATGTAGCCAGACTCCTACATATATCGTCCACACAATGGGTTAAAATTCTGATGGTCTAGGATAGGCCCGGGATCCATTCACTCCTGTGCTGTGATACATGCTCTGTCATCTTAGATAGCAATAAAAATAGAATCATAGCGAACAGACATAATCTTGATCCCTGCCCTATGGCACACATGATATTTTTTTAGTTGCCCATGTGGACTTCACATTTAGCACCACATAGAAATCAATAGTTCTCTTTCTGCCCTAAATTTTCCTGTTGCAAGTGTTTAAAATGCCCTTTCTGTATATGAGACCATAGCCCTGTTTGGTAGATTAAAGAGAATTATAGCTAATCTTAATGCATAGGGAGATCGTAATTTTCGTTATGCTTTGAAGATATTTCAAGGGTCAAACACAAGGTAGTTAATCTTATTATCCACTGAAATATTCTAGTTATGGGCCAGAGCTACGCTCCAACTTTTATCTCTCATCACAATGCAATGTTGATGCATGGTGACACTTCATCTATCCACTAACCTAAGCCTCATATTGTCTCAGACCCATCCACAATGACATGTGCCATGATGCAATGCTCTGCACTATGACGGCTGACACAACTCATCAGCAGGTGGATTTTTTTCCATGTAGCACAGGCCAAAACGGTATATTTTCTGTATTTCTTGTGAGAGCCGTGCTGTTCAGATCCATGGTGAGCCAACGGATGTGTGATGTTCATCATATAGGATGAGCTACGTTGTGACTTTCTGTTCACTGAATATGCTGCGACCCCTGCACTGTAAGTGCATCTGAATAATGTCTAAACGCCCTTTTACACCGGCCGACACTCGGCCGCCACAGCGAGTGCCGATCAACGAGACATCGTTGATTGGCACTCACTTTCTCCTGTCACACGGAGCTATGGATGGGAACGAGTGGTCGTTACTCCGATTGCTCTTTCACATACCTTATTAGCATGTCGGCAGCGCGTCTCCTTGTTTACACAGGGAGCTTTTGCTCGTTCATCTGCTGATCGTTCCCTTGTTTACGGCGTTATATTAACGCTTTTCTGCCCGATAATCGTCCTGTGTAAAACCCCCTTTACTCTACAAGGGCCTGTCCTAGTGACAAGTTTCCACTGAATGCTGTGTGTGTATGTGTGTATATATATATATATATATATCCAAAACAAAGAATTTGTAGCAGCGATTGAGTATAATAAAATAGGCATATCTTATGCCCTACCTCTATCCCTTTTTCTTAATGGATCCCAGTTCTAGACGCCAGGGCAATGTCGAACATATGTTTTGGGTGGAATAATCACATGTCAAGACTTTAAAGAGGTATCTATTAGGCTGGGTTCACACGACCACATTAACGTCCGTAATGGATGGACGTATTTCGGCCGTAAGTCCCGGACCGAACTCAGTGCAGGGAGCCGGGCTCCTAGCATCATAGTTATGTACGACGCTAGGAGTCCCCGCCTCTCTGCAGGACAACTGTCCCGTACTGTAATCCTGTTTTCAGTACGGGACAGTAGTTCCACGGAGAGGCAGGGACTCCTAGCATCGTACATAACTATGATGCTAGGAGCCCGGCTCCCTGCACTGAGTTTGGTCCGGGACTTACAGCCGAAATACGTCCGTCCATTACGGACGTTAATGTGGTTGTGTGAACCCAGCCTTAGTGCAAATTAGGGTAACGTAGGGTATGGATCACCCAATTGGTATGGTGACGAAGATCTATTGAAATCAATTAACATGAATTAATACATTTATTGTGGTTCCTCTACTGATAAAAAGTAGTTTCAGGGGTCACACCAGCAGAATTCCCTAAGGGGTTGTCCGGTTTCAGCAAATTAATGTAATTTGTTTGTACAATTTTCTAATATTAATTTTTCGTTTCAATTCCTCACAGTTCTAAAGATCTCTGCTTTCTGTTATTCAGATGAAATATTCATTGTTTGCTTCCAGTGGATAATATTCTGTCCATGGTCATGTGATGGACATACAGGAGGTGGGATCATTAGAAGACACAGCTCTGATACACATACTGTAACTGTAATGAGCCGTGCACCTGTGTGTCCATCACATGACCATGGACAGAATTGTATCCACTGGAAGTAAACAATGAATATTCTTAGGCCTTATTCACACGAACATATATTACTGTCAGGGATCATTACCATGTATATTGTTTGAAAAATATTATCCTTACATATATATATATATATATATTCAGTATATTACACAAAGAGATTGGATTCATGGAGCACAAAGAGCCTGCATAACACGCCTATGGAAGACACCGCCCCCTGGAATGCAAAGAGGAGTGTGCAGAAGAATGTACAGGAAAACTTACAACAGAGGAGCCAATGGGACTTAAGCAAGTCCCACATCTCGAGGGAGGGGCATGTGTCTCCTCTGTCTGTTTCTTTGTTCTGAATAAAGTTCAGTTCTCCTCTTTTCTGATGAAGGGAAAGTGTGTAGCGAACATTTCTGACTCGTTCACTTCTTTCCAGGCATGCTTTCAGCTTTCAATTTACAGAGGTGGTTATTCGGTGTGAAATGACAGGGAGGAAGGAGCTTCCCTGATATACGGACCTGTCATTACGTCCGTGCTACGCGCGTGAAAATCACGCATTTCGCACGGACCTATGTAAGTGAATGGGGCCGTTCAGACAGTCCGTGATTTTCACGCAGTGTGTGTCCGCTGCGTAAAACTCATGACATGTCCTATACTTGGGCGTTTTCCGCGCATCACGCACCCATTGAAGTCAATGGGTGCGTGAAAATCCCGCACGGCACACGGAAGCACTTCCGTGTGCCGCGCAGGATTCGCGCTACAGTAGTAAAATAAATGAATGAAACAAGAAAAGCACCTCCTGCTTTTATGTTTGTAAACATAAAAACAGAGTGTCTTCATGCTGCCATATGCGCGTACGTAAATCACGCAGGCACGCACCAAATACTGATGCCAAACTGAACTTTCGCGTGCACAAAACGGACACGTTCGTGTGAATAAGGCCTTACTGTGGAGATCTTTGAAAACCGTGAGGAATTAATACAGAAAGTATGCTTGGAAACTGTATAAGGCTCTGTTCACATCTGCCTTGGGGTCCCGTTCTGACGTTCCGTCTGAGGTTTCCGTCAAAACGGGACCCTGATCAGACTCAAACTGACACCGAACGGAAATCAGAGGTTTCCGTTTCCATCACCATTGTTTTCAATGGCGATGGAGCCGGTGCCCGTGGTTTCCGTTTGTCTCTTTTGTGCATCGGATCTGTCGTTTTGCCGGGAGCAATAGCGTAGTCGACTTGTGTCTGCTCAGGGTCCTGTTCTGACGGAAACCTCAGACGGAACGTCAGAACGGGACCCCAACGCAGATGTAAACAGAGCATAACTTGTGTCTTCTTAGCAATTTAAAATGGTTGAAAGAACAAACCAAAGATACTAAAGCAAAGTTACTATGGATTTTAAAAGGAGTTACATTTTAAGGCAATATCCATATAGAGGTAATGGTGAAAATATATCAAAACTGCCTTAGGCCACATGCACACGACCGTGCTTTTGCGGCCACAATTTATCCGCATTTTGCAGACCCATTCTTCTCTATAGCCCCATACACACCACCGTGATTTACACGGATCGGTGCAGGGGACGCAAAAACTCAGGACAAGTCCTTTTACAGTCCGGATTTGCGTATTCACCAATACTGGTGCATCCGTGCGTCCGGATGACACATGGATGCACAACAAGGATTTTTTGAGGTCTGACGGACTGCAGCAGTCCCGTGGTTTTAGGCACCGCAAAACCAATGCAGTCATGTGCATGATGCCTTAGACTCCATTCGCACTTGTGTTAGAAGCTGCCTAGTGTTTTTTTACTGCAAGAATATCGCAGTTTGCAGCACAGTACGTACATGCTGTCCAGAATAGCAGAAACCCAATGGAAACCTGACAGGTCCCATCATAAGTCAATAGAGTCTACCGTTTATAAAAAGATCTGTCATTGCTTTGTTAAAAATGGCGCTGAAGTGAACAGAGCCTAAGACCCCATTCACACGACTGTGCATTTGCGTCTGCATATTATCCGCAATTGCGGACCTGCAATTATGGAAAGTATAGGGCACATTATATCCTATGGGCCAATGCACACAACCATGGTTTCCCCTGTCCGTGATCGGAAAAAAATAGGACATATTCTTTTCCGGCCCCATTTGCGGTCCGGGCTCATTAAACTCAATACACTCTTGTGCGTGCACGGTCCGTGATTGCAGACGGACACTTCCCAGGCCGTCCGCGCTACAGTCGTGTCCGTTGAGGCCTAACAAACTAAACAAACCACTGGCCTTGTTGCTCATACAAACCAATCAGAGTTCAGCTCTTAAACTGTTCAGAAAAAATTGAAGCTGCCCTGTGATTGGTTGCTATTGGCAACAAGGCCTTTTCTTTTCTTTTAGACCGTTTTGATAAATAAGGATTATAAGTAATATCCATCTCGTAGTAGCTTGAATACGATACACTTGTTATAGTTGTTGTTCCAATAAGTAATATATTATATATTTTATAAGGATATATTAGGATTTCTGAAGCAATATAACATGTTTATACGTGACTCGTTTTTATAAAGTCATACCATTTGCGGTTTTTACAATTAAGGGTTTACGAAGAAAACATAGGGATTAATATTAATTGACTATACTCCCGGCCCGGAATTTGCAGTAATGTGCCGGTACTTTAATAGTCTAGATGTTGTTTTTCACTCGTAAATATATCAGCCGCCATTATGGGTGTTACATCTTCTGCGCAAGTATTTCCCCCCCTTGGTTTTACAAGAGAAAATGACTTCATAACACGTGTTTTCTTCATCCTCCTGTTTTACAGCCTTGTAAATGTTTTAATAAGTTGCATGCAATGCTTTGTAGTTTAGTCACACCGCCATTATCTTCCTGCAGTCCTTTATGGCGATTGCTGGTAGAAGATATAGTAGATATGGTATCTTCAGCGCTCTTCCTTCTGGATGAAGCCGCTTTCTTGCGGATGCCATCTCTGATGATACAAAAATTTGACTGGAAGTTTGTGGTACATGT
Source organism: Rhinoderma darwinii (assembly GCF_050947455.1). Lineage (NCBI taxonomy): Eukaryota > Metazoa > Chordata > Amphibia > Anura > Rhinodermatidae > Rhinoderma > Rhinoderma darwinii. Next base: position 87,183,717 of record NC_134687.1, read on the forward strand.
TTTGTTCTCTATCAATAAAACAGCGAAGCTGGAACAAGTATTCAATTAGCATAATTCTTTCTGTGTTTACCAATCCAGACAGCTCCAGAGGGAACGCAATTCTTCTATTTTCTGCAGATGAAATAAAATGTCCTCTTTCACTAATATGTCGTTTCAACCATGCAGTGATATTAGTATTACTAATTACTCCATGCCTCTTCAGCTGCTTTAGCGGGTTTCTTTTAATGTGCTGATATGCAGATGTAGCAGAGCTAAGTTTGTTTTTTTAACTCTTTGGAACAGCAGTGGATCTAGATTTCTTGATAACTCAGAGTTGATGTGTTGAGCCAGATGATAGACTCAAAGGGTTTTTCTGTGTTACCAAATTAATGTTATTTTTTGTATAATATAAAGTTATACAATTTTCCAGTATACTTTCTGTATTAATTCCCCACGGTTTTCAAGATCTTGGCTAGTTTTTATTTAGTAGGAACATTCATTATTTACTTCCAATGGATACAATTCTGTCCGTGGTCATGTGATGGTGTGATGGACACACAGGTCCTGGGATTGTTAGAAGACAGCTCTGATACACATACTGTAACAAGATGTGCACCTGTAGGTCCATCACATGACCATGGACAGAATTTCATTCACTGGAAGTAAACAGTGAATGTTTCTACTAAATAACAGCAGGCAAAGATCTTGAAAACTGTAAGGAATTAAAGGGGTTTTCCCATCAGAGACATTTATGACAATATCCACAGGATGTCATAAATGTCAGATAGATATGGGTCCCACCTCTGGGACCCGCACCTATCTCTAGAACGGGGCCCCTAAACCCCGTTCTACCTTTTTCTGCTCCCTCTGCCTCCCGGCCACTTTCTGACTATATGGTCAGGAGTTACAAAAACAGCATAGCTCGCTGAGCTACGCTGTTTCCGTAACTCCCATGGTAGTGAATGGCAGTTATGGAAGCAGCGTAGCATGCAAGCTACACTGTTTCTGTAACTACCATTCAGTTCTATTGGTCTTACGGAAACAGCGTAGCTCAGCGAGCTACGCTGTTCCTAATTCATGGTCGGAATTCACATGCTTCTGTGGCAACACAGAGCGGCAGAACGGGGTTTAGGGGGCCCCGTTCTAGAGATAGGTGCGGGTCCCACAGGTGGTACCCGTATCTATCTGACATTTATGACATATCCTGTGGATATGTCATATATATCTCTCATGGGAAAACCCCTTTAATGCAGTAAGTATATTAGAAAATTGTCTAACTTTTAATTATATTAAAAAATAACATGCATTTTCCGAAACCGGACAACCCCTTTAAATCTACTACATGTGTGCCTTGGAGTGAGTCATTTGGGATGTTAACTACCCTTACGTCAATTTGGTAAAAACAATGTGGTCTTTGAGTCTACACCTTATATTTCTTGGTGAGAAGATGTAAAAGGGAAGAGAACCTGGGGTAAATTTAGGTAACCTTACCTGAGGAGCCTTTGAATTTTGTTATTGAGTTGTTCGCTATGACTATTCCAACAATGTATTATTCATAACAACATCTGTTTCTGTTTTTTGTGTGATGCAGAATATGTTATCTTGTCTGATCAGTGTTCTTTGACGGCCAGTGATTAAAAATGAAGGACTTGTACGTACCGACAAGCTTTATTAACGTGTACCCATATGTGACTCAGATTGGTTAATAAGTCAAATCAAAGCGATTCCATATTTATGTATAGTCGTATGGGGCACTGTGTAGGGGATTTTAAGAATCCCCCTTTCCTAGTGGTGGTCACATAGTCAGGATTGGCTGGTAGGAATTTTTTAAATGGAAACTGAAGTACTAAATTAAAACATTATTATCTGCTAAAAACATGAGACCTTAGATTGTGTTTTACATATTAGATAGTTACATAAAAAAAAGGGTCGAAAGACGACACAGGTCCATGAAGTCCGAGGTATAATCCTACAGTGTTAATCCAGAAGAAGGCTAAAACCCCTATAACTTGACTTCTGTATTATGGGGAAAAAATACTTCCCGACTCCAAATACCATATGGCAATCAGGATGAATCCCTTTGGCTTTCTTAACACTTAGGCTGGGTTCACACGAGCATGTTATGTCCGTAATGGACGGAACGTATTTCGGCCGCAAGTCCCAGACCGAACACACTGCAGGGAGCCGGGCTCCTAGCATCATAGTTATGTACGACGCTAGGAGTCCCTGCCTCTCCGTGGAACTACTGTCCCGTACTGAAAACATGATTACAATATGGGACAGTTGTACTGCAGTGAAGCAGGGACTCCTAGCATCGTACATCTCCTGTGTTAGCAGAGAACTATGCTATGTTCACGCAGGGCAGATAAGCTACATAAAAGTAAACAGCGTATCCACCCTGGCAGCTGCAGGGAATTCCGGACAAAAAAAACGCACAAAATTGCTGTGCAGTTTTTCAGTCGGAATGTCCGCTGCAGAAAAAAAAAAGTTTGATACTTACGCATCCCCCTGATGTCCTTCAGGCCGGCCTCCTTGGATGACGTTTCATCCCATGGGACCGCTGCAGCCTGTGATTGGCTTCAGCAGTCACATGGGATGAGACATCATTCCTGGAGGCCGGCGTGGACGAAGAAACACTGAATTCTGGGTAAGTATAAGATAAGGATAAGATTTTTTTCTGAGCTGTGTTTTTTTGCGGCAGAAATCGCTGCTTTTATGCCCCCCAAAAAAACGCAACATCTGCTATTGTATTCAATGGGGAAAATCTGCAACAAATAAGCAGCGATTATGCAAATACAATTGACATGCTGTGGATTAAAAAAACACACCACATTTCAATTGTGTTTTTCCCACTCAGCATTTACGCAGCGTGTGGATGAGATTTGTTTAAATCTTATCCACTTTGCTGCTATTGTATTATGCTGCGGATTTTCCACAACAAAATCCGTTGCAGAAAATCCACAATATTTAAGCTACGTGTGAACTTACCCCTAGAGTGTAGTGACAAGATTGCGAGCAGAAGCTCAGAGGGGGAAGGAAGAGGATGGTAAATACATTGACCTGCCTAGGTAGAGTCGTGTGTTAACCTTAAACCATACTATCCCCCACCCCCATTTAGTAACGACACATGACACCGAGGTTGGATGTGAAATGGCCACAGCAGCCGTTTATTAATTTCACAGTTTTATAAAAACAATTTAAATCCGAAACATTCGGATAACTAGTTAGGAATCCACCAGAGAATTCCTCCTAATAATTCACATGACCCAACATGGGTCAGAATCATAAATAACAATTAAACGTTAACATTAACCCGAGCAGAGGAAGTCCTTGAAGCCCCTTCAGATGTTCCTTTCAAGAACACACCGAATTAGCCATCTGCAAACCACTAATTACCTCCAGCCGTAAACCAGCTCGGAAGCACCGTTCACCTCTGCAGATGGCTCCAACCACTAGAAGTCCACTTCAAGGGGATAACACCCGATGAAGCCCTCAAGTGATATACCGACCACTAGAAGTCCACTTCAAAGGGATAACACCCGATGAAGCCTTCAAGTGACATACCTTCTACCAGAAGACCACTTCAAAGGGATAACACCCGATGAAGTCTTCAACCATGTACCTTTTTTGGGGGACGCATACCCCCGATGCGACCCCCCCACCATTTTGTACTGACTGGCCTCAAGGACTCCCCCCGCCAGCTGCCATGACAACAGAACCTACTCCGGAAAAAAGAAAAACATGTTAAATAAGCACACAAAATAAAACAAAACGCTCATAGGCAGACGTACATAAGACCTAAGGAGTAACAAAACAAGGGTGGGAGGGTGGGAGCTTTGCTTAATGTGTGTTACTCCTCCCGCTGCTTCCGGCTCAATGCCGAGAAACAGCGGGAAGCGCAGTAACGGCCCCCCCGCCCCCCTTAACTCCTCCCCGTCCCTCCTTCAGCTCCTTCAACTTTCCCTGACCTCGTAACATTAACCCTTTCCCTACCAGGACGGTCATGTCGGCTTCCCTTAAGCCTGCAGCTGCGTCCAGCCTCTTCTTGACCTGCCTAGGTAGAGTCGTGTGTTAACCTTAAACCATACTATCCCCCACCCCCATTTAGTAACGACACATGACACCGAGGTTGGATGTGAAATGGCCACAGCAGCCGTTTATTAATTTCACAGTTTTATAAAAACAATTTAAATCCGAAACATTCGGATAACTAGTTAGGAATCCACCAGAGAATTCCTCCTAATAATTCACATGACCCAACATGGGTCAGAATCATAAATAACAATTAAACGTTAACATTAACCCGAGCAGAGGAAGTCCTTGAAGCCCCTTCAGATGTTCCTTTCAAGAACACACCGAATTAGCCATCTGCAAACCACTAATTACCTCCAGCCGTAAACCAGCTCGGAAGCACCGTTCACCTCTGCAGATGGCTCCAACCACTAGAAGTCCACTTCAAGGGGATAACACCCGATGAAGCCCTCAAGTGATATACCGACCACTAGAAGTCCACTTCAAAGGGATAACACCCGATGAAGCCTTCAAGTGACATACCTTCTACCAGAAGACCACTTCAAAGGGATAACACCCGATGAAGTCTTCAACCATGTACCTTTTTTGGGGGACGCATACCCCCGATGCGACCCCCCCACCATTTTGTACTGACTGGCCTCAAGGACTCCCCCCGCCACCGCGAAACAGGCCTTGACCACCTTAAGCCTGTGAGTTCCTCCACACCACCACCGCCCTTTCTATGCCTTCTGCTATAGCCAAGCTCCAAATATCAATGCCAACCTCGGTCAGATGAACCCCGTCACTCCTCCAGAAATTCCCCAATCCTGACTCCAAATCCCTATGCCTCACGCAAATGCCCCCGTTCTTTGCCACAAAACGGGACACCGCCCGGTTAACTTTTATCCGAGCCTTATTGACTCTCTCCACCGATCTAGCTAACCGCCAATGCTTCCTTGGGACTATGTCCGACCACACTACCACCAACTTGGGATAAGATACCCACAAACACAACAAATCATGTTTGATATCCCGCACCAACTCACGAAAAGGGCGGACTCCTAAGTCATTCCCACCCACGTGCAACACTAAAACCTCCGGAACCCTATCAAGCCGCACATATGTCTGGAATTCCGCCAACACCCTGTTCCACGACATACCTCTAAACCCCAGCCAATGCACAACCGCATCCTGTCGCGGAATGCGCAACTGGCGACCATCCGGGCGGACGTCCGCCCTCAAAGCCCCCCAGTGCACGTACGAATGACCCATCAACCACACCAGACAAGGAGGCGAATCTGAAACGGAAAACACAGTTAGGCACCACCATATAACATTTGCAAGCATAAACAACAAAATTACAACATATGGGGGCGGACATAGGACTTAAACCTTTTAGACTCCCAACGACCAATACGCCTCACCCCCTCATCATCCAACCCCCAGCGCCCTGCTTCCGTTGCTGCGCCAATCCGGAAGGAATGAGATGAATATGAGCCTGCTGCAACCCCAACCGCCGTCAAACATTTTTTAAAAAACAGCTCCAAACTGAAACCTGGACAAGAACGACCCGTCCACATGACGTAACAAAGGCAAATCTGGAGACCCCCTGTTTTTTGTAAACCCCCGCATGCACTCTACTGGGCACATGACCGACCCCGGGAGAGCGAACAAAACTATCAGTTTTCCCTTCCCTAATTGGTCAGTTTTTGATCTACGCAACCATACCTCCAACCGATCTGCAAAAAGGCTCACCTCCCCAGATCTCAGCCCCCCTGCCTGTTTAGTACTTGGCGACACCAACTCACCTACTCTAAATGCTCCGAAGAACGCCAACGAGAAAGCCAACCGAAACAAATCCATTTCATCTGAAGAACGACATACCGATGCCAATGAACCGCCCAACAAGCCCAGCAAAGCAAACGACACCGGCCTTCTACTATCCGCCTCCACCCTACCTCTGCGCAACCCCTTCAAAGCCTGCGATACCAGAAATTCCTTCGATACATCCCGCAAGCCCCGCAACTTAAGCCCAAACGCCACCGCGGATATAAACCGGTTCACCTTCGCTACTGAAAACCCCCCCTCCCAGGCATCCCCTAACCAATACAAAAGTGCCACCAACCTGTCTCTATCCGTATTGACATCACCCAACTCTCTTACCCACTCCTCCCACTGCCTCCAACAAGCAGCATAAGCCCTCCACGTCGTGCGCGCCAAAGACCTTTGTAACAGCTGCTCTACGGGACCGATACCAGATCCCATAGATGATCCGGACACGCCAAACCGAGACGTTCCGCTCCCGGGGCCAATTCCCGAAACCGGTCCCACTGCGAGCGAGAAAGAGCATCAGCAACACAATTCCGTACACCCGGGACATGCACCGCCACCACCCACGCGTTCAGCGACAAACACACCAACACTAAATGTCGCAACAATTGAACTACCGGAGGAGAGGACGCCGTGATGTTATTAATGGCAAGCACCACCCCCATGTTGTCGCAGTAAAAACGGACCTTCTTATCCCTGAGCCTGTCCCCCCAAATGGTAGCCGCCACCACGATGGGAAACAGCTCGAGCAGGGCCAGATTCCGCGTCAATCCACTGGACACCCAGCTAGCCGGCCATTGACCTGCGCACCACGGACCTCCCCCGTAAGCTCCAAAGCCACCCGCCCCAGCCGCATCCGTGAAAATATTCAGATCACTCGTATCCTGCGCTGGGGCCATCCATAGCGAGCGACCATTGTACTGGCCCAAGAAGTCATCCCAAACCTGAAGATCAGCTCGGTGCTCCTCCTTGAGCCTCACAAAATGATGCGGCGCCCGCACTCCCGCCGTTGCCGCCGCCAACCTTCTACCAAACACCCTCCCCATCGGCATAATCCGGCAGGCGAAATTCAACTTCCCCAGCAGCGACTGAAGCTCCCTCAGCGACATTTTCTTCCTTCTACAAGCCCGTCGCACCTCCAGCCTCAAAGCACCCAACTTATCCGCCGGGAGCCGACACTCCATCGCCACCGAGTCAATTTCGATTCCCAAGAAAGAAATCGTCGCTACCGGGCCCTCCGTTTTTTCCGGCGCCAAAGGGATCCCAAAATCCCTCGCCACCTTCTGCAGGGCATGAAGCAAGTTACCGCAAACCGGCGAACCCCCCGGGCCAACGCACAAAAAATCATCTAAGTAATGGATCAACGAATCGACCCCGGATACTCCCCTCGTTACCCACTCCACGAAGCTACTAAACGCCTCGAAGTATGCACAAGAAAGAGAACACCCCATCGGAAGGCACCGATCCACGTAAAAGGCCCCATTCCAAAAACAACCCAACAGCCGTTGGCTTTCTGGATGGACCGGCAACAACCTGAACGCCGCCTCGATGTCGGTTTTTGCTAGCAGCGCCCCCGGACCCGCAGCCCGCACTAACCCCACCGCCTTATCGAATGAGGTATAAACTACGGAACACAACTCGTGATCAATCCCGTCATTTACCGACGAACCTTTGGGATACGATAAATGTTGAATCAAACGAAACTTTCCGGGCTCGCGTTTAGGGACAATACCCAAAGGGGACACAACTAAATCTTTTACCGGCGACTCCACAAATGGCCCCGACATGCGCCCCAACGAAACTTCTTTTAACAACTTTTCCGACACGACTTCCGCATGCAAGTAAGCCGATTTTAAATTCCTCCGCGTAACCGGAACCTCATAAGGAGGCGGAGGAATAACAAAACCAACACTAAACCCTTCATAAAGCAACTTAGCTGCCGCCCTATCCGGATACTCATTTAGATAAGGGGCCATCCTTTCCACCCTCACCGGCGACACCCCCTTGACCAGCCCCGTGCTGGTTCCCGGACCTCTTTTTCCGCAGACATTTTGCCGCCCCGTGTGATGCACCATTACACTCGGAGCACACGTGCTTGAACTTGCACGTGGCCCCAAACTTGCACTGGCCTTCATTGAATTGCCAGCAAAACCCCGCCTTTCCCCCGCCGCTTGGTCCACTCTGACTAGTCTGGCCTCCCTGGCCACCGCTCCCGGGAAAGGGCTGCCTAACCGGAGCCGTAACCCGTAACCAGAGAGCAATATCCTTCTGGTCCCACCGAATCGCCGGCCGAACCGCCTTCCGCTGACGGAATTGCTCATCATATCGCAGCCACGCCTGACCCCCATACGCCCTATGAGCCTCCCCAATAGCATCAAAATAACAAAATAACGCCGAACAATTTTCCGGCGCCTTTTCCCCTATCACACTAGCCAATATGGCGAACGCCTGCGACCAATTAACGAACGTCTGCGGGATAAGCCTATACCGCCGCCGTTCCTCCTCGTCCTTTTTACTCTCATCCCGCTTGCTCTTATCCAAATTGAATTTAGCCAGCGGCAAGAGAGAAAAAATTTCAACGTATTCATCTTTCCAGATCCGATCACGCCCCTCCTGCTTTAAATGCGCCCCCAACGGACCCTCAAAACAAACATACACCTCCCCCCGAGCACGATCGTCCATGCGCACTCGATCGCCGTCCTTCTGTGCCTCAGTCTGCACCGACACCGCGACCGCCTCTTTAACCGCCACCACAGGACGCGCCTGCAACGATCCCACGTCCCTGGGGCCTTCCCAAACTACCGCAGGGGACACTTCCGTTACAACCGGCGCCGCGGCCCTATCAAGGCGCCCCACCAGCTCCCGTAAGCAACCCACTAAATCTGCCAAACCCGCTCCGTCGCGTCCGCCCGCGCCACTACCGGCCCCCGATGCTATGCTAGCAGCCCCCCCGCCGACACCCGACATAAAAATCGCTGGATAAGACAATAATGGAGTTATACACTCACCGGGCTGCACAGGCGCTGTGTTCCCGTCAGCCGGACCATCCTGACCTCGACGATAGACGTCCAGTTCACCTTCCTCCAGTTCTTCTCTCGCCGACGACTGTCCCTCCCAACGACATCCTCGGAAAGGGGATGAGGACGCGCTGACCGATGGGCCGGCAACCTGCCGCCCGACCGCCGGGACCCAGACTTCCGACCGGACCTGTTGCCTCGACGTCGCTGCAGATCTAGTCGTCCGTCTAGACGATCCTGACGAAGCCTGCCCCCTGGCCGGAACATCACCATGCGGGGCGGCCGTACCTTGCTCTCGACATCTTCCATCTGATGGGGGAGGGGTGACAGGGAGCCCGGCCTGCGACTCCCTGCTTACCGCCGGACCCCGTCGCGGCCTGGGATTCCTGCCAGGACGCAGGGCCTGGGAAGGGGCGGTCCTCCCAGCTGCCTGGCCTGCAGCGTCCGGGATCGGGCTCCCTCTGCGACGCCGTGTCCGCGGGACTACCTCCGGACTAAGGCGCTCTGGAGGTCGGGACCGCCGAGAGGGACGGGTCGACACAGCCTGCATCGCCGTCACCCCTGCCACCGCTCTCTGCCTGCCCAGCGCAGGAGCGGTTGTTGCCGACTCCCCCCCCGCCGCCATAGCCATGCTCGTAGGGGGGCCGGGGGAGGGGAGCCTGTCCCTTACAACAGACCCCGAACGCCGTGCCCGACGTGGCGAAACGGCGTCCGGGATCCGCGTTAATGCAGCCACGGTCTCCTCCAGCCATCCGGGACCGTGGTGCACAGCAGCGGCGCGCAGCCGCTCTAAAATCAAGGCCTCTGCCATTACTAAAAAACCGGGCAACGGGGAGCTTTGCTTAATGTGTGTTACTCCTCCCGCTGCTTCCGGCTCAATGCCGAGAAACAGCGGGAAGCGCAGTAACGGCCCCCCCGCCCCCCTTAACTCCTCCCCGTCCCTCCTTCAGCTCCTTCAACTTTCCCTGACCTCGTAACATTAACCCTTTCCCTACCAGGACGGTCATGTCGGCTTCCCTTAAGCCTGCAGCTGCGTCCAGCCTCTTCTAGACACGCTGTCTAACTGTGTGGGTGTGATTTATGCAAAACGACCTCAAAAGCAGCAGAGAGCCACACAGCCAGAGAAGAGAACATGTGACCAGTGCTGGGGAACACCCCTATAGAAGAGAATATGTGACCAGTGCTGGGGAACGCCCCTAGAGAAAAGAACATGTGACCAGTGCTGGGGAGCGCCCCTAGAGAAGAGAACATCTGACCAGTGCTGGGGAACGCCCCTAGAGAAGAGAACATGTGACCAGTGCTGGGGAAAGCCCCTAGAGAAGAGAACATGTGACCAGTGCTGGGGAACGCCCCTAGAGAAGAGAACATGTGACCAGTGCTGGGGAACGCCCCTAGAGAAGAGAACATGTGACCAGTGCTGGGGAACACCCCTATCGAAGAGAACATGTGACCAGTGCTGGGGAACGCCCCTAGAGAAGAGAATATGTGACCAGTGCTGGGGAGCGCCCCTAGAGAAGAGAACATGTGACCAGTGCTGGGGAAAGCCCCTAGAGAAGAGAACATGTGACCAGTGCTGGGGAAAGCCCCTAGAGAAGAGAACATGTGACCAGTGCTGGGGAACGCCCCTAGAGAAGAGAACATGTGACCAGTGCTGGGGAACGCCCCTAGAGAAGAGAATATGTGACCAGTGCTGGGGAACACCCCTAGAAGAAAAGAACATGTGACCAGTGCTGTGGAACGCCCCTAGAGAAGAGAACATGTGACCAGTGCTGTGGAACGCCCCTAGAGAAGAGAACATGTGACCAGTGCTGTGGAACGCCCCTAGAGAAGAGAACATGTGACCAGTGCTGGGGAACACCCCTATCGAAGAGAACATGTGACCAGTGCTGGGGAACGCCCCTAGAGAAGAGAATATGTGACCAGTGCTGGGGAACACCCCTAGAGAAAATAACGTGACCAGTGCTGTGGAACGCCCCTAGAGAAGAGAACATGTGACCAGTGCTGTGGAACGCCCCTACAGAAGAAAACATGTGACCAGTGCTGGGGAACGCCCCTAGAGAATAGAACATGTGACCAGTGCTGTGGAACGCCCCTACAGAAGAGAACATGTGACCAGTGCTGGGGAACGCCCCTAGAGAAGAGAACATGTGACCAGTGCTGGGGAAAGCCCCTAGAGAAGAGAACATGTGACCAGTGCTGGGGAACACCCCTAGAGAAGAGAACATGTGACCAGTGCTGGGGAACACCCCTAGAGAAGAGAACATGTGCCCATTGCCGAGGAACACCCCTAGAGAAGAGAACATGTGTCCAGTGCCTGGGAACACCCCTAGAGAAGAGAACATGTGACCAGTGTTGTGGAACACCCCTAGAGAAGAGAACATGTGACCAGTGCCGGGGAACACCCCTAGAGAAGAGAACATCTGACCAGTGCTGGAGAACACCCCTAGAGAAGAGAACATGTGACCAGTGCTGGGGAACGCCCCTAGACAAGAGAACATGTGACCAGTGCTGGAGAACACCCCTAGAGAAGAGAACATGTGACCAGTGCTGGGGAACGCCCCTAGAGAAGAGAACATGTGACCAGTGCTGGGGAGCGCCACTAGACAAGAAGTTTGAATGGAGAAAAAGGTTGCAAACTGCTGATGACAGCTGCTGAAGCCATAAAAAGGAAAGCTCAATACATAAAACATATAAGTGCAACTTTTTTTTCTGCAGGGACTTGGTAACATGCATGTATATTGATTTTTCATGCACAAAGGTTTCCATATCTTTTTCAAAGATTTTATCTACAGTAATACATTGTAGCAAAAAGGACCACATAGTGATTTGTGCTGTCATGTTTTTAGATCACAGAGGATTACTTACGTTTGCACAGTCTAACAAACTCATCTGTAAAAGTGTTAGGTCTGTATGGGTTTTAACCCGCTGGATGTAATCAAGAATGTTCTAATTCATTAACAGCAAGCAATGATCTTAAAACTGTTGGGAAATTAAAGGTATTATGTGGGGACAAAAAATGATTTATAGTGTACTCACTGCAGTATGTGAGTACACTCGCAAATATACATTCTGGTCCCCAGTGGAGTTGGTTCTGAGATTTTCATAGATTTTTATAGCGCTGCCGGGGGAACGGATGTCTTTTTTTCACAGCCTTCTTTGATGACTATATGACTCTTCATCATGTGACCGGCCCCACTGTACTCTATTTAATTGCTGTACTATTGCTACTACTTGTACATAGAGTACAGCGGGGCTGGACTCCCCTGGCTGCGCTATAAAAAGCTATCTATCAAAATCTCAGAATCCGCATGACGTGTGTCCGGAATGTATATTAGCGGTGTACTCACATACTGCAGTGACTTGACCTGCCTAGGTAGAGTCGTGTGTTAACCTTAAACCATACTATCCCCCACCCCCATTTAGTAACGACACATGACACCGAGGTTGGATGTGAAATGGCCACAGCAGCCGTTTATTAATTTCACAGTTTTATAAAAACAATTTAAATCCGAAACATTCGGATAACTAGTTAGGAATCCACCAGAGAATTCCTCCTAATAATTCACATGACCCAACATGGGTCAGAATCATAAATAACAATTAAACGTTAACATTAACCCGAGCAGAGGAAGTCCTTGAAGCCCCTTCAGATGTTCCTTTCAAGAACACACCGAATTAGCCATCTGCAAACCACTAATTACCTCCAGCCGTAAACCAGCTCGGAAGCACCGTTCACCTCTGCAGATGGCTCCAACCACTAGAAGTCCACTTCAAGGGGATAACACCCGATGAAGCCCTCAAGTGATATACCGACCACTAGAAGTCCACTTCAAAGGGATAACACCCGATGAAGCCTTCAAGTGACATACCTTCTACCAGAAGACCACTTCAAAGGGATAACACCCGATGAAGTCTTCAACCATGTACCTTTTTTGGGGGACGCATACCCCCGATGCGACCCCCCCACCATTTTGTACTGACTGGCCTCAAGGACTCCCCCCGCCAGCTGCCATGACAACAGAACCTACTCCGGAAAAAAGAAAAACATGTTAAATAAGCACACAAAATAAAACAAAACGCTCATAGGCAGACGTACATAAGACCTAAGGAGTAACAAAACAAGGGTGGGAGGGTGGGAGCTTTGCTTAATGTGTGTTACTCCTCCCGCTGCTTCCGGCTCAATGCCGAGAAACAGCGGGAAGCGCAGTAACGGCCCCCCCGCCCCCCTTAACTCCTCCCCGTCCCTCCTTCAGCTCCTTCAACTTTCCCTGACCTCGTAACATTAACCCTTTCCCTACCAGGACGGTCATGTCGGCTTCCCTTAAGCCTGCAGCTGCGTCCAGCCTCTTCTATACCTCTAATAATTTTTGGTCCCCACATAACCCCTTTAATTGTCCTGTAAACCACTATGTAACAGCATATACAGTATTTTCTGAATAAGTTTCAGACAGCTTGTGTCTGCTGACAGATCTGCAGGGCAAAAGTGGTAAGGTGAAATTCCCCTTATCCCTTCAAATTATCAATCCCATGATTAAAGGGGTTGTCCGGACATTTTTTTATCGATGTCCTTTTCTTTAGAATAGGTCATCAATATGAGATCGGTGGGGTCTGATTCCTGGAACCCCTGCTGATCAGCTGACTGAAGGGGGCGCGGCATCTGGCGCCACAGGCCTCTTCAGTGTTTGCCAGGCACAGCGCCATACACATCGGCAGCGGCCGTGCCTGGTATTGCAGTTCAGTCCCATTTACTTGAATGGGAGCGGAACCACAATCCCAGCCAAAGCCCCTCCGGATGTGTATGGCGCTGTGCCTGTATACTAGGAAAAGTTCCCGGAGACTAATGCTGCAGCTCCTTCGGTCAGCTGGGTTGTCGGGAGTTGGACTCCCACCGATCTCATGTTGATGGCCTATCCTAAGGTTAGGCCATCAATAAAAAATGTCCAGACAACCCCTTTAACTAGATGAATTCTGATAATATATTAGGAATTGCTACTCGTTCAGCACCCTAACTTTTTTTTTTTTACCTTGCTCTAAAATGGAGCCTTACTTCAAACTCGGTTCATGTCATTCAAGAGCAATAAAGTTCCTTTATTGAAGGTTTTATGTACCAGAGATGCCACCAAATATCTGGGATTTGTGCCATCCTATACTTTATCAGTCATGCTGTTTGTTACATTGGAGCTTGACTAAAAGGCATTAGATGATGTGATGAGTGCCAAGGATTTGTCTTGAGTGTTGATATCATTATTACTCAGTTATAAGAGGGTGTATGTGCGCGTGTGTCTCAATGCCAGGCAAATAGTAGAAAGGTATGTAAAGCTCGTACAGCTTGTCTTTCTTCCGCTATCAGAGTCAGTGCAGAGCCCCATCTGCTCCACATTAAAATGCTCCACTTTACCGTGCTATAATAAGCTTTTTGTGCCGTCTACAAAACCTAGCGCACTTTTGAATGAAGCACAAAGACCGTCATTGTAAAGTGGCGGGTGTTTCTCAGAACTCAGGCTTATGACACTGAGTGGATCAATGCTGGATATACGTTCTAATCAAATCTGGAAGCGTTGCAAGTTTTTGAACTTTGGATCAATTCTTTATCCTGTCGGCTGTAATTATTTTAATCCCAATATATTTTAATTGCTGTTCAGATTTTATAGCAGCTGCAATAGGCTTTTCCTTTATTTCATTCTGGGAAAGAGATTTTCTTCCACTTCTTGTCAAATATTTTAATACTTCGTTAATGGAAATTACACCTGCCCGGCAGATTTTCTGTTTAATTCCCTACACTCCTAACTGGCGGCTTATTTTTTTGGTTGTTGTTTTTATACAAGTGACTCATAAAGCACAAAAAGTAATATCCGTCTGGGGAAAAACGGTGGAATTGTTTAAAATCAATTTCTCGGTTGCAACAAAACTGGCTGCAAATCCTACTCCGTTCCGTGCTGGAGCCGATGGTTCCTCTCTGTCTGTCACTGGCAACTACAAAAAACTGTGGGATTAACATGCTCAGACTGTTTGCACAGCGATGAGACGTCACCATAAAGGCCGTCTGGATTTATCAACGATGGTTCAGTTTCTGCTTTTAACTACCATTGTGTAGTATAACATTCAGAATGGAAGCATTTTCTTTTCTCGCTAACTATATATTGTAAGTGACCTATTGTTCATTAGGCTGCTCTTCTATTTTTTTCCACTAGACAAGTCGAACCCATTTATTTAAATATTCGAACCTAGATTCCAGCTGCCATGCTACTTGCGGAAACCAAATCAGTCCCTCGCAGCAGGACGCGGAGTCATTACTTGGCTTCTAGCTGCATCTGTAATTGCCATATATCAGCTAGACTGGACATCAGCCTAGAGATTCTTTCAGTGACAATAGCAGATCACACAGGATAATGGGGACCCGCTGTTGTCACCAATGCAGATATGCGCGGACTGTTGCTATGCAAATCTTCTCTTCTTATGCAAGCAAAGAGCAACAACCCTATTTGCAAACATCAATGTTCCATCAAGAATTGACATACATTCAGGTTTTTCACTTTAAAGAGAATGTCCATCCTTTAAGAAACTGTTTTTAGTGATTCTGCTTTGGGTGCCTTTTTGTTGGTACCCAGGGTGGTTGTCACTTCTCTCCAACACACAGCAGTGTTCTCCAAGCTGAGGCACGATGCCCAACCAGGTTACGAGACGTTCAAATGTGATGCTTTTTCTTTAAAAAAAAGAACCATGATTTCAAATACATAAATCATGAATAAACTTTTTAGGTTCAATTTGAATCCGTAATGGATTATTTGGATCTATATATAACTATGTATTGTGTGGGAAATAGCTGCCTCTAGTACTCGGCTGTATCAATTGTATGTAAGTTATATGTACATACTGTATTAATAGGCTCTACTTGCATTGTGTATAAATGGTATCCACAGGCTGAATGGGATTCGCTCTGAAATGGTACATTCTGCGCGGGGAATAAATGAAAATGAAGTCAATTGTTATCTACATGGAGATATTCACCTTGATATATGCAGCAATATGCTGGACTATGGGTTTTAGAAAGCACAACTATCCACTTTGTTTTTACTATATTGAAGAACAAGATAAAAGCAGGAGGAATAAAGTGCTTACTGTAGAAAGTGTCATTTATGCCGAAAAGTGTATGAAATATACCAGAAGCTTCAGGGATCTGTAATCTGCATGTTCCCTCCAGCGACGTGACTGCATTTCTCTGTCATTATAATGCATGGAGATTCTTTTCCTGCAGTACATCAGCATTTTCCAAATCTGTACTGTGAAAGATATACATAGGACGTCAGCATAAACCTTGGAACCTCATATATGTAGGAGCATCTGCACACTCTGCATGTAATGGTTTAATGTCATGTGGCACGGTAATATTTATATACGATCTGTACCATTTCTGCAGACTGACGTAAAGCGTGCCTCTACTTTTAACAGCATTTCCCAGTTTCATTTTACATAAAACACTGAGTAACTTTGTAAATATCCTGCTTTAATTATTTTGTACAGATTTCTTGTTGCATTACTGTGTATCTTATTTTCCTGTATCCTTACATGTTTTATATATATATATATATATATATATATATATATATATATATATATATATATATATATATATATATAAAATCTGCTTTCTAAAATATTTTTTAGGAAATAACTTTTCATGTATGACACTATCCTGACAAGCCTTAGATTGAAAAACAAATGTGGGGACATTTTTACATCTATGGCCAGATTGACATAGTCCTACCAAAGTATATACAAATTTGTCTGGAAGGTAGGCCGATGCCTCCTGCCTCTTTTGACTCATGGAAGTTTGATCTGAGTGATTATTTTCTGTTCACCTCATTTGTGCATCCTCTTAGTATTTTTTTTAAATATTTTTTTTACATATAAATGTATCCTCTACAGGACTCAATTGGGTAAACATCCATTTTAAAAAGTGTCCTGTTGGCATCTGTTTGACAGATCATGTTTAATCCCTTTTTCTTTAAATCCAAACAAAGAATTCCAGCACTTTGTGAAACCATTAAACCTCGATTTATTGGTATAGTTTTAAAGTGAATACAGACACAGCTCAGGCTTCGTTCACATCTGCATTGGGACTCCATTCATGGGTGCCTTCGGACCTTTCAGTCAGGGGAAGCCATAAACAGAATCCAAACTGAAACAAATGGAAACCATCGGTTTCCGTTTGCATCACCATTGATTGCAATGGTGATGGATCCGGTGCAAATGGTTTCCATTTGTCACCGTTGTGTAAGGGTTCCATTGTTTTGACAGAATGAATAGCGTAGTCGACTACGGTATTGATTCCATCAAAACAACAGAACCCTTACACAACGGTGACAAACGGAAACCATTTGCACCGAATCCGTCACCATTGAAATCAATGGTGATGCAAACAGAAACCTATGATATCCATTTGTTTCAGTTTGGATTCTGTTCATGGGTTCCCCTGATGGAAAGCTCAGACGGAACCCATGAATGGAGTCCCGATGCAGATGTGAATGAAGCCTTAGGCGTTTGGGGCTTTCAAAGATCTTACTCATAACCTTTTGTTTTTAGATAAATGTTTATTTTTATTTATTTTTTCGATGTCCCAACCAATCAACATATTGAAGGGTCTGTAGTGTTCTTTGGAGCACTGCAGCCCCTTCATTATCCAGAAACAGCGACTTGTCAGTACATGTGGCTGTGCCTGGTACTGCAACTCAGCCCCAACCACTTGAATAAGGCTCAGCTGCAAAACCTCGAATAGCAGCACATAGAGGCGAACCGATATGCACAAAGAAACAAGGTGCCACAATGCTCCGCTGCACCGCTAATCTGTGGTAGTCCATGATTCATTCCCCACTTATCAAACATTGATGACCCATCCTAAGAATAGGCCATAATTTTTTTATGGAAATCTTTTAAGTACGGGCTTCACCACTGTCTCCTAGAGCCTGGAGATATTGTGAGCCTTGAGAATAAAATGTTTTTTGTTTTCTTCTGTTTATTATATTGTTTTGTTACCTTTTTGGGCGACATGGAATGGACTCTACTTATAGTACATTACCTTCAAGACAACTTTTCTTAGAAAATAAAAATCAGCTTGGCAAGTAAGGTGGATTTATTAAGGATATGTTTTTTATTTGCCAGAAGATTGCCAATAACCTCTAGTCACACAAGAGAAATTTGCTCTTAGCATTGATTTTCAAATTGACTTTTTCTTACAGGACATTGACCTGGTGTGACTAAATTGTCAGTAAAACTTTTTCTTCCTTTTTTAAACAGGAAAACAACAGCAATTTTTCACACTCTTTGCCAGAGAAACTGTTAATGTCTGCCAGGGTATGGCAGCTATGAAATTATGTCATTGCATTTTTATTACTTGCATGACAAGTGTGTGAAATATTTTTTTTTAAGCCCTTAAATGTATAAGGGTATGTTCACAAGTAGGGGCATAGCTAAAGGCTCATGGACCCTGATGCAAGGATTCAGCTTGGGCCCCCCTATCCCTCCCCAACACCACCAAACCCCTGCACACTAATATTCCCAGCCACCTTGCCCAACAGTCCCATGGATAACCCCTACAGTATAATGCCCCCCATAGCTACCTACACAGTATAATGCCCCCCACAGCTACCTCTATAGTATAATGCCCCCCATAGCTTCCCACACACTATAATGCCCCCATAGCTGCCACACAGTATAATTCCCTCCATAGCTGTCCCATACAGTATAATGCTCTCCATAGCTGCCCCCCACACAGTATAATTCCCCCATAGCTACCCCCACACAGTAAAATGCCCCCATAGCTGCCCCCACACAGTATAATGTCCCCCATAGCTGCCCCCACAATATAATGACTCCCATAAATTCCCCCACAGTATATTGCCGCCCATAGCTGCCCCATACAGTATAATGCACCCCATACAATATAATGCCCCCCGTACAGTACAATGCCCCATACAGTATAATGCCCCCATAGTTGCCACATACAGTATAATGCTCCCTAAGCAGCTACCATATCAGCCCCCATCCCATACCCAGTATAATGCCCACATATGTACCTAATAGAAAAATAATCACATAATTACTTAGGCCCCATGCACACGACCATATTTTTTCCCTCCCGTAAATACTGGCCATAAATACGGGTCCTTTTGTCACACGTTTTTAACCCGTATTTAACCTGTATTTTCAGACCCGTGCCCGTAAATACAGGTCCGTTGTCATCCGTATTCACCGACCCGTAAAAAAGGGGGGGGCTGGAAATGTCACAATCATGTCTAAACCCCTTAAAAGGGTTACATGATCGCTCAGACGCCATTTTCTCTGCTTCTCTTTATTCAAAAATTGAAATCCCCTGACGTCGCCTAGCAACGCTCCCGTAATTACGGGTGCACACACGTAGCCACCCGTAATTACGGGAGCCCCATAGACTTTTATGGGCCTGCCTGTGCCATAATTACGGCCTGAAATAGGACATGTTTTATATTTTTTGAACGGCCTGGGCACCTTCCTGTACGCAAGCGGGAAGGTGCCCATGGCCAATAGAAGTCTATGGGCCCGTTATTATGGGCGTTTTTACGGTCATGTGCATGGGGCCTTACCTATCCCTGTTCCCATGACGGGAGGAGGAGATCCTTCTACTCCTCCTCTGCACTGGGCTGTGAGTGACTCGGCGCAGACAGGTGCAATGACGTCACTATATCGCGCCTGCCTGCGCCGAGCCGCTCGTGGCACAGTGGATGCTGATGCAAAGCTCCTGAGGACACAAATACAGTTAGAAACGCAACCAACGCCATCAGCGCTGTTTATCAACAAGGGCCCAATGGGCCCCCACAGGCTTAGGGGCCCGGTCGCAACCCCTATCGCCGCGCCACTGTCCACAAGTAGCGTAAACACAGCAGAATTTCCAACCTGATTTTCTGTGTTGCAGGACGTATTACAGTAGCAGCAAAGTGGACGATATTTGAACAAATCTCATTCTCACGCTGTGGAAAAAATAAGCAGAAAAGTGCGGGAAATTGACCTTCGATGCGGATTTTCAATTTGCAGCAAGTTAATTTCGCTGTCGAGAACGCTGCAGACTTTGAGCACAGAAAATTTTGCAGCGTTTACTCTACATGTGCACGTACCCTACCTGATACAGATCTATTAACAATAAGTAACTCCTATTTATTAACTGTGCAGAACTGTAGATAATTTATCTTTTTATCTAAAGAAATATAGACTTACCAGAGTCTATTCTGAGATGGTTCTCTGGCACCTTTTCTCCAGATCTCATACCCTGTCACGTTATCATCATGATGTACTTATTGATTTATTGGTAGTGGCACTTGGCACTAATGTGATGTCTATCCCTTTTATGTCTCTGCTCACACTCCTCTACTTCTCTTCTCTGTTCTTTTCGCTCGTATCATTCCAATTTCCGCCTGCTATGCATCCTACCCTTATAACGTGGAGCTGCAGTGTATGTTTGGTGTTAAATAAGACCAGTGAAAATTGCATTTAAATGATGGTTATTTAATGAACCAATGAGAATACATTCTGGTAATGAAATCTCCGGCTTATCATGTTACTGTATATATCTCTTCTGCATACTGTCAAAATTGAAAACAGGCCTGTTTTATGATATTTTTATGTTATGGTAAATGTGACGTTGGTGTATCTGAGAGTATTTAGTGCGAAATTACCACCTGGTTCCAAAGTAAGAGAATTTATAAGTCTAACCTTGTTCAATCTGTCCTCAAAGATCCCTGATATTAACTGCGGACATTTGGCCATTTCCAATCTCTGATTTGATCCAAACCTAAAACCAATTACAGGCAGACGCTGTTTATTCTGAGGCCAGGTTATATCCAAACATAATTGGATTTCTCATTACTATGTATTGGATGAACTGCATATTCTAGCCTGAAATCAAATATTTAGAAACTGAGAGAAAATGAAAAGTGTTTTCCTTCCTTTTTTTAATACCAGATACTCTATTATCACACATGACCTAATTCTGCATTTTTTTAACAAAGTTCATAACTTAGATGTGATAGATTACAGGTGGATTCTGCGTGACCCGCTGACACTGAACACGTCAGGTCTGTGGGACTGACGGCTTCAGGTCGTAGAGTACGATACAGCTGCTCTCTATAGAGAATACAGAGCAGCTATATCTCAAAAAGTACAAATCATTTTTAATAAAAACTATTTAGAAAGTTGCACTAATCACATTGACTAACCTTTTTATTTAAAAAAAAAATGCCCTTCAAAGGTGTACATAGCCTTTAAATATTCAGATAAACAACATTGGCAAAGGTCATACAGACACATTTCAAACAACGAATTTCAGGTTTTGAAACCTTGTTGGGAAAGTACAATTCTCTGCTCAAAATAATTTTGTTTTTGCTAGTAAAGAGAAGAATGTAAAAAATGAAAAACAAAAGAAAGCAGAAAAATTATTTGATGCAAATTGCCTGCAGATTATGTTGTCTTGTCCTGCTGATTTTTATTTACTCATTTTATTTCAGTTTAAGATTTATGAGTTTAATTCCGATCCTGTCGGATGGCACATCTATTGCTTTTTAAAAGCCGTACTGGCATCAATAGACTGGTCTGAACAAAACACTGTTCCTAAAGCATGGATATTGTAGTTTTTAACCCTTTGGTCTGTTCTTTGCTGGGAAACGTTTGCTATAGACTTCTTTTATCTAATTTAGCATTCTGTCTAAAAGTGTGTATGTATGTGTGTATGTGTGTGTATATATATATATATATATATATATATATATATATATATATATATATATATATACACACACACATACACATTTTTTTTCCCATTTGCAGCATGATTTCAGAGCACGGGTCCACTACATACTTTCTCGAAATCGTTGAAATGATAAATGCCTACAGGGTGAACTAACTTGAAGTTTGTCTTGCTTGTTAACTGTTCTTTCCCAGGATCCACTTTCATTTCTTTTTCCTAGCATGGGAATCAGGGGATTCCCAGGGCTGCACTGCCTTATTGGCAGGATTTTGCATTTTTTTCATTCTACTGTGGTTGTGGAGGAAAAATAAATGACTAATATGATGTTCTTTAGTTATGTAAGCACAAACTCGTATTAAACTGCGAATATAAACACTCTATTGTTCGTTAAAACTTAGGGTGAGATCAAGTTTCCCCAATTTAGACAACGGAATAGAGTAATTATATTTAGCAATCTCTCTAAAAAATGGATAATTTGGTTTACATGAAATAGGGATTATAGTAGAGACAGAAAGATAGAGAGACCGCAGCACACAGTGCTCTAAGATATCAAAGAAGTATCAAAAAATTTATTCCACCATAATAGACAGCGACGTTTCGACCCAAATATGGGTCTTTTTCAGCTTGAAAAAGACCCACATTTGGGTTGAAACGTTGCTGTCTATTGTCGTGAAATAAAGCTTTTGATGCTCCTTTTGATATCTTGAAACGAGTGTTGCGGTCTCTATAGCTTTCTGTACCTATATTGGAGTTGGTTTGGCTACGACTCGACACGGCTTGCACCGCTCAGAAGCTTTACTTGTACAAGACTATTTTCATAAGTCTTTGGGACCGTGATGTGCTGCTGATCTTTCTCTAGATTATAGTAGAGAATGAGAAAATGCACATAATCAGGGGTGGACAAACCATTGGTTATTAGGGCAGTGTGCTATGGCCAAGGCCCTTTAGTCAGTTACAATGCACATTAAACTAAATAAACCGTTCAAGTAAAAAGGATGACCTGCAGTACCAGACATAGGGCCCCTTTATTGTGCTGATCGGTGGGGGTCGGGTCAACATCGATGGCCTATCCTGGAGAACCACTTTTAGTGCTCCTCAAATGTAATTTGTTTACCAAAACCAAGTTTACCTTGGCTGTAGAGGTTGGTAATGACTGGGGGCCCAGATCCCTGTCCGTTCGACACTACACACAACTGTTTGTAAGATTTGTCTAGTTGAGATGTGTGCAGTTATATTGTTTGTGGATACACATATTAGGCGATGCATAAAAAAGAACTTGTAGTTTCGGAGGTGGCAATAATTGGGTGCAATAAGTATCAGTATCAAGTAAATTGGCTAAAATGTCATTTGAATACGGACTATAGGTGGAGAACTAAAATATACTGTAGGATAACTGCACACAATCTCTCTGTTCCTCTCTGTTTTGTTCTCTTTTCTCTGTTCAGTGTGATTGTTATGAGTCATGCCAACCTTGGCTTGTTGGCAGTGTTAGGTTGTTTTGTAAGCCTTCATGGTTTGGGCATCCAAATTGCTCTACTGAAGGATTTCCTAGATGGGTGTTTAGTTCAAGAGGAGGAATTAATGTTTCACCTGTCTTTTAAAACCCAGAATTCAAACTAATTCCTTGTGATATGTCCCTAAGAGGTAAACGCCGGATTTAGAATTTAGTTGTTCAATCTAATGTAATTAAAGTTTTTGGTGTCAGCTCTAATAATAAATATGTCATGTCTATAGAAAACCCATTTAGTGACTTAAGAGTTGGTAAAATAATTCTCTGTGACATGCCGTTCTACCTTGTAGGTTTTCTTTGTCCTTTATATGATGATATAATTTCGTCAAATGCATGCTATTTATAAGTTACAATCGTTTTTATTCATTGTATCAATGTTCAATTAACAATATGCCAAAACAAGGTTGGTGGATATAACACATATAAGAGAAGTCTGGTTCTCTTGTAACAACAGATGTTTTTGATTCTATATGTTACATAAGCAAAACCTTTAAAAACCACCCAACAATAGCTGCTAATATGTAAATGAGATGCAGAAAAAGAAAACGTCAGCGGCATAACTCTTGTACTACTATGCCCACTGTATATGGAAATTGTTTTACGCTTCACCTCATATAATTGAAACCGAAGCCCATGTTACAGTCTATTCACACAAATATATTTATCAAAATTACATTTCCTTTAAAATGCCAGTTTGCATGTAAACCGTAAATTCATGATAGATCAAGGGATTGCAGGAATGGCAATATGAATGCAGTTTCTCCAGCTTTTAGCTGGTCATAAACCTACAGTATATTGCTCTTGATAATACATGTGCATGCATGGCTGGTAGTGCCTATTATATAAGAGATTAGTCTTCAGTGGATGAATGCATAACTTCAGGTTTGAATTCCTCAAAATGTCTAAAGTTATGAGATGTAGAAGAGGATTCTTTATTCATCACCCATGGATTATAGGGATTGGATGAAATTAGAAAATAGCATCTGCTTTTTATTCAAAAACAGTGCCGTCCTTGTTCATGGGTCGTATCTGGTACTACAGCTCAGCAACATTTAAGTAGATGTGGCTAAACGGCAATACAAGATACAACCTATGGACAAGAATGGTGCTGTCTTGGGCAATAAAAAGCAGACCCTTTTTTTTAATCGTCAAAAAACCCTGTTATCAAAATGTGAGGTCCACAGGTATGTTATAAAGAACGCATATTTAGATTTATGGTGTCAAATTTGAATGTCCCCCAGTTTTTAACTGAATAGATAATTATTATTTTTTTCTTTCATCAAGGTTTAATAACAACAACTTCAAGAAAGCTAGACCGGGAACAACAAGGAGAACATGTACTTGAGGTATGTTATTTTGCCTTTTTATGAATTGAATAAGGTTTCTTAGGGTTATTTCGCATAAACTAATATTAAATCTTGTGACCGTTTCATTCTACGTAAATATTTAATTGACCTCAATGCATTATGTATGTTTTAAGCAAACCCTAGAAGTAATAGATTAATCCTGATCTGTTACCATAGACAATAATTCAGCGTACAGTACCAAGATTTCAAATGCTATTCCTGAAAGCCAATAGTTCAGGAAGAATCAATTCCATCTTTATCCCAGTAAGCCATAGGTCTCCCCGCTACATTAGAATTAAAGATAAGCGAATTTCCTGAAATTCACTTTGTGTCCAATTTGATTGAATCGGCAATCCGATGTCAGTCGACTTGAATAAATTTGCTGCGAATTGCAAATGCCCTAATTGCGCTAAAAGCTTATGTCTGACTCTCTGTGTTCACATCACATTATTAGCTTCCATAGGAGGTATAGGTTGGGATGACTCCCGACGTATCTCTACAATTGAAGGCTGCAACGTATCCCACTGTATAGGCACAGAGTTGGATACGTCACCTGAATGCTCTCCACTCAGCCCACCCATTGCCCCTAGCAGCATGTGCAGAACAATTTGATCAGTCAACTCTGGCTGCTTCAGCTCTCCACAGCTCGCCCGGTCAATGGGTGGCTGTGGAGAGCGGAAGCATCCGGAGTCCCGCATTGATGCCGTGCCTGGAAACTATGGCTCATGACGTAACTGTTACATCAGGAGCTTTGGGAGTCCCCAGCCCTGGGGAACATGCTGATGTAACTATCCTCACACAACAGTCTAATGCACCAGTGTCTATGGCTCTGCCATGTACACGGGGGGATTAATGTGTATACCATTGCATGCTGAACTTGAAAGGGGTATGGCGTTTTCCGTAAATAAGTCATTCTTTTTATAATGAAAAGTTATGCAATTTTCCAATATACTTTATGTATCATTTCTGCAAAGGCAATAAACAAGTCTGCTTCTCCAGCCATTTTGACAGTTTCCACCTCAAGCCAGAGTGACTTTTAATAAACGCTAAAATTGCCTGAATTTCAGTTATTGGCCTCTGCTGTTATTATCTATTTTTAATCTTTATTTACAAGGTACAGTGTTGCCATGAACCTTTATAGTCTGCATCTCTTTTTCCTGCCATGGGTTAATGTGCCGAAAAATATTTCTGTGATTTGTAATTGGTAATTTTTTTTCATTACTTTTATTTTATTTTCCCCCCAGCTGGTCTTTGTTGCTCCTCTCTGTTTATTGCCAACTCAACGATACAGCAAAGGCAACAAAGTACAGTTATACAGTGTATTGCAAGCTTTAATGGTTTAATGGGCCTATTGCTATTTGTCTGTTTAATGGAGGCAAGCTTGAATATGGTTTGGGAAGGAACCCAGAAACATAGTAGTATTTAGATTGGAGGAGCTATAGCCAAGTGTTGTGTGCATCTGGCAAATTAATTTAACATTGAAATGTTGACCAGATGGGTTAGTGGTTTTTTTCCCTTGTTTACAAGGAAATTTGATCCTCTACTGCACTGTGGTTTAGTGATATGAACTCCACAATGCCGAGCGCCTTTCTCCTCTCAAATCAACCAATTATTTTTGCACTGGAAAGCTTTATACATTTAATAAGATTAGAATCAAAACTATAATATTATTATTATTATTATTATTATTATTATTATTATTATTATTATTATTATTATTATTATTATATGAGATGCCCGCCTGTTTTGGGGGTATGCTTTTTTTTCCCTTTGGTAGGTGATACACCTAAATTTAGATAGTTTAGTCCTGTTTACATAAACTGATCCTCCTTTTATTCCCAAATGTTAAAACAAATGGGGACTTGGTGTGTCCAGTGTAGAGTATTATCAATAAAAATAAATAATCTCTTATCCTATGTATGTTTGTTTTTTTATGCCTTAGATCAATAGGAAAATATTAGTCCACACTTTAAAAAAAAAAAAAGTCTTATCTTGGTAATAAAGTCTGGTCAGATAACTGATGCTTATTAAGGAGTCATTAGCCCAATGTACCCAGTCATGTATGGCTTTACTGGGGGCAATAAAGATAAAAGTGTTAGTGACAATTAAAATCTCTCATCAGCATAGACAGAGGGTTTTTCCAAATCACTATGAATAGTTGCCAGTCGGGACGTATGGTAATAATGGTGGTTTTGTGAATTAAGAGCATCAGCAAAGGATTGTAGAGGGTTTCAAGATGGACTAATAAATCAAAGCATATATTTTTTTGGGCAAAACATTTAGTTGTTTGTATGACTAACTTTACTTAAAACATGTGACTTTCTCGAGGCCATGCGGCCTCTAGAGAAAGCAGATTCGACAAGGGACATAGTGGCATGGCATTTGATTTTAGTGGTTGTCGGGGGGGGGGGGACACCTGCTGTAGCATATCCGGGGATCACCTGTCATTCCTGGAGGGAAGCTATGTCTGGACAGACGTTTCCTCTGCAGAGGCTACTAAGGTGGAGATGAAGAAACACTTGGTGGTCCCGACACAGTGTGACATGGTCAGCACTGATTGGACAGTGTTAGAGTGTGTAGGGACGTGCACCTTTGACAAGGAGAATGGTAACACCCACTGCCTAAGAAAAGATTCTCCAAAATGTATATTTCTTGGGGAATGCAAGTATTTATTAAAACAGACATGTCAGGAGAGCCGATAGATCCTCTTTAACAATCAGTGTCCTAAAGTGGAAAATATAAGAATCTTTGTCCAGTGGGTGGAAAACTGTTGTAACCCTGCTCAATAGAAAACACCTTCAAAACATGTATTTTTACATGAATCATTATCAAATGATGAAAGGACATTATGGGGAAAAATATCTTGTTATTATTAGAACCTAAAATTGGATAATTTGTAGTTCTGTTGGATGTGGCAGATCTGCATGTGGGAATTTTCTAGTTTGTCTCGAACATCACAATCTGAGAATGCAGATAAATTTAGCTTAGTAAGTAGAAAACGAATGCAATGTGAATTATTGACCCATTACGGATTATGATGCCTTAAAGAGAACCTTACATCTGCCCATACATGTGCAGCTGAGTGCAGCATGTAATGGGCAGGGCTGCACAAACCCTGGGGAACTTTAAAAAAAAATTGTCTACCATCCTCCGTCATTTAGATATCTGTGCCGTTATATTTGTCGCCCGATATTTAAATAACCCCCTGAACTGTCAATGGGGTGTGTAATAGCAAGGGGGCATGTTACTATGACTGTGACACTGTCCAATCAGCTCTGGACAGTGTTACAGCGAGACCTAGAGAGAGGAGAGAGTGCGCGCACACGCTCTCACTCTTCAGCTACCAAGATCGGTCTTCTGCCAAACTGGCAACGGGGCGTGCCTCTGCTACGGACAGTGCAAGAGCTGGAGAGAGGAGAGCGCGCATCCTCTCTTCAGCTTTTGCAAGAGATAAGTCTTTTACGTTGTCTACCGAACTGGCAAGGGGGCGTGTCACTGCTCTGTCCATAGCAGGGACACGCCCCCTTGCCAGTTCGGCAGAAGACTGATCTTGGTAGCTGAAGAGTGAGAGCGTGCGCGCTCTCCTCTCTCCAGGTCTCACTGTAACACTGTCCATATCTTATTGGACAGTGTCACAGCCATAGTAACACGCTCCCTTGCCATTACACGCCCTATTGACAGTTTAGGGGTTATTTAAATAATGGGCGCCAAATATAACGGCACCGATATCTAAATAACGGAGGATGTTAGATTTTTTTTTTAAAGTGCCCCAGGGTTTGTGCAGCCCTGCCCATTACATGCTGCGCTCAGCTGCACATATATGGGCAGGTGAAAGGTTCTCTTTAATAAGCTCACAATATTCGCATTACCGTGCTGTGCTTTTGAATTTCCTGTAACTATCTGGTTGAGAGGTTTTTATTTTTTTATTTCGACTTACAGCACATTAATGTTGAATAATGAACCCTATGTCCACAAAGGATTCTTCTTATCTATTCTCCTCTTTACACCTGTTAGTCACATTATACGTTACACATTGATGTGAAGATGCTATAACCAAATGGCAAGCGATTGGCAGGACTTGAGCAGCTAATGACAAAACACGAGTAGTAGCGTATGGCTTTGTTTGCCTTTCCTACAAACGGAATTTGACGATACCGAGCTTCTCTTG
Source organism: Rhinoderma darwinii (assembly GCF_050947455.1). Lineage (NCBI taxonomy): Eukaryota > Metazoa > Chordata > Amphibia > Anura > Rhinodermatidae > Rhinoderma > Rhinoderma darwinii. Next base: position 87,212,347 of record NC_134687.1, read on the forward strand.
ACAAGTATCAGCATTCTGTTTGCTAGCTGTGACAAATGTTCTCAGATTAAGCCTTTTTGAACAACCAATCACTTAAATCTCTATACAGATTTGTTTGCTTTTCTGGAACTGATTAAATGTTTAGCTGCGTACAAGAATAATAAATTCTGTTCTTCCCTAAAGGAACATTTCAAGCTGTGCTTGTTCTTCAAGCTATGCATTAATTTAGGAAGACTTTCAAATGAACATCATCTCAAAAAAGCATGTTCGGAAACCTTTATGTATAGTATTTATCTTACCACAGAGTTGTATTGCATGGTGTAATAGAGTGAAATATTGTTCTTGCCTGAATAGGTGACGATCACAGACAATGGATATCCTGCAAAGTCAACAAGTTGTCGGGTCATAGTCAAGGTTCTAGATGAGAATGACAATAAACCGTCCTTTCTGCAAAAATTTTACAAGATCCAGCTTCCTGAGAAAGAAAAGACAGAGCGGGAGAAAATCACCAAGAGGGATCCCCTCTACAGAGTAACTGCTGTAGATAAGGATGACGGTCCAAATGCAGAAATTTCTTACAGCATTGAGGATGGAGATGAGCATGGTAAATTTTTCATCGAACCTAAAACCGGGGTGGTTTCATCTAAAAAGTTCTCCGGAGCAGGCGAATATGATATTCTTACGGTGAGTTAAATTCTATTTTTGTAAGCTATATGGTTTATTAAACAATATGACACTGACTTAAAGAGGCTCTGTCACCAGATTTTGCAGCCCCTATCTGCTATTGCAGCAGATAGGCGCTGCAATGTAGATTACAGTAACGTTTTTATTTTTAAAAAACGAGCATTTTTGGCCAAGTTATGACCATTTTCGTATTTATGCAAATGAGGCTTGCAAAAGTACAACTGGGCGTGTTGAAAAGTAAAAGTACAACTGGGCGTGTATTATGTGCGTACATCGGGGCGTGTTTACTACTTTTACTAGCTGGGCGTTGTGTATAGAAGTGTCATCCACTTCTCTTCAGAACGCCCAGCTTCTGGCAGTGCAGCACTGTGACGTCACTCACAGGTCCTGCATCGTGTCGGCACCAGAGGCTACACTTGATTCTGCAGCAGCATCAGCATTTGCAGGTAAGTAGCTACATCGACTTACCTGCAAACGCCGATGCTGCTGCAGAATCATCTGAAGCCTCTGGTGCCGACACGATGCAGGACCTGTGAGTGACGTCACAGTGCTGCACTGCCAGAAGCTGGGCGTTGTGAAGAGAAGTGGATGATACTTCTCGTCAGAACGCCCAGCTAGTAAAAGTAGTAAACACGCCCCGATGTACGCACATAATACACGCCCACTTGTACTTTTACTTTTCAACACGCCCAGTTGTACTTTTGCAAGCCTCATTTGCATAAATACGAAAATGGTCATAACTTGGCCAAAAATGCTCGTTTTTAAAAAATAAAAACGTTACTGTAATCTACATTGCAGCGCCTATCTGCTGCAATAGCAGATAGGGGTTGCAAAATCTGGTGACAGAGCCTCTTTAAATATCAACATATTACACTATATATCTAAGAGAGTAATGTTTCATATATTGAGAAAATTACTTGTCTGGACCCTTGAGATTTTCTGTCCAGATTAAAATTGTATCCTGTTCATAAACTTTTTGAGTATTGAAGTTGAGTTTGAGCAAGACCTCTGACTTTTTCTTAATTTATCCCATGTTTTACTTTAGGTAAAGTTAAAGGATTTACTTAAAAGTGATTAAATGACATAATGTCTCACACACAGAGCATGTGTGATCACAATAACATTCATTTGAGAATACAAATAAGCTTTACACAGTCTACACCCAAATACTGTTAACAGACCTTTTAAAGGTGTTTTTTAGAAGGTTTTTTTTATAAATGGTAAAACTAGAAACATCCTAACTAGAGACCTAGTGCACACAGAATAACAGAACATGATAAACAGACCTCTAGGTGGCAACCTAGTGGACATGCCTAACCTTGTTAAATATTAAAGTAGGAAAAACTATAATGGAGAATCCATAAAGGAGGAAAGCAAGAAGGCAAGAGCATAAAAGAGGTAATAGTAATGGGGGATAGGATCCTGTGGAAAGGATGTCATTCCCTTTTATGAGTCATGTGAAGGTACAGTAAAGCCCCATAGAATTCTATAGGTGACATATTACGGCTCCATAATAAGCTCTAAGGATCCATTGTAAATTGTTATGCTGGGATGTGGATTTTCACCATTAGAGTATATTACCCAATGTGTCGGTTGAGCTGTACAATGTTAGGGAGCTATCACTGAACAGAAGATAGAAAAGCTCCAGTAGGACACCAGCAATTTATGCAACATAAATAATAATTACAGTTGTTTTATTGTTGCAGCTATTGATTTGTGCTCTTTTGATTTATATGCTTTATGTCTCACTTAAAGATTAAAGCTGTGGATAATGGGAGACCTCAGAAGTCATCCTCTACTCGACTGCATATAGAATGGATTTCAAAACCAGAACCATTAATGGAACCAATTTCTTTTGATGAAGAGGTTTACACCTTTACTGTGATGGAAAGTGATCCTGTTGCTCATATGATTGGCGTGATAACTGCACAACCTGTGGGTTCTCCATTGTGGTTTGACATTACCGGTAAGTATGTACAATTATTTCAAGTGCAAGTAATAGTCAATCTGGAAACCTGTCTTAATAGTACAATAGGACGATATGTTTATAGAGTTTAGAAAAAAGATTATCATCCAAAGAGGATTCGAACTAGAAGATGCCCCCTATTACATTGCTGTAAAATACAGTACTGGTAGTTTTATGTTACATCATTTAATGATTCAAAGACTATTTAAAGAAAAAAAGAGAAGATATATGTGATACTTTCAGCTGATATGAATACAAAAATGAGTAGTTGCTTAAAGAGCAATTACACCCTAAAAAATTCCTCTTTGCCATTTTCATTCCACATACAGACTGCCACCTGCTTTCTACAGCAGCTTGTAGTCAGCTATGGTGCGTCCAACTACAAAGAGAGCCATCGGAATTTTGAAAAGTCAAGAAAGAGAGAAAGGTCAAAGCAAAGCATTTTGGATAATGAGGGTTCTAGTCGCATTGTAGTGGTCCAGTGATTTTAGAAGCTTTATTGGAGTTTGAAGTTCTTTTGAGATCCTTTTGAGCTGGCAGTAATTATTTGCTTTGCAGTTTTAGGAAAATAATTCAGGTTTCCAGTTCCTAGTTTATTATGGACCAATTTTTATAAAAAAATAATACTGCCAGGCAACATGTTACTGATATATATTTTCACAATTATACTAGACTAAAGGAAAAGGTGTGACAAAAACAGAAGCAGACCTGTTGCGTTTTACTGATTTATATTAACCTTTAAAGCTTTAGGATGGACTGTAGTGGTAGAATTGTTTTTGTTTTTACGTTTTCCTCTAAAATGTCATTAATAAAAAGGAAATGATAACCTATATGTACTCCAAAAAGGTCCATATAGAAAACACTACTTGCCCTACAAAAAACAAAGCCTCATATAAAAATGTTAGAACCATTCAAATGCAGGGAGACCGTAAAAATTTTAATTAGGGAAAAGGGTCCTTTTACAACTGTGTGAATGTGCCCTTATTTAAAGCTACTGGTAAGGAAGCCAAATTATGGATGGGTCTTCTTGTATTTAATGTAAATCCTAAAAGCACTGACATGTTCATTAAGAATTGCCCAATGATAATAATAATAATCAAGAAGCTATGGTTGTTACAATGAGGCATAAGCTAATTTTCCTGTCCATAATTTTCTGTATGTCGGCATCACATAAGTATAGTCTATTGAATGAATCGTCCTATTAGGACAACCCCACTTTAGGGCATAAGGATGTCATAGAGAGGGCTCCATCGCTTGGATCTACCCTCTGAGCCAGGAGGGAAAGCCTCTATCAAGCAGCAATCTCCCGCTTACTGATAAATATTTTATGGACAACCATATTTAGATTGTAAGCTCTTATGGGCAGGGACCTCTCTTCCTATGTCTCATTGTTTGATAATTTGTTTTAATTATTTGTCATTTTACTTGTTAGTTACTTCCCCAATTGTAAAGCGCTATGGAATATGACGGCGCTATATAAAGATTATTAATTAAGATTATTATTATTTATCTAAATGGCCAATCTTTAATACTACAATTCCTCTGTAGATCCTTTTGCAGGGGAAATGATCAGGTGACGGACATTTCTCCTGGCAAAATCAGCTGTCAGGCCCACTTTAACTTTGTTGATGTGATGAGACATCATTGTAAAACAATAGACATACTGTAATGATGCTAATTTTAATTTCCACACATCTATATTGTTGTAAGTCTTCGTTATTGTGCCCTAGTAAGGCTCTGTTCACATTGCGTTTGAGCCCTTTGTCAGATATAAATGTAAGGAGTATTGCCGGACATACAGATGTAGCCTCCCTTACTTCCTCTCTAAGGGTTCGATCACATCTATATTTTGGTTTTCGGTTGTTCTGCTTTGTCAAAGAAGCAGAACAACGAAAACCCAGAGTCGCTCGATCCGTCGCATGACGGAAACCAACGGCGCCCGTTGCAACCCATTGAGTTTAATGGGTTCTGTCGGGTTTCCGTCATTTTGTCGTTAATTTTGGCGAAAAAAATAGTACAGCATGTGTGACAAAAACATCGGAATCTTCATGACACCAACATAACCCTAGATGTATGGCGCAAGATATTAAACAAACATGTAAAAAAAAAAACATATACCTCCGACTAATGCCATCCGCTGTCCATTGCCCATAGACCCCCATGTTAAGAAAACATATATGTTTAACGAATAATTTTTTACTGGATGGCTGTGATGGATGCCTTTTGATGGATGCCATCCGTCGCACATAGACTCCAATATCAAAACAATACTTTTTACTGGATGACGTGAGATTGTATTGAATTGGTATCTTGACACATTGTATAAATTAACGCAATTCAGGAAAAACTAAAGGTGGACACATCTGTATACCTCTGTCGGGAGAATAGGCATACAGTAACTTACATTGCCTGTAGGCTCCCATGTTGAAAAAAAAGGTTTCATTTTGCCTCTGCGTAGAAAAGCAAAGTAAACTACACTTTTCTATACAGCAAAGAAAATTGTCTACTATGAATACATGCCTGATAGGACACCCTTATCCTCTGTTTGGTTGCTGAGCCCTTATGGATACATTTGCCCTAGATGCCAGGAGCTTTTCCCTGGTATATAATCTAAACATGGCTCAAATGCAGTGTGAACAAAACCTTGAAAACATTTTTCTATTAAGTAGATACTGCCCAGTTGCTTTGTGCAATTAAAAACAAGTATCACTAACTTTGCGTATACTGACAACCTGTCATTGCTTTGCCGCTGACGCATTTCTAGCTGCTGATTCAAATTGAATACATTTTCAGTACGCAAACTAAAAGCACATGCAAAAGACACGGTTTATCCATTGACATGGTAATGTAGCTGAAGGCAGTGCTATAATGAAGGCTGAGCCTGAGGGTGTATGTGCAGCAATATAATGCACGTTCAAGGTTACCAACGTCCTCTTTTATTGCCTCTGTGAAATAAATTCCCCAGTGAATTTGCCAGCCAGGAAGTAAGATGCACAGATTTGGATTTTTTTGTTATGGTTTAGCATAGATTCCAGTCATATGTGATCTAATGGAAAGCTATGAGACACCCAGATTTTCTTCACATATTAATTCCCTAAGCTTTCTGAAAAGTATAATGGAGATGGAGGAACTTATGAGAAGAATTCAGGCTGTAATGTTATTTCATATAGTTTCTTCATTGAATCTTCTAAAAGGTAGAGGTGGCTCTATTAAATTATATAGTAATTGCACTTTTTTATTCTCACTCAAGATTTGTGTCACTGATTGGCGTTGACACGTGAAGCGGGCGGTAGGTGACTGCTGCTAATCGCTTCTGTCATAAACTGCCACCCCCTTTTTTGCCCTTTACTCTCACAGGACTATATTTGTGTGAGACTTAAGGTTATTTAATAGACCTCACTAGGAAAATTTGATTTCTAAAATAAGCGTAGAATTGACAGGTTCTACACTTTTGTTTTTCTAAATAAAGGGATATAGCAGCAGTCAAGCTTGTGCATTCTCTGCAGAGACTTGCTCAATGATTGGTTGATTCCAGGGCAGGGTCAGTGATGTCACAGCTGCTTTAATGACATGATGAAATTAAGCCTTATCTGTTTAGAATGGAGTTTTCTATGTTTGGTCATTACACATGCACATTTTATATCTAAGGCTGAATTCAGATGAACGTGGGGATACTCGGACGTGAAAAACGTTAGTTTTTCACGTCCGAGTTGCCCTTGTGTTGGTCCCGTTTTGACGGATCCCCATAAACTTGAGTCTATCAAGGGGATCCGTAAAAACGAAACAAAATAGGACATGTTCTATTTTTCAACAGACCCTTCATACGGTCCGTTTAAACAACGGCCGTGTGAACGGCCCCATTGAAAAACATGTGTCCGTGTGACGGCTATTATTTTAACGGCTGTCACATGGACGTATAACACGATCAACTGAATTCGGCCTAAGGTTAGTGGTTATGGGGGACTTATTTGTAGAGTATTGTTCCCTGTTGACTTTAAAGGGCATGAAATTTGTCTCCCACAAAATTAATTTGCTGATCTAGAATATTATATGTGTTATTCCCTTTCATTTTGTAATAATATGCTTTAAGATCAGGCAAGTTTAATGCAAATATTCTACTGTATATTTTTGCAGCATTTAATAACTAAAGGGAAAGTGTGAAGCCTGCTTTTAGATTCTCTCCTGATGTACATCCACATAAGCTATACACAAGGGCGTAGTTATAGAGGGTGATTGAAGGGCTGCTGTGTATGCAGATACACAGCAGCCAAGTGGTCAATCACCGGGGGGAGGTGGGGAAAGGCGGAGGGAGCGATCACTTCATGAATAAACTGGACTCAAAATTAGGAGTCCGATCTATTCCTTACAATATATTTTTTTGTGCTGTTTTGGCTAACAGGATAAACAGACCTGTCCCTGTAATATACTGCCCATACCTAGGATAGCATATTGAGGTGACCGGTTCGCTTGAACTGATTAGTTAAGTAATTATAGAATGTGAATAATAATAATAATCATAATTGGGCATTAATACCCTTCTCCATATTTTCCCATCTCCACTCTTGAGTTCTTATTTGTATGCATGTTTACATGTTCAGAAAAGGTTGCCCCATCCATCTGCTGATCCTCGACTTTGTTTTAATCCCTCCAGATGTTATACAATTATGCACAGTTTCAGAAAGATTTATCTGTTAACTGCTGTTTATACATTGCAAATATATGTTGCTGACTGTAATTACAATGCCGCAGTTAATGTGCGTTCATATATTTAATGCATTACCCAAGGATTTGAGACAAGTGCTTTTATCTTCTGATCTATGCGTGCCATGCCAGGGTTTCAGAAGAGTGAGCTCACAGGCTTGTGCCCTTCTGGTTGGAGATGCTGAATCCCCCGGCTTGTTCTGGCTGCCTAGTTTTCAGTTGAGCTTGGGAAGCCTTCCGCTGCATGCTGTCAGATGTTTCAGTATGTCTCACATCATGTCTCATATCACCTGTCATTAAACTTTACGTTGTGATACAGAGCGGTTCCCATCTGGACTCTGAATCAATAAGGTGTAACAGCAGAAAAGACGTGGAGACATTGACTGTATGACTGATGTAAACTGCAACATTTTATAGAAACTAATTAATAAATTAATACAATATTGATTCCGAGATGTAGAGCATTAAAGGAGTTGTATGAAATAATAATAAAAACATGGCTGCTTTATTCCAGAAACGGCACCACTTTTGTACATGGGTTGTGTGTGGTATTGAGACCTCAGACCCAAACACAGCATATAGACCACTTTTTATGGAAGAAAACATCCTTGTTTTCCTAATCTCATACAACCCCTTTAACCAGGAAGCTCTAGTTCCTCTTAGCTAGGGAAGTGCTGCTAGTTATTTACTTGAGAGGGGACACGATGTACGAGAATTTAAATAGTAAGATGGATATTGAAATACATTATGATTATCATCAGTAAGAATATTAGCTCTGTTCTGTAATATTTCCCATGTCTATGGTTGAAGACTACTTCACTATCCGCTTCAGCCCATCACTGGTCCACCCCCGACCCCTAAAAACCTTGAATACGGTCACAGCTCGGTTATACAATACACTGACACATCTGCTAGTTGATTCTGAATTCTCTTGTATACAATAACACTATTCTTTTCCTAGCCAGCCATTTTGACTCTCCCATGTTTTTCTGTGTCTATTCTGTCTTTACTATGAGTGCTGCCAGGAGATGACCAATCTAATGAAGTATTTTACATCCTTCAGATGGCTTGTGACCTGAGCTGTGTAGCAGAAGGTATCTGCTACAATGGGACATCCTTTCTTCCATAGTTGTGTTCTAGACCCATTATTGCAAATGACGCGTGTTTTGAATTCTTTGCTTGTATTTTGTCACATTACCGGAGCCCCAAGCTTAGCTTAAGAACTTTGTATGTATTACCGTTGTGCGTGTTCAAGGGAAAATTTCTGTTCTTTATCACTGGCTTCCTGAAGGATTGATATTGGAGTAATTAGGGCCTAAGCATTGGCTGGTGGCTATCATTTTATGACAGCTAATTATAAAATTGTGGTAGTCTTCAATCTAAAAGTCATATGAGCTGTCTGCGGAGAAATGCAATTTGATTTGACAAAATAGTCGTGTCTAAATCTGCATAACACACAAAGTCGTTATATTCTTAATGGCTTTTGATGGCTATGAACATGATGCTAATGGGGACTCATTAAATGTGACTGCAGATAACAACCTACTGCCATATGTAGCCTGCCCATTCACTTACCCGTGGACTGATTCTCAAGATACTCCTTTATCAATTTGGTTCACTTTGTAATTTGTATGATGTATTAGTCTAGAGGTAGGCAGCCTGTTGCTCTCTCTGTATTGTTTTGCTAAAAGTCCTAGAAGAATAATGTTGGGGTGGTGGTCAGGACGAGCAGAGTGAGCCACATGTTGTCTACACTTAGAGCTCACCAGTTATATTCATATTCTGTGGAAATGCAGATCTTACCATAGAGTTGTATGTTACCTTTTTTTTTAATTATTATTATGTATGCCGTGTACGTACATGTCACTATTCTTGTCTGTAATCCACTGTGGTGTTTCTACGTCTCACTTTCCATTCACACTCTTCTGTTGTAGCGTGGCCTCCGGTCATCTTCTGCTCTCACTGCCTCTACACTATGTACAAACAGTTATTTGTAAAGTTTTCCCTCATTCTAACCAGGTGGAAACTACGACAGCAGGTTTGATGTGGACAAGGGCACTGGAACCATCATTGTTGCAAGACCTCTCGATGCAGAACAGAAATCTAATTACAACTTGACAGTGGAGGCAACAGATGGGACAAGATCTATCAGCACACAGGTAATTGAATTGCTAATGACGTGTTTAAAAAGAATTTCTTTTGTATGCTTGTGGCTGCCGAACATATTTTGTTTACTAAATGAACTTAAAATTGCTTTGCCTGAAATTCTACCTTATGGTAGCAGCTGGAAGAGTTAATATACAATGGATAGATATGACTGTGAAGAAAATGCATCAGCAAAGTTTGATTCCCATCAAATACACTAAGGAAGCAATTTAAAGGTAACAAAGCACAGTGATCTCGGAGGACAGCAACAGTTCAAAAGACTCATAGAAAAATATTAACTGTTCACTGCTAGAATGAATTGGCACTGGGCTTATACCAGCATCGGTGGGTAGAAAATCTCAAAGGTAAATAGTCTAGTAGAGTGCTCGGTCTGTTCCTATCCACAGAGATTAAGTGTTTTTATTATGTAGCTCAAGGTAGGTATACATATTCAAGTGAGAATGAGTTTCCTTATAGATAATAGTTTTTGTTTGTGGCTTATTTTTTTAAATCTTTTTGCTTAAATTGGAGCCCGTAAATGGAATATAATTGGAACCAATCCGATTTCTTTTAACCTTCCACTTTTCATTTTCTTTGATAAATTTGCCCGGTATTTTTGGTCAGCGTTGGATTTGACATTCGCAAAGAGATTCCATGCAGGGCATATTCTGATGTATTCGAATGGGATTTGGGTTTTGAGATCCTAAAAATATATATATAGATATAAATATAAAAATAGATATACAGAATCCATCCTTTCACAAGTGTGAACGGTCTGGTAATGTATTTCAAATTCCCTGCCGCAGCCCTTCAGGGATTGTAAACCTATTACAGTCTGCCATAATCTCCACAGTATATAATAACAATAGTAAAGGGTAATGTAAAATTGCAGCCTGTATTCGACTGAAAGACCCAACTAAGCATCGGTAAAGCTTTTTGAAACTCCCTGCAACCCTTGACGTTATTATTGCATAGTCTAATCCTTGGCGTCCAACTGCTGGAACACCAAGAATGGGGATGTTCGTTCCTGTTCCAGCCAAGAAGTGACTGTAGATATAGGAACAGCTGACTGAGCACAGTCGGGTGTTATATATCTCCTATTTTCCTTAGAGATCACTAGATCTATCAGTGAATGTTGCTGTTAATATTAGCTTAGAGATTGTTGATTTCCAAAGAAGAGGCTGAAGGGACTTTGTGTGTACAAGTTGACCTTCCTGCAGACTTGCCGTAGACTTGAACAGGACTGCAATACTCATGTCATCTCTGGTGTCTCTAGCGTAAGTGGCTCTCTTCTGGGATAGAGTATCGTGCCCTTTATAAAACAAGTTAACTAATTAGATCAAGGGTATTGCATTAATTTACTAAGTTGCTTGACTAGGTTCTATTCAGTCAAGCGATATTCACATCTGGATGCTGTCTGACAGCAAATAAACTGAACACTGACCCGTTAAAATCAATTGGCCGTTTCACATATTTGATTTACGACACGAACTATAGAAAATCGCACTAGGCGCTACTTTGGTCCAATTCTCGCGTTAGACTCAAGTCAATGGCTCTGTGAAAAAAATCTGTCAGCACACGAGTGCGGTTTGTTTTTCACGAATGGGGATGTTTTTTTGACAGACGTTAAAAACTGAAACTCGGAACGCACTATGACACAATAATGATTCAACTTTGATGTCAAATCACCAGTTTCTCTCTGATAAAACACAAATGAGTTTTACAACGCTCGTCTGAATACAGCATTCATGTGGTCATTTAGCAATGAGATAAAAATGAAACAAAATTGGGACACGCCAGTGTAAAGTGTCCCATGTGTAAATGAAAGTTTGTCAATGATTACTTGAAAACATTTTTTCCAGATACATTTTTTTGCCGGGCTTGTAACCTTTTGATTTTATTTATTGTGAGAACACTTTAGCAATCTGACATCCCTCAGTGATTTTACTTCTTTTGCTTGCGAGACTTCATTCTCTTTTCCTGTAATTCAGGGATATCTCTGTATGCGTTTCGCAGCCCATGGAGAGATGCCTGTTCTGCCCCGGCCTTCCCTAGCTAAATTTAACATTTCTGCCACAGCATCCAAAACAAAAGCACATCTTTTAAAACATTTCTGTTCTGTTGTGTAATTCCCCTGCTAGATTGTCCTCAGCATTTTGAGTTATTTGTACAAACCTGTGAAGAGCAGTATGAAGGCTGAGATGAACTAACTACAGAAGATCATGGAGGGTTACTAGAGCGATTTTCAGCAGAAAAGACGATATACGCAGTTCTCTTTCTAAAGCTACAGTTTGTATGATAAATTATATAGTTCCTGCCCACAGGAAAGCTGTAATTGCAATTTCACTTGTTGGAATGGATTGACTACTTGACCTTTGACTCAATGATCTTTAAAATACTTACTCAATCCAGCCCCTACCTCCTCCCGTATTTGGAGGCTTGTATATAGGAAATGTATCAAATGTCCTTATTCCATGAAATGCAGAATATTTAGCTTTATAAATGGATGGCAGGAGGGGGATAGGGAGGATATACCTAAAGTCAAAGATAAGGAGTTATGGCAGAGAACCCTTCTCAGTCCTTTAACCCCTTAATGACCAGCCTATTTTAAACCTTAATGACCAAGCCATTTTTTAAGTTTTTCCATCGTCGCATTCCAAGAGCTACAACCTTTTTATTTTTGCGTCGACATAGCTGTATAAGGTCTTGTTTTTTGCGGGACAAGTTGTATTTTTTAATAGCACCATTTTGTGGGATATATTATTTATTGATTAACTTTTATTAACTTTAATTTGGGAGGAAATAGAAAAAAACCTGAAATTTCACCACTCTTTTTCGCGTCTTAAATCTACGCCATTTACCGTGTAGTATAAATAACACAATAACTTTATTCAGCGGGTTGTTACGATTGCAACGATACCAAATTTGTATAGTTTTTGTATGTTTTACCACTTTTACACAGTAAAAACGCTTTTTTTTTCAAAATGATTTGTTTTTGTGTCTCCATATTTTAAGAGCCGTAAAGTTTTTATTTTTTCGCCGATGCGGTTGTATGAGGGCTTTTTTTTTGCGGGACGACTTGTAGTTTTTATTGGTACCATTTTGGAGTAGATACGACTTTTTTATCACTTTTTGTTACATTTTTTTTAAAGTCAGTATTCACAGAAAACAGCAATTTTTCCATAGTTTTTTATTACATTTTTTACGGCGTTCACCGTGCGGGTTAAATAATGTAATAGATTTATAGTCGGGGTCGTTACGGACGCGGCGATACCAAATATGTGTAACTTTTTAACTTTATTTAGTTTTTTTAATAGTAAAGCATTTTGTAAGGGGAAAAGCTGGGTTTTTCATTTTTTTTTTCACATTTTTTTTTAAATTAACTTTCTTAAACTTTTTTTTCACTTTTTTACTAGTCCCACTAGGGGACTATAATATGCGATTCTGCGATCGCATTTATAATACACTGCAATACTTTTGTATTGCAGTGTATTACTGCCTGTCCGTTTAAAACCTGCGGCATGATCTAGCAGGCATTCACTCCTGCAGACCTGGGGGCCTTTATTAGGCCCCCCGGCTGCCATTGAAGACACAGACACTCGGCGATCGTATCGCCCGGTGTCGGTGGGGGAGAGAGGGAGCTCCCTCCCTCTCTCCAAAACCACTCAGATGCGGTGCACGCTATTGTGCACCGCATCGGAGGGGTTAAACGGGTGAGATCGATACTAATATCGATTTCACCCGGCAGAGCAGGGACGCTCCCAGCCCTCAGCTGCCTCTGGCAGCTGAGAGCAGGGAGATTTGACAGCTCCCTTCTCTGTTTACTTATTCCGATACCGCGACGTAAAAAGTCTATGGCATCGGAATAAGGCCCGTTAGTGACCGACGTAGAAACACGATGGGCCGGTCACTAATGGGTTAAACTTTATATGCATAAAACTTTAAGGCCCTGCCATCTGGCGGCAAAGAAACTCCAAAAATTCTGTCATTGTTTGTTTGTTTTTTTTTGTTTTTTTAAGGAAAACGATCGTGTGGGATAAATAACTTGATAATGCTATATTTCGAGTTGTTACGGATATAGCAATACCAATTTTTTTCAATTTTTTCTAATAATAAAGCATTTTCTAAGGGAATTTTTTTATTTTCGTTTATCGTTTTTATAATACACTGCAATACTTCTGCATTGCAGTGCATTATGCCTGTCAGTGTGCTTTATTAGGCCCCCAGCTGCCATGGTAACCCAAAAGCAACCCCCGTCTTAAACGACTTGATGACCGCAACATCTAAGGGGTTAAATGACTGGGATTAGGGGTACCTAGCCATTACACCAGGAGCTTAGTTGTCATTAGACACAAGAACACCTGCTCTACCCGGCACAGGACACCCGTGCCTTGCTTATTCCACAGTGCCACTTATTGCAGCCACTAGTGATCATTTTAAAATAAATTAAATAAGTTTGTAATCCAGCCTTATTAAACATTGTATCCTTTTCTTATTCTTATTCCCGCAGCCCTCCTACCCCGCTGGTTCAGCTTGTACATGGCTTTTTCCATAGATTGTACAAAGCAGAGCTCCATACAGCGACCACGGGATCTTGTCACATTTAACAGTAGTAGAACTGTTGGATGAAGTGGCCACTGAATAGATCAATGTATAGACAAGTACAAGTCTGCTTTGTCATGAAGTGATAACCTGCTAGAGCGTTTGAGCAAGACTGTTAAATAGGGGTGCCAACCACAACCAATCAGTTAGTGTAGATTTGGAAGTGTGAAATTCTACAATGGAGCGAAATTGCTCTCAAACTTATTATTATGCTACCTACGTAAGGGTATGTTCACACGGCATCGTCCGTAACGGCTGAAATTATGAGGCTGTTTTCAGGAGAAAACAGCACCGTAATTTCAGCCGTAATGGCATGTTGAGGCGCTTTTTGCTGCGTCCAATACGGACGTTAAATGGAGCTGGTTTTCCATGGAGTCAATGGAAAACGGCTCCATTTATGTCTGAAGAAGTGACAGGCACTTCTTTGACGCGGGCGTCTTTTTTTACGCCCCGCCTTTTGACAGCGGGGCGTAAAAAAATGACCGTCTGCATAGAACATCGTAAGACCCATTTTAATGAATGGGCAGATGTTTGCCGACGCTATTGAGCCGCTATTTCGGACGTAATTCGGGGCAAAAACGCCCGAATTACGTCCGTAAATAAGCCGTGTGAACATACCCTTATTCACAATCCCGCATCTAAATTAAGTTCCAGGTATTGCAGCTGTAATATAGATGTTGAAATGCACCTGCATTATGGTCATCTGAAAATGGCTTGATACAACAAATATGATAACAATGCCCAAAAAGCAGTTTCTTCTTCTTTTGATATCTATAAACAAATGCCAATGGAAAGCAGCTGTAGAAAATCTCGATTTTTCCGTTTACTTCTAAGGGTATGTTCACACACACTGTTTTCAGACGTAATTCGGGCGTTTTACGCCTAGAATTACGCCTGAAAAAACAGCTCCAGTATGCCTATAACATCTGCCCATTGCTTTCAATGGGTTTTACGATGTTCTGTTCCCACGAGGTGTTATTTTACGCGTCACTGTCAAAAGACGGCGCGTAAAAAGACGCCCACAAAAAAGAAGTGCATGTCACTTCTTGCGACATTTTTGGAGCCGTTTTTCATTGACTCGAAAAACGCGAGTAGTTACAAAAACGTCGGAAAATCAGGAGCTGTTTTCGCCTGAAAACAGCTCCGTAATTTCAGACTTATTTTGCTAAGCCGTGTGAACATACCCTAAAAGGCAACACTATCTACTTCTATCAACAGTCGTTCGTTTCTGTTGAATGGCTTTACTTAAAATGCACTCATATAAAATGTTTGGGTTAAAAAGAAACTCTCTCCAACATGTATTAAAAAATACAATTTTAAAAAAAAATTATTAAAAAAGTTTACATCAATTCAATATTCCACTTTTTTTTTGTACATTTTTTGGAATTTTTATTTCTTTATTTTTGTAAAGCGTTCACTTTTTACCTAGACGTTTTATTTAAGTGAATTATAAATAAATCCATTCGACAGAAACGAATGCCTCATTAGTATTTGTTTAACCAACAATATGTTTGTCTGTATTATAGCAGTGTTAATATTATTTGTGTTTTAGTGAGGTAATTCGATTGGCCGATGCATGTCCTGTATAATTGTTCTTGAAGCAATGTTTGATAAAATTCTTAAGCGCGGTTGCTCACTGTAAATATGGATTTTCATGCTGCTTTTCTTTCTAAACTTTCTTTGTGGATTTATGTCATAAATGAGCTCCAGGTCCCTGGTTCAGCCGCACTGAGCCCATGGTTTAAACTGTGGAATAATCATAGGGATTTACCCAATCAAGAATTCCGAGAATGTTCTCTATGTTTGCAAATCTTCATTAACGCGCATTCCTCTAAGTAACCGGACTGTGTTACATGCAGTAGGTTCCAGTGCTATGAGCTGGAGAACCGCTTACATATTCAGTTTTTATATCCTACTGCTGTACAACACATCCAAGGTCAAGGTTATAGCAGCATTTTAGGAAAGACACGTTCAAATTATTCTGCAAATTCTGCTTATTTTGTCTATCTACGTCGAAATTTCCTCCACTGTGTAGATCCTTGCATCTTTTGTTCCCTTGGGTTTTTCAAAAACAAATACACACTTTAGGACTGTTCTCAATGGCTAGAGGTCTGCCGTTATATAGTATTAATAGTTTATGCAATGAAAGGCGTTCATGTCAATTCGTATTTATTTGTTGAAATATATGCATGGGTAAGGCCAGGATTACACACACACTTTTGGTGCAGTTTTTGGGTCCGTTTTTATTCGAGTCAAAGCCAGAAGTGGATCCAAAAGAAAGGAAAGGTATAAAGGTAAGACTGATGGATCTTCTTTCTCTTGTGTCCACTCCTGTGTTTGTCTTAAAAAAAATTAGCCACAAACTGCACCAAAACTGTGTGTGTGTGTGTGTGTGTGTGTGTGAGTGTGTGTGTGAGTGTGTGTGTGAGTGTGTGTATGTGATCCTGTCCTAAAGGTGTGGAACCTAAAGGGAACCTGTCACCAGCATTTCACCTATTAAACCAGCAATACCTGTGGAAGTGGGTGAAAAACCATTTTTATGTAACCTATAATTATCTTCTAAGTAGGATCTGTACTGTTAGGGTATGTGCACACACACTAATTACGTCCGTAATGGACGGACATATTTCGGCCGCAAGTACCGGACCGAACACAGTGCAGGGAGCCGGGCTCCTAGCATCATAGTTATGTACGATGCTAGGAGTCCCTGCCTCTCTGCAGGACAACTGTCCCGTACTGTAATCATGTTTTCAGTACGGGACAGTAGTTCCACTCAGAGGCAGGGACTCCTAGCATCGTACATAAGTATGATGCTAGGAGCCCGGCTCCCTGCACTGTGTTCGGTCCGGTACTTGCGGCCGAAATACGTCCGTCAATTACGGACGTAAATAGTGTGTGTGCACATACCCTTAGTATTCAATTTTTTAGTGTTCCCACGCCGTATGTTAATGAGCATAAAATACTACAATCTTTGTTTGAAAAGAGTCATATCTTCATTCCTCAAGTCTTTCCGAGTTTACCCCGCCTCCTTACTTTTGATTGACAGCTCCTCACCAGCACACACGAAATCTCACGCTTGTGCATCGATGTCCCATTCTGTTGCCTGCGCACAACGGGACACCATAGCGGTGAATGCGCAGTAACTAGATTTGAGACCCGGACAAAGCAGGGAAGGGTGTCGGACCATACATAACGGGCACATGCGTGCTGTCTCAGATGAGATTTCGGCATTCAGCGCAGGCCAGTTTTCGGTGGTGGGCAGGCATAAGAAGAGGAACTAACGAGGCTGCTGGATTATTACCATAAAAGGCGCATAAAGTTTGCAGACCGTTATTTACAGTCGGAGGAGGAGTTTAGGAGAGGGGATAACGGCAATGAACTTTTGACAACAGCGGCCAACGAGGGGTGAGGAGAGTTCAATAGGTGAAATGCTGGTGACAGGTTGCCTTTAAGACTTGAACACATAATAACCGCATAAATGCATTCTCTAGCTTCTCCATACTGTCAGTACATCTAACAAGTCATGAGAAAAGAAGATCCCTTGATGATATTGTCAATCATTAGGAGACTGGGAATTTTTTTTGACAAGGAAAGTGATATTGGTTCTTTACACTTGCAGCATATCCGTTTTCTCCCATCTGTGACATTGGTTTGGTGCACTGCATTGATAAAAAATGGTGTAATTTTGGTGTTCAGGACAGTTTCCAATTTGATGGTGTCATGGTGAGGTCAAGGAATGGTATGAAGAATGAAAGAAGTGGTTTGTGAGCCACCATTTCCTTAAAGGGGTTGTCTAGTTTTTATTTTTTATTTTTGTATTTATTTTTTATTTATTTTTGTACTTATTTATAGAATAGGAAATCATATAGTTTGCTAATATAGATGTACTAGAAATTGTTCTCACTTACATATATTATAGCGTATGAGGCCCCTGTCACAGTGGAATGGTATAGCCCACAGATTAGTCCTGTGTAATGCATCCACAGTCTAACTGAATATGACTAGAAACGGTGTCAGTCATGTGACCCCTCCCCCCCCCCCCCACATTGTGTTGCAAAGCATGGGCTATGTGAATAGAACTAATGGTGGAATAATGATAAACAATTGATTCACTGCCTCTAGATGATTTATAAAATAACTGCCTGTATCATGTTCTCATGTTGTTAATAAAGTTTTAAAAAAACACACAACACACCCAGAGGAGTCGGAGAAGAATGTAAGAGCTGCTCCTCACAGACGCTGACAGACATGAAGGGGAGATGTTCCTCCGGGTAGAAATACTTTATAACTTCTGCTCCTCAATAATCTACTATTCACCTGTTATACACCTGGACAATGTTACCTGAATGCCAGGGGTCACATGATGTGGGTCACATGACTGTCCATTCTGTTATCCTATTGGTGCTTTTGATGGACAAATCTGTCGGCTATACCATTTTTTATTTTTAGACAGAGACAAATTCACTGCCATAAGAAAGGTTTGTGAGCAGAATTTGAAATACATGTATATTAGAAATCTGTATGATTTCCTATTCTATAAGTAAATTAATAGAAAAAAATAAAAAGAGGACAATCCCTTTAAGATAAACATCAGCTTATGCAGCACATTGCTTAGAGAATTGTCGAGGGCAGAGAAGGCGAGCAGCAGCAGCCATCAGTGTAGGGGCAAAGTTCACTAAAACTCTTAGCAGTTGGGATGAAAAGTCAACTATAACCAATTTAAAAAGATGGGAAGCAGAATGTGAGTGGTAGTGCAATCACAAAGGCAGGACTGTTGGTGGCAGTGGAATAGGCAGTGATGGTAATGCCATCTCCATCAAGATCAATAGGTGTTTATATTGTTTACCTGAATATAACTTTTATTTGCCCAACTTGAAAACGAACATATATTGAGTGGTCCTTGTTTTCCTGTTCTCAGTGGAAAGCTGGTTGCACATATGTGTGAAGGAGTGCGCTTCTTTATTCCTTGGCCACAATATTGGTTAAAGTAAAAATGTCTGCGGCCGTAATTATGGGTCGTAATTACGGGCACGGTCGTGTGCATGAAGCCTTAAAGGTTTCGATTTATCAGTAAGATAAAAAGCACCAAAATCCATGTTCTTTTTTTTTACGTTATAACCTAATTCACTGTCAACCAAGCAGTTGGATTTGCCAGAACACCAGAAAATAAACATTTAAAACATTTTGCTCATCTTTAATAATAAATTATTGCTCCAGGCACAGGCTCTATGTGGGGAAATCATTAAAAGATTTACGCCAGTTTTCCCTTGTTAAAAAGTCATACACTTTGGTGCACGTCATAGTTGCGCTAATATGTGTGACTTTTCCCCCTTCTCGACACTTTTTTGAAATGTGTCAATAAAAGTGGGTGGGGTTAGGTGGGAGGAGCAACAGATCTACTACAGTTTACTTCAGAAATTGCTCATAGCAGGCATAGATTTCAAATCCTTTCGTAGGACAGTCTAAAATACATTAAATTTATTAAAATATGTGCGCTTCTTAATAAAAAAACGCATATTTTACTCCTATCTATTCTATAGTTTTCTGTCTATCTATCTATCTATCTATCTATCTATCTATCTATCTATCTATCTATCTATCTATCTATCTATCTATCTATCTATCTATCTATCTATCTATCTATCTATCTATCCCATATTTGTCTATCTATCTAGCTGTGGTGCCCTGTTACAGATTTTTAGGAGCTTGCTCAGTTATTTTCGTAATGCCTAAATGCGGCGGCTGGCAGTTGAGTCACTGGGCGGGGTGGGGTTCGGGTGATGCCTGTTCACGAGATAGGTGTGAATACCAGAATTGGGACCCGCATCTATCAGACATGTATGGCATATCCTGTGGATCAAGATATATGTATGGATGTATAAAATTCAAGGTAGATTTCAACTTTTTGATATATATATATTATGCAATGCAGAATTCTCTTTTAAGCATAAAATAATAGGAGAAAAAAAATAGGAGAAACAAACGGCGCCACCTTGTGCAGATCAGTAGGTACGGGTGAGACAAAATGGCAAGAACTATGCTCACCTGGATATGGAAGTTTTAAGTCATGTAATAACCACAGTGCTGCTGCCAAATCCGAGTCGGTAACCAGATGGGACCGCTTAGGTAGAGATAAGTGCAGGAGAAAAAGTGGATCTTTTCAGGGGCGCTGCTGTGTGGTGGAAATGATAGGAACGGAGTCCGGAGGTATTGGTAATAGGTTCAATTTAATGTTAGTGGCTACGCGTTTCAACGATGAACAATCGTCTTCCTCAGGCCATGTACATATCACAAAGGGCACATCTTATATAGCATGTAGATTCAAATTGACATAAGTCTTATGTCAATTTGAATCTACATGCTATATAAGATGTGCCCTTTGTGATATGTACATGGCCTGAGGAAGACGATTGTTCATCGTTGAAACGCGTAGCCACTAACATTAAATTGAACCTATTACCTATACCTCCGGACTCCGTTCCTATCATTTCCACCACACAGCAGCGCCCCTGAAAAGATCCACTTTTTCTCCTGCACTTATCTCTTTTAAGCATAAAGATTTGAAAGATACTTTTTCCATTTTTTTTTTTTTTGAGCCTTGGAAAGAAAGGGGAATGATAGTCCGAGCTTCTTATCGAAGCCTATGAAAAAATGTGAAATCTACCGTACTCACATACGGTATATTGCTGATTTAAAATGTATTTCAATTTTGTATCTACTATATTAAATCTTAAATCTGTCTCTTTTTTTTTTAAGGTGTATATTAAAGTAATCGATACAAATGACCATCGGCCACAGTTTTCTAGCACGAAGTACGAAGTTCTGATTCCTGAAGATATCAGAACAGAAACTGAGATTTTGCAAGTGATTGCTACAGACAAGGATGAAAAGAATAAATTGATCTTCACTTTACAAAGCAGCACGGACCCGGCGAGTCTTAAGAAGTTCCGGATAGATCCTGCCACCGGTTCTTTGTACATTGTTGAAAGATTGGATCATGAAGCCGCACAACAGCACATTCTCACAGTGATGGTAAGTCCTAATGCAAAATCTCAGGTGGTAGATTTATTTAGACTTTGACGTCTGTAAAGGCACTATTGAGGATTATAGTTCAGAATGTTACAGAACAACGCTAGGTTGTACCCAATTTTTTTTCGAGCTTTAGCTAAGAACTGGAACTATACAGATCCTTTGCAAGTGTAATAACTGTGCATTAATTTTTCAGGTGCGTGATCAAGATGTCCCCGTAATGCGCAACTTTGCCAGAATTGTTATTAATGTGACTGATACCAATGACCATACACCTTGGTTTACAAGCTCTTTTTATGAGGGCCGAGTCTATGAATCTGCAGCAATTGGTTCTGCGATACTCCAGGTTACAGCATTAGACAAAGACAAAGGGAAGAATGCTGAAGTTGTGTACTCCATTGAGTCAGGTATGTGTTACAGACACTTAGAACCAAACTTTAGCAGAATACAGCCTAATATTTGGCTTTCACAAATAAAACTGTAGGATAAACTTAGTATGGAATGGCCACTTGGTATCACCATATATACAAAGCAGATAAATATTGGCTGTGCAACCAGTTGTGTGTTATACAATTGACTAAAAGGTAATAAAAAAATAAATAGAAATGATTGGAAATCAACTTGCAATGAGAAAGCATCCACACATTTACACACATGCTTTCTCTTATGACACTCTATACTGTGTCCATGTCCATTAATATGTAAAATAGAAAGGACATAAACTCTTTTATACATAATTCGTTCTTTTTTATGCTTTCTTTTTTTCCCTTTCTGCTTATGCCCGAGTCTGGGTAAATTGTTTAAAAATTGCTCCACTTACTGTTGTTCGCTTTGGATAATCCCTTCTTGTTTAAAAAGTCCCCGAACAATAACCACATTGCTTAAACCCCCAGTAAACGACTGTCATTTGTGGGAGAACCCAGGAGCAACTGCTTAGTTCCCCTACAGTGCCAGCGCAGGAAAAATTAAGCAATATAAAGTTCTCATTGAAATCAAAGGACTGTCCTTCAAACACGTGGATATTTTGGGTCCTCCAGAGGGAAAGACACTCTTTGCCGCTGTTCACCTTAGTGGCTTAAAGAAGAGGGTTCTAAATGGGTGACCTCCTTTATTATTTCAAAATTCCCTAATAAGACACTGTATTGGAAAATTTAATTTCCAAACTAAACAACACATTTAAAGGATATGTACACCTTTTGAAGGGCAATTTTAATTTTTTGAATAAAAAGTTTTAGTCCGTATGATTAGCGCAACTTTCTAAATAGTTTTTATTTAAAATGTGTTTTACTTTTTGAGATACAGCTGCTTTGTATTCTCTATACAGAGCAGCTGTATGGTTCTGTGTCAGCGGGTCCATGCAGGATCCACCTATAATCGATCACATCTAAGTTCTGAACATAGATGTGTTGGATAACAAGTGTATCCTGTGGGTCAGAGACACGCAGGACCCGCTGTCACTGATCCAGTCAGTCCCGCAGTCCTGACGGGAGCAGGATTTAGCGAACGAGCAGCTGTATGTCAAAAAGTAGAACACACTTTTAATAAAAACTATTTAGAAAGTTGCACTAATCACACTGACTAACCTTTTTATATACATATATATATATATATATATATATATATATATATATATATATATATATATGTATGTATAAAAAAAATTGCCCTCCAACGGTGTACATAGACTTTAAGCTGGCTTACTATGGGCCAATTCCTCTCTCAGATAAATATGATAATTCAAGGGGTAGACCTACAATTATAGAGGGATTTATATTAATTCAAGCCTATACAGTGTTTGTTAAAAAATAAATAATCTACCCTGCAGTTCATTTATTGTGGTATATAATAGAGGAAACCACCAGTATTCACATGTTGTGTATATTCAGGCCTCAGCTCCTACTAAATACATTAATAAGTATATTTTGCTCCCATGTTTATCTCTATTGTTGAGATCATTGTTTTGAAGTGGGAGTCCACGTACGTTTTTATCAAGGCTCTATACATTTCTAAAACAACGACTATAACCAAACGTGTCCATGCAATTATGGACAAATATCACTTAGTTGATTGTCCTAGTAAAAATTGGAACCAATTGATATTTTATTGGTAAATTTAGGCATCTTTGAGCTCTACAGGTATAAGTTTATATAAGCTAAACGTAACATAATATATGCTAAATATGAGATACGTGTGCTAAATGTAGTAGTTACGTTCCATATTACTAAAGTGTTAAAATAGCAATTAAAGACAAGCATGTGTAACCTACCTACTTCGAGCTGTCAATTATAAATGGTAGATATGCAGTAGCCAATGTGCTTAGTGATGAAGGCTTGGACGATACGTATCAGCAAAATGGGTTTAAATGTCACATTTTTCCCATCAAAATTCTGGAGGAATAAATTATGACTGACAGTCTTCCAAAGAGCAGCGTAGGGATTCCTCAGATGCTTGTGATATTTCGTAGACTTTGTAATGTTCTATTCTAAGAATGGCATAGTGTTCATAGCATAACACTGAACTGATATTATCATTCCCCAAATGTAATTCCCTCTAGATGAACTGAGCATCTCATATTATGCTAAGTGGCCCCTTTTAGGAAATATTATTTCCAATTTCCTTTTGACAACTATTAGAAAAAAAAAAGAGAAAACTATCCCGTAGAAGAAACGAAATCTATTTTAAGAAGATTTCACAGCAAATGACCTCATATTAACATATCACATACTTTCCATCAAAATCACACTGTGGAACACGACTTATAATCACATTTGCTTTGCTAAGGACCATGGAATGGCGTAATCATGATTTTAAGGGCTTTGTTCAACCATTTAAACCTTTACTTGGGGAAGTAGATTGTATGGTCCAGTAGTGCTATATATTCAGACAGGAGCTTTCGTTCTCATTGCCATTATGCAAATGTTAGCATATTTCATTGAATGACCTCTTAAAAAACCTGAAACTTATGGAAATGAGCAATGTAAATGATAATATTTTATCAACAGTACAGATGGTAATGATGTTGCTCGACTGACTCCTACCTAACCAGGCTTTTACTAAATACACTGTGATATCTTCAGATGACCATGCATTGGCTTCTCTTTTTATTAAGAACTACTTTTCTCTCTTCTTGAAGTTTCAAACTACATGTATTATGCTCCACTAAATTCTAATGGCCTATAGAAATTATAAATGAGAACTTGCTAGAATGATTTGATAATTCCCTTGCAATGCAATAGCTTACTACATGTCATACTGATAGACTAATGTGTGACATTTCTGGGAGAGTGAGATGGATGATCATTAAAGGATAGGTACTTATGGTTAGGTTCCAGAAAAATTGAAATCTTCAGAAATATCAGAGAAGAGGTAGGCAATAGACACAAACTGCTGACATTACCCCTATTTTCTACTGAAGGACATCAGTAAAGCTATACGGAATCAATAGCGCAGTTGACTGCGCAATTGATTCCATCACAAAAACTGAAAACCCTTTCACAACAGTGACAAACGGAAACCATTAGCAAAGTATCCCTCACCATTGAAATCAATGGTGATGCAAACGGAAGCTAGGGTTTCAGTTTGCCTTTCCGTTGAGGGGTTTCCCCGACGGAAAGCTCAGACAGAAACCTTCAACGGGAAGACCATGCTGATGTGAATAGGCCCTAATAGTGCGTTCACAAATAGGGTCTGAAAATGTGCTAAGTTTATGAGAGTGTTGCATACTTTGTGATAGATTGGATACATGACAGATTAGATACATGTTGTGTAATTGTCACTTCACAAAACGTCTGACGGGTCCTGGCATGTCAGGGCTCTTCTTCTCTGCTCCGGTCTTGTCGCTACACTGAAGTCTGTCACACACATTGTAATGTCACGTGTGTCATATTCAGTGCAGCGCTGAGGCCGGCGCCGAGAGAGCCCAGAAGGAAGCTGCTGTGCACTGACCTCAGATCAGATCTTCAAAGCAGCCATGGGAGCCTGAAAAGGTGCCAAACACTAGCCCTAACTTCAGGGAGTAGCTAGTTTTTGGCACCTTTACAGCTACCCAATCCCTTCCCGCATCTCCTACCCACACCACGCTGGGATTGCTACTGTTTCACACGACATGGTCCGGGCTTCTCGGTCCGTTTTTGAAAGCTGGTTTGCATCTGTTTTGTATCCGTTTTGTGTCCATGTTTCAGTTTTTGACGGCTGATTGTGGCCCGTTTTGCATCCGTTTTTCACTGTTCATTTTAAAAACGAATGAATTTCATATGTAGATAATTGCATGGTGCCCACTGTATATAGTGCCACACACCCACTGTAGAAAATGCCACAGTGCCCTCTGTAGATAATGCCACAGTGTCCTCTGTAGATAATGCCACAGTGCCCTCTGTGGATAACGCCACAGTGCCCTCTGTAGATAACGGCACAGTGCCCTCTGTAGATAACGCAACACTGCTCTCTGTATATAGTGCCACACACCCCCCTGTAGATAATGCCGCAGTGCCCTCTGTGATAGTGCAGCAGTGCCCTCTGTAGATAATGCCGCAGTGCCCTCTGCACCTAATTCCACAGTGCCCCCTGTAGATAGCGCCACCACACCCACTGTAGATATTGCCACCTATGCCCCCTGTAGTTAGTGCCACCCACCGTCCCTCCTGGAGGAGCCCCTGATGTCAATGTCCATATATGGACAGGGACGTCAGCGGTTGCCTCTAGGAGCGTAATCTCCGGCCAGAGCGTCGTCAATGCTCTGGCCGGGGATTCCCATGACAGGTGCTGCCGGAAGGTGGACGCGGCATCACCCGGCGTTTATCTGGATACAGTGAATTAAGATAGGATACAGCGCCGGACTCAAAAGCGCTGCAGGTAACGTTTTTGGATCCGGCTCCTGCACAGGTTCAGAGACGTACGGCGCCGCAACTTATGCCCCATGTGCCGGAACAGAACAGATAGAAAGTTATGGGATCTGTTCTAGCATCAGTTTCCCTCTGGCCCTTCTGCAACACGCCAGAGGGAAACTGAAAGGGACAACTGACATATGTGAACGGCCCCTTATTCCTTCATTGTTCCATTCTTGTTCACTCCCCATCCTATTTTTCTTCCACTCTTGTTTCAGTTTGATCTGAACCATCTCTATTTCCCAGCTTTACAATGTACATAACATTTTTAAAATGTAATGACAAATGCAAATACTTTTTCTTGAGAGAATGGAAAGCGATTATTTCTACCAAAAACAGTTATTTCTATCAATAGCAATGTTCTAGAATTTCAAATACATGTTTGTCATCAGCAGATATTTTATATTTTTTACTAGAGTTCTCTTTAAAAAGCATTGCATATTCATTTTATTCTTTTAGAGTCTCAGTGTTCATAGTGTACATTATTTTTTTTTTCTCTTTGCTCTTTTTGCTGAAGCAGCTCACATTTTATAGTTCATTATAAATTGATATTTCTTTCTTGTTCTTTCCTTTTACTTCCCAGGGAACACTGCAAATGCTTTTTCCATTGATCCCGTTTTAGGAATTATTAAGACAGCAAAAGAGCTTGATCGACACAGTCATGGTCAATATGAGTTGGTGATCAAAGCTACAGATCATGGAACTCCTACAATGAGCCAGATAACATCTGTACATATTCTTGTCACCGTTTCCGATAATGCAGCCCCTAAATTTATGAAGAAAGAGTATTCAGCAGAAATAAGTGAATCAGCGAGAATTGGAAGTTTTGTTGCAATGCTTTCTACTTACAGCCAGTCTTCTGTTACATATGAAATAAAAAGCGGAAATGTAATGAACACCTTTGAGATTAATCCAAATTCTGGTGTAGTCATAACTCAGAAACATCCTGATTTTGAAACAATGTCATCTTATACACTCACTGTTCAAGCAACAAACATGGCTGGATTGTCAACAAATGCAACTCTTGACGTTCACATTCGGGATGAAAATGACAACTTTCCTGTTTTTGTGCAAACAGACTATCGTGGACTCATCAGTGAATCTGCACCAGCTAACAGTGTGATTTTAACTGACAAAAACTTCCCTCTGGTTATTCGGGCTACTGATGCTGACAGAGAGTCAAACGCTCTACTTTTTTATCAAATTGTTGAGCCTTCTGTTCACAAATATTTTGCCATTGATTCCAGCACTGGTGCAATACGCACTCTAGTCAGTTTAGATTACGAACAAACAAATATATTCCACTTCACCGTGCAAGTGCATGATATGGGCTATCCAAGGTTATTTGCAGAACATGCGGCCAATGTGACTATATATGTTGTAGACATCAATGATTGTGCTCCAGTGTTTTCTCAAGAGGTCTATGAAGCCTCCATTCTTATACCAACATTTAAAGGAGTGAGGGTTATTTTAGTGAATGCAACAGATAATGATTCTGGATCTTTTTCTGAAATCATGTATTCAATAGTTGAAGGTAATATTGGTGATAAATTCGCTATTGACCATTTATCAGGAGTCATAACTGTTCAAAGCACAAGTCCATTAAGGAGCCGATATGAATTAACAATTCGAGCCTCTGACGGACGTTTCTCTAGCCTTGCCTATGTGAAGATTAACGTGAAGGAGAGCAAAGAAAGTTCACTGAAATTTACACAACGTTCTTACTCAGCTGTAGTACAAGAGAACGCCATCCAGATAAAAACATTAACAGTTATCAGTGCGATTGGCAATCGTATCAATGAGCCTCTGTTTTTCCTTATTCTCAACCCAGACATCCGATTTAAAGTTGGCCATACATCTGGTGTCCTCTCAACTACAGGAATACCTTTTGACCGGGAACAGCAAGATTTGTATGAAATAGTTGTAGAAGTTACCGATGAACAGAAACCACCAAGAGTTTCACATGTTTTGGTGAAAGTAACGGTTGAAGACATAAATGACAACAGCCCGGTGTTTGTTAACCTTCCATATTATGCAATGGTTCCAGTAGATGCTGAAGTGGGTGATGTCATTCGATATGTTACTGCTGTCGATAAAGACATTGATAAAAATGGAGAAATACATTACTATCTAAAAGAACATTCACCAAATTTTCAGATTGGACCATCTGGTGCAATCTCATTAAAAAAGCCGTTTGATCCTGATGCATTTAATAAGGAATATGTTATTACCATAGTAGCAAAAGACGGAGGAAGCCCATCATATTCAGCAGAGGTTGTTGTCCCAATTACATTAATGAATAAAGCAATGCCAGTTTTTGAAAAGCCTTTCTACAGTGCAGTGATTGCAGAAAATGCTCAGCTCCACAGTCCTGTTGTGCATGTACAAGCCAACAGCCCAGAAGGCCTCCGAATAATATACAGCATCACAGATGGTGATCCATTCAGTCAGTTT
Organism: Rhinoderma darwinii; assembly: GCF_050947455.1. NCBI lineage: Eukaryota > Metazoa > Chordata > Amphibia > Anura > Rhinodermatidae > Rhinoderma > Rhinoderma darwinii. Next base: position 87,240,790 of record NC_134687.1, read on the forward strand.
AATATTAACTTCAACACAGGTGTAGTTAACGTTATAGCTCCCCTTGATTTTGAGTCACATCCAGCATATAAACTCCGCGTTCGAGCAACAGACTCCGTCACTGGCGCACATGCAGAAGTTTTCGTTGATATTATCTTGGAAGATGTCAATGATAATTTACCTGTATTTCAGCAGAAAGCATATGTTGTCACCTTATCGGAGGCATCGGTAATTGGAACATCTGTTGTACAAGTAAAGGCCACGGATGCAGATTCTGGACAAAATAAAGCCATTTCATATCACATTGTAAGCAACCTTAGTAATAGTTCCCAGTTTTTCCATGTCGATAGCAACAGTGGACTCATAATTATTGCAAAACTATTGGATTATGAATATTTACATGAATATAGCTTCATAGTAAGGGCAGTTGACGGTGGAGTTCCTACTTTAAGCAGTGATGCAACTGTACGTGTCCTTGTAACGGATCTTAATGACAACCCACCAGTATTTACCCAAAAACGATATGAAGCCAAAATAAGCAAGCATTCAAGACCAGGAAGCTTTGTAACGTGCATAAAAGCTACAGATCCAGATAGTACAGATGCTGAAAAGTTGGAATATTCAATACTTTCCGGAAATGAAGATATGAATTTTATTATTGACTTTAAAACTGGAATAATTACGGTTTCGCATTTAAAGAAAGAGATAATGCAATCATTCTACATCCTCAATGTTTCAATTTCTGATGGTGTTTTTAGAAGTTCTGCTCAGGTACATATTGCTGTAATGAGTTCTAACTTACATACCCCTACATTTGGACAAAGTCAATATGAAGTTGAGCTCTCTGAAAATTCTCCAGTGCAAACCCTTGTGACTGTGCTTAATGCTGTAGATGAGGACACCGGAATCTATGGACAGGTCACTTACCATATTCTAAATGAGTTTGCAAAGGACAGCTTTTACATTAATGAGAAAGGACAGTTGTTTACAGCAGAGAAGCTAGATAGAGAGAGTCCAGCTAGCAAAGTCATTCCTATAAGTATAATGGCTAAGGACGGTGGTGGAAAAGTCGGATTCTGTGTTGTCAATATCATTCTAACAGACTACAATGATAATGATCCAAAGTTCCGCTCTACTGAGTATAAACTAAGTATTCCATCAGATGTATCTCGAGGGACTTCAATTGTTAGGATTCTGGCTTCTGATGGTGATGAGGGGGCGAATGCTGATATATCATATACCCTTGAAGCCAAGTCTGAAAGCGTGGAAGAAAATTTTGAAATTAACCAATATTCTGGCATCATAACCACAAAAGAAAGCTTAGTTGGGTTAGAAGATGAAGTCTTCCCATTTTTTGTTAAAGCATCTGATGGAGGATCACCACACAGAGAAAGTATTGTCCCTGTCTTTGTTCGAATTCTTCCCTCTGAAGTGCAGTTACCAAAGTTTTCAGAGCCTTTTTATACTTTAAGTATTTCAGAAGATACCCCAATTGGTACAGAGCTTGATTTTATCAGGGCAGAAAGCAGCCAACCTATGATATATCATCTTGTAAAGGGAAACACACCTGAAAGTAATGTTGATGACATTTTTGTGATCAATAAACAAAATGGTCGACTAAAACTTGAAAAAAGCTTGGATCATGAAACCTCAAAATGGTATCAGTTTTCAGTGCTGGCTCAAAATATTCATGGGGAACATGAGGTAATGTCTTCTGTGGATGTTAGCATCCAAGTTAAAGACGCTAATGACAATAAACCTGTTTTTGAGGCAAATCCTTATGAAGCTTTCATTGTGGAAAACCTTCCTGGAGGAGCTAGGGTCATCCAGGTCAAAGCTGTTGATGCAGATTCTGGACTTAATGGACATGTTTCCTATATGTTGGCACCTACCCACAACCCACAAGAAATTAAAGATCTTTTCTCAGTAGACCTAGAAACTGGGTGGGTTACTACTCTTGGTGAGCTTGACCATGAGAGAAGAAACAAATACAACATTATAGTGGTTGCCTATGATCATGGTGATAAAGTGCTGTCGTCATCTACAATAATTGAAGTTACTGTGATGGACGTGAATGATAATCCGCCACGCTTCAGTGCAGAAATATACAAAGGCACAGTCAGCGAGGATGACCCTCCAGGTGGAGTAATTGCCATCTTGAGTACAACAGACGATGACTTTGAGGATATCCACAAAGAAGTCACAATGTATCTTACAGGTAAGAAAGAAATATTTCTCACTTTGATCTCTCATAAGTGTAGAAATTGTTTGCATATTTTATGATGAATTTTATGTTCTATATGTTCCTTTACATTTCTGCACTAACAAAGATTAGTTTTGTCCTTGAAAAATAAGGTTATCCTATTTAGCTAATTATTCTGAGTGCATTACAAAGTTGCTTGGATTCCAAATGGCATTTTATATCTGATGCCTTGATTGTAAAATGCTTTGTTCGTTCCCCTCCCCTCACCACCCTTGAGCTGCGTACAGCTTTGTCTCCCAGTCTACGCTCCAGATCATAATTTCTCATGTTTCTACTTCTTATCTTTTTATAACAGATGATAATTAGTGATATTTTCATTAGCATTTCAACCAGAAGTGCATCATTTACTGTTAAAATGTTAATCAATGTAATACTACATAATGTTTATGGTGGTGATTCGTCATGGGCTAGTGATTATTTATGAATATTTATTCCCAGTTCTTAGACCTCAATATTTATAACCTTGCAAAATATAATTACTGGAGCTGATCACAAAGAGCACCATTCAAGGAACATATCTGATAACTTAGATAGCAGGAATTCCAAATATGTTCTCTCTCCTTTTACTGTACCCAAGAATGTTGTTGTTTGTCTAAATTGTACATAGTTAATTAGATTAAAGAGTGATTTATGTTTCCTGTTCCAGGAGGGGATCCACTTGGGCAATTTGCTATTGAAAACTTACAGCAGGAATGGAAGGTATATGTTAGAAAAGCACTTGATAGGGAAGTGAAGGACAGTTATCTACTAAACATAACTGCAACGGATGGAATTTATGCAAGCAGAGCAGTGGTGGAAGTGAAGGTCCTTGATGCCAATGACAATAGTCCAGTTTGTGAAAAGGTACATTCATATCAATGTCTGATCATGTGCTCCTAATTCGAAAGCTTTTAAAAAAAAAAAAAACAATGGGACATGGTTACAGTATTTATCCAGTGAAATGTGCATTCTGATTGGCTGGATACTTCAGCCAGTCGCATATGATGTAGATCGGCGCTGGCTGTGGCATTGTAAGTTAAATGTGGCTTTGCTTAGTGATCCAGGAAAGGTCATTGTTTATTTAAAATATTGTAACCTGGTAGACCATTTTATTGCTGAAGTACTACTCATTGTATTGTTACTACTATTATTACTATTAATCCCTCTTAACCCCTTGGCGACATCCAATGTACAGTTACGTCAGATGTGCGCCACACCAATTCCGGCTGTTTATCCCATCGGATGCCATAGTCAATACTGACTGCAGTATCTAAACAGTAAGACATAAGGCTCCCTCTGTCCCCTATTTCCCTGCTGCAATGAAATTGCAGGGAGCTGATCAGTTACCATGGCAGCCAGAGGCGTATTGAAGGTCTCCAGGTCTGCTATTAGTGCTCCATTATAAGTCTTGCCAGAGCCAAGGCTTAATAGTAGGGCAAATATAAAGGCAAAATACTGCAATACACAAGTATTGCAGTGTATTGCATGAGGGGACTAAAAATAAAAGTAAAAAAAAGTTTCCTAACATTTTCAAAAGTCCGTAAAACAAATAACTAAAATTCCAAAAACCCACTTCCCATTTTTCCCAAAAATGTATGTGGGCAATAAAAAAAACTAAACGTAATTGGTATCGTCACACAAAAGTCCAAACTATTACAATGTCCGTATGCTATTCACAATGCAAGCAATACTGTTTTTTGGTAACCCTCCCCCAAAAAAAAACAAAATAAATAAAATTAAATTGGCTGTGTCCCCAAGGAATTAAGCAGGGAATGAGCAGGGATTTTAAAAAATAAAATAAATTCTATACTGAACCTTTTTGCATAAAACGATACACCATGTTCCACATGACCGGTTCCTTTTACGGGCTTCTTTTCCTGGCATACAGCATTTGCTAAGAAGACTCCACAGCATGAATTTCACTGAACGCTATGTTTTCCATGAAAATGAACAAAAATAACAGATGAATACAAATGTACTTAAGAACAGCACTGTTAAATATTATTAAATGTGTATTAACCGTTAAGATTTTCTTATAGGGCACAATATTGTATAATCGACCTCTGATCACAATTTGGATCAAAAAAAAGATTAGATAAAAATGAGGTTAAAAGATGACCGCTATTAGCCCCTGATCAGTGTATGTTTCACTGTTAGGCTTGTCCACGTGTGGCGGAATTGCTGCGTATTTTCCGTCTGGAATTGCGGATGGAAAATATGCAGCAGAATACAGTAGCAGCAAAGTAGGTGAGATTTAACAAATACTTCACATGCTGCGTAAAATTTCCTTGCAGAAGTTCACCTTCGGTGCATATTTTTCGTACTGAAACATGACAATTTCTACTAGTTTCTGCGGAATTGCTGCAGAAATTGTCTGCAGCAATTCCGCTGCATGTGGACGAGCCCTTTGTCTTACACATAGCCTACATGCTTGACATTACACAATCGATATTCAGTAATATTATACATATCAGACATCACAAAGATCTGGAAATCCCACTGAGAAAGCATCCAGTCAATGCTGCAAAACACTTTATGGAAAGACCACATAGGACCTCGAAGGAATTTGTCATCTCTGAGATTGCACTTTCCCCTATTTTGATTAGACATTAAAAAATTCCAATAATTAAAAAAAGTTGCCAGGACCACAGATTGCCAGATTACTACAATTGTGTGATAAACACTGTGTACAACAAAAACATTCAGAAACAAGGGAGGTGATAGACATTCATTGAAAATAGGAAAAATATTCCAATTTCTTACAAAAACATTTAGAACAAAGTAGCTACCACGGTCTGCTGTTATGTAAATAATGCTTAAAGGAGCACTCCATGTTTCTTTTTATTTCCCCCTCCAGTTGTACATTGTTGTTTCAGTGGGGTGCTGTGTGCCGAAATACTTACTGATCTGTGCATCACCTAGTTTTCGTGTCCAGCGCCGCCCACGTGATCTTCATTCTGACCTGGTCTGGAATCGCTGCTTTTGAGAAAACCGGAACTCAGGCTCTCAATGCATTTCTATATGTTTATGGCTCCCATAGGAATGCATTGAGAGTCTGAGTTTCAGTTTTCTCAAAGGCACAGTGACTCCAGACAAGTCAGAATGTGATCACATGGGCGGCGCGGGACCCGAAAATGAGGTCACGCAGCACCCCACTGAAACACCAATGTTCAAATGGAGGGGGAGATAAAAAAAACAAAAAACGTGGAGTGCTAATTTAATTTCTGTATAATTAAAATTCAATTTTACTTTGTTTTAATTCCTCAATATTTACAAGATATCTACTTGTTGTTAGTAAATGGGAACATTTTTATTTACATTGAGATGCTGAAAATCCAACCAAGTCCTGCACATATCTGAGCGTATATTTCAACGTATCACTCTAGGAAATTATTTATGATTTAAACACAGCAGCAAAACTCAATCTCCTGTCCCAGACTCCAGTCTTGTAACTCTGATATTCACCAATATATAACATGCCCATCAGCTATGTAAGACATGATCAGGAGCAGCTTTCAGCCTCTGTATATAAACAATGGAAGTTTCCATTCACTGACAGTAAACAGAGATCTTGTAAATTTTGAGAAATTAAGATTAGAACATTGCACAGCTATACATTATATGATGTTTACAAGTTATGTACATAAGACTGGACTACCCTTTTAATAGTAGCCTTATTTTGTTCTGTTAACCCATTAATCCTGATATACAAGGAGATTAATATTATTAATACAATTTTCAAATGTGCCACGCTGTTATTTTGTAGGATTCCTATTCTGAGACCATATCTGAAGACGCCATTTCTGGGAAACTAATCCTTCAAGTGTCAGCCAGCGACGCAGACATTCGCTCTAATGCTGAGATCATTTACACATTGCACGGACCCGGATCAGAGAAATTTCACCTTAATCCATTTACAGGTTAGTTTCAGAAATGTAATAAATTCTACGCTCTTAGCTGTGACCTTTTAATTATGTCTTAGAGACATCATTACCGCTAATTCCTATCAAGGAGAAGCTAGACATAATTTCCCTCTTAATTGCATGAATTGTATTAATTGCGGAACTAAATAGACTTGTGTAAAACCGATATTAAAACAGAAAAAAAGAAAGAAAACAATGCTACACAGGAAATTACGGATCCTCAAAAAGCAGAGGTTGCTAAGGCAGAATAAGAAAGACGTTAATGGTTAATTCTTCTATTGTATGACGTCTGCTGTTTTTTGAGGGCGTTTAACCAATTCATGTTCCAGAAGAATCTTTGTTAAATGGCATATAAAGCCATTTCATGTGTATTTAATTAGGAGTGGTTTAAGAAAATGACCCATGAAATTAGCATGATGTATTACAGGGTGCCACATTTGTACTTCCGCAAGCCTGCGTGGGTCTCTTACCCGGACAAGAAGTTTCCCACATTGCCATGTGATTGACCATGGACAATTATACAAAAACTGTTAAGTTCCATATACCTCAGGATGTACAATAAAACTTCTATATGTGTTTGTTGGACATCCAATACATGCAGTTATGCCTCAGGCTTGATTTTTATGAGGATCCGGAGAAGTTAGCTACTTCCTCTTTTCTTTTCAACCTGTAAAAAGAAAAAAACTTGTTACCTAATGACCAAATAAATGAGATAATAGATCATGTTTTCCACTCTGGAGGCATAGGTTTAATCAAGCTTGTATCCGCACAGTAAGAGGAAAGTACAGGGGATATCTTTCACTGGGTTTGAGTGACAGGAAATCCCAAAAGAGAAAAATTAGCCACATAAGAGCTAATGGCAGCGGTCAGACAGCTACTTCCTGTCCAGCTGCTTTGGGCAGATGGACTCTTAAGCACAAACATCTAAGTTTACAAAAAAGAAACTACACACAGCTACTACACATACGGATAAAGGAGCACATTCATGATTTCATTTTTGCAGCAGACACATGTTAATGATTTTCATTATGCCTATGATCCCAAATCCGTCGGTTCCAACTGATGGAAATGTGTTCTATTTTGGAAAACTTTATTGCAAATAATTTTTTCTTGTTGTTGTTGGTTTTGTTTTTGTATTGGGGGGGGGTAATGAGGAGGAGGAGGATGCAAGGTGGTTCTGTGAGTTTAGAAAAAAATAACACCATAGAATATAAATATAAATTTTAGAGTTAAGCAATACAAAGTAACCGATTTTTCAACCATTGTAGAAAAGTATCATAATTTTCAGAATGTCTTTTTTAAAAACAACAATGTTTGAATTTTAGACTGATCTGATCTGGAATATTATTTTTTATATAAGGACGGACATTTGATTTGACCACATGCATAGTATGGCCAAAGATCTGACCATGCAATCCTTCCTGTTCATTGTGAAAGGTTCCAATGCATCCTGTTTCAATGGAAGATTGTTGTATTTACACCCCAGACCCCCCCCCCAATCCTCCTTTTTTTCTTCTGCTCAATAGTTGTCATCCATTTTTAGACTGGGTTATTCTTGATCAAAGGAATTCATATTCAGAATAGACTAAATGATCTCTACTAGGGGTATGGCACAGGTCACACAGCATTTAGTTTTTTTTTCTGCCAATGTGGATATTGGCAAATATAATATATTTCCTCTCAGAGCTTATAACTGTGATTTCCATACCTTATTTCCCCACATAAAATGATTTGAGATTTCCCAACACAGTAATAATCCTATTGAACAGATAAGCAGCAATGGAAAATAATAAAACTTTGTTCAGAAGGACCCACTGAAAGCTGACAGCTCAGGGCAAATGACCTTTCTCCAAACTACAAAAATGATAAGTTCTACTTGGCGGAGATACTTTGTATGTAGTCGGTGTTGTGTAGGAATAAGAAAAATAATAAAATGTAAAAATGAATAATTCACGGCTGGCATTCTCGATAGTATTTAGTTCCATCTCTAGCTGTATGTATTGAAATATCTTGACACATTAAAACTTTTAATGTTCTCCAGCACTTTACTGAATAATTTTGTTCTGCAGAATTTTCTGACTTGTTAAAATGAAGGAGCTCTGCACAAAGTACCTGCTAGTCAGATGATTATTTAAGGAAAGTCTACATCAGCTGTAATAAATAGATTAACTGTGGTGTATGCATGCATATGTATAGAGGTTAGCATAACTCATTCGGCAGTGCTATGTGGATTTATAAAGCTAAAGTAAGCAGACTCAGGGGATTGTATTTTGGTAGTAATAGCTCGATGCTAATCATTTTATATATCATTGCTGAGATTAAAGCCGAGGTGGTCCATGACACTTGGCTCTGAAGTGCTCAATGTAAGGCAGCTTTGTCTTACAGAATTTCCTCTATGTCAGCTCACGTAAAATTGTTATACAGAATTTCCTCTACGTCAGCTCACGTAAAATTGTTATACAGAATTTCCTCTACGTCAGCTCACGTAAAATTGTTATACAGAATTTCCTCTACGTCAGCTCATGTAAAATTGTTATACAGAATTTCCTCTACGTCAGCTCATGTAAAATTGTTATACAGAATTTCCTCTACGTCAGCTCATGTAAAATTGTTCTAATTATTTTTTATTTTCTTAGGTGAATTAAAGACATCATCCCTTCTTGACCGGGAGATCCAGGAAGTCTACCATCTCTTGGTAAAAGCAACAGATGGAGGTGGACACTTCTGTGAAGTTAACATTGGATTGACATTAGAAGATGTAAATGACAATGCTCCGGAGTTCTCTGCAGATCCTTACTCCGTCACTGTGTTTGAGAATACAGAACCCAAGACCCCAGTTACCAGAGTGCAGGCAATAGATGCAGATACAGGTATTATGTTAAACAATCTTTCTTCCTCGCTTTAGTTTTATAATGGTTGGGCTAGAAGATGACCTCAGTCTCGTGATAAAAAAAAACACACTGGTAGCGGAGTACAGCGCTCTATTCAACAAGTGCACAAAAACCCCCCACAAACATCTACAAACGGAGCAATCCACCAACCAGTGGGTCCAGGACACTTTCCCCCTCATTTTGGCAGGTGGAACCGAAAGTGAAGGAGATGCAATAAGGCCGATGGGTGAATCTGCCTGTGGTACTTTGTCTTTAAGCAGCAGCCTGGACATTTTTTGACTCTTTTTTTCATACTCATACTTTTTACCTGAAATACAAATGTATCCCCATATTCCTGCAGATGTACGCATGACACTATCTGTTCCTTTTTATGATTTTTTTTTAATTTGAACAACAATTCTGGGAAGTCGTTCATTTGTAGAATTTTTTTCCAGATTTCTTTTTATTTAAGAAAAATGTGTATCTATGAACGAAATTAAAGTTAACTTACTATTCAAAATGAGCCCGATTTCTGGCGTGCATGCCCTGCACCACATTTATTAACGGTTTTAGACACTTTTATTGAAATTCTCGAAGAGGGGGTTGTGGCTTATCAGGAAAGCGACATAGTATAGCAAAAAGGACATGGCTTAATATGTGACACTATGCTCCCAAAATGCGTCAAAATTTGGGTGCAAAAATGTGGCGTAAACGAAGCCAACTAATAGGTGGTATAAGGAAAAGTGTCTAGCATGTCAAATTTATTATGCGGCATGCACCATTTTGATATATTTGGCTCATTTTCGGACTGCCTTGTCCAAGTTTACACTGTCTAAAACTTAATATAGTATTAGTAAGTCTGCCCCAGTGTAAATAGTTGATGTGTACACATTTCTGCTAGCTGAGAAGACTATCAATGTTCTCTAAAGCAGAAGAAAAAGCTCTTCAAAAATTAATTTATGTCAAATGGACACCATATTATATTCACTGCCAAGTAACAAAAACATTATGGTGCTTAAATTAATATTTTTTTATTGCAGGACTTAATCAAAAGGTTCAATATTCATTAGTCAGCTCGGCAGAAGGTCAGTTCTCTATTGATGAAGTGTCTGGAATTATTAGTCTGGAGAAGGCTCTGGATCGAGAGACTAAAGCAGTGTACACCCTGACTGTTCGAGCTACTGACCATGGTCTACCTAGAAAGCTCTCCTCTGTTGCCAATGTTGTGGTGTCAGTCCTGGACATAAATGACAATCCACCTGTCTTTGAACACCGAGAATATATTGCAACTCTGCCGGAAGATGTTGAAGTTGGCACGGAAGTTCTCCAGGTGTATGCCACAAGCAGAGATATTGAAGCTAATGCAGAAATTTCCTATCAGATTATCAGTGGCAATGAACATGGAAAATTCAGTATAAATCAAGTAACAGGTAACTTTATTTTTATGTTTAACTCCATGTTACCAATATGACCAATGGAAATGTATAGCAAACATGGGGACGTCATATATCTCCTTGGTGGTCATTATACAAGGAATCTTTTGACTTGGCTCGGGTTCACAGTACAACACATCACAAGTGGCTTTATATCCTTCTGCCTCAATTATTCACTACTCGCTTTCAGTATATGAGTTTGTTAGAAATCTATGTGTGTGTTATCACAAGGCATAAAAAGACTGCAGGCATTGAATTTATGAGCTGTGATAAAGGATGTAATCACAGAAGTGTTTTAAAATGCCATGTGTTATGAAATCTTAGTAGTGAGTGCTGCGGCATTTAATGGGAAATGCTGTGTTTCTGACAGACATGCATTCTTCTTTTCTGTTCTCAATTCTTCCTACAATTATAAATATGTGGTTGTACATTCCATATGTTTCAAAAACAGAGAAACAGAATGTGCATATTCTGTTAGCTTTTTTTTTTTTACTTAATTGTATGTGTTGTTTTTTAAAATGTTTTTCTTTTGGTTTTTGAAAATGTTGAGAATTTATGAGCCTTTGAATTAATAACTGATATTTTAAGGTTAAGTAGTTCCAAGCAGTATGCAATAGAATGACCATATACTATAAAATGCTTTTTAAGTCTGATGATCGGCCAGATATCCTGATTTTTTATTTATTTTTTATTCACAAATAAAGTTTATTGTAAAACATCAGAGATAAATACAGAGCATTGAGATGTGTAGACAACGTGTCCACTGCAAGTACAAAATAACGCAATAATTCAATACAGTAAGTTCAGACAATTAGGACCGTGAAAGTTATCGAGCAAAGAAATGTCATACAAAACAATTGCATACAAAATAATACAAAGTGAGCAGGGTATCTGGTAATTATACAGTCCTTGAATATTTATAAACCAGCGTGTAGGGCTGATCACTGCCTAAGGCATAATATGAGGAATTAACCAGCTAACCAGAAACTCGAACAATTTCCACAGGTATAGATGCATAAAAGTATAACACAAACATGTCGGGTAACATTCAGGACCTATATTTATACCGCGTTGAAAGTGGAGGTCTATAATGCATACATGGAATATAAGAAGGGCCAACTGGATATGGGCCAAAGCGGAGCCACATCCGTGGAGCAAACAGATTAAGGGCTCGGGGGCGAGTCAGAGATGCTCTGTTGGGGGGAGAAGACCGTAGCAGGAGACTGCAGCCATCTATCCCAGATTTTGGTGAATTTGAGACGACAGTTTCTATGTTGGAATAACCATTTCTTGTAGGGGAACATACTACCAACCAGAGACAGCCATTCTGTAAATGTAGGGGAACGACAGGACAACCAAGTTTTGGCTAATAGCTTTTTGGCATAATATAATGTCTCCACAATAAATTTATGGATATGACGGGAGTCATATTCCGCAGGGCCAGGAGTAAAGATATCCTGAGTTATTGTGATTCTGACGGACACAAGGACTCAATATTTCCCAAGGAGATTTACAAAAATCTCCTAGCGGTGTTGTGATCCTTCCATTTTCTTATACCAACACAATTGGGGGGCCTGAGACTCCAAAAACGTCTTACCGACTATAGATGTTGGTGTGAAGGCTCACTTTTTGCCCATCATTAGTAGATGAGCATGCCCTCCCGCATGGTTTCTTATAATTTGACCTTTTTATATTGTTTAGAAACAGGTGAAGAAGAAGCTGTGAAGAACTGAGTTGAAGACACGGATACACATACTGTATAAACACATGATGCTGACACAAAACATGAAGTTTACCTCTGGTGATAATGGTGCATGGGTACTAGCTGTAAGATTGTTCAAAAACTCTAGAGGAATATTTATAACAACTTGACAAACATGTAAATGTTGTCAACAGCAAACAATTATATTCCTACTATCATTTTGAAATGAAAAAAAATTAGTACTTTCACTGGTTGCTATGGCAAGTTGGAATCTTGTAGGAGCAAAACTAAAAAGGCTACATAAATCTTTCAGCACATTTTTTTCATAAACCAATGTATTAAAGGATTTCAGACAACTTTTTAACTGGTTTCTATTAATTATTATTTTTACGTTTTGAGATACAGCTTCTGTGTATCCTGGAGGCATAGAAGCTGTATCTTGCGCTCAAACCCGAATCCTTTAGGTCAGCGGGACTGACGGCTTCGGTGACAGCGGGTCCTGCTTGTCTAACATGCAGGATTGAGCTGTTATCGATCACATCTAAGTCAAAGACACGGAGGACCCGCTGTCACCGAAGCAGTCAGTCCCGCTGTCGAGATGGATTCGGGTTTGAGCGCAAGACACAGCTTTTATATATCATGGATACAAAGATGCTGTATCTCAAAAAGTAAAAAATATTTTTAATAAAAAATCCTCCAATACATTTGGTTTATAAAATAAAAATGTGCACAAAGGTTTACAATTCTTACCTTGGACTCCTGACATTCAGGGCACACCTCTGCTTGTAGAATTTAAAATGACCACATTAAAAAATAAGTATTTCAGTTGGTATGGTGGCTTTACAGAAATCACCAAAAAGAGAGGGAAAGGGGACCAACCATTAAAATGTTTTTGGTTTATATTGAACTCCTAGCTCTAATGTTTTCATTCCATGTAACCTTCTATTTTATTCCTTGTTTTCTTACCAGGCATTCTCTTTATAATTGAAAGCCTGGACCATGAAGCATCAACAGAGTATTATTTGACAGTAGAGGCCACAGATGGTGGGACGCCACCTCTCAGTGACGTTGCCACTATCAGCATTAACGTTACGGATATAAATGACAACTCGCCGGTTTTCAGCCAGAGCTCATACACTGCGGTGGTTGGTGAAGATGCTGTGTCTGGACAGCCTGTCTTGATGGTAATTTACATTCTACCGTTCATTTAAATTTTTAGTTTGACCTAGGCCACTTTCACACGATGGGATTTTTGCCAGCATTTTGCAACTGTGTCTAGAAGCCAAAACCAAGAGTGGAACCCACACAGAGAAAGTATAATGGAAAGATTTGTACCTTTTCCATGTTTTGGACCCACTCCTGGGTTTTGGATTTCAAATACTGATGCAAAATACTGACCAAAATACTGTCATGTGAAGGAGACAACAGTCTATTTAGTTAAAATGTTCCACAGAGTTTTCCTTGTTTTAATATTTATATTATATAATTGCCTCAGGATTTAATAGCAAAAATAAAGTTACATTTTATGCTTTTTATCCACATGTAGATGACATCCATAAGTTATTTATAAGAACCAGTCAAGGTTCTTGAGGCGCTTACTATGAATAGAATAAAAGGGCTAGATTTTACATCCTGGTTCTGTGTCACTGTAAGGGAAGGGTGGGAGGGGGGCACTGCAAGTGAGAGCAAAAAGAACAATCTCAGCCTACGGTTAGGGGGGGGGGGACAGGAACGTTTTGTTATGTTATCCTTCCTAACCAATCATGGAGGATATGTACTCTGTGATTGTCATATTTAGGGTAGGGGGTTCTACAAAATGGATGAGAAGACTTGAGAAGTCCACCCTCTTATCTAGATCAGATTTCATGTGACAGATGCTCAGTTCAATAATATACTATGAATAGTGTCTATCTTATTTGAGAAGATGAGAAGATCACAACTCTAGAAAACCATTTTTCCATGCAATTGTGGGTGGTAATCTCAAAGAGGTGTCAATGTAGATATATATATATATATATATATATATATATATATATATATATATATATATATATATATATATATATATACACAATTTTTTTACATCTTTGTCACACAGGGATTTAACCTTATATATTCATTTAGTTTTCTTTCAATACACCGACCATGTAACTCTTGAACCTTTATGAATATGAACAAGATTTTGAGGGAACGACTTTCAGGTGACAGGTCTATTAATGGCGTTTGAAGAGAACTGTCATGAAGCGCTTTATTAGAACTTATATGTCATGGAAAAACCTAGTTTATTCAAATTACATTAAAGCCCAATTAAAATTCCATGTTGTCCTCCCAAAGTGCTTAATTTGTATTCTAGACATAGAATGTGTAGTTGGGGCAGTTTTAACATGCAGCACCTGCACTTATTTCCAGGCCACCGATTCAACATGGTTCTTCATAGATTAATAATAAATGACATTCCTGTTATTTTTTAATTATTAGTTGGTGCCTCATTAATTTCACATCTCTGCTTTCTTATTGATGATAACACCTATCTATGACCTATGTATCAAGGTCAAGTACTACGTCAGTATTCTACTTCAGGTTCAGACAATTATTAAATTGAATTGTCATCTATTATCAATCAAAAGATGTAGAAATTATTACGGGTAATATATGTGAACGTCAACTTGACTACCTAGCTCCAAGGATTTCTTTCCCATGTACCGCACTTGGTAGTGAAGCAGACCTTCAAGCAGGTGGTTATCAAGAAGGAAGCCATGGAGAGGGGTAGCCATATGGAAGTTTTTCCTGCACATTCAATGAAGTGGAAGAATGGAGATACACCTATCATTACAGCAATTTAAAACAATAGCATTGAAAAAATTGTGATCTTTTTTTCAACTGGTATTGTCAATTCCATGAAAAAATATTGTTACTGCTACTGTATAATAATTATAGCCTCAGGATTCATATTCCAACCTCTAGTTCATCTGGCAAGATTTCATGGAAGGATGTATCACATTACTGTTTCGAGAACAATAGTGCAAGATGTTACATTGTATTTTGTTCCTTCAGGCTTCTTTTCTGTTCAGTTGGTTGAGTTTATGAAGGTAACACCGAGTCTATTGAAACAAATCTGCTGGGAGCTCTTCTAATAAGTTAAAACTGGGACATGAGGAAGAATTATTTCAAAAATGTTCGCTTGTCTACCGGTCTCTGCTCCAAATGAGAATGTGCTTTTATCTAGGTTGTTGCAGACGATGCCGATGGACCTTTGAACAGCCACATCCGCTACACAATTACGGAGGGCAATCTGGGGAATACCTTTCTCATTGATCCTGTAAGAGGGGAAGTTAAAGTGAATAAACTTTTAGATAGAGAGAAGGTGAGTCTTGTCACTTTGTTATTCTCCCAAGTAATTTCCTCTAAAGTATTATTACTGCTTACATTTGATTAATTGCTTTACAAGTTTAATATGAAATTATAATGAAATTTCATTGATATTTTTAACAGATTTCTGGTTATACTTTAAATATTCAAGCAGAAGATAATGGCAGTCCACCCAGAACGAACACCACAAGAGTTAACATTGATGTGTCTGACGTCAATGACAACTCTCCTTTGTTCTCCAAAGAGAACTACAGCATTATTATTCAGGTAGGTGTGCGATTGTTATTTGTCTGGCGGTGTGATCGTGAAATCGTTTAGGAAGCAGTTGATTTATATAGAGGTGATCTCTTGTAGAGGAGATTGGAGACATGGCTTGGTATTATTGTAAAAAGGGCGCCTATGAAGAGAAGAGTGCTGGTTGGACAGCTTATGAGAAAAAAAAAAAGAATTGGACCGACCTTTTCTCTAACGGGTCCATAGCATCTGCCTTAATGGTACTTTAAGAAAAAATTGTGGGCTAGCATATCTTCTGGAATGTCCAGTCTTCCTTTTTTACCTCAGCTTTTTTCCATATATGCATCTTTCATCGACTGTCACAATAAAACAGATCGCAGTAGACAATTATTGTATTGTCGATGATAATAATGGTCGGACATGCACGATGCTCCAGAATTTCTAAGTATTGTGCACATCTTTCCTTTTATACATTGTTATACTCTAGGAAGCCTGTACTTTTCATGACCTTCATTGTAAGCATTAGAATAATCTACTTGCACAGTGTCCATACAGTGCCCTGGGATCTGAAAGCAGTCTATTTTTTGGTTAACTCTTCTAAGAATAGACTGCAGGCATATGTTCAGTATGCAAATGCAGTCTACCTCTTGAATCCCTGATCCACCACCCTCAGAGTATTTCCTAGGGAAGAGACTCACATCTTTAGAGAGTTATTTTGGCGGCAGGTATTGCTTTTTCTCTGCTCTCATTATATTCGCCTTCAATATTTTTGTTTTCTGATTCCCAAGTCTTCAGAAACCTGAGGCTTTGCTTTGGGCGGTCTATACTCGTCTTCCTTAGAATATGCCAATGGCTAAGCAAAGTTCTTTCTTTATTTTACTTCATACAAATTGTGCTCTCAGAAAACGTAAGTTAGTCTAATAGTTTTCACACAGCGGTGACTAACAAGCACTTGAAGTGTCATTAATATAGGATTTCATGTATATAAGAGAGCAGCAGCAAAATGGATTTTTACTGTTCTGTCATCTGTATTTCGGCTTTGAAGTCGCTGTTATCCTTCTTGAAACCTTAACAAGCTCATTTATCTATGAGTGCATTCAATGCAGGTTGAAGATACAAAGTGTCGAGTGTAATTCTCTTGTTCTTATCAGTTTTTTATATTTTTCGTACAGCCTCTTTGGTTCTTTGAAGATCGATTCTTGGTGCTGGTGCTTTCCTGGGCAGAAAAATTGGAAACAAAATCCTTGCTTTGCTTTATATACCAACTTGTGTCAACTTGTAGACAAATACATCTGGCTGTGACAGTATCATAATCTTATAAAAATATATCTCTACAGGAAAATAAGCCGATTGGCTTTAGCGTTTTGAACTTGGTGGTGACAGACAAGGATTCGTCTCACAACGGCCCTCCATTTACGTTCACATTTCTGAGTGGAAACGAGGATAATACTTTTCAGATTAACCAGCATGGAGTAATAACCACTACAGCAGCGCTGAACCGGAAAACCAATGATCACTTTTTACTCCAAATTCAGGTATGAAGACTGGGGAAAAAAGTTATTAGAAGCCGATAGATAGATAGATAGATAGATAGATAGATAGATAGATAGATAGATAGATAGATAGATAGATAGATAGATAGATAGATAGATAGATAGATACATAGATAGATAGATAGATAGATAGATAGATAGATAGATAGATACATAGATAGATAGATAGATAGATAGATAGATGGATGGATATTTATAGCCTTCTGTAATAACTGCCTATTAATAATGATGTAATAATATTGTGGCTACAATGCAGGAAAAGTTGGTACAATATGTCACTATAAATTAAATATTAGACTTTTTTCTTATTTTTGTCTAATTTATATATTAAGCACATTTCTATCTATCTCTAGGGTTTGTAAAGATGTTTTAGTATTGTAGGTGTGTATTATAATACAGTAAAATTCCTTTTAATTTATCCTTAAAGTGGGTTTCCTCATAAAACAAGAGTCAGATTAAAATACATGTACTCCCTTTTAGGACCTCTCTCTATTAGCGAGTGGATCTCACTCAGGAGGACTTGGCCCGTCCATCTACAGTATTACTTGGTTGGCCATTCATACAAATAAAATGTATGGATAGCTGTAGCCCTCCCTGGCAATAACACTTCATTGACGGTGGTTTCTGAAGCCAGATCCATGGTACATAAATTTAAGATCCATGATAATTATCTGATCGCCAGGCTGGCATACATTTAAGATCCATGATAATTATCTGATCGCCAGGCTGGCATACATTTAGGATACATGATAATTATCTGATCGCCAGGCTGGCATACATTTAGGATCCATGATAATTATCTGATCGCCAGGCTGGCATACATTTAAGATCCATGATAATTATCTGATCGCCAGGCTGGCATACATTTAGGATACATGATAATTATCTGATCGCCAGGCTGGCATACATTTAGGATACATGATAATTATCTGATCGCCAGGCTGGCATACATTTAAGATCCATGATAATTATCTGATCGCCAGGCTGGCATACATTTTAAGATCCATGATAATTATCTGATCGTCAGGCTGGCATACATTTAAGATCCATGATAATTATCTGATCGTCAGGCTGGCATACATTTTAAGATCCATGATAATTATCTGATCGCCAGGCCGGCATACATTTTAAGATCCATGATAATTATCTGATCACCAGGCTGGCATACATTTAAGATCCATGATAATTATCTGATCGCCAGGCTGGCATACATTTAAGATCCATGATAATTATCTGATCGCCAGGCTGGCATACATTTAGGATACATGATAATTATCTGATCGCCAGGCTGGCATACATTTAGGATCCATGATAATTATCTGATCGCCAGGCTGGCATACATTTAAGATCCATGATAATTATCTGATCGCCAGGCTGGCATACATTTAGGATACATGATAATTATCTGATCGCCAGGCTGGCATACATTTAAGATCCATGATAATTATCTGATCGCCAGGCTGGCATACATTTTAAGATCCATGATAATTATCTGATCGTCAGGCTGGCATACATTTTAAGATCCATGATAATTATCTGATCGTCAGGCTGGCATACATTTTAAGATCCATGATAATTATCTGATCGCCAGGCCGGCATACATTTTAAGATCCATGATAATTATCTGATCGCCAGGCCGGCATACATTTTAAGATCCATGATAATTATCTGATCGCCAGGCTGGCATACATTTAAGATCCATGATAATTATCTGATCGCCAGGCTGGCATACATTTAAGATCCATGATAATTATCTGATCGCCAGGCTGGCATACATTTAAGATCCATGATAATTATCTGATCGCCAGGCTGGCATACATTTAAGATCCATGATAATTATCTGATCGCCAGGCTGGCATACATTTTAAGATCCATGATAATTATCTGATCGTCAGGCTGGCATACATTTAAGATCCATGATAATTATCTGATCGCCAGGCTGGCATACATTTAAGATCCATGATAATTATCTGATCGCCAGGCTGGCATACATTTTAAGATCCATGATAATTATCTGATCGCCAGGCTGGCATACATTTTAAGATCCATGATAATTATCTGATCGCCAGGCTGGCATACATTTAAGATCCATGATAATTATCTGATCGCCAGGCTGGCATACATTTAAGATCCATGATAATTATCTGATCGCCAGGCTGGCATACATTTAAGATCCATGATAATTATCTGATCGCCAGGCTGGCATACATTTTAAAAGGTCCTGTTTTGATGAGACAACCCATTTAATGAGAACTTATAGTTGCAAGATTATCTAATGTTTTGCTTATCCGTCATAGACGGCACTCTCTATATCAGAATGTTATCATTTAGGTGCCCCGTATTACATTCCAAGAACCAAAGAATGAATGGCAATCTAGGATTGTGCTGGTTAGACTTGTATTAGATCTTCATCAGAGACCACAATACCACTATTGCAGCAGGGCATGACCCACTATTGCAGCATGCAGCCGTTGCTGTACAATGCTTTTTGTAATTTGCACCAGTTCTGATGTTGACTGTCCATATAATAAATCTATAAAGAGCATACCACCGTCTTGACCGTATTTAAACATAGTTCTGGCAGGATTATGGCCCCTGGATAATATTGCTTTATGTCTTCTCGTCCTTGTGTTCTGACAGCATCAGCAACTCTTTATGGGATGCCTAAAATAGCTTTTATGACGCATCTTGTACATTCTGTCTTATAATGTTTTACTATGTTGGAATGTTACAATATTATACCGAGCACTATCCTATATTTATGGCCTTTTTTGCACAAGTTCAAATATTGTACCGAGCTCTAGAATGGTTGTATGTGAAGACACGCCGTTTTTATGACTGGAACCAGGGAGTGTATATAATATTGGGCAGGAAGAGGTAGTTCTGCTGGTCATAGAAACCTGGAAAGTTCCAATCTTTAACTCCCTCAGTAAATGACAAACATGTAATAAGATGGGAACTTTTGAAACGATCCGAAACATGAGCATTTGCCAACACAGGTGTCGAGTCTAACACTGTCAATAATGCTGGGACTGCAGGAGGTGATTTGTGTCACTAGATTCATGACGGCAGCCGCTGATCAGAGTAAAGTGCCAGAAAGATAGCAAAAAGGTAAAAAGGCTGGAGACTGCGAGCTGAGACGAGGCAGGAGCAGCCTGACACAACATTTTTATGAGAGGAGGAATAGTTAGGCATTAAGATAGTAATCGAGACAGGTATACTGACATAATGACCGGAAATATATACTGACTAATCAGAAATGCTGCAATGGGGCTTTTCCATTGTTTAGACGGCCATAAGAAGAAAATGTGACCCTGATACTTGGAACCATTTATAACTGATTCAGAAATGGCCTAAGAGTGAAAAATACCCCAGGTCCTTGTATCCCAAATAACAATTTTATGCAATTTTCAGCCTGGCTTTTTTTTTATTATGATGTCTTCAGTCATTTTTAAGGTGATCTTGATTTAGATGACATAAACTCATCAGTATAAGGATCTTTGTTCTTAGAGGATAGGTTCAACTTTGAATATTTTGCAGTTTACATAGCGTTATATACAGTACATGGTAACCAAGTAAGTTTAATAAAAGGACATAAGTGTATCCAGTCAAGCTCTCCTCGTGTAGTGTTAATTCGGAGCTCCATTCTCTATTCTACAAGTTGCTATTGGAAACAGTCCACAATCCTGTCGTCAGGCACACCCCTTACTGCTTAGCTAAGCTCCTATAATACTGTGACGTGGTGATTATTTCCTACTTCAAAATACTATACAGTGTCTAGTGTAAAGAATACACTTCCAAGAATGCAAATCCAAAGTTCTGTGCAAACATGGAGTCAGCAAGGAATGAGTAAAAATGAGCTGCTTTTTGTCCAGGAATTGTACCAATCTTGCCATTGGCTGTGTTGGGTGTTGCAGCTCAGCCCCCTCCTCTTTGGGCTGCTGGTGGGGGTTCGTGGTGTGAAATGACATGTTTACATTGACATGTATGTAACAATTCTGTCCAGGGAGTGGTTTATTTGGAAACAATGATCACCTAACTGTGTAGCTGTGGCCCCCAAGATCTGTATTTCTGGGTCCAATTTTTATGACTTCCAGATGAGTAAAGATCAGTATTAAAGCCAGCAAATCCTTTATGAAGTCATGGCATGCATTGCTTTCTGAGCCCGTTGCCCTTCCATGGTTGCCCTTATTATTCCTTAGTGAAAAGTTCCCAAAAATGACAATTGTACGGGAACGGTAGGGAGTCCGAGTTCTGCTGAAAACTGATGTCTAGGCAATTTACACTTGGTTAATTAAGCCTAATACTGTTCCTGAACAACTTCCTGTTGGTTTAAATAAAAGAGAATCAAACACTGAGCACACAGAAGACTTATTATTCTTTTCTTAATTTTCTCAGACCCATTGAATTCTTTCCATGCAAGTCATCTCGGATTGTTGCCAGTGAATGTTGTTTTAAATGCTAGGATTTGATCATTCCTCCTACTACATGACGTACTCCTCAAACCTATTTAATTCAGACATGAGTTTATTAAAACGATAAAAGTTGTTTTTGTTCATTGAAGCACGTAAATTTATAGACACATTTTCAGCTTATTAGTTGCTTTGTGATTGTCGACAGAGGTTATTTTACATCTTAGTATGTCTAATATAAAACCTCACTATGTCAAACGTTGTAGACATGAAGAATTCTGCTAATAAAAAAACTTTTATAGTATATTCATCACCAGACTGACTTTCTGCATGTTAAAATGTGCTTTGTCCCCATCTACTGGTAAAAAAGTGAACTGCGCAAGAAAAACATTTAATTCTGCGTATTCTACTATTTTACTATAGATAAGCAAGGTTGAGTGAATTTTTTTTAAAATTATTATCTAATTTTACATACATTTATATGTCGAAAAATATTTATCATTTCAGTATACTCCGTCTAATATGTATATATGTTTTGCATAAAGTATAGCCCCATACTTGGCT
The DNA here is from genome assembly GCF_050947455.1 of Rhinoderma darwinii. Lineage (NCBI taxonomy): Eukaryota > Metazoa > Chordata > Amphibia > Anura > Rhinodermatidae > Rhinoderma > Rhinoderma darwinii. The sequence goes on from NC_134687.1 coordinate 87,263,071, forward strand.
TTGATGGCAGGAAATAAAAATAAAATTCTTTCAATAAACCAACATAGTGATATCGCCCTCCAGTGTCATTAAGAAAAAGTGCATCTGCCAATACTAAATGGGTTAACGTCCTTTCTGATAACATAAAGACCACCATATATTCAGTTACATACACTGAGTCCATGCTGTTTAGCTTTAATATGTTGTAACGCACCCTCAGCGGTGTGTGCAGGACTAGGTCAGGGTGTTTTCAGCCCCCGGATGTAACCATATTTTCCTCTTCCCTGACCTTAATTAAATTTGTCCTCAATATTAACTTGAACTGATCACTAATGGATAGCGACAGGAGGTGATCCTAGTGAAAGTCTCGATCATGACCTCAAAGTCACTGCCATTGTGTCAGATTCAGCAGCCTTTGTTTCTTCAGTACAGCACTCCTGTACAACTTAAAGGATAATTATGTAAATATATTTCTCTAAATGGTTTAGTTCATATTTCTTCCCTTGCTAAAAATATAATCTGGTCACTGTAATTCTTCTTTTCACCTCTAGGCGGCAGATAACGGTAAACCACAACTATCATCAGTGACAAACATCGATGTACGAGTCATTGAAGAGAGTATCTACCCTCCGGCTATTTTACCGCTGGAAATCTATATTACATCATTTGGGGAGGAATATGCAGGTGGCGTGATTGGAAAGATCCATGCAACAGACCAGGATGTTTATGACACGCTCACGTATAGTTTAGATTCCAAAGTAGAGAATCTCTTCACGGTTTCGAGCACTGGAGGAAAACTGATAGCACATAAGAGATTGGACGTGGGCCAGTATCTGCTAAATGTCAGTGTAACGGATGGAATGTTTACAACCACAGCCGATATAACCGTTCATATCAAGCAGATAACGCAAGAGCTTCTAAATCACAGCATCACATTCCGCTTTGCAAACCTCTCTCCAGAGGAATTCATTGGAGATTATTGGCGCAACTTCCAGAGAACCCTGAAAAACATTTTAGGTGGTCGAAAAATTGACGTTCAGATTGTCAGCATTCAACAATCCGATCCCCTGGCAAACCTTGACGTCCTTCTTGTTGTAGATAAACCGGGCAGCACACATTTTGTACCTAAACTTCTTATTCAGAAGATAAACGCTTCAGTCGCCGAGATTGAAGACTTCAGTGGCGTTACAATCCTGGAGGTCTTCCACAAGCTTTGCGCTGATGTGGACTGTCCCTTGAGATACTGTGATGAGAAGGTCACTGTAGATGAGAATGTCATGTCAACACATAGTACAGCCCGGCTGAGCTTTGTGACACCAAGACATGTGCGGAGAGCTGTGTGCTTGTGCAAAGGTAACGAAATGACGAAGAGCTGAGAGGGTCGACGTTTTCTACAGAAATTCGATTTATCTAATATTTCTCTAATATGTTCATCTTTCTGTCAAACAGGTGGAAAGTGTCCTATTGAAAACACTGTTTGTGACGGAAACCCATGTCCCGAGGGTATGGAATGTGTTCCAGATACAAAAGAGGATACATACAACTGTGTGTGCCCTGCAGGCCAACAATGCAATGGTAAGACTGATGGACTGGGAGGAATTTAATAAGACTGGCATTTCCTATGCCTCTTAAAAAATTTGACGCATCTAGCTTTTTTTTTTAGAAAAGTGAAGGGAGCGATAAATACGGCACAACAGTTGCAAAAATTACAACTTTTGTGTGGTATGTGAAACTTCCACTCCATATTTGTTAGACTTAAAGAGGCTCTGTCACCAGATTACAAGTGCCCTATCTCCTACATAATCTGATCGGCGCTGTAATGTAGATAACAGTGGTTTTTATTTTGAAAAACTATAATTTTTGACCAAGTTATGAGCAATTTTAGATTTATGCTAATAGATTTCTTAATGACCAACTGGGCGTGTTTTTACTTTTTACCAACTGAGCGTTGTAAAGACAAGTGTATGACGCTAAACAATCAGTGACCAATCAGTGTCATACACTTCTCATTGTTCCGGCCCAGCTTCTTTCACTGCACAATCACGCTGGGCTGGAACAATGAGAAGTGTATGACACTGATTGTTCGCTGATTGGTTACTGATTGGTCAGTGTCATACACTTCACATTGTTCCAGCCCAGCTTCTTTCACTGCACAATCATACTGTAATAATGGGCTGGAACAATGAAGAGTGTATGACACTGATTGGTCACTGATTGTTTAGCGTCATACACTCCTCTGTACAACACCCAGTTGGTAAAAAGTAAAAACACGCCCAGTTGGTCATTAAGAAACCCATTAGCATAAATCTAAAATTGCTCATAACTTGGTCAAACATTATCGTTTTTCAAAATAAAAAAAACACTGGTGTTATCTACATTACAGCGCCGATCAGATTATGTAGGAGACAGGGCACTTATAATCTGGTGACAGAGCCTCTTTAAGTTGTCCTGATCATCAAACTACTTTTAATACAAGACAAAGATAATCCAAGTAAACACACAATGCAGTTTTTTTTTTTTATCAAATCTGTTTTTATTAGTATAAAAGTACAAATTACAATACAAAACTGACACTACAGTTACCTGTGTCATACAAAAAACATTGAATTATTGTCATTCAGTTGGACTTATTTAACATGTGCTAGCTGAAAGGAAAAGGTAAATAAAAAGAGGAAAGAAAAAGTACATTTCCAATGTGAGCAGTGACATCCACTTGTATCTAACACATGGCTTAAACATGAATTTCTAAGAAACATCAACGATGTGTTTCGATTTACTCAATGTATTAACACCTTTCACCAATCTTTAGTGATAAATCCATACGACTGCAGTAATTTCGATTAAGACCACATAACATGTGATTTTTGGGTAACATGAGGTAAGACAAAATGGAACGGTGGGGAAGGGTAATACAAGGGGATAGTTATGGGTAAGGATGTGAATAGGATTACAGCAATACCTCACAATAAAAAATCAGAAACTTAGGAAATTGTTCTCATTAGATCATCTCTATGTTGCAACCAAGGAGACCATATTTTCACAAACTTCTCATAAGTATCTTCCACTCTGTTAGAAAGTTCTTCCATGCGACATATCTGACTAACTTTGTCTATCCATTGACTTACGGAAGGAGTAGTAGGTTGTAGCCAGTACAAAGGAATTAACATTTTTGCTGCCGCTAACAGATGCGTATGTAAGTACTTTTTGGACATAGTCATAGAATTTGAAGGGAGTCCCAACGCTATGTTCTCTAACGACAGAACTACATCTGTATTACATATCAAGTTAATGTTCCTTTCTATTTGTGACCAAAAGGGTCTAACCTGAAGGCAAGTCCACCAGATATGTGACAAAGAACCCTCCTGTGACTTACATCTCCAGCATAGAGCATTTGGGGCCAAACCCATACGATAAAGATTTTGCGGAGTTTTGTACCATCTGGTGAGCAATTTATAATGGTTCTCCTGTAGTTTTACACACCTAGAGAATCCATGTGAGTTGCCCATTACCATATTCCTCTCCTGATCCGACAGCCGCAGTCCGAGCTCCGCTTCCCACGACGCTATGAAGGATGGCAAATCCCTCCCTTCCATTGCTGAAAGTTGGTGATAGATCTTAGACATTTTATGTTTATTCCCTCTATGAGTAGCTAGAAGCTTCTCAAACCATGTGAGCTCTCTAGTTGTCTTGTAATCTTTTAAAAATTTAGTACATGCTATTTGTATGTGATGGATCTGAAGAAAATTAAGCTTCAAAGCCTCACCATGCATCATAGACTGGATCTCCTCTGCTGTAGGTACTCTATTGTCTAACATAAAGTCTCTAATCTGAATTCCTGCAAAACATTTCCATAGGTCTGAGCTATATCCGCTCCCCAATTTAATAAGTTTAGGTAATGCCGCTACTGGAAGTATTGGTGACGGTTGAGGTAACACCTTCTCTGTCAAGCCCACCTTAGCCCAGACCGCTAAAGTGCCTTTCATTAAAGGATTTCTCATAGCTCCTATGTCTTGTTGGCTCGGCACCCAAAGAACTCCTAATGGATTATCTAATCCGCCTACTGCGTCCCTAGATAGCCCTCCCTGCTCCTCCGACTCTGCTGCCAAATCTAACCATCTTTGTAGATGTATAGCTTTGTAGTAACCCTCTATATCTGGAAGTCCCATTCCTCCTTGACGTTTGCTCCTTGTGAGATTGCGGTATGATATCCTCGGCCTTCTTTGTTTCCACAAATATTTTGAGATCATTTGTTGTACTGTCCTGAAGAAAGTTCTTGGTAAGAGAATTGGAACCATATTCATAATGTAAAGCACCACAGGTAGGATATAGGTCTGTAGCAGATTCCTTCTGCCCATCCACGATATGTATGGAATATTATAGGCAGAAAGAAGTTCTTTTATCTTCCGAAGGAGCGGTTGATAATTTAATTTGTATAGTGCATTTAGATCTGCGGGTAGTTGCATACCTAAGTATTTCACAGATTCCGAGGGCCATTGGAATTCAGAAGCTGAAGCCAATCCCTTCACCTGTCTCTGCGGTAGGGTTACATTAAGAATTTCCGACTTAGTATAGTTTACCTTGAAATTAGACACCATTCCATAGCTGTGAAAGGTTTCTAAAATAACTGGGATAGCGCTCTCTGGATTTGTGATGGTAAGTAGCATATCATCAGCAAATGCGTGAACCAAGTGTATTTTTGAGTTTATATTTAAGCCTTCAATTCGTGTATCCTGCCTCAAGGCCTGCAAGAGAGTCTCCAGAGTCAGAATGAATAAAGACGGTGAGAGGGGGCATCCCTGTCTTGTGCCATTCCCAATTGAGAAGGAGGGAGACAAAACCCCATTCACCCGTATCTTCGCCGATGGCTTGCTATATAGCGTAAGGATCGCTTTGATAAATGGTTCTGGGAATCCAAATTTAGCTAACGTAGCTGTCATAAAGTCCCATGCCACTCTATCAAATGCCTTCTCTGCATCTGTACCTATGAGCACCAGGGATGTTTTTGAATCATGCGCTTTCTGTATGCAATTCATCAGGCGAATGGAGTTATGTCTACCCTCCCTCCCTGGCACAAAACCTTTCTGATCCAAATGCACTAAAGTATTTAGGAACTTTCTTACTCGCGTGGAGAGTAATTTAGCCCATATTTTAAGGTCCAGGTTTAAAAGAGATATAGGCCTATAACTAGAACATAAGAGGGGATCTTTTCCTTCCTTAGGCAGTATCGTGATATACGCTTCAAGTGACTGTGCCGTTAATTTATTTCCTCTTAGCAACTCATTATAAGCTTTGACCAAAGGAGGTAATAATATATCTTTAAATTTTTTATAATATTTGATAGTTAGCCCGTCTGGCCCTGGGCTCTTCCCTGAGGGAAATGAATATAACACTTTTGACACCTCCGCCAAAGTAACCGGAGTCATAAGTTCCTCCGCATCTGCAGCCGAGATTGTAGGTAATGTTAATGGCCTCAAAAAATCTTCAATCTGCATAGATCTGGAGATATCTGAGTTCAAGGAAGGGACCGGGATATTGTATAAACTCGAGTAGTATTCACTAAAAACTCCTGCAATGTCCTCAGTATTCGTGTATGTATTTCCTTCTGATGTTTTAATCCTATGAATAAAGGCCTTTTCTTTTTTCTTTTTGATCAGTGCCGTCATTAACTTTCCCCCCTTATCCCCGTGCGCGTATAACTTCTGGTGATAGTGCACCATATTAGCTGCCAGCTTTTTGTTCAAGGAATCTTTTAAATTATTCCGAAGAATTTGCAATTCCGATTGTAGCTTTTTGGTTGGGGTATTTTTGTGTATCTTTTCCGTCTCTGCAATTTGCGATAGCAACAATAATATTCCTTTCTCCCTCTCTCTCTTTACTTTAGTTCCTAGTGAGATTAATATGCCCCTGATATATGTCTTATGCGCTTCCCATACTATAGTGCCCGACACGTCGTCTGTGGTATTGATTTCAAAGTATGTTTGTAATGACTCGGTCAATGTCTTGGACAAATCCGGTAAATCCAATAGGGCTTCATTTAGCCTCCATGTCCACTCTCTAGGAGACAGCTCAGCTACCTTCAACGTAATAAATGTTGGTGCATGATCTGAGACCGTAATTTGTCCAATACTGGCCGACTCCAGTGATGATATAAAATGTGCATGTATAAGCAGGTAATCCAGTCTCTGATGGGAACGGTGAGGGTGAGAAAAAAAAGTATAATCTTTTTGTGTAGTATGCAGAATTCTCCATGAGTCATGTAAGTTAAATTCTTGTAACTTATTTAAAAGCTTCCGTCTACCAATCTGTGGAATGGTTGACTTTTGTGTTGAAGAGTCTAGCTCTGGATTAATAGTTAAATTTAGATCTCCCCCAATAATAATAGGGCCTTCTGCAAAAGCTCTCAATTCTTCCAAAGTGTGAAGTAACCATGGAACCTGAGATTTGTTTGGAACATACACATTCGCTAAGGTGCATGTGAGTGCCCCCAATTTACCTTTGATAAATAAAGCTCTGCCATCCTTCGCATCATGCCTCGCCAGGAGTACAAACGGTAGGTCTCTATGTAGCGCTATGGAGACTCCTCGAACTGCAGAGCCCGAACTGCAGCTATGGAACCACGAAGAAAAATAGTTAGTAGGTAATTTAGGTATTTTTTCAGCCTTAAAATGTGTTTCCTGTATAAAGGCTACAGATACTTGCTCCCTTTTTAACAGCGTTATTATCTGGTTCCTTTTCTGAGGCGAGTTCAGCCCATTTGTGTTGTAAGTCGCTAGCTTTATTGTCGCCATTTTTGTAGAGTATGTATTAAGCTATTCATTTTGCTAAGGTATTGTTTGGCATGTATTTGGGTAGATAAAAACAATCGACAGGGTAGGAGCAGGACAAGAGGAAAGAGGGGGAGGAAAACATACAACAAAACAGACATACAAACAAGCAATAAGTGTCCAGGCACTATGTAACTTCCGCTCATATATGGCCAACTGGGCTGCATATACAAAACACCACCTAATAGGTGTAGTAGAAATCCCACTACCCACCTACTTCTATCACCATAGCATCGTTGCATACGGAGATAGGGGAGGGAAAAATTCCTGAGCCGAGGCCAGGCTCAGATCCATAGTTTATTCTCACTTTAGGAGAGATCAAATAGTAAAAAATAACATATTATCTATAACAATAGCATTGGAAGGAAATAACCTTCCCTTACAGGCACTTATCATAGAATGTCTGTCTTATGTGAATAACTGCCGGTCACTACCCACATTACTTCTGAGATGATATATTGACCATTAACATACTTGGCCCTTTTGTCCAAGTAGTATTATCTCAGAACATACGTACTAAACCACATACCTAACTATATTCCATTAGCTGGAGTTGCATATCGTACGTATCAGGTGGCCTAGCTGCTTCAAGTTGTTATTCTGGGTAGCTCCTTATCATAGTACATATATAGAGGTCTACATATCCTCTTCACCCATCTAGTACCGTAAAACATGTAGGCCTCTATCCACATAGCCAAAAACCTCAAATTATCATATTATCTATTAGTCACAATAATGTACCCTATAAAACATTCCAAACAGTAGAATTTTAAGATTAGCAGTTAGAGACATCAATAATTGAAACAAAAACAGCATAGCTCACGAACAAGACTGGACAGTTCAAGGTACATCCTCCTCCATGACTTCTGCCCTTTGCTTCTTTCCGCGTGGCGTTCTGTGTTTGGAGTACACAGACCAAGGTTCCATCTTTGGCAGATCTGGTAGCGTGATGTCGGTCTGAGCTGGTAACCAGTTCTGTATCGGAATCGGGCGTATACCCAATCTTTCCCATGCTTCTTCCAGATCGTTCGGAGTATGGATCAAGATCCTCTTCCCCTCCTTAATGATCGCCAACCCGAAGGGAAAAAGCCATGTGTAAGGTAAATTAATTTCCCGGAGTTTCGCCAACAATGGTCTCATGATGCGCCTCTTTGCGAGTGTAGATGCCGCTATATCTTGATATAGCTGTAGTGTAGAGCCTTCAAATGTAACCCTTTGCTGTTCTCTGTTAGCCGTTAATATAGCTGCCGTATCCACGTAGCTTAGCAGACCACAGATGACATCTCTTGGTGTTTCTGTCGGCTTAGGCTTAGGTCTAAGGGCCCTATGGATCCGTTCGATCACCACCTTTTCCGCCCTCTCTTCTCCCAGCAAGACTGCAAATATTTGCCGCGCAATTGCAGGTAATGCCTCAGCTGCGTACGATTCAGCCAGGCCTTTCAGCCTGATATTTTTCCTACGGCTTCTATTCTCCATGTCCTCAATCATAGTCAGTGCCCTGTTCATTTGCGACTCCTGAACTTGCAGCTTGTGCCCCACTGAGTCCGCATGGTTTACTGTGTCTGATAATGCCGATTCAAGCACTTCTAATCTGTGCCCCATACGCTTAAAATCTGACCTGAATTCTGTGATCTCCTTCATAACCGGCATTATGGCTTGTTGTAGGGTTTTCTTCAGGAACGATTTAGTTATTCCTCCTGTGTCTGAGATCGCTGCAGCAGCACCGCACATGCTGTCAGCATCTGAGTCCTCAGATGCAGGGTACGGCGCCATTTTGGAAACTCCAGCCGCCGTTTGCAAATCCCGTTTCTGCAGGAATTTATCCAGGTCAGCTTGCTGTTTTTGCGCTCCCGGGGTGCTCAATGTGTCCCTGAGTTTGTCCTTTCCCGTCTTCACCATTTTTAGTATAAATGTGCCTCTTATTCGTTCTGGATCTGAGCCGGCTTGTGAGGAGCACTGTCTTATGCTTCCATCACGTTCAGCGGTCAGGCTCCGCCCCCACAATGCAGTTTTTAAATGGTAATGATTTTATTTATTGAAGGAAAAATGCTGTTCAGCCCTACCTGGCCCTATCTGAACAAGTAATTGCCCCCTTATCTGCTAAATCAACCAGTTATCTAAATTGAATTAACAATTGGATTCATCTTCACAAGCCAGACCCAAGCATGAATACTGCCAGACCTGTTGAATCTAACGTGTCTGGCAATGTTAGGCAGGCTAGAACCAGCCGAGCGCTATACTCGGCTGCTTCTGTCAAGACATGGACAGCGCGGACATGCACTTCTGCTGCTCCATTCAAAATCCTTCTCACTGCACGATACACGAGATCGGTGGAGATCCCAGTGGTGGGGCCCTCAGCAATCATACATTTATTAGCTATCCTGTGGATAGGTGATAAATGTTAATTGTGGGAAACCCCTTTAATAGCTGTATTTTGTGTTTACTCGTGTTATCTTTATCTTATATTAAAATTAGTTGGATGATCGGAAACATTTCACTGTGACAAATTAGCAAAAAGAGAAGAAATCGGCAAATGCTTTTTCACAGCACTGTATGTATGTATAGTTATTTGTATAACCCCAATATCGTCCATGGCAATGTGATAAAACAAAAATATTCAAATTTGAGTGTGCCTAAATGTAGACAGGCAACCAGCTTACCATGTTTAACAGTAAAAGAGTTCTACCCAAATTTCCTAGCAGTCTTCGTTCCTGCTCGCATCTGCATTGGAGGTTCCTTTAAGGGCTTCCGCCGCAGATCTGGCCAAAAATACTGGAAACATTAGTGCAGCATGCATTGTTTCCGGTAAAACCACGGACACCCTGATGGAAAACCAACAGAACCCATTAAAATCAATGGGTTCTGTTGGGTTCCTGTTGACTTAGTCATTTAACGGAACCGTCACTTTCTGTATTTTTGTTGTTCTGCGCCTCTGATAGAGCAGAACAATGGAAAGCTGAATGCAGATGTGCACAGGCCCTTACACATTTGATATATCTGGCAGTATACTTCGCTGATGATAAGGGTCCTTTTAGTTATATTATGTTGGAGCCATTGGTCCTGTCTACACAAGGCATGATTCAGTGGACCACACAATGTGCTGGAGCATTAAAACTCTCCCATGCGGGGGCTGAGATATGTCTCCGTTGTCATCCACCATTTATTTATGAGCCATTTTTACAAGCACTACAATGGCAAATAAGACCGCCAGATGGCCATAATACAGCTTTGTACATGAAGCAGGGAAGTTTTTCCAAAACAAAAACGGTTTCCCTACTTTGTGCTGCTGGAATCAGATCCTGTTCTTGGTACCAAATATACAGCGTAGTCTGAACATGGCTGGTTAGACATAAATGGAGACCTTTATTATAAGTCATGAGAAATTTTAGAGGCAGATTTCTTAAATTAATGACAAGTTTTAGAAAATGTGAAGCCCTGGCCGTGCATTTATTGATACATGAAAACCAAGATCTTCTAGTCTTCATGCGCTTCCTTACATAAATTGCTAAATACCTATTGTTGCTTGAACTTTTTCCCTTCCACTTTCCAGTAATTTCTAGTGCTGTGATGGGATGGGAATTGACTTCACCTTTGGATACAGCTTTTAAGCTAGTATACAGATATATAGAAGCCTATGCCCTGGATCATAAAACCGATAATCTAGGTTACTCTTATTCATTATAAATATTATAGGATTTTTGTTGTTGAGTGATTTCTGTTTTGGGGAATGGATCAATGGTGAATGATGCTTATGGTGTATTAGTTACACGCAAAGAAACACCAAATGAATTTCTCAAAGGTGAAATATATTTTTGCTTTCTTTCTAGTTGGCTCATCAGTCACATTTACTGGCAGCAGCTATATAAAATACAGACTGTTAGAAAATGAGAACAAGGAAGAAATGAAACTTACCATGAAGCTCAGAACCTATTCTGCACATGCAGTTGTCATGTACGCCAAAGAAGCGGACTACAGTATTCTTGAGGTGAGTCATATACGGAACATTCTGAGCTTCAGGTTCATATTTAAAATTGTTCGACAAAATGTCTGTTTCTTTTGAGGAATTGATCACATTTATGCAGAATTTCTTATATTATTTTAAACACAGCTTAAAGGGAACCTGTCATGTTGAAAATACAGACCAATCTGAGGGCAGCATGTTATAGAGCAGAAGAAGCTGAGCAGATTGATATATAGTTTTGCAGCAATATAACTTGTAATTTATTAATTTAAATCTCTGCTCATTCTGGACTTAGAAGTCCAGTGGGCGGTCCTACTTAGGGAATACCAGACTTCCCTATATGAGTGTGAATACAGAGGTAGCTGTCAATCACTGAATAGGACCTCCCACTGGACTCCTAAACCCAGAATCAGCAGAGGTTTAAATTAATGAATTACAAGTTAAACTGAATCTTTCGCTACAATAATATATATATATATATATATATATATATATATATATATATATATGTCAATCTGCTCCGCTCCTCCTGCTCTAAAAAATGGACTGCATTTTCAACGAGACATGTTCTAGGTACCATTGACAGTATATGTCCAGACGCAAACAGCAAGAATCCCTGTGCAGGAACAGTATATTGGCCTCTTGTTCTCCGGTAGCTCATAGAGCAACCACCTTATGTCTCTCTGACAATCCACTAGTAATTGTGAGCCGTGAAATGTATTCTCTCAGTCCCCTACAAGTAGTCTAATAGACAGTAGGAAGCTACTATTAAGGGTTCAATGGGCCATCATATTTACTGGACCCCCGGTGTAGCTGAAAAGGTGCACATAAGGTTTGTCCACCCTTGAGCCAACTTCAAACCACACATATTTTTCACCAGACACTGTATTGTAGTATGATGTAGGAAAACTGTCCAACTGCTATGACAACAAGCTTGTCGACTGTTTCCAATAACAACCAGCAGAATTGTGAAAGCAGCTCTGGGCTGTAACACAGTAACTCAAACTGTATTGTGTAACTTAACAATACTATTAACAAATAGGCAATTCGTCAGTGTATAGGATCAGTGACCGAGAGTAACATCACTGGACACGTCCGTACATCTATACATTCATGGATAATGAGAGTTGTAAGTGTTCTGTTCCTGGGAGAGTCGTCTCACTTTTCCACATGAGCACCCTGTGTAATTTGTGAATGCATCATAAGAGTTTCCAAAAAGGAGGAGCACTGGAGGTTCATAGAAAATATAGTCTGATGTGCCTCATACGGCAGCTTACCGGATGGGAGCAATGATTTTAGAAAGAACACTGACTTTAATACTGCATTCGCAGACGTCTTTTAAATGACATGTATGTTCATGTACGTCATGGACCAGCCTTTAATGCCTATTTAGAATAGGGCATATGTACATATATATCTTATTGATGTCGGTTCTTAGCTTTACCACCTCGAAGATGTTAACAAAGTAGGATGTTTTGCAGAGAGTGTCAATGACCGATTAAGAATTTGATTGCCACCTTGGTGACATTTACTATGAACCTGCGCCCATGTTATTTAAGCGATGCCACTTTTATAAATTGGATTATCTTGTTAATCAGTGAAGAAGCTCTGAATACTTTTTCTTTATTTAAAATGAAATTTCAAGTTTAGCCTAAGGGGATTTGTAACATACGTGATTGCAGAAGGAAACGCCAAATCAATCCGGCTGTCAAAATATAGACACTGTAATTTTGAAGCTGGCTGTGCAGGATAAAATGTGACATGCCTACTCATTGTACTTCATCTCTGTGGCTATGATTGCTGAAGTATTCATATGAGAATGAATTGCATTTTGTTATTTGCTCACTTGTCATGTTCCTTTTTCTATAAAACATTTAAACTTTTTTCCCCGTAAATTTGCATTTCCATTATTGTGCAGAGGAACTTTTATCGTTACCAGATTGCAGTACTGCTGGAGACATAACCGGTTAATAAAGCATTATTAGTTTGTGCCACTACAACATTCAACAATGATTAGCTTTATTTACAAAAAATGTGACGACATGAATTTCCTCTGCAGATGCAAATTCAGGCTCATCAAGCACATTCACAGCCAAATCCCATCTTTGTGATCCTTTCTGACAAGTTTGACCAGTTCTTGGCGCACACAAGAGGCCTTCAGTATGGGACTTGCCCCTCACATGACACCAGCATCACTCTCACTGATGCTCTTTTATGAAATATGACCTGACTGACGTTCTTCTGAATTTTGTTGCCATTTACTAGACATTAGTATTCAATACTATATGTGGCAGTAAACCGAGGCTGACTTGAAGGTCCTGGTGAATTTGGAACTGGGTCCCCATAGTCCATCTGCCATTTATAGCACTGGTGTATACTGATGTGACCATTAAAGAGTTTGTCTGGTTTCAGAAAATGAATGTTCTTTTTTTATATAATTAAAAGTTATGCAATTTTCCAATATACTTTCTGTATTAATTCCTCACGGTCCTCAAGAACTCTGCTTTTTGTTATTCAGTAGGAACATTCATTGTTTACTTCCAGTGTATAAAACTCTGTCCATTGTCATGTGATGGACACACAGGTGCACGGCTCGTTACAGTATGTGTATCAGAGATGTGTCTTCTAACGATCCCACCTCCTGTGTGTCCATCACATGACCATGGACAGAATATTATCCACTGGAAGTAAATAATGAATGTTCCTACTGAATAACAACAAGCAGGGATCTTAAAAACCATGAGGAATTAATACAGAAAATATATTGGAAAATTGTACAACTTTTAATTTGACAAAAAAAATAACATTAATCTGCTGATTATGGACAACCCCTTTATTGGACCCTGTCAGGCACCAAAACTCTCTACACCTCTGAAGTAGACAATGTTACTGTATTTCCACCCAAAATGTTAAATTGACCATATAATTATAGAGCAGATATGGCAGCTATTTTCCAAAAGTGATAACAGGAAGTGCAGCCGTATTGGTTGTCACCTTTGAATTAGATTTTCAGTACTTTGCTACTGAAATGGCAATAGCTGCAAATAAATAAAACACAATTAACAAATTATAGCTCTTACTAATACTATATATACCGCTTTTACATACTATTGATCTATGTCTTTACTCCTTACTTGCGCAACTGTTGTGATGTTGACCCGTCATGGGCAGTGAGCACAAAATTTAGCAATGGAGCATGTACATGAAACAGCTTGAAAATAAGCAAATACTTAGAATGTTCCTTATAATGCCATTTCCATTGTAATAAATAACCGCTGAACTTGTATACAGTCATGAAGGTTAAATATAATGTTTAGTTTGATAAGTTAATTGGAACTCTTACTATCTTTTAGATTCATGGTGGAAAGCTGCAGTATAAATTTGATTGTGGGAGCGGTCCTGGAATAGTGTCTGTTCAGAGCATCCATGTTAATGATGGCCAGTGGCACACAGTGTCATTAGAGGTTGACGGTAACTACGCCAGATTGGTCTTGGATCGTGTCCATACTGCATCAGGTACCGCACCAGGGTCCCTGCGAACACTCAACCTTGACAACTATGTGTATTTCGGAGGCCACATACATCAGCAAGGTTCTAAACATGGAAGAAACTTGCCCGTTACCACTGGTTTTAGAGGTTGTATGGACTCTGTTATTCTCAATGGACAGGAGCTACCTCTTCATTCTAAGTTAAAGGGCTTGGTACATATAGAAGAATCTGTGGATATTTCTCTAGGATGTTCGCTGACCTCTGCTGATGCCTGCTCTGGCAATCCCTGCAACAATGGTGGGGTCTGCTCCCCCATGCCCAATGGCGGTGAGTCATTCTGGGAATTATTTTTCTAATAGTCAAAGATATATTTCTGAACTGTGTATATTAGTTGATGATTTTTAAGATTGTTTATAAGAGGCTGTATATTCCAAAACTGCTGATTACTAATCGTACAAGATGTTCCCTTTAGTGCAGTAAAGTCTAGATTAGAAAATCTATCTTCTGTTTTTATCTAGAGCCTCACATACTATAAGACATAAAAGATCCGATCCTTCATTTTAATAGCGCTATTGTTAAAATATTAATAGAACTACAATGCAAGATGTTCCAATACTGATCTTATTTAAAGGAAGGTAAAATGAATAGAGTACATAGAAAAAGATCAGCGTTATACATTAGAAATCTGCATTTATAAGTCCACATCCTCATTCTAAGTAAATCATTGTGGGCATTAGGAATGTCATAAAAAAATAGGTTTTATAAAATATTGACCAATGTTAAATATATGTCATCTCTATGGCATAATAAAGAGTCTTTTTTCAGTTCAGCTGCTGTTCGGTTTTCACCGGAATCAGCATTTTCTGTTAGGAAGGAGACATTCATTTCTGTAAAGGGCAGCATATGACTTATGATTGTTTGCAAATCCCAACCAGTATTAATACCTTATTAGGATATATTGATATTGTGTTCCAGGTAATTCAGCGTTGGATTTTCATATCACATGGACAGAAGGCATTCATCAATCTGTTGGCCTTATTAAATCAAGTTTAGCTGAAATGGCATGACCCTCTTCTCTGGAGAAATGCCCATTGATTTGAAGGCTTCCCTACCGCCCCCCTCCCCCACTGGAAAACATACCCAGGCATTCCCGTATCAGCTAATTATGGGGGCTCCCAGAAGTTGAACCTCTTATGATCAGCTTATCTCCAGGGGACACACAATTTCAAAAGGGGTTTTCTAAAAGCATTTATTTTCTGTCAAAGAGGTGCCAGTCCCATTAGGTGGACTTTAGTCATTAATTTTCTTGTGTTTGTTCTCAGGTTACTACTGTAAATGTACATCAATTTTCATGGGCACACACTGTGAGGTGGCCATCAATGCTTGTGCCACTAACCCATGCCTGTATGGTGGGACGTGTATTGTGGTGAAGGATGATTTTTTCTGCAAATGCAGAGGGGAGTACAGTGGCGAGAGGTAAGTTGTAATTTTCACTGTGAACTTCTATGTTATGGCACAAGAATTTCTTGATAGGAACGTAGAAGTAGATGATCAAATTACAGCAACAATTGTGTAGACATGCTAAAATGGACAAGGTATAATGACTATAACTCAGCATAGACAACCGCATAATAGGCATGATAAAAAAAAAGCCTAAAACAATGAGCACATGTAATGAGCACCCTCAAAATACTAAAAAATAAAAAAAATTGTCGTGCCAATATAGGGTTGTGTTCACATAACTTTTTTTGGCCTAAGTTTGATGTACACTCATGGCCAAAAGTTTTGAGACTGATACAAATTTGGGTTTTCACAAAGTTTGCTGCTTCAGTTTTTATAGAGGCAATTTGCATTAACTCTAGATTGTTATGAAGAGTGAACAGATGAATTGCAATTAATTGCAAAGTCATTCCTTGCCTTAAAAATTAACTTAATCATAACAAAAACATTTACACTGGATTTCAACCCTGCCACAAAATGACCTGCAAACATTATTTCAGTGAGCTACTCGTTAGTTTAGGAGAAAGGGTTAATGAGGACAAGGCAGCTGATATCACTCGGTCATGCTTATTGAATTATGATAGCAGACTGGCTGCTTTAAAAGGAGGATGATACTTAAAAACATTGTCTTCTTCTGTTAACCATGGTTACCTCCAAGGAAACACGTGCAGTCATCATTGGTTTGCATCAAAAGGGCTTTACAGGCAAGGATATCGTTGCTTGTAAGATTGCCCCTAAATCAACTATTTATCGGATCAAGAGCTTCAAGGAGAGAAGAAGGCTTCAGAGCGCCCAAGAAAGTCCAACAAGTGCCAGGAACGTCTCCTAAAAAGGATTCAGCTACGGGATCGGTTCAACACCAGTGCGGAGCTTTCTCAGAAATGGCAGCAAGCAGGTGTCATTGCATCTCCATGCAGACTGAGACAAAGGCTATTGGAGGCTAACCAGCATGATGGAGCAGCATGTCACAAGGCAAAAGTGACAACTAAGTGGCACAGTGAGCAAAACATTGAGATTTTGGGTCCATAACAAGGATACTCCCCAATCCCTCTCAATCCCATTGAGAACCTGTGGTGGATCCTCAAAAGCGGGTAGACAAACAAAAACATGGAAATCGTGATAAACTTTGATTAGGCAAGTATGGGTTTTCATCAGTCAGGATTTGGCCCAGAAGCTGATATCCAGCATGCCAGGGCAAATTGCAGAAGTCTTGAAAAAGAAGGGTCAACACTGTAAATATTGAGTCTTTGCCTAAACTTGATGTATTTGTCAACAAAAGTTTAAAAACTTATGAAATGCTTATAATTGTACTTCAGTATACCATAGAAACATCTGACTAAAAGCTCTAAAAACACTGAAGCAGCAAACTTTGTGAAAATCAAAATTTGTGTCAGTCTCAAGACTTTTGGCCAGGACTGTATATGAAGAGAAAAGCTCCCATCGTATATGTTAAAAAAAGGATGTGAACGGTGCCTGACAGTGGTATCCATCACCCATAGACTATTATGGTATCCATTAAACGATACGTCATGAACTCTCATTACACCTTTTAGGACGTATTTGGTAAACGGATTCCATAATAGACTATGTCTGACAGAAGCCACTGGTTGCCATCTGTTTCTGCATCCGTCACTCATGTAAAGCTATTGAAAAGCTGATGACTTATCCGTTTAACAGATGCCTGTGACGAATGCCATGCAGTGGCATCCGTCACCCATAGGTAACCATGTTAAAAAAAATGTATAGGTATAACTTATACATTTTTTTTTACAGGAATATGCAGGATTGAATAGTGTAGTCTACTACGCTATTCCATACCTTTTTTTGGAGTATACTGATGTATACCGAAAAGACAGAAGCCGTTCTTCTGACAATGGAGCCCTATGGATAAGTTTAGTGTGTAGATTGCGAGCTTACCCTACGAGCTTAACTTAAACAAAACGTGTAATGCCATTGCACCTGTTAAACATCATTTAAATTAAAAAAAAACTTAATAAGAAGAGATATGATAAAAAAAAAAAAACAAAAAAAAAAAGTGATGTGAATTGGGCCTTTCTTGGATTGTTATGTTGTCTTTCGAGTGAGAAGTTGGCACCTCCGATAAGAAACAACACTACTGTAGCACAGATGAAGTGAGAGGACATCAGAATCTGAAATGCTCTGCACAATATAACAGGACTATGTTTATCTATTTTACTTTTTTTTCGTTTTATTCAACTTTTGCATCAAACCTTTGTATAGATCATCTGACTAAGATAAGTGTAGGACACCAGAACTATGTTTCTATATAAAGCATAAAGCAGATTACTCAGTATAACTGTCTCTGGGTTTGAGTTTTAAACTAGAACAGAATGGGTAACAATTGAAATTAATACATGATTGTTGCTGGTTTATTTTAACAGTATTGTTTCTGTGTATTGCAGATGTCAGTTGGGTCCATACTGCAAAGACAATCCTTGTAAGAATAGTGGTAAATGCATAGACAGTTTAGATGGTCCTGTATGTGAATGTGAAGCTGGTTTCTATGGAGAAAGGTATGGAAACTAAATGCTGTTTATGGTGTCAGGCTTTTTAGGAGAGCAATGGTTGTAAAATAGTTTGTATTTTTTTTGCATATTGTTGTTTTTATATATTTAGTTCAATGTATCACTGCAAGATTATGTTAGAATTCATTTAAATATTACTTGGTTATGTTGTCAAATGGGGCCTTTACTATATTTGCTAGATTATCCTCTCGGATAGTCACTTAACGATTTGACCTCTTAAAAATCCTACTATTTTATTTTGACATCTAATGTACTTTCTAGCATAAGCATTTACCACCGGATACCTAGAAGTAAGAAAAAAGTCCCGTATTGTATTGTTAGTAATATATGACCATAGCCTCCAAACTATAATGCTATTCATTTACTCCTTATACTCCTTCTACAGCTCTAACATGGAGCTTTATAAACTAGTCTGCATAACTTGGACTTAAACCATTCAGCAATAATTGTCTGCAGAAAGCTCATTCCATATGTATATACTGTATGTATATTGTCGGTTGCCAATATGTAAGTCTATAATAAGCGCTTCTGATATGTAAACCTTATGTACATCATTTGTAACCAATAACTGTTACTTACCTCTACTAATTTTTTTTTTTTTATAATTGTAGGTGCCTAATCGATATAGATGAATGCCAAGATAGCCCGTGTTCTAATAATGCCCTTTGTGAAAATACCTATGGCTCTTATAACTGTACCTGCAATCATGGATATGGTGGAACACACTGTGCAGATATTGCCATGAATAAATATGTCTCAACCTCCTGGAATATTGGACTGGCTGAAGTCATTGGGATTATTGTGTTCATAGCAGGGATTTTCTGTCTTGTTGTGATCTTTGTTGTCTGTCGAGTAGTAGCCAGTAAAAAGAAGAAAAGGCAGCAGGAACCTGAAGACAAACACTGTGGGACCACTTCAGCATTTTTACAGAGACCATTTTTAGATCCTAAAGTGAACAAAAATATCTACTCAGATATTCCACCACAGGTGCCGGTCAGACCCATATCCTACACTCCAAGCATTCCGAGTGACTCTAGAAATAACCTGGACCGAAACTCTTTTGAGGGATCTACCATTCCAGAGCATCCAGAGTTCAGCACTTTCAATCCAGATTCAGTGCATGGACATAGAAAGGCAGTAGCTGTGTGCAGCGTTGCTCCAAATCTGCCTCCTCCACCTCCTTCCAATTCTCCATCCGACAGTGACTCCATACAAAAACCAAGCTGGGATTTTGACTATGATGGTGAGCATATATCATTTTATTGCATACGTTCTGCCAGAATGCCACTCGACCCCCTATACTAAAATGCTATAGATCCAAATCTTTTGGTGTTTTATAATATTAAGGGTTGCAGTCAAATAAGGGACTGACTCCAAACAACACTTAAAAATAATAGTTGAAGGGGTATTTCCATCTTCCACAGGATAATCTATACATACATGTCAGGTGTTGATCACACCTTTGGGAACCCCAATTATTGGGAGAATGGGGGTTTCATGATCCCCAATCCCTGACTCATGCCAACCACTTTTTCCATAGAAGTGAATGGCGGAGCCGTCGCCATTGGACCCTATGGGAGTCAGCTTGGCTATTTCCATAAGTCCCAGAGATTAGAATTGTAGATGTAGAATTTTGCAAGCAATTGTGGCATCCTCTCCACTCTCTTCTACAGGGAAAGTCGCTGGCTGGAATCAAATCCTGTGGATATGCCATAAATGTTGAAATGGGGATACCACTTTAAACTAAATTACAAAGTGTATAACTCTTAAATATATTGTGAAAAATGCTAAATTTAAAGATGACATTTCATTAGGACATATCTCAGTGTTTTCTGGAGTAGAAATTGTGGGTATAATGTCCTCCCTACCCGCCTACTCAGTGAAATTCATGTGAAAGTGTCCCTTGAAAGAGGAATAACCGCAAAATAATGAGAATAAAATAGTAAAGAAGGCCAATGAAGGTTGTAAAGATACTTGCAAAGTAAAAAAAAAAGAAGAAATTTAGGGAAGATGGTGTCTCCAAATAGAAGACCTGTTGGGCACGAGTTGTTGTAAGCTTTCCTTACCTTCCTTCTGGGGCAACTGGAGAAACAATACAGGGCACAACCTACAGTATGTTCATAGGTATTATTGGCCTTTGTTGCCTCCCCTTCATAAGTCAACTTCCAAAGATCTTAGAGGGTTCACACATAGGACATAAGCTGGTGCTTAACTTTTGCTCAGTAGGTGAAGTAGTGCCTCTACAGGACCATATTCTTTCCTACAGATATGTCTTCTCTGTAGTGTGGCATCTTAAAATGTTCAAATATGCCCCGGTTTAACAAAGCTTTTTTAATACCAAGTTTAATTAGGTCCTGAAGCATTAGTCTTGGCTGTAATATTTCGCAGGCAAGTGATTGTTTCTACTCTACTATAATATGTACTCATCTCTAATTTATTGGACTGTTAAGCACTTTACTATGAGAACTGTGGCTTTATATACTTTATATTCATAAGCTTTTTGTCTTTGACTAAAATGTACACTTAATTATATATAATACATTTGAGTATATATTTGGATGTTTTTCAAGTGGGATTCTTTACAATTTGGAATCTCAGTTCTCTAATCTCAGTTTTCAGAGACACAATATGTACAATTTTATGATATCCATGTATTCTGCCCCATTTAAAAGTAGGCAATAATCCCCCGAAGAACAATACAAGCTGTTGTGCACTTGTAATCTGAACAAACCATTGAACCAAATTGCTTTTTTTCTGCCTTGGAGATTTGTTCTCTGTGTTGTGTCATTTCAATTATTATTTCATTTGAAAGTGATTCTGTGATTGTTACTTTGAAACATATTTTATTTCTGCTTTGCTTGAACTGAACATCCACAGACAGCCCTTTGGGAAATGATCAAAGATAGATCTTATTAATTGAGTGTCCTTAACATTGTGACATTGTCTCTTCTTTTGCGCTTTCAGCTAAAGTTGATCTTGACCCGTGTCTTTCAAAGAAATCTCTGGATGAAAAGCCTTGTCATCTCTACAATCCTCGAGAGAGCATGTCTGAGATTCAGTCTCTTAGTTCCTTCCAATCAGAATCCTGTGATGATAATGGTATGTATGAGATTTTATTCTTGCAGACTTAAGCATATGACATTGGAAATATAATACTTTCTTTACTCAGCTAGAATTTGTAGATCCTATAATATACTGTATGTGAAAGCCAAAAAAAAATAAAGTCCTTCTCTTCTTGTAAAACTAAATGAGTCCCACTTGAGAAACATAATCTAAAATTATATTTTCAAGGGCTTCATCAAGTATAAGATAAAAAACTAATACAGGATTTGGAGAAACTAAGTGGCTCCATCATAGAGAAATCTAACACTGAAAGGGGTTAGACGGAACTTAAACAATGATGAATACGGTAGGTGGTCCACTGGTACCACGCCGATCATGAGTATGCTCGATCCCTTAATTATTTGCACAGGCACAGTGCTGTATATATGAGTGTGGCTGTGCCTGGTACTGCAGCTCAGTTGCATTCATTTGAGTTGGGATGTGCTGCAGTACCAGGCACAGCCGCCAGTATTGACAAGCCACTGTGCCTGTATAAAGAATGAAGCAGCCACAGCACTCATTAAAGCTTCATTCTGATGATCGACAAGGGTCTAGAGGTCAGACCCTACTGGTCAAGCATTGATAGCCTATCTTAAGGATAGGCCAACAATGTTTAAGTCAAGGAAAATCCCTTTACAAATAGAAATATAACAATGACTCATTCTATGCCTTTACCTGACTCGTGGCCAAACCTACATATGTACCCAAAGGAAGGCTAAAGCACCCAACAGATAAATAAATTATATCTGTATTATATATATATTATCAAATAACAATAGTGCCAAAAGCACAGTTAAAAATGTATGAGAGGTCAAGAGGGACAAGATGGAAACAGATCGTCCAAGGACACAGAAAAATACCTGACTCATGGTCTGTGTATTCCGACACTGGAACAGTATATTATATATAGCAATATACTCTTTCTGCTTTAACTGCTTTTTATTCAGCAAAGATCTTCAAAACCTTATTTAATACGTCTAAAGGAAGTAACTTTCCTAGGAAGCTCGTTTTATAAATTTTGTATATATGTTAATGTTTATTTTAAGAACCTTTTAGACATTACGCTAAGAAAAACACACTCTTCCTTCAGAGAGCTCCATGAGAAGCCACAGAATGCTGATTTGCAGTTCCGTTCTATAAAGTGCTTATACCCAGGCCCTCGAGTGTAAGAGCAACTCATCTTGATTAGTGGTTAATTAAACCTTCTTGTTAAGGTTAAACGCTGGCTCACTACAACAGATGCAACCTCATTCCTTATTTCCATTTATAAGGACTCGTCTGTTAATCATGTACTAATGCTTGTTCTGCTTCTGTAATCTCCGGCTGAACTATGAAAAATGACACATTTATAGCGTCTCTTCTGTAGTTGGTCAACAAACTGCAGGGAGATTTAAGGCGGAAGTTGTGTTTTCCTGTGGGTCTCTCGTAAAGATGTCTCCTTTCTCTCTCATGCTGCGCCACACAGTACCTATATGGATCAAATCACCCCTGAGCGAGAGCAGAGTTTGACAAGGGGCTCATTGTAAGTTTGATGGAATTTGTAATAAAGGAAGCGGTTAAAAATGCAGAAAACATATAACACACATTGATCAGGAGCCATGAGATGTATGGAAACAATCAGTGCTCTCTACCTCATACAGATTTTAGTTATCACTCAATTCCAGATTTATTCTATGTCCCTAAGCGTTATAGATTTTTACATCATTTACTCATGCTTAATGTGAATTTACAGAGAGACTTTAGTATTATATATCACTATGACATACAACAATCTTGTCCCAGATATATGAGAGAGTAATTTGTCAGATTACTATAAAATCTTTGAGTGCAATGCTGCTTCCTTTCTTGCTTTTCTTTATTAGGTTTATTATACCTCCATATACGTATTTATCTTTACTTTTTACATTCCATGTCTATGTGCAGTATTGTGATTGTTGGTGCTGTGTTTTGTGATTGTATACGGAACTCACGTTACTTTGCAAGTATAAATATTGGTAAATTGTGAGATAATAAGACATATTAAATCTGTCTCAGATAAATCTTATCTTGTTGCCCAAAGCAATCGATCACAGCGCAGCTTTAATTTTTCTAGTACAATTTAAGAAATGAAAGCTGATCTTTGATTGGTTGCTATGGGTAACAATTCCAAATTTTCCATTAGAAAGTGTTAAAAAATCAAGTATGCAAAGATGTAAACATAGACAAACATTTACTTAGGGTCCTATTACACGGACCAATATGGGTGGTGAAAACCAGTGCCGATCAACGAGATAGCTCGTTGATCGGAGCTTGTTTGCTCCTTTAAAGGAGCAATGCTTGGTTATGTATGGGGACGAGCATAACCAATATTTTCGTACATTTCCATAATGTTGGCAGCATATCTCCCTGTATACACAGAGGGATATGCTGCCGACAACGATAATATTTAATGCTGCATAAACCATATGATCAGCTTACGAAAGAATGTTTGCACGTTCATCGGCTGGTTGTTGACCTGTTCATACAGGGCAATGATCAGGTACAAGCGTTCATATGAAAGCTTGTTTGCCCGATAATTGGCTCATGTAAAAGGGCCTTAACACTTTAATATCTTACGCCAGTCTTAGTAAAGGAGATAGTTGGAGTCATTTGCATTAAATGAGCAGGCATAGATTTGCGCCAAATTTGTATCTATTTTCCTTAAAAAATGTGGCAAAGTCCTTGGAAATTTTTTTCCACTTTTCTCATAACTTTCTAAAGTTAGAAAAGAAAAAGTAACTTTAATTTGTTGCTATGTATAAACGGCATAATAAATGTGGGCCTTAGTTCACTGATTTGATCATAATTTAGTGGTCAGAGCTATAATACTTGCATCTGTGATGATGATCCAATGATTCAGATGATCCATTCAAATACTGTATTTATTAAACACCTGCCCTGCAGGAATCCCAACAGTCCATGTCTTAATGTTATCAGACTGACTACTTATAGATGTAAATGAATCTGATAAGCAGGGAATCTTGACATGTCTGGCTACCTATAGTTACAACTCTCAATGGGTCATCTCACACTGCAGATCACATATGAAAGCGAGTGCGGGGAAGATTAGTGGGATTGTCTACAGTATCTGCTCTTAAATACTACATTTAGTCTATTTGGTTACTATGGGCAACAACAGCGGGTTTTATATACACCTCTTTATACATAACTTTCATTGTTGGAGCACTAGTGCCTGTTTCAGGTGCCATTGTCCTTACCTTGATGCCAGGTTAGTGTCCTTTTTTTTGTCTCCTTTTTTTTCCTAAGCAAGGAGAATCCCACAATTTTTTTTTTTGGTAAGACACATCAGCCGGCTCCATACAAAACAACAGCCAAAGTAGACAGTGATATATAGCACAACACTGCAGCCATGCCACTCTTCATGTGCCATCCACTGTGTATATATGACCGCATGCTACATCTGTATTTCCATATCTATTTCTATATATCAAATGTATACATTCTCCGTTCTCTTTTAGACAAGTTAATATTGGATTTAAAACTTACACCAACATTGTGATCTAAACACCGACATCTCAACATACTCTATGTTGCGGTGTGACATTTTTGTTAAATGATTGGCATTTGCTTTTTTAGGGAAGATTTGGATGTGATGTCCCCAGTGCTTTGATACTGTTTTTAAACAACCTAAATCTGTATCAATGTCATTATGTGGCTAAACGAAGAGTCCCAAATTAATGGGTGCAACTTTAGCAACCCTGTCACTAAAGTATAGTTCTGGTGGTACATTACTGTATTCTTCAGCAATGTTACTGTGCTGACCCTGTATATAGCACACACGCTCTACCTGTGTTAAGGGGATTTATTTTTACATTTAATATGAAGGTTTTAACACATTTATGTAACATAAAAGAGCTGGGATCACATTTAGTGGGATGATATTTTTAGGCCAAATTAGCTCATGCTTTTTTTTTCTTCGATGGATCAACAGCGGTAAACTACTGTAACATACCATTTGTTCCTTCCCCTTTAATCCATGTCGCCCTGCCCTGGTTGTTTATGATGGAAACATGTCCTTTTTTTTTAAGGCACACCAGCTACTATATATATATATATATATATATATATATATATATATATATATATATATATATATATATATAATTTTCTATGCCTTTGTTTTCTTCATTTATATCCTTTTAGGATCCTTTATAGACAATGTTCAAATCGTTGACCCCTATGTAAGCACATTATTCATACATTACATTATTCCATCTGCATTCATATGCATGGCCCCATAATGCATAATATACCCATGTATATGTAACATATCACCCAGCCCTTCACTCCCACATGTCTTATCATATCTAATAAAAATTTTCCCCTGACAACTTTTATAATTGGATGGAACCGTCACCTCTTCATGAAGTGTTATTACTGTAGTACATGTTATCCCCCGCCACAGAAATGGATGTATTGACATTCATTAGAAACTCCTGTGAAGTCATCTGTGAGCCCCTGACATACCATCATGAACACCTACAAATGCAAACTCTAACTGAAGCCTACAACTGCATTGCCTGGTGTACTGTGGCCGACATTCTTCAGTCCTCTCACCAAACTCATCAAATGGTCTGTGTTCACCAATAATACAGTTATTTGCAATAATTTAAAATAAGAAGGATGTGAACACTCCCTGCAGTCCATCCACTAACAGGGGCTAACCGAAAACATGAGGAAATGTAGTTTTTTGTTGACACTTCTGTTTGCAGCGAGATTTATTTACTCGTAACGCAATTCCATAAAATGTCAACCAACCTACTAACAAACCATTGGTGCATTTGTTACCATCTAATAAAATAGTTTCATAGATATATATATATGAATATAAACAGTATGATTAAAAAAAATAAAAATACACCGCTTTTACCACCCAAAAACATATTACTATGGGACAATTATACAAAGAAATGTAAAATCTGTTGCAAAATCTGTATAAGACCCTTCTTTCTTTTTGTGACGATCACATTCTATATATATAATGCTTCTTCTTATATGGCAGACTAGCGTTTTGACCCCCCTTAGGCACCAGGTCTGGTTCTTACCAGAGCCTCCTTGCCCCCATAACTACACCACTGGTTATATTGGTTTCCTTAGACTATATGTTGTTCTCCACTATCATCGACATTGCCTGTCAGAAGAAGACTTTGACTTGTAGTGCCACAATAGGTACAGTTTGTTCAGCTGTGCATACATGATATGTCAAGACTAATAATTTCATAAATTTGTACAAAAAGTGTTATGGATAAACGTTATCTCTGCTGTAGTGTTTTTCCAAGTTAATCCGAAAAGTGAATGCAAATAAATAAATAGCCATTACTCTCTAGACCGATCCCCCAGCGTTCCCGCATAGCTGCTCCGATCCTTTCTGCTGCTGTTTGTTGACATGACTGCAGCGATGGCATGCCCTTATACCCACATGATTGCTGCAGCCTATCACTGGCCTCAGTGGGTAAATGGTACAGGACTGATGAGACCGGTAATTGGCTGAAGCAATCACATGGGTATACGGCACGTCATCGCTGCAGCCATGTCAACAAACAGTGGATTGGAAGACCATAGCAGCTACGCTGGGGGATCTGTCGGGTGAGTAATGCCTCTTTTTTATTTTATTGCATTCCCCCCATTGCTACGTTTTTTGATTAACCGGAAGAAAAACTTTTTTTTTTCGGCTTTTTACCTGCTTCTGAATATATACATAATTTCTATATAACTATAAAGGATGTGGCTTGTCAAATACACATTTAAATATAATGGCTCGACTGTGGACATAGAATTGTGCTTGTTGACATCACATATTATCACAAATCTTGTTTGCATGCCCTGTTTAGTGTGCTATTGTTTTACACGTACATACTGTACATAATACATCATCCTGAACAGTTTGGAATACAGTATTTAAGTTGGATTTCATGCATTCATACTTCACTTTCTGTTATGTCATGTATGTGTTGCTTGTACTTTTTATTATATTGGAATTAATAGTATTACTCTATTATGTTACAGGATATCTTCGACATTTCATATACAATTTCAAAAGGAAACATGCATGATAAAACTATGAGCATATTGGCATCAGTTCTCCCTCCACTGTTATCCATGCTAAAAAGATGAGATGGTGGGAGGCAAGGACATAGGGGGAGATTTATTGAGACTGGCGTTTCATACGCCAGTCTTAACTCAAAGACAGCTGTAGTAAGATGTGCCTAATTTATTAGGAGGCTCATACCTTTTATTAAATTAGGTGCATATCTGTCTGTCTGTACGCCTGAGAGGGAAAGCTATAATTTACGCCAGTTCTAGGTTTAATTTATAGTAAATTTGTTGTGGATGAGGCATGCCATTCTTCCTTTGACTGAGCCTTGCCCATTTTATAGGAAAGTGACATGGGCTTTGTAAATTAATCAAAAGTTGCAAATAGCGATTTGATTTTTTTTTTATGCATTTGTGACCTTTCTATGCCAGAAAACTAGCGTAGAAAAGATAAGTATTAGGGGACAGTATTAGGGGACATTTAAAAATCAAAAAAATTAAAGAAAATCCCTAAATGGTATTTTAATGGCTCCCACACAGAGTTGTGATCCAGAACAATTATTGAATGACATCTGTCACCAGAAAGAACTCCTGCTGTTAGATTATATATGAGATGCCCTTACAAACAATTCTGTGGGTACATGGAGGTAACTTCCACCTGATTTTACCATCAATAATGTGGGAGCCTGTTGGAGAAACTGATTGACCAAGAGAGTTTGCCCAAGCTAGTTTACATAAAATGCAGAAAAAAATGCACACCCACAACTATAGTCGTGCATTTGGGCAAGGCCTGTCTGGTGAAAGATGCAATTTATATATGACTAAGGCCTCGTTGACATCTGCGCTGGGGTCCCGTTCTGATGTTCCGTCTGAGCTTTGTGTCCGAACAGGAGCCTGAGCAGACACAAACTGACACAAACGGAATCCAGAGGTTTCAGTTTCCATCACCGGATCCGGTGCCCATGGTTTCCGTTTGTCTCTGTTGTGCACCGGACCCGTCGTTTTGCCAGAAGCAATAGCGTAGTCTACGGAAAGCTCCGACGGAACGTCAGAACCGGACCCCAACGCAGATGTGAACGAAGCCTAATTCATTACTTTTTAAGACTATTCCTTGGAAAATTGGGATTATAGCTCAGCTAGGTGTACTGCATCCCTAGTGGCTTCTATCTGAGAAAATTGGAAGACAATAGTCACAACTACTGCCTGTGGATAAGGGAAACTCTGTAGTATCTGCAGTACAGTATTATAGACATCTACTAATGGTGAAAACTGAACAGCATTAAAGTGCTATTCTATAGGCTATTGAACTATACCAGGTGAAGTAGTGAATTGTTGTCTACAGGGGTGGGTCACTTGATGCTGTGTTTTTTTTAAAACAGGTTGTACAATTTCATACAATCACTACTTGTAAGAAGAGCCTCTTAACAATATGCTGCCCACAAAATATCCCCTTGCTGGTATGCCAGCGATCAGCTTTAATCTATGGGGAAACCAGTAAGTGTGCAATTTCCCTGCAGCACCACCACAGGGGAAATTTAAGCATTACACAGTGCCCATTTATATCAATGAATTGTCAGTGTGATACAGGACAGATCCTCTAGAGCCAGATGCTCTATGTAGCAGCTCTCCATTCTGGCCAAGAAATTAGGATTCTGAACAGAGGACCCCCCCCCCCCCCCTGTAATAACTCCAAATTTTCTAATAGGGTAAATGAAAATAGATTTTCTAAACTAGATAACCCATTTAAGGCCTTCATATATGGACTTCAAATGTTAAGATTTACCCCCACTTGTTATATTTTAAAGAATTGTTTCTTATGTACAGATCTGAGGATTATTGGTCTCTGTACTATCACTTGTATATCTCTAACCATGTGAGTACCTATTAGTCATGTTAATATAGAAGCCTGAAACATACAATCAGTTTCTTTGTCACTCATCACGTCGGCATTGTATAATTATTATCATTACATGTAATAATATTTCCTAGTGTGGGGCAATAGATTTATTCTAGAACAGTTCTGTATTAACAGTGCATAATAATGTACGTTTCCCCATAAAACAGCACTACATCTCATGTGATGTCAGGGGCAGCTGTAATCCTGCAATTTATCAATTTAGTGTAGTCGGTTAGAGCATAGTAAATGGAATAGACTGTAATTTCACATAAAGAATGGAACATAGGCTTGTTTTAATGTGTTTTTTCTTCTTACCTTTTACAAGCTTCCATTGTGACAGTAATACACCTTGTCAATGCTGTTGTTGACTCGGTGGAAAATGAAGGTATATATGTGTATGTGATATTATTGCTGTGCTTTACATTCTGGCTGCCTAATTCATTGTATATGACCACTTTGCATGTCTTTATATGGAAGCCTGTTTGTCCATGTGATAACATTGTTGCTCGATAGTGTATATGTTACCTTTATATCCCATGTTGTATGATCTAGTCACTGCCTAGTTCAGTTTTATTTGTTTCATTAGAATGATAGTGTATATATTGTGATGCTTCCACATGACTGCCCTTTCACTGGATCTGGTCTAAGTGAATAAATGTAGGTGTTTTATGATGGAGGAGATGGTGATATGTCATGTGTTTGTGTATTTACTGCATAACACTCTTCATTTCCAGTAACATTTAAAGTTATGGCTCTAAATCACTGAAAACTCCAAGGATCAAGTAACAGATTGTCAACTAATTTGCTCGGAGACAGTAAAATAAATAAATTGACACAAATACATTGGAAACTCCGCAGCACAGGCTGACCTAAGATGGAACACCTTGAGTACCTCAAGTAACACATCCGTCACATCTGACTGTTCCTAGGCTTCTCCAAGTATTGGATGCCGTGAAAGAGGCAGTCATTATGGAATACATTCCCTGCATAGATTGCATTGATGTTCCTATGTTTGTGTTTGCTCAATATAATGCATATGTGTATTAATAGGCTGTAGTCATGTAGGACATTTTAGTAAGGTCTAAGGTTCATATGTGGGCTAGTTTCAGAGTCAGAGCCTATGTTCGGCTACAAGTCTGCTAAGTTGTGTTTCAGAATATTTGGGGTGACTCAAATTGCCTACTACCCACCATCATCACTTCAGTCAAGTCACTTTGAGAGTGGACATTTAAATATAAAATAAACATTTTGTGGTCAATGGTCTTTTTGTAAATAAGCTATTTAGCTATTCAGGGCTCCAGGAATTTTTTTGTCCTTTCCGTTTTCTTGAAGAACCATCAGAAGAGTCTGGACTCCACTGGTAAACTATAGGCGACTGACAATTCCGCAGGACTATCTTAGCCCTGCAGGTTGTTGGCGACATTTCAATAATAAAAGGGTTATTGTTGTGAAGTCAGGGTTCCTGAAGAAGAAACTTTATGGATTACTTCATGGAGTATCACAAATGACAACCTCTTATTAGTACATTTGCACATTATAGAAAGGGTTCCTTGTTCAGCTACGTATGTATTAAATGGTCGCCGATTCATTTGACTGCTGTATAATACTACGTTTTTATTGCAGTGGATACCCGCAGCTTCTCCCACCAATTACAGTTAATTGGTTGGCTTGCTTCAGACAACAGCGTGTCCAGTTGAGAGTTTTTCTTTAAAGCGGTTGTCCGGTCTCTGCAAAATAATGTTATTTTTTTGTAGAATTAAAAGTTATAACATTTTCCATTTATACTTAGAACTCTGTCCATGGTCATGTGATGAACACACAGGTGCACAACTCGTTACAGTATGTGTATCAGATCCCACCTCCTTTGTGTCCATCACATGACCATGGACAGAATATTATCCACTGGAAGTAAACAATGAATGTTTCCACTAAAGAACAACAAGACGGGACCATGAAAAACTTGAGGGATTGATATAGAAAGTATATTGGAAAATTGTATAACTTTTTTTTAATTCTACAAAAAATAACCTTAATCTGCAGAAACCAGACAACCCCTTAATGACTGCCGTATAGTGTTTTTACTGGAGCCGTTCAGGGTAGCACTTCAGAAGATGTTTCACCCGAATCGGCGCGCTCTGCTCACGAAGCCCAGGCTGCTGCTAAGTCTCGGGCTTCAGGGCAACGTTTGGAGACCAATAGCAGTGGTCTCCAATCATGCTTAACCCCTCAGACCTCTGCATCTCAGTGGTTTAAGAGGGAGTGGGCTCCCTTTCTCACCCATTAGCACCCTGCGATGCAATCCCCTTAATACCGAAGGTTTAAAATACCTTAGATATTAAGGGGTTAAAACAAATATTTTAGAACATTACATTATTGTTGGCTACTAGTTGTTTTGTCTTTTCATGGGTTAAGCCTCTTGTATTTCAGTCATTATATTAGCACAAAGTTGAATTTAGATGCTCCACCGGTTATTTGTCTCTACTTATTCTCTGATATTCAGTTGTACCATAAATTTTGACCTTGCTATAGGGGCCAACAGGAACAAAGGTGTTCAAACAGAACAAACTACAATAGCTCAGGTTGACTCTAGCTCAGGTTGACTCTAGCTCAGGTTGACTCTAGCTCAGGTTGACTCTAGCTCAGGTTGACTCTAGCTCAGGTTGACTCTAGCTCAGGTTGACTCTAGCTCAAGATGGTCTCCTACTTTGTGGCACTGTGAACATAAGGGCTTTTTCTCTCCACAAGCACTGCAGGGTAGAACAGAACCAACTAGAGTTCCTGACAAGTGGAAGAAGGCAAACCAGGACTTTGCTTTCTTCTCATAGGACTGGGGGAATGTGCCAACACTTGTACCAATGCCCATTTTGATATTTGCTATAGGCCCCTTTCTTCTATGTACAGCTTTGTATGTGCTTTTACTTAGCTCAGATCAATATAATGCAAATGTTCAAAATTGTCCTGTGTACTGAAATATTTGAGATGTGTTGGTGAATGACAGCCGTTAAAAAAAAAATATTAAACTGTTTATTTCTACTGACATCTAATGTAATATATTTTTTATTCTTTTTAATTTTGCCTTCAAAGAGTCTTTTGCAGTTCCTGAAGTCAGGAATTCAAGAGGTGACTTCTGCATGTTGCTGT
The DNA here is from genome assembly GCF_050947455.1 of Rhinoderma darwinii. Taxonomy (NCBI): domain Eukaryota; kingdom Metazoa; phylum Chordata; class Amphibia; order Anura; family Rhinodermatidae; genus Rhinoderma; species Rhinoderma darwinii. The sequence continues at coordinate 87,295,582 of NC_134687.1, forward strand.
GTACTTCATACTAACAATTGAGTTTATACGATTTGTTTTTGCTTTTTTGTTAACCTTCACTTGCAGCATTTGTATACATGGCATTGTGTTCTGCACAGTCTGTTGCTGTTATTACATGTTTTATATGTGTAATGTACTGGATTTGTTGCAAAATTTTACTGTGTTCGGCATTGACAGACAGAAGCAGCAGAACATTAAAACAGATCCTTCTTACAGGATTAAAGAGGTCTTCTAAGATAGGTTGAGATAGGGAATACCATGGCCGCTCTGTTGACAAGCTGCTTTTCCATTTTAAGTCATAGGAACCAGACTGGCTGTTAGTAATACACAGCCTCTTTAATGGGGTTGCCAGGCAGCATCTCCCTAGCAACCAGTCTGTCACAGATTACTTTGTTCGTACAATCTTCAGTTCAAAAGGGCAAGTCATAAATATTTGTGTCAATGGAAAAATGATGACGTGTCTGATGGACATGTTTTTTTCCCTCACCTTACCACTAAGCAGAAAATATTAGGGGATATTTATGAAATCTAGTGCAAGGGAAAATGGAACAGTTGCTCCATTGCAACCAATCAGGTTGTTTTTTTCATGTTCAATAGAGCTTCTGAAAAATGAAAGTTGAATCTGAATTGTTGCTATGGGAAACTGGCCACTTTTCCATTGCACCAGTTTTGATTAATCGCCCCTATTCTTATGAATATTGACACTGATGTGTTCTTCTAATTAACAGCATTTTAGGTTACTGCAGCCATCTCTTGTGCTATATCTATATAGTCATTTGGAAACTAGAGCAAGAAAGTTCACAGAATAATTAATACTTACGTTTTGTTTATCAGAAATTGCATACATGGAGTACAGATTTTGGGTCTCCTCTAATTTGAAAAACATTTATTCTACAGTATAGTAAAATAAAATCCATATAAGGCCTTATTCACACGGACGTGTCCGTTTTGCGCGTGCAAAAAACGCTGCGTTTTACGCTTGCAAAAGGTCCGTGAATCATCAGTATATGGTGCGCGGCTGCTTGATTTTCGCGCAGCCGGCTTCAGGATGACACTCTGGTTTTATGTTTACAAACAGAAAAGCACGTGGTGCTTTTGTTTTCATTCATTGTTTTTACTGCTGTTGCGCGAATCACGCACAACACCCGGAAGTGCTTCCGTGTGCCGAGCGCGATTTGCACACACCCATTGACTTCAATGAGTGCATGCAGCACGTAACACGACCAAATATAGGACATGTCGTGCGTTTCACGCAGCGGACATACGCTGCGTGAAATTCACTGACAGTCTGAACGGCCCCATTCAGTAACATAGGTCAGTGCGACGCGCGTGATTTCCACGAGCGTTGCACGGACGTATTATACGTTTGTGTGAATAAGGCCTAAGAGTGTTATTCTGTAAAAAAATTAAAAAATAAATAAATAAAATTCTTCTGAACCGTTTTAGTTCTTTCTGTTTAGTACATGTCCTTTTTTTTGCCCGTTTTCCCGGATCTCTCAATAGACTATGAGGGATCCGTGAAAACGGGTTCAGCACGTGTGCAAGTCGGCCCTGATAACTGCCATTTTTCACTGCCGATTTGAAAGCCGGTCGTGTGACTAAAGCCTTAGGGTTGTTACCCAGCTTTTCTGAATTCCTGAACATCAGTTTGCCTAGTTATGCAGTGATACATACCCAGTCCAGTATTTCTGCCTAATAAGGAAGATTTTTTAGTTTTTTTTTAGGTGGGTCTATGAAAAATGGGTGACAACAATGGTGGTCATTTGTGTTGTCAACCAAGTTTCCAATTATGAGATATGGCTCAGAAATAGTGGGAAAGTTTTCTAAAAGTCTTTACAGAAGATGGCAATTCAATAACTTATATTCACTGTAGATATATGGGTTTTAAGGGGAAATATCACAAGCAAGTGTAGACTATTAGCGTGTGTGTAATGGTCGTCCGCTTCTTTGGTCCGAGTAAAGCTTTGCATGACAATGTACTAAAAGTATGTGTGTTTTTTGTTCCTGTATGTTGACTTTTACAGCATTTATTATTCATTTAGTCATATACCTTTTATTTGTCTGTGTCTGAACAGGTTATCACTGGGATACTTCAGACTGGATGCCTAGTGTCCAATTGCCAGATATTCAGGAATACCCTCATTATGAAGTTGTTAAAGAACCTGCTCCTCAATACCCGGATCCAAATGCCATTGACACAGATTATTATCCTGGTGGCTATGACATAGAGAGTGACTTCCCACCTCCACCGGAAGACTTTCCTTTGCCAGATGAACTTCCACCTCTGCCACCTGAGTTTACTGAACAGTTCGATTCCATGCAGCCACCAAGTGAGATGGCTACTATAGGAAGCTTGGGTTCATCAACAAAAAGTAGTCAAAGATTCAACCTGAATAAGTACCTTCCACATCACCAATATCCAGTGAGTAAGTCAGAACCTCAAAGCACCACCAGTAGAGATGGCAATAGTTACAGAGAGCCTTATGCTGCTTCCTATATGTTAGGGTATGCTAGAGACTTTCAAGGCCCCATGGTGGACAATATGTCCATATCTGGATACACCTCCGCAGCTTCATGCACTGATGTGTCTGCATGCTGTGAAATGGAATCTGAGGCCATGATAAGTGACTATGAGAGTGAAGATGATGGACACTTTCAAGATGTGACAATTCCACCCCTAGATTCCCACCATCACACAGAAGTTTAACACCATAAAAAGTGCCTGGACATTTGTAAGCTTCAACATTTCATAGCAAAGTTATATCTAATTATTATGTATTATTGTTTTGTTTTCATTTTGTTAGTTTTTTTAGTTTTTTTTGGTTATCTTATGTAGTGTTACTTTGTTGCTTTTTTTGTTAATAATTTGGTGACATCAATCTGGTATAGCCGCAGTGCGTCATGCCAAGTAATAATAGAGTGTGTAATGTATTTCATTCCCAGATTTACAATCATGAAGACAAATAGACCATTTTGGTAGGCTATTTTCACTCCATTTTTTTATTTTCTTAGATTTTTTGTTTCTTAATTCTCTTGTTTGTTAGTCATTTTAAGCAAACATACCACTGCATCATGGTAGCATGACATCTGTATTTATAAAGTGTGAAGCAGAATTTTAACTTCTTTTCCAAATGTAAATGTAATGTACAGTTTTGATTTTAATAGCATTAATTAGACTTTGTAGATATTTTGTGGATTTCTTTCCTTTTTAACCATGAGTTTCAAGTTTTGCCCTTTCTACTAGGTTAGCATAATGTTCCAATACCCAGGGCTTTTCTGTATCTCTATTCCGCTGAGGTTTTGACTTCTGAATTTCCAGGTACATCCGCAGTAACCACTGTACATAAATGAGAGTAAGCCTGATGCTGCAAAGCAACAGCAAGAAATATCTTTATCTGAGAGTATTTTAGATTTTTTTCCCTTCTTGGAAAGTGTAATGGGGACCCACTGCATACCTGTTTAGAACCAAAATCACCATGACACGGTTTTTATGGTGTCTGTATATTTGTGATGCAACGGTCTTGTAAAGGTTTTTACTGAAAACTACCATTAGCCAGTCTTTCTTACTGACAATAAATTATTTAAAAAAAATAATGGTCTTGTGTTTTATCTATAATCCCGTCAATGGACTTCGCAAACACAAGTACAGCTTGTAATTTTAGGAAGAAACCACCAGGTGTCAGAGCATTACTGCTTTTATAACCTTAGTATTAATAGCAAGCACAAAGACCGCCAGAACCGAAGATTAAATGAACATATATATATATATATATATATATATATATATATATATATATATATATATATATATAAAATGGATACTGTAGACTTTGCTAAATTTTAAATTGGTTAATTTGGTGAATTTTATTAATGTACAATATGTCAGTAAAAATATCTTTAAATCACGGATTGCTTGTCATTTCAGAGGACATTTAAGTCAGTTAATGGGCTTTAAAGCCTCCTTAACACAGAGTTTTTATCTGGTGCTTTTCCAGCTGCATGAAAAACGCATGTAAAAAGTGTTTTTAAATGCAACATGCGTTTTTTTGAAGTTTTAACATCCGTTTTTGTTGGCTTTTTTAAAATAAATATTTAGACAGGTTTTTTTCTGCAATTCTTCAAGTTCTAAAAAGAAGCCTATGCGAAAAAACACCATTCCTAGAGCATGCTGCGTTAACACTACTGAGCCCAGATTCGACACAAACCAAAATGCTGTCTATGTAGTGTTTTCTATATTTCACTATAGACTTTTAACACTGTCTGGAGTGTTTTTTATATAATAAAAAAAAGGTAAAACATGGTAACAAAAATGCAGCAAAAAAACACAGCAAAACACGGAGTGTGAATGCAGCCTAAGGCCGAATTCCTATGGGTCAGATACACTTCGCAAAAATTATGCAGGGTGTCCGACCTGGAACCCGCAGTACATTCTGTCTCAGAAATCGCACCACAATCTGGTGCGGTTTTTCGGACAGAATTTCCGCTGTGGAAGTAAGTGCTCATACTTACCCCCTCCCTCCTTTGATGTCCGCGCTGGCCTAATACGATGATGTTGCAGGCCATGTGACTCTGCAGCCTGTGCATAGTTGCCAACATTTTAATATTTTTTTCCGGGGACACTTAGGGTGTGGTGTTTTTTGGTGGGTGTGACTTATCCCATGCGGCGTGGCTTTACAGAATTTCTGCATACAAAAAAATGAACAAAAATGTCTGCACTAGTTTGGCTGACAACTATTTTGGTAGCCAGTATCACTCCCCGGTTTTCCGGTTGTATACAGGCAGGTGATGTCTCACTTTATCACTAGGGTTAGGCGATATGTGCTGACCACTACTGGTAGTGTAAAAGCGTAGATAGTGCCACATTCAGTGCCCCTTATAGATGGTGCTCCACACTGCCCCCAGTAGATAGTGCCATGCACTGCTCCCTGTAGATAATGCCACATGGCCCCCCTGTAGATATTGGCACACACTGCTCCCTGTAGATATTGCCACACACTGCTTCTTGTAGTTATTGCCACACACTGCTTCCTTTAGATAATTCCACAGTGCCCCCTGTAGATATTGCCACATGGCCCTCCTGTAGATAGAGCCACAGTGCCCTCTGTAGATAGTGGCACACATTTGTTTTTTTAGATAGTGCCACCGTGCCCTCTGTAGATAATAGCACATTACCCTCTGTAGATAGTGCCACACAGCCCCCTGTAGATAGTGCTACACAGCCCCCCTGTAGATAGTGCCACACAGCCCCCTGTAGATAGTGCCACACAGCCCCCTGTAGATAGTGCCACACAGCCCCCTGTAGATAGTGCCACACAGCCCCCTGTAGATAGTGCCACACAGCCCCCTGTAGATTGTGCCACACAGCCCCCTTGTAAATAGTGCTTCACAGCCCGCCTTGTAGATAGTACCAGACAGCCCCCTTGTAGATAGTGCCAGACAGCGCCCTTGTAGATAGTGCCAGATAGCCCCCTTGTAAATAGTGCTAGGCAGCCCCCTTGTAGATAGTGCCACACAGTCCCCTGTAGATAGTGCCACACAGCCCACTCTAGATATGGCCACACAGCCTCCTGTAGATGGTGCCACACAGACCCCTTGTACATAGTACCACACAGCCCCCTTGTAGATAGTACCCCGCTGTAGCTAGTGCCACACAGCCCCCTGTAGCTAGTGCCACACAGCCCCCTGTAGCTAGTGCCACACAGCCCCCTGTAGCTAGTGCCACACAGCCCCCTGTAGCTAGTGTCACACAGCCCACTGTAGATAGTGTCACACAACCCCCAACCTGCAGCAATTCCGTTGAAAGTAGCAGGCATTCCGCTGTGGAAAAACCGCACAATTTCCTGCGTTTTTTACTGCAAAAAATGGTGCAGATTTTGCTGCATTTTTTTTGTCATTGCTAGGAGATGTTGACGTCTCCTCAGAAAAACGCAGCAATTCAGTCCACTTTCCGCAGCAGGAATTGAGATGCTGCAGTATGAAAAATATGCACCGCCGGTCAATTTCGGGTCGGAATTTTTACACAGCGTGTGGATGTGATTTGTTCAATCTCACCCACTTTGCTGCTACTGTATTCTGCTGCGTATTTTCTGTCTGTAATTCCGGACGGAAAATATGCCACAATTCCGCTACGTGTGGGCAAGCCCTAACAATCTGGGGCCTACGACATCTGTATTTCTCTAATGCTAAGCCCTGATCTAGATTTCAACATTTGGTAACTAGAAGGATCCCTAGTGGACCTGGTATCATATATTAAGTCATTATGAGACACTCCATTGATAATTTATATGCAGCCAACATCACACACAATAATAAGTTACATCATTCACATGTTAGATATAACAGGAATAGGAGCTCACATCAGATAAGATGTGATGTGATAAACAGAAGGATTTGGTGAGGGGACGTGAACAATGATACTGCAAACCATGAAGCTGAGATGAGCCTGGACGGTCATTAGTGTCAGTTCTTCACTTGTGTGAAATTAAAGTGGCTCTGTCACCAATTTATAACTGCCCTATCTCCTACCTAATTTAATAGGCGCTTTAATGTAGATGTAGAACAGTTTTTGTTTTTTTTGAAAAACTTTTATTTTTGTCTAAGTTATGATAATTTTATTTTTATGCAAATTTTCTCTAAATGTCAAACTGGAAGTTTTTTTACTTTTCACTAAGTGGGCATTGTAAAGAAAAGTGTATGATGCTGACCAATCAGCATCATACACTTCTCTCCATTGATGCCCAGCTTGTTTCACAGCACAGCGTGATCTCGCGAGATCACGCTGTGCTTTAAAACCAGCTGGGCATGAATGAAGAGAAGTGTATGACGCTGATTAGTCAGCGTCATACACTTTTCTATACAACGGCCACTTGGTGAAAAGTTTTAAAAAAACGCCCAGTTGGGCATTTAGAGCAAATTAGCATAAAATTAAAAATGATCATAACTTGGTCAAAAAATAATTAAAAAAACAAAACAAAAAAACTGTTGTTATCTACATTAATTTTCCTATTAGATTAGGTAGAAGATAGGGTAGGGCACTTATAACCTGGTGACCGAGCCTCTTTATAATAAGTTTCTAATAGAACATCCAAACACTTAGGCTATGTTCACATGCTAAAGTCAAAACTGCTGTAAAATACAGAGCTGTTTTCAAGGGAAAAACCGCCTCTGATTTTCAGCCGTTTTTAAAGCATCAGACGTTTTTTGATGCGGTTTTTGGAGCCGTTTTTCTATTGACACAATGCTTCTGAAGTGACATGCACTTCTTTTTATGGGGCGTGTTTTTACGCAGTTTTTTCAAACAGCCGCGTAAAAAACGACCCGGCTAGCGGTGTAAAAGTTTTTCCTGCAATTTGCAACTTTTAGTTGTTTGAGACTTTTCTACATCAGAAAACTGGCATAGAAAAGTTGATAATTTTCCCCTACATTTATTTTTCTTTTTATTTACGCAAGTTCATATGGCATATTTTATCAGCTGAAAAATAGGCTGATTTTAAGAGCTATTAGCCTCTAAAATACAAAAGCGTATTTGAAGCATATTTGGAGGCATATTTTCGGAGTGTTTTTGAAGCGTCAATGGGAAAGACTTTAATTGGAAAATTCAGCTTATTAAATGCTTCAAGAAGTGACATGTTGCTTTTTGCTTTTTTAATTCAATGGCGTAAAATACGCCTCATATGAACTACACAGCATCTTTTCCATTAAATATGCAGTGTAAACATAGCAAATCGTTATTTGACAATGCCTAAACTAGTCATTATTTGCCCCTGTCATCAAGTTATTATATTATTACTGTATGAATCTAAAATACCAGAAATATAATGATACACATGGATGGAACTATAGTGGTTGCAGAAGTAATGATTGCACCCGGTCTATGGAGCCTGAGCGGGCCAAAAAGCCCCCACTGCCCCATATAAGAATGGCAATAAAAATGAATGGTCATAGTAGAAGGGGTCTGTAACATATTTTGCATTGGGGCCCAGGAGCTTTAAAGAGAACCTTTCACCTGCCAATGCATGTGCAGCAGAGTGCAGCATGTAATGGGCAGGACTGCACAAACCCTGGGGCACTTTAAAAAAAAAATGTCTACCCTCCTCCGTTATTTAGATATCTGTGCCATTATATTTGGCGCCCGATATTTATATAACCCCCTGAACTGTCAATGGGGCGTATACTGGCAAGGGGGCATGATACTATGGCTCTGGCACTGTCCAATCAGATACGGACAGTATTACAGCAAGAGAGAGGGTAGAGGAGAGAGTTTGCACGGGTGCATGCGCGCAAGCTCTAACTCTTCAGCTTTCAAGATCAGTTTTCTGCCGAACTGGCAAGGGGGCGTGTCACTGGTACGGACAATGTAAGAGCTGTGGAGAGGAGAGCGTGCATGCACGCTCTCATCTCTTCAGCTCCTGCGAGAGATCAGTCTTGTACTTTGTCTGCCGAACTGGGAAGGGGGCCTGTCACTGCTACGGCGCTTGCACGGTCCATAGCAGAGACATGCCCCCTTGCCAGTTCGGCAGACAAAGTACAAGACTGATCTCTCGCAAGAGCTGAAGAGAGGAGAGCGCACATGCCCGCTCTCCTCTCCAGCTCTTACATTGTCCGTAGCAGTGACACGCACCCTTGCCAGTTCGGCAGAAGACTGATCTTGAAATCTGAAGTGTGAGTGCGTGCACGCGCGCACTCTCTCCTCTATCCTTGATCTTGCTGTAACACTGTCCGTATCTGATTGGACAGTGTCACAGCCATAGTAACATGCCCCCTTGCCAGTACATGCCCCATTGACAGTTCAAGGGGTTATTTAAATATTGGGTGCCAAATATAACGGCACAGATATGTAAATAACGGAGGAGGGTAGAATTTTTTTTTAAAGTGCCCCAGGGTTTGTGCAGCCCTGCCCATTACATGCTGCGCTCAGCTGCACATGTATGGGCAGGTGAAAGGTTCTCTTAGTTTTGAGATACATTTTGCAGCCTTTTTATTAGATCTTAAGATTCAATGTAGAGGTTTGTAATGCTGTAATTTTAAGAGCATTGTCATATCCCCCTCAAATCAGTAGGTGAATAAATTCTGGGAAATCGTATATACCTTATGAACAAATAAAAAAAATATACATAAATAAATTACATTTGTAAAGAAAATTCTTTCCCTTTAGTAGAACTAGCAGGCAATAGGATATAGTACAAGTCCCAAAATTTGTCACAACGTAAAACACATATTCAACTGCGTTTCAATATTATAAAAATAACCAAAGAGCATTTCGTATATTCGCATTCAGGTAATTAAACTAAACAGGGTAGTTTTTAGTTGCCGTATTAACCCCTTACAATAAATGGATCCTCGGTGTGCTGGGATGTGTAGTACAGCTACTTTCCAGGTCCCAACTTCTATGAATGTTAATGTACAAATTTAAAGTGCCTACAACTTAAAGAGGCTCTGTCACCGCATTATAAGTGCCCTATCTTGTACATAATGTGATCGGTGCTGTAATGTAGGTAACAACTGTGGTTTTTATTAAGAAAAACTATCTATTTTCACCAAGTTATGACCTATTTTAGCTTTATACTAATGACATTCTTAATAGACAATTGGGCGTGTTTTACTTTTGACTAAGTGGCCATTGTGGAGTGAAGTGTATGACGCTGACCAATCAGTGACCAATCAGCGTCATACACTTCTCCCCATTCATTTACTCTGCACATAGTGATCCTGCGTTGTGCACTATGTGCAGTCACATACACACACACATTAACGTTACTGAAGTGTCTTGACAGTAAATAGACATCGCGTCCAACCGAGACGCAATGTCTATTCACACTCCCAATTTTCAAGGAACAAGGCAGTACATCCAAAAATAGGAATTTTGTTTACCCACAAATGCGACGTTTCAGTCCAGCAGGACCTTTCTCAAGCATTCAGTCCTGCTGAACTGAAATGTAGCATGTGTGGGTAAATAAAAGTCCTATTTTTGGATGTGCTGCCTTGTTCCTTGAAAATTGTTGTTTCCATTTGTGGAACCTTGGATCAGGTTCCTGTAAAGGCTTGCACCCATTATATTACATCAAATATTTTCTCCGGTGCTGTGATCATCTTCCTTTCTTCAGCTATTCTCACTCCCGACACTTCGGTAACGTTTGTGTGGGACTTACAGCACAGCAAGCGTAATCTCGTGAGTTCTCGCTGTAAATGACAGCACAGCGTGATCTCGATGTGCTGTGTGAGTAAGTCACACACAAAAGTTACTGAAGTGTCGGGATTGTGAATAGACATTGCGTCCTGGTTGGACGCGATATCTATTTACTGTCAAGACGCTTCAGTAACATTAATGTGTGTGTATGTGACTGCACATAGTGAACAATGCAGGATCACTATGTGCAGAGTAAATGAATGGGGAGAAGTGTATGACGCTGATTTGTCACTGATTGGTCAGCGTCATACACTCCTCTGTACAACGCCCACTTGGTCAAAAGTGAAAACACGCCCAGTTGTCCATTAAGAAAGTAATTAGCATAAAGCTAAATTAGGTAATAACTTGGTGAATATAGATAGTTTTTCTAAATAAAAAACACTGCTGTCACCTACATTACAGCGCCGATCACATTATGTACAAGATAGGCCACTTATAATGCGGTGACAGAGCCTCTTTAAGCATAAAGATAGAAAAATACAACACTGATTTAAGAAACTCCTAAGATGAACAGCAATACAGGCTTATCGGTAAAAACGTGTGACATGCCACGTATACCGACCCTGGGTTTCTCCAGTTTGTATTCTTTAACGGAAGAATGTAGTGGAAGAAAGGAACAAGTCGGAAGTTTATGAGGTTTGAAGGTATGTGCACACACAAACTCAAAAACGTCTAAAAATACGGAGCTGTTTTCAAGGGAAAATAGCTCCTGATTTACAGACTTTTTTTAAGCCACTCGCGATTTTCTATGAGTGTATGAAAACCGGCTTTAAAAACGGCTGAAGAAGTGACATGCACTTCTTTTCGCGGGTGTTTTTTTACGCTGCCGTTTTTCAAAACGTGTGCGTAAAAAAACGGCCCGTCGGAACAGCGCCGTTTTTCCCATTCTATTCAATGGGCAGATGTTTGGAGGCATTCTGCTTCTGAATTTTCGGCCGTTTACGGCCCGAAAAATGGCCGAAAATAAGCCGTGTGAACATACCCTAACAGGGATCAGTACAGCCAGTACCCAATATAATAAGCAGCTTTAAACCTGGTATAATAAAAATGAGGCCGACATTGTCATCCGTTTGAAACATACATTATATTGACAAAAGTATTGGGACACACTTAATTGTTGAATTTAAGTGTTTCATTTGGTCCTATTGATACAAATGTATAAAATAAAGCACCTAGCCATACAGTCACCTTTATAAACATCTGTGACAGAATGGGTCGCTCTAAAGAACTCACTGAATTCCAGCGTAGTACTGTAATAGGAAGCCACCGTTAGAACAAGTCAGTACGTAAAATGTCTTTCCTTCTAGATATTCCACAATTAACTCTGAACGGAATTGTTATCAAATGGAAATGTTTAGGAACCACAGTAATTGACAGACCACGTAAACTTACAGAGCGTGGTCTCCGAGTGCTGAGGTGCATAGTGCATAAAAGTCGCCAACACTCAATAACTGCAGAGTGCCAAACCTCCTCTGGCTTTAACATCCAAACAGAAACTGTGCCATGGGAGCTTCATGGCATTTGTTTCCATGCTCGAGCAGCTGCATGCAAGCCTTGTATCACCAAGCACAATGCCAAGCGTCGGATGGAGTGGTGTAAAGCATGCCGTCACTGGACTCTGGAGCAGTGGAAACATATTCTGTGGAGTGACGCTTCTCTATCTGGCAGTCAGATGGACGAGACTGGGTTTAGTGAATGACAGTAGAACATTACCTGCTTGACTGCGTTGCTCTAGCTGTACAGTTTGGTGGAGGAGGGTTAATGCCGTGGGGTTGTTTTTCAGGGGTTGGGCTAGGCCTCTTGGTTCCAGTGAAGGGAAATCTTAATTCTTTACATTGTAAGACATTTTGGACTTTTGTACACTTCCAACTTTGTGGAAAAAGTTTGGGGAAGGCCCTTTTTGCTTCCAACATGACTGTGCCCCAGTGCAAATACCAAGCTCCATAAGACATGGTTGGGTGAGTTTGGTCTGGAAAAACTTGACTGGCCCGCATATAGCCCTGACCTCATCCCCATCAAACAGCTTTGGGATGTACTAGAACGGGGGTTGCGAGCCAGGCTCTCTCGTCCAACATCAGTTTCTGACCTCACAAAGAGTGGATGCTGTTTTAGCTGCAAAGGGTGGACCATTTACACATTAATGCCTATGGATTTAAAAAAAATGTTATAAAAGCTCCTGTAGGTGTAATGTATAGGTGTCCCAATACTTTTGCTCATATAGTGTATATTGGTAATTGGTGGCATTGGTGTAAACTTTTAATGGCTAAGACCAGTACTTGTATTTCTTGTAGCATGCTTGAGGTAAACTTCTAGTGCATTTTTGGAATTTTAACGACATTTTAACATTTTCACTTTAACACAATCTATGGGACATTGCAAAGCATCGGGGATTCTACTATTGATAAAATAACATCAACATAAAACAACATATTGATATTAGGAGCTTTCTTCTAAGGCTTTTTTCCCATCTGTGTTCTGGGTCCTTTGTTCTGCTCCGTCGAAGGAACAGAGCATCAAGAGTGCCAGAAGCCCCGGATCCATTGCATGATGGAAACCAATTGACTTTGTTGGGTTTTGTTGAGTTTCGGTCAAGGTTTCAGGCATTATACAGACAATATAGTGCTGCATTCTGAACTATTTTGTCCGGCAAAAAAGACGGAATCTGCGACAGAGGCCCCTAAAGGAGCCTACAACGCAGATAGACTGAATAGAGCCTAAACTTTTTACAATTGAAAGATTACCTTTGCTCTTTTTCTTTGGGATAAATTAGACCTAAAACATCCAAAGACCCTTCTAAGCACACCCGACAAGTACCCAATATTTTTATTGGGAGAACTGCAAAATCTCCATACCTCTAGCACAGACCTAAATAATTTACTCACCAATAACATGGTCTAATCTATCTCATGGTATTCCTCAGCTGTTATGGTCAGCTGTGCTGTAGAACAATCTTACAGTATCTGAGTAATCATTTTAAAGACAAAAAAAAGCGCACAGTGGCACAGCATAGGACATCATCCTATGTCGACTATGCTATTGTTTCAGTCAAAAAAATGGAAACCATACGGATCAGAAACAAACGTAAACCAATTGCAACGGATGCATTACCATTGAAATCAACGGTAATGCAAACGGAAGCTATGGTTTCTGTTTGGCTTTCCGTTCATCGGTTCCTCTGATGCAAAGGTCTAACGGAACCCATGAATGGAAGCCCAACACTGATGTAAACAGGCCCTAGGAAGGACATAGCTGAATTAGAAGGGGGGCAAAGAAGGGCGACCAAGGTAATTAAGGGAATAGGGGTGGATTGCAGTACCAAGAAAGGTTATTAAACATGGGGCTCTTCAGTTTAGAAAAAAGACGGCTTAGCGGCGATTTAATTACAATGTACAAATATATAACTGGATAGTACAGAGACCTTTCTAATAATCTTTTTACACATATGCCTGTAACAACAACAAGGGGGCATCCTCTACGTCTAGAGGAAAAAAGTTTTACCGCCGTCACAGACTGGGATCCTTTGCTGTGAGAGCAGTGAGACTATGGAACTCTCTGCTACAGGATGTTGTGATGGTTGATTCTTTAACCCCTTAACGACCGCCCACCGTCTTTTGACGTCGGGCGGTGCAGGTACTCAGTCTACAGCGACGCCTTTTGGCGTCGCTGTAGTAGAGTGGGTTTAACGGCAGCCTGGTCAAGTCTGCACTAAAAACCGGCTGTATGTAACAGGTCCGGTTCTTAGTGCAGCCATCAGGACCTGCCGATTTCGTCGTAACAGCATGTGACCGCTGTGACAGCCAATCACAGCGGTCACATGCTGTTACTGTGTACAGAGCCGCCGGGAGTGTCTAAATGACAGCTCCTGCTCTAAGAACGAGCTGTTGCTAGCAGCTCTGTTCTTAGAGCAGTGATCAGGAGCCAATAGTATTGGTTCCTGATCTTTTTTGTGTTCACTATGATATCCAATCATAGTGATCACTACTGTAAAATAAAAGTAAAACATGTATCTGTTTCTCCTCACTCTGTTCTAGCTGTGGAGAGAAACAGATACAAGTGTGTCAGTGTCCCCTACACAAAATCACTTGTTCCTCACATAGTTTAAAAAAAAAAAATCATTTTTTCAGTATTTTATAATATATAGTATATACATATAAATATAAATATATTTACTGTATAGACTAAGAATCGTACTATAAACGACTTTCTTTTTAGGGTACGCTGTTAGACGGCGTGTACGCTGTTAGATGGCGTAGGGTTCATTTCTGGGCTTAGGTTTACAGTTCGTGTTAGGCGTAGGGTTTAGGTTTAGGTTTGAAAAAAAAAAAAATCAAAAAAAAAAGTTTAATTCCTTTAGTGTGATTAGTTGATAAAAAAAATTGAAACCGCTAGTTACGTTTATTATTTGCGGTTTAGACTGTATTATCATTATGGCTGCCAAAAAATACAGCGTTGAGGAAGCCTGTCAGATGCTATGCTCCGATGCGGATTCTGCATCTGAAGTTGAGCTTTTTCTTGAAAGCGACAGCGAAAGTGTCGCTTCAAGGGATTCTACGGATATGAGACCCAGCACCAGTGATACGGGAGACGGCGCAGTTGCCACAACGTCCGTTCAAAGTGCAGCCCCTGATATTGCGCAACCCCACCAAACCAATTTAGTGTGGGAACCCACAAGTCTATTTTCTCCCACCATAAATGACTTTATTGCTACTCCTGGCATAAGTCCCAATGTCAGTAATTTTTCACCACTAAATTATTTTAATATTTTTATTACGGACCAAGTTTTGGAACATTTTGTGCAGCCAGTGCATTAGTGTCGTACACGCGCCGGGAGGTATAACAAGCACACAATTGTGCTAGCCGGCTTAATTAACAGTGAAATAACACACTACATCGAAAAGAATTGATAATCCCTGATGATGTGTCACTTATACATGTGGCACTGAAACGCGTTGGATTGTCTGTCAGTCAGTGAGGTGTGCCAGTAGAATATATCGTTAGGGGTGAGGAGGTGTTTGGTGTGTGCAACTATACTATCACATCAGCACACCTCTCCTCATTACTGACCACCTTATCTGAGCCTGTTCACATTGTATTTAGGGCTAAGATGGCTCATTTTAATGAAACAATTTAATAAATTTAATTTTAATCGTTCTATCTTCAGGCAGTAAAAACATTTTGTGCAGGAAACAAATTTGTATGCCAGGCAGTACATTGCCAATAAGCCTTTGTCACCTTATGCCAGGTTGTGGAATCCCACAAATGCAACGGAAATAAAAAAAATTCTGGGCCTCACCCTTAACATGGGAATTATAAAAAAACCCTCTATTAGGTCATATTGGGCATCAAGCCCTATACATGCCACCCCCATTTTTTCTGGCATTATGTCACACAGCAGGTATGAAATACTTATGCGATTTCTCCACTTTAGTGACAACTTACAGGCACCCCCTTCCAGCGACAGAAGCCGTGACCGGCTGTATAAATTAAGGCCTTTGCTAAATTTTCTTAATTCCTCCTTTTTAGGAGCATATACCCCTGAACAAAATTTAGCAGTGGATGAATCGCTAATGAATTTCAAAGGGCGTCTCTCATTCCGCCAATTCATACCCTCATAAAGTGCAAAATACGGGGTAAAGATCTACAAATTATGTGAAAGCACTACTGGCTACACATGTGCATTTAAGATCTACGAGGGTAAAGACAGTGAATTCAATCCACCAGGGTGCCCTCCAAATATTGGTACCACTGGTAAGATTGTGTGGGATTTAATTGGCCCTTTCCTACACAAGGGGTATCATGTATACACGGACAGTTTTTATACCAGTGTGCCATTGTTTAGCGCCCTTCATTGTGCCAACACCGGAGCCTGTGGCACAATACGCAGGAATCGCAAAGGTTTCCCACGTCAACTTGTGGATAAAAAACTACCAAAGGGGGAGTCATGCACTTTTCAAATTGAGAAGATGCTGGCTTTAAAATTTCGTGACCGCAAGGACATCTATATGATCAGCACTATCCATACAAGTGCAACAGCAACTGTTAGAGAACGTGGGGCCTCTGCAGAGAGACAAAAGCCTGTGTGTGTCATCAACTATAATAAATTCATGGGTGGGGTAGATTTGTGCGACCAGATGTTACAACCTTATCTGGTTAAAAGGAAAACCAGAACGTGGTATAAGAAAGTGGCAATATACCTCATCCAGGTTGCAATGCACAATGCATTTGTCCTGTACAAAAAATCAGCGGGCAGGGCGACATTCTTTGAATTTCAGGAGAAAGTGATTGAAGATCTCCTATTTCAATCTGCAGACCAGAGAGTAGTCCATGAGTCAGAGGATGTACGCCGACTTGTTGAAAAACATTTTTTACACCCCATCCCTTCAACACCTAACCAAAAATACCCCAAAAAACGGTATCGGGTCTGCAGCAAACGAGGACAGCGAAGTGAGTCAAGATATTATTGTTCCGCTTGTCCTTCCAACCCTGGTCTATGCATAAGTCCCTGTTTTGAAATCTATCATACCGTCGCACATTACAAATTTTCTTTTGTGAGCTATAAAAGTTAAAATGCAGGATTTATTTAGGATTTAATTTTTCTGTACACCTCTTTTTTTTTTTTTAGGGAAGCAGCTTCGCTTTATATTTAGGGTTCTTTTAGAGATTTCTTTTTTTTAATCACTTTTTTTGGGAGGGAGGGAAATATACTTTTCTAGACTGAGTCATTTTGGGATATAACCCAGTTATATAATGTGGAATAAGGCCCTGAAATTCATTCAAGATAAAATTGTGCCCTGAAAGCTTTTTATTTCCTTTTCCGTTATGACTATGTCCTGCCATAAATAGCTGTTACTCACTGGGGATACGGCATAATTTTTTCTTTTTATTCTGAGGATTTCTAATAAGCGAGCTGTTCCTTATCAATACACTATGGGCTTTATTACAGTTTTGTTCGGGTTTTTGGTGGACCTCTTACACCCGACAATACTTCTAGAAATAGCGACATTAATTTGGGAAGTAGTGGTCCTTTACTGTATCTATACATACGGTGTGGGACACTGCCCCTTTATATATTCTACAGGTGATTGGTTGTTTTGTGCACATGGCGGTTCCTACCTTGCCGGGCAGGGGCTTGTTATGGTGTACCGCGTCACTTAGCACATTCGTCCCTTATATAGGGATTGATAGAGCTAAAGAGACGTTGTATGACCAGTCACTTTGAATAATAAAGTCATTACAGCCCTACAAATTTTCTTTCATCCTGTGAACATGCTCTAGTTTTCCACATAGCTGGATACATTCTTCCTCCTTTTTTTTGGGATATATTGCCTTTTTCCGCCAACAGTTTAATAAATTTTCCCACTCTAACTTACTATATATCAGAGCGGGTTGATATACATAATGTCTATGGACTGACATGATTTCAGGACAGCTGCTTTCTTAGCACGACATAGTCATAGGGTGCAGAAACTGTTAGGGACATATATTTCTCAATCTAGAAAAGTAGAATCCTCCCATTTTCAAGCAAAATGTGTGTCCTGAAAGCCTCCGGGTGCTCCCTTCCTTTTGGGTCCTGCCGTGTGTCCAGGAAATGCATTAGGGCCACAATGGGGATATTTTTGAACACAGGAGAAACAGGGTGATACATTTTCTGGTGCATTTCCTTATTCTCATGTCCTCTGTACAAGAAATCTGACCTTAAAATGACACATTTGTGAAAAAAAGTGAAATTAAATTTTCTTTCCACCTGCTTTGCATTACTTCCTGCGAAAACTGTGGGGTCAAAATACTTAGTACACACCTAGATGAATACCTTAGTTTTCAAAATGGGGTCATTTATTGGGAGTTTCTATCTTTTTGGCAGCTCAGTGCCTCTATAAATGTGTAATGGGACCTGAAACATTTTCAAGCAAAACGTGTGTCCTGAAAGTCTTCGGGTGCTCCCTCCCTTTCGGGCCCTGCCGTGTGTCCAGGCAACGCATTAGGGCCACAATGGGGGCATTTTTGAAAACAGGAGAAACAGGGTGATAGATTTTGGGGTGTGTTTCTTCATTCTCATGGTCACTTTACAAAGAAATCGGTCTTCAAAGTGATACTTTTATATAAAAAGTGTTTTGTTTTTTTATTTCACCTGCTATGCATTAAATTTAGCAAAAAACTGTGGGGTCAAAATACTTACAACACCCCTTAATAAATACCTTAAGGGGTGTAGTTTTCAAAATGGTGTCACTTGTGGGGGTTTCCACCATTCTGACACCTATGAGCCTCTGAAAACCTGGCTTGGTGCAGGAAAACAAAATGTACTTCAAAATGTATATAATTATTACTAAACATGTAAGTCTTCTAAATTGCTCCAAAAATATTTATTTTTTTTTCAAAAGTGCTGCCAAAATAGAGTAAAGCGATGGAAATATATATTTAATAAAAAAAATTGTACAGTATTTGTGTACATATGTGACATATTGCAGTTAAAAATAGGGAAAAATTATAATTTTTACAAAATTTCTTCCATTTTTCTATTTTTTTATTAATTTCCGCAAATCGTATCAGTCTACTTTTACCACTAAAATAAAGTACAACATGTGACGAAAAAACAATGTCAGAATTACTTGGATATTCAAAACTTTCGCAGAGTTATTCTCTGATAAAGTCAGACATACCAGATATAACAAATCTGGCTTGGTCATTAAGGTCTTTTCAGGCCCGGTCATTAAGGGGTTAAACAAGTTTTAAGGAGGGTCTTGATGTCTTTCTTGAAAAATATATTATTACAAGTTATGTGTAGTAGATTCTGGAGATGGGAAGTTGATCCATCGATTAATTCTGATTGACATATTTGGAGTCGGGGAGGAATTTTTCCCATAATGAGGCAATTGGCATCAAACTAATGGGGGTTTTTCCTTCCTCTGGATAAATATGGTAGTATTATAGGTTGGACTTGATGGACCTGTGTCTTTTTTTCAACCTTATCAACTATGTATCTATGTAACTATGTCTCTATTTAAGCTTTAAAACCCTGGAAAAATGATGTGGAGGTCAGGGGTTAAGTGCTAATACGATATGTCAGAATACCTGCTATGAGAGTGAAAATAAGTGGAACATTTTGGGATTAAGCTAGGGGAAGTAATGCAAACATAGAATGTAGTGGAGACAGGCTGTATAGTCAAGGATATTGGGTTTGTGTATTTGGTTGCCATGGTACCAGTGCATCATTGTAACGGTGTCTGGTTACAATCAAACAGAGTACGGCACCGCTCTGTGATCGGATTCTAGTTAGAATTCTAAACGGCAATGAGGGTAGAGATCATAGTATCTTGGTGAGTGCTCACTGTAGCGTTGGGGGAATGGTCGGTATTATTTGTATTCACTAGCATTGTGTATTATGGTTGTTATGGAGACGGGTTATATGGTTAGTAGTATATCCTGCTGCATAGGTTCGTCCGATGCAACGGAGATCAGGAAGGACCACGGTCGGAGTTTTGCTGACATGGGTGAGGTGTCAGAAAAGTAGTTACCTTTGTTAGCAATTACTTTAGGAGTTACATATGCATTTGGGCAACAGTGGATTTTTATTACTTTATTCTATGGAGGCCAATATGGCTAACAATAAGTCTCATTCAAGGGATTATGTCTAGTTCGTTATACTGTTTCTGGACTTGCTGACAACTAAGGGTAAAAGTAATAGAAGTAATAAAGAGGGGATTGTGAGCAAGGCAACGGCTGTCACGTGGATGCTTGTTGTACCGTCCATGGCCGCGGACCGTCGGGATTACCCACCCCCCAACGGCCGCAGCCATGGATCTGTGAGCGCTGGCCCCCATCTCCTCCTCAGGAGACGCCAGCGCTCACTTCCGTCCAAATTCTGCAGCATCCCATAGGGTGCGCGCGCACGCTCATGCACGGCCTTAAAGGGGCTATCCACCTGGAGAAATGTTCCAATTAGCCTAAATCATCCTGGACTATTTGAAGGGCTCTGCCCCTTCCTTCATTGCCTGAGCGTTGTTGCATACCTTTGTTAGTCTTTGCAAATGGTCCCTTGAGTGTTTTCCAGTTCCCAGTTTTCTCGTTCCTGCTACCTGTATCCTATATCCAGTGCTACAGTGTTCCTGTGCTGTACAGAGTTGGAGTCGTGTTGTGTCGCCTACTACACCCGCTGTGTTTCACCGCACCTGTTGTCTGCCTGTTGCCAGAACTCCTTCAGAGCCTAAACCATCGCTACTGTCTGAATTGCCACAGGTACCTTTATCCGAACTTTAGACATTGACTTTGTACCCTGTTCTGCCAGCTGCTATCCCATTATGGCGGTACGGCCCAGTGGGTCCACACCCCCGTCGTGACACATGTATTTCAATGGGACCATTCACATGGCCATTGTTTCAAGGGTCCGTTGAAAAATAGAACATGTCCTATTTATCAGTTTTCACGGATCCCTCAAAAGACTCAAGTCTATGGGGATCCAAAAAAACGCGACCCGCACGGGTGCAACTCGGATGTGAAAAACTACTGTTTTTCACGTCCGAGTTTGCACTCATTCGTGTGAATCTGGCCTAAGTGGCAGGTTTTTTGTTTTAGATGACACCATATTCTATGGTCCGGTGTGAGTAGAACATGGAGGTTGTAACAGGAGGGATGTTTTCACAAACAAGGATAAAATCTCGTATTTACTTTACAATAGGAAGATGGTGATCTCGCTAGTGATGCTAAAATTAGAGTAGGTACATGATTAATAGTTATAATAATAAATATGACAGTTGACCATATGGAAGAGGAGAAATAAAATGGAATGAACTGAATCAATCAAAGTCAATCAAAACCGCCTAAAGACCCCTTCTTCAAAAAATAGGATAACAGTCATAATGAGATATGTATGTATGTAAAAAAATAAAAAATAAATAATTTAAAGATGTAAGAAATACATATATCTATAAAAATATAGGTGAAGATATAAAATAGTATAAATATAAATATATGAGCGATTAAATTGCTCTACTAATATATTTTAAAAAAAATATGTAAATGATGAATACATGAGTGGTCAAATTGCTCTTCTAGTGGAGGAACACTTGATGGCAAAGTATCAGCATGTTGCTAAAAATATTTATATAATGATAATGATCAAAGTGCCTCAGTCCATGGATAGATGTTCTGCCTTGATTACTGTAGAAGTATTGCCTAAGGGGTTCTTCAGGGCTCGGCTGATGGCTGATAAAAAAAAAAAGGGGGACTTCGCTTCCTGGACCGTCAGGGTGCAATTGCCAGGTGCTTATAGGTAGCTAGCAGCACTCATGTTGTATGTCGAGGTAATATTGATGAGTGTTAAATAGAGAGGTCGGGTTCCATGTGAAAAATTAGGGGATTGGGAAAAAATAAAAAGAGAAGGGGAAGGCGGTTGGAATGTGCATAACTGAGGTATAAGCGGCTAATGTAGTGTATGTGGGCTAGATCATGGCATTAGTCATTTTGTTGAGTCCCTGAGGGATCAGAGCATTGAGTCGATAGATCCAGTAGGCTTCTCGACGGCAAAGTCCTTATAAGTACTTATAAGGCTACATGCACACGAATGTTGTTTTGTCAGTGTTCTATCTGTTTTAAGTCAAACCTATGATATACATGGAACAGATGTGGAGGACACACTGATGACACATGGACTGCAAAACAACGGACAACGGATCCGCAGTTTACGGGCCACAAAATAAAAACTTTGTGTACGTGCAGCCTCAGCCTGATCTGTATCGATATGGTAAACATGAATGATGGTGTAGCACCCAAAATCACCCCCATACCTCAAGGAACAGTGTTTCGAAATGCTGTGAACTATTATTTTTTTGTTGCAATTCTCGCAATGCTTCTTTAGTTGGCAGTATAATGGTTAAATACTGCAGCCACCGTATTGTATCCTGCAGGTGCAGTTGATAAGATAGATAATATACAGGGATTGGCATGTTAGGCCTAATTCACACGAACGCTGCGCATCTCTGACGTGAAAAACTGCTGTTTTTCACGTCCGAGGTGCATCCGTGCTCAGCGCTGTCACGCATCCCCCATAGTTTAGAGTCTATGGAGAAATGCGTGATGCGTGAAAAGATAGGACATGTCCTATTTTCCCACGGACCCTTCACACGGTCTGTTGAAACAACGGCTGTGTGAACGGCCACATTGAATAACATAGGTCCATAGGACGGCCGCTGTTTGAACGGCCGTCCCACGGACGTTTAACACGTTCTTATGAATCAGGCATTAGTATGTATTTCAGTCCAAATGTTTCCTTGGTGGTACTGCGTGTTTATGTAGGATCCTGGAACAACAAAGGCATCGCGGTGTGCCGCACGTAAAGCTGCCTATTGGTAAAAGAGAGGGGGGTTTTCATATCCCAGTGTTTGTTATGGCTGGGTGCTAATATATTTTTTAGGGTAGGTTCTTTGCGGTATGTGAATTCGGGTTTAGATGGAAGAAGGGGTTTCAGGAAAGGATCATGTACTAGGTGTAAAGGATCTGCCAGGCACTGCTTCGGGGTTAACTCCCAGAATTAATCAGTCAACACCTGAGTGTACATCCCTGAGACAGACACCAGCTTCCTCCACTCAGGCTGGCAGGCTTAGGAGTGGGAGAGCCTATCGCAACCTGGCCAGACTCAGCTAGCTCCCGCCCTCGGTCTATTTAAGCCTGCTCTTCCTGTCCATCTGTGCTTGTGAATTCTTTCCTTGAGGTTTCCTGGCCCAGCTACAGCTCCTGCTACTTTTTGATCCTGCTCCATACAGACCCCGGCTTACCGACTACTCTTCTGCTTTTCGCTTTGTACCTCGCACTCTCCTGGCTTGACTCGGCTCGTTCACTACTCTGTTGCTCACGGTGTTTCCGCGAGCAACTGCCCATTTCCCTTGCTTGTATTCCCTTGTTTGTTTGTCGTGTTTGTCATGCACTTACTGAGCGCAGGGACCGCCGCCCAGTTGTACCCCGTCGCCTAGGGCGGGTCGTTGCAAGTAGGCAGGGACAGAGTGGCGGGTAGATTAGGGCTCACTTGTCCGTTTCCCTACCCCCCCCACCATTACACTAGGACATGCCAATGTGCTGTTAGGATATCCCTGATCTTCTTGTTGGGTGTTAAATGTGGTAATAAAATTTAATTTTGTCAGGCAGTGAGGCTCCCAATGAAGTGATGATTTTCCTTTTAGTGCTAAACAATCAGTTTGTGTAAGGTTCGTGGTTCTTTTGAATACATCAATTAAAAAGTGATTAGGATAGCCATTTCCCTGACACAATTTTTAAAAGTGGCGGCATGTTTCCGAAAGTCAGACTCCAATGTGAAATACTTGCGCACCCTCTTGTATTGGCTGAATGGTATGTTATGGAGTCAGGGTGATGAATTGGTTATTGTTATGTGATATTACTAGGTCCAGGAATTAAATTTCTTTATCAATAATGGTATTGGTGACGGTAAGTCCCCATTTGTTGGTGTTGGAGTTGAGCCTATTAGTAGCTGATATTGTGTCCCCTCTCAAAATAAAAAAGTACATTTTCGATATATCTCCTATATATAGTGATTGAAAGAAGGGTTAGTCCAATGTGGGAGTCTTCAAAGACACCCATAAACTAATTGGCCACTTTCGTCCACATGGTGGTCCCTTTCCGCTGGTGATAGATTTTATTTTCTTAATCATGAAGACATTATTGTTCAGGAAAAAGTCCATATGCTTTAGGATGAAAGTGGCTTGTTTTTTTTTTACTCATTTTTGAGTTTCTTCTGAGGACTGTGGACAAACTATTGAGGCCAAGGGCATGTGGGATGTTACTATACAGTGTCACAACATCTAAGGTCAGGAAGAGAAGGCTTTCACATCATAGATTATTTTTCAGTTCTGTGATTAGTTGGGTGGAATGTTTAATAAGGTAGCTGGGTAAATCGAGTAAGTAGTCTTGAAGTAGAACATCCAAAGAGAGAGACAGTTGACAGGTGGGGGAGTTTTGTGGGAGCAAATAGTTTTTCTGATTCTTGATTATTGATTTCTGGAATGCAATGTTGATGAATGAATGTAGATTCTTAGGGATTATATAAGAAAGATCGAATGTCAGGGAAGTGTAGTAGTCGGTCAGGAATTATTCTTAAAGCTTCTTTTTTTATAGTCCCGTATATTTTGGATAAATGTTCCCCAACCTTTGCCAGCCGATTGGATCATTATTTCCTTATTGTTTCTCAGTGATCTCATGGCGTTTTTTTCTTCAAGAGAAGGTTATCTTAGTGTCCGAAAAGGCCTTTTTTCACTGATTGGAGGTCATTGGCCACTAGGTGGTGAAAAGAGGCTATGAAATTACCCTGGCTTTTAATGTGGTAGAATTTGGAGGCAAGTTTCAGATTTGTGTGTGTATAGGGGTCAACAGGATATTGCTGACTGACCGAGTTTGGTGGGTTTGGTTTTGTTGCAGTATATTTAAAAGTGTCTGGCTAGGGTCAGTTTTCTAGTGAATCGGTGAAGATCTTGAAATAAATCAAAACCTTTAGGTATTGATGTAGGGCAAAATGAAAGACCCGTTGTGACAGGGTTCCGTTGGTCTTGACGAAACCATTAGCGCAGTCGACTGCGCTATTGGTTCTGTCAAAGCAACAGAACCCTGTCACAACGGTGACAAACGGAAACCTTTGGCAACCTTTCCGTCACCTTTGAGATCAATGGTGAGGGAAATGGAAGCTGAGGTTT
Organism: Rhinoderma darwinii; assembly: GCF_050947455.1. Classification (NCBI taxonomy): domain Eukaryota; kingdom Metazoa; phylum Chordata; class Amphibia; order Anura; family Rhinodermatidae; genus Rhinoderma; species Rhinoderma darwinii. Next base: position 87,320,458 of record NC_134687.1, read on the forward strand.
CAGTTTGACTTTCCATTGAGGGGTTACCCGATGGAAACCTCCAACGGAAGGGCAGAGGTGATGTGAACAGGCCCTTACTAATGTTATTTTTTTGTGTTTGTGTTTTTTTTACAGGTTTGGTCGTTGGACTACATTGGATTACAGGACTACTTTGATGATGGCTTTTTTTTATTATCAATAAAATCGTTAATGAGGGTTGTGTGGTGTTCTTTTATTTGAATAAACCTATTTTTTCTATGTCTTTGCATTTTTTTAAACTTTATTACTACCGCCTTAGTAATGGCGGCTGACTGATTGACAGCATCCATTACTAAGTCGGGGCTTAGTGTTAGCCAGTGAAAAGCTAACACTAACCCCCATTATTACCCCGGTACCCACCGCCACCAGGGTTAATAGGAAGAGTCGGGTACGATCCAGTACCGACCATCTGCAGTGATGGTCGTGCACTGGGGCAGCCACAGGCTGCTATTATTAGGCTGGGAAAGTCCAAACACAGTGGCCCTTTCCACCCAGGTAATGCTAGGCTGTGGCTATTGTGTTGTATCTGGCTGGTCATGAAAAATGTGGGGGACAGCACGTGATTTTTTAAAATAAATAAATAATTGGAAAGAACGATGTGGGGTCGCCCCATTTTTATAACCAGCCAAATACAACATAGCAGCAGGCTATCATTACCAGAATAGGAAATGCCACTGTTTTTGGGCTTTCCCAGCCTAATAATACCAGCCTGCGGCCGCGCCAGTGCCCCTCAATCACTACAGATGGCCGGGTACTGGATCGTACCCGGCTCTTCCCAGGACCCCTGGTGGCGGTGGGTACCAGGGTAATAATGGGGGTTAGTGTTAGCCTCTTCATGTGTAACATTGAGCCCCAGCTTAGTAATGGATGTGGTCAATCATCCAGCAGTCATTACTAAGGTGGCAGTAATAAAGTTTATACTTTACATAGACATAGAAAAAATATTCTATTGAAATAAAAATCCCACACAACACTCATTAAACATATAATTTTGAGAATAAAAAAACGTTGTTATCGAAGTAGTCCTCGAATCCGACGTAGTCCAACAACCAAATTTGTAAAAAAAACACAAACACACAAAAATAATTAGTAACACATCAAAAAGCAAAACAATTCTTATACCTACCTTTCCTGGGTCTAGTGCTGGAGCCGCAATGTCAGCAAGCTGGTCCCTATATCTAATCATATCATATATGATACTGTCTGCTGGGCCTTATATCTAATCCTATCATGTATGATACTGTCTGCTAAGCCACTGTATCTAATCTTATCCATAGCTATAGGGACTATAGTGCTATAGATATGCTGTCTCTTATATACATATATACATACACACATATATTTTTTTTTGGGGGGGGGGGAGTGTATTGGGGCTATTTCCCCTGAAGTTTCAAGACCTTATTGACACCCCTGGCTGCTGGTGTTGCATCGTTGGGTCGCTTAGGAGACCCAGCGATGCAGCTGAAAGCTGTGGGCTGTTGGCCATGAGAAGTTTGGGGCGGGGGCCCAAGAAGAACCTTTGCATCAGGGCCCATGAGCCTTTAGCCACTATTCTTTTTGCCTCCCCCACCTCCTCTGATGTTTTTTTTTTTCGTTTTTGTTGTTGGGGGTTAAAAAGGGTATGTCATTCTTTATTGTTTTCATGGGCTGAGAATTTTCTACCGGTTTTCCTTAAAAATGGACCACAGGTGTGAGGAAAAGTACTGAAGCAGAAGTGCTGTGGTGTTGTATATGATAAATGGGGAAGAGGGGAAATAAAGAGCTCCAGGATGGGTTGGATGTTTTGGGTGGATGGGCTGGGACCTGTAATTACGTTCGACTGGATTGGCTGTGTGTCTGGGTCAGGTTCATCATGTATGGTGAGTTGGAAGATTGTCGGGGGCATGCTTGGGGTAGGGTAGGTGTACTCATTTTCATTGTATTGTGGGTCTGTGTATTTGGCTTGGTGTGCAGAATTCCTGATTTACTGGTTAAATGGCGAAGTGTGACGCAGTTGAGTGGTGGGCTGGGTGGTTCATTTTGTGTTTTGTTTTTATTGATAATGTATTTGCTGTTGAAATATTGTTTGCATTTTTTGCCCCGATGAGTTTTTGTGCTGGGATTAGGGGCACAGCTGTTGTGAGTAGATTCGGCATTTGGTGTCTTATGGGAGTAGGGGACTGGTTTAGGGGGAATTGCCTCTAGATGAGACAAGGACCTAATCTAGTTTTTCAGATAGTCAAGGTTGCCCCTAGCTAGTTTATAGGATTTATTTTTAACTGTGTCCTACTCTATTTTGTATATATAATTGGTTATGTTCTGATTAATGAAGTGGTAAACAGTGTTTTGATCAAGACCGCTAAGTTAAGTTATAATTTGGTCTTTATCCTGAAGGATATCTTTACAGAGCTTTTCCCTCATCTATAGTGTCTTTGGATCATGTCCTGGAATCACTCATCTGTGAAACATTCCCAATAATTAGAAAATGGGGGGTCGTCCTTGCAGGAGTACTCAAAAAACATTCTTAGACCCCTGGGTTCAATATGTTCATTAAGCTATGTTGTGAGAAACAACGTCAAAATGATGATGTCGTTTGGACAGCATGTTTTTCTCCAGTCAGGTCAGTCATACATTTGGTGCCATCCTCTGAGTATGCAGTAGCACTAGGTCGTGCTTTGCGTATGTCTGTCATTGAAACAGGGTTATATGGCTAGTAGCATATCCCGCTGCGGAGGTTCGTCCGATGCAATGGGGATCAGTGTGGACCAATGTCGGGGATCGATGACATGGGTGAGGAGTCAGAAAAGTAGTTACTTGAACTTTGTTGGCAATTACGTTGGGCGTTACATATGCAGTCAGGGAACAGTGTTTTTTTATTACTGTCTTCTATGGAGGCCGATATGGATGGATCAATAATAGTGAGGGTCCCGTTCAGGGAAAAGATTGTGTTCTGGTTGTTATGGTAACATGTACACTTATCGCTCTATTTTTTATTCTCTACTCTACAGAGGCCAATATGGGCCTATTCATGGCCTGTTATTCTGTTTCTGGGCATGCCGATGAACCAGGGTAAAGGGGATGGACGTTATAAAGCAGGGATTGTGAGTTACTGGCAGTTTTTTGTTCTAGATGACACCATATTCTATAGTGCGGCGTAGGTAGAACATGGGGATTGTAACAGGAGTGATGTATTCGCAAACAAGGATAAAATCTTTAATTTACTTTGCAATAGAAAGATGATTTTAAAATACGAGTAGGTACATGATTAATGGTAATAACAATACATATGACAGTTGACCGTATGAGGAAAGAGAAATGAAATGGAATGAACTAAATCAATCAAAGTCAATCCAAACCTCCTACAGACCTTTTTTAAAAAAAAAAAAAAAAAGAATAGGAAAACAGTAATAATGAGATATGTATGTAAAATATGAAAAATAAATCATTAAAAGATTTAAGAAGGAAAATATATCTATAACAATGTAGATGAAGATATAAAATTGTGTAAATATAAATATATAAGCGATTAAATTGCTCTACTAGTATATTTGCAAAAATATATAAATGAATACATGAGCGGTCAAACAACTCTTTTAGTGGAGGAACTCTTGATGGCAAAGTATCAGCATGTTACTAGCTGCTAAATATATTTATATAATAATAATAATAATAATAATAATAATAATAATAAAGATCAGAGTTCCTGAGTGCATGGATAGATGCTCTGCCCTTGATTAGTGTAGAGGTATGTTACCTAAAGTGTCCCAAATGCTTGGCTGATAAAAAAAATTGGGTTTTTGCTTCCTGGACCGTGATGGTTTGATTTCCAGGTGCTTATGGGTAGCTAGTAGTACTCATATTGTATGTCGAGGTAATATTGAACAGGTTCAGAGGAGATTGCCATCGAGAAGTCTTTCCCCCGAACGGAACCTTCACTACTACCCACATTGACCTCTGAAGAATAAAGTAATAAAATCCACTGTTTCCCGACGCATAAATAACTCCTAACGTAATTGCTAACAAAGTTCAAGTAACTACTTTTCTGACTCCTCACACATGTCAGCGATTCCTCGACATTGGTCCCCACTGATCCCCGTTGAATCGGACAAACCTCCGCAGCGGGTTATGCTAATAGCCATGTAACCCAGTCTCCATGACAACCGTAATACATAAAGACGCCCAATACAAATAATACAACAAATTTCCCCAATGCTAAAGATAGCACTCCCCAAGAGACCACGATTTCTACCCCCATTATAGTTTAGCATTCTAACTAGAATCTGATCACAGAGCGGTGCCGTACTCTATTTGAATGTAACCAGGCACCGCTACAATGATGCGCTGGTACCATGGCAACCGAATCCACAGACACAATATCCTTGAATACACAGCCCCTCTCCAGTCTTCAATTCTACCATGTTTGCAGTACATCCCCTAGATTAATCCCTAGATGTTCCACTTATTTTTGCTCTTATAAAAGGTATTCTCACATATCGTTTTAGCACTTAACCCCTGACCTCCACAACATTTTTCCCATTTTTTTTTTTAAGCTTAAATAGGGTCACATCAGCCATTGCTTTTATTATGTTAAATTGCCTGGAAAGGAGCGGTACGGTTCCGAAATGCGTTGCTTGTCTAACTATACTACTTAATAAAAGGATAAACATCTTGGATGACTCCAGAGTTTTCTTCTAAAGGTCATACTGAAAAAGATAAAGATAAAGGAGTTGTGCCCCCAAAAGGGTAATTTTTTTTTGCAAACTTGTCCTGTTACAGTAGTTTATTTGTGCATAGATATTGCATCCTATATCGCTTAGCAATTTATTACAGTTTTACTAAGCATACAGTGTCTATAATTCCTGGAGATTCGATGACTTTGTAGCATGTGGGACACCAGTTTATCTGTGCCTTTAATGTTTGGAGATTGGACATACCATTGTGGCCACCAGCTGCATAGTAGACCGTGGAGGATTTACTTGAAGCTCCTGGGCCTGAAAATGTAACATCTATGCCAGGCAGAGTGTAACTTGAAGATTCTGGGCCCCAATGCTAAATCTGTAAAAGGGTACCCCAACTACCATCTGCCATTTATATTACTGGTGTTGTCTTACGTTCCTGAGGGGTTTTAGGGTGTGACTGCTACCTCTGCAGCCCCTATAGCTACGCCCCTGGTCAGGGATCCTCAATCATTACATGTCACTTACAATACTGGTTTCCACTAATGTGGCAGAGTGGCCATTGGCCCACCTCAGGTACTAGGGGACCTCTGCACTCTCTATAAGTATGATTTTAGCAGTCTGGTCTACATAACTCTCAATTTTATTTTTACATTGTGCAGAAATATAAGTGAAGCTGTTTTTCAGTACATACGTTTCACAGTACTAAATTGGAAAGTTGAACTTTATAAATGTACTGATCATACAAGAGCTGATGACATTTTTTATTTGATTCACTTGCAGGGATGAATAAAAATGTGACATTTGCTGCGGTGAAGTACTTTGCTTATGGCTGTTTGTTACCTGGAGACACAAACAATGCCCCCTCTCCATCCTTTCGCTAGCAGCTGTGATATTGGGCTGGCAGAGTAGCACGTCCGCACAGCTCAGCTTAAACCATGACAGCCTTGTCAGCATTAGACACCTCATGTTAACCTATTAAATGCATTGATCTAGTGGTTGGCTGCTAGCAGCAACTGCAGTGACATCGCATGAGGACATGAGATGCTAGGGGAATATGTCACCAGAATGTTTTTGCTTTTGAACATAGTGCACTGTTTACTTACATTATTTTGGGTGTAGTGCCAGGAGAAATTGATCTCTTCTAGGAAAACAGATTCCACACAAAAACCCAATGCAGAAGGTATTATGCATTAGTCTTAGCAAAAAGGATTCTTTAAATAAATAATTAAATAACATAAATAAAAAATAAAATTGAGGATCTGGTGCGTAGTGAATGCTTAAAGTGAATATATAGTTTAAAACAAGCTTAAAGTGAATGTATAGTTTAAAGCTGACTTATTTCTAGGAGCAAATTTTAAAGGGGTAGTCTAGTTTTTAAATGTTATGCAGATGGTTTACATGCAGGAAAATCTATCACTTACTAATGTGATGTCTGTAGCTGAGATGCTTCTGTAAGCCAGTCTCACATGCAGTCACATGATCAGGCTCCTGGTGTTTATCTCCTGCTTGTGCGAGATTTTGTATTTGTGGTTATCTCCCTCTTCACCTACCCCTTTCCCTCTGTGAAGAACGAAACTTCACACATGACATGACTCAATTTTCCTCTTCTTCCTGTTCTCCCCCTCCCTGTTGTATTTCACATTCTCAGCAGCAGGTTGTGAAGTGTCAGTACCAGAGCTTATGTTGTGTGTGAAGACAGAAAGTAATTACAGCACTACCTCACACCTTGTAAGGCTCCGTTCACATCTCAGTTGGGGTCCCGTTCTGACGTTCCATCAGAGCTTTCCATCAGAACGGGACCCTGAAGAGACACAAACTGACAAACGGAAAAACGACGGATCCGTTGCACAACAGAGACAAACGGAAACCATGGGCACCGGATCCGTCACTATTGAAATCAATGGTGATGGAAACGGAAACCTCTGGTTCCCGTTTGTGTCTGTTCAGGGTCCCGTTCTGATGGAAAGCTCAGACGGAACGTCAGAATGGGACACCAACGCAGATGTGAACAGAGCCTAACAGAGGGGCATGCAGACAGCTAAGGAGAGCGGAATCATGGGAACTGTAGTTTTTTACATGATAATCCCTCCCACAGCAAGCCCTAGCAAAATAAAAACAACAGTGCTGCACAGAGCTGGGCAAGATAACTACGTCTGAGCTATTAGAGATTGGTTCGGAATGCACTAGATCAGGGTAGGTGCACGAATAGGGTCCCAACCCAATCGTATTGTGAAAAAGTATTCGGCACACTGAGACGTAAGTATCAATTTCTTGAAATTTTATTTTGATTGATGCCAAGGGTTTGGTGCAACGTTTCGGTCAAAGGACCTTCGTCGGGCACTATAGGTATACAGAATATTTATATTATACATAGGTATTTTAGCATCATATCCATATATGGACCAAAAAAGATATTAAAGTAGAATGTAATGAAAAACAAGATATAAATAAGGACAAATTAAATCTTACAAAAATCAAAATAGAATTGTGGTATAAAGAACCACAAAAATAATAATCATCAACCAAGAACAGTGAGTGGACGACATCCTCATCCCAGGTACAATGGTGTAGTCAGGTATGCAATCACTTAATAGGTTCCTCATACTAACAGGGTGATTGGTTCCCATGCTAAGCTCAAATGGACATATCTAGTCATCCGTCATTAAGGAGAAGAGACCAAGCTGACCAGACCACATTTCATCTCACATATTAGATATAATCATTTGTTTACAAAAACCAAATCAACAGTATCAAAATACAGCTCAAATATTCACATATATCAACTGACTAAAACCCACACTGTGAGATGACAGTTCAGTGCTGATTGGCATATTATCAAAGAGTAGTCCTAGTGTAGTGCAGGAATATTGGTGAACGTACCTTGTTACCCTGGTTGCTGGAGTGTCCAGATGAATGGCGCTGCTCGTCTGAATGGCGGATTTCCGCTCCTTTTGGCGCTAAATTACAGGAGATACACTCCTGGTTTAAATATCCCTGCTTTGGGGCGGGCTCTGGGCGTGTGCTGCACGCGTCAGACAGTGTTGTCATGCTCTGGGCGTGGTTCGCGTCCATGTCTACCACTGCCCTGTGTAGGGGTGGGCAGGGGGCGTGGTCAGCTCGTGCTGAGCGTCTCTACACATAAATATTGTTCTAGAGACTGATTAGTCCTCTTGGTTTGGCCATTAGTTTCAGGATGGAAGGCAGAGGAGAAGGACAGATCAATCTCCAACTCTTTACAGAAGGCTCTCCAAAACAAAGAAACAAATTGTACCTCTCTGTCAGAAACAATATTGAAAGGGACCCCATGGAGACGCAGGATGTGTCTGACAAACAAGGTAGCTAACGTCTTAGCATTGGGTAGTTTTTTGAGGGGCACAAAGTGGCACATATTACTGAAGCGGTCTACTACAATCCACACCACCGACTTGCCTTGAGATGGAGGCAAATCGGTGATAAAATCCATGGAGATATGGGTCCAAGGTCTCTGGGGAATGGGCAAATAACGTAGTAAGCCCGCTGGTCGGGACCTGGGAGTCTTGGACCTAGGCCTTAACGTCTTTAGGCAACCCAGGCCACCAATAGTTTCTGGCAATGAGGTGCTTGGTACCCAGGATGCCTGGTGACCAGATAGTGCGGAGTCATGATTTTCCCTAAGTACCCTTAGCCGGAATTTCAGGGGAACAAACAGCTTGTTCTCAGGAAGGTTCCCGGGAGCTGAACCTTGATCAGCAGCAATTTCAGAGCCTAAATCAGAATCAATAGAGGAAATGATTATACCTGGAGGCAAAATGCAAGCAGGATCTTCCTCCGAAGGAGGGCTGGCCATGAAGCTACGCGACGGTGCATCAGCCTTAATATTTTTAGACCCAGCCCTATAGGTAACCAAAAAATTGAATCTGGTAAAAAATAACGCCCATCGAGCTTGTCTCGGGTTTAGCCTCCGGGCTGATTCTAGGAAAACCAGATTCTTGTGTTCGGTAAGGACCATTACCTGGTGCCTAGCCCCCTCCAGGAAGTGGCGCCACTCTTCAAATGCCCATTTAATGGCTAAGAGTTCGCGGTTGCCAATATCATAGTTACTCTCAGTGGGCGAAAACTTCCTGGAGAAGTAGGCACAGGGCGGAGATGGGTGAGGGACCTGGTACCCTGGGACAAGACAGCCCCCACTCCCACCTCGGACGCGTCAACCTCCACGATAAATGGCTCCATTTGGTTGGGCTGAACCAACACCGGGGCCGAGATAAAGCACTTCTTAAGGGCCTCAAAAGCCTGGACACCCTCAGGAGGCCAGCGGAGGAGATCAGCACCCTTGCGAGTGAGGTCCGTAAGAGGCTTAGCGATGACCGAGAAGTTAGCAATAAATCTCCTGTAATAATTAGCGAACCCCAAGAAGCATTGTAACGCCTTCAGGGAGGCAGGTTGGACCCATTCCGCCACAGCATGGACCTTGGCGGGGTCCATGCGGAATTCATGAGGAGTGAGGATTTGACCCAAAAATGGTATCTCCTGCACCCCAAACACACATTTTTCGGTCTTCGCAAACAGTTTGTTTTCCCGAAGGACCTGGAGCACCTTCCTGACATGCTCAATGTGGGAGGACCAGTCCTTGGAAAACACAAGTATGTCATCAAGGTACACTACAAGAAATACCCCCAGGTAATCTCTTAAAATCTCATTTATGAAATTCTGGAAGACCGCGGGAGCATTACACAACCCAAAGGGCATGACGAGGTATTCGAAATGAACTTCGGGCGTGTTAAACACAGTCTTCCACTCATCCCCCTCTTTGATGCGGATAAGGTTATACGCCCCCCGTAGATCAAACTTAGAGAACCATTGGGCCCCCTGAACCTGATTAAAGAGATCAGGAATCAAAGGAAGGGGATACTGGTTCCTTACAGTGACCTTATTCAAGCTACGGTAGTCAATGCATGGCCTAAGACCACCATCCTTCTTCCCTACAAAGAAGAAGCCAGCACCTACCGGAGACGTAGAGGGGCGAATGTAACCCTTGGCCAGGCATTCCTGGATATACTCTCTCATGGCTTCACGTTCGGGACAAGAGAGATTAAATATCCTACCCTTAGGGAGCTTAGCTCCTGGTACCAAATCGATAGCGCAATCGTATTCTCTATGAGGAGGTAACACTTCGGAGGCCTCCTTAGAGAAAACATCAGCGAAGTCCTGAACAAACTCAGGTAGCGTGTTCACCTCCTCAGGGGGAGAAATAGAATTAAAAGAAAAACATGACGTCAAGCATTCATTACCCTATTTGGTAAGCTCCCCAGTATTCCAGTCAAACGTGGGATTATGCAACTGCAACCAGGGAAGGCCTAAAACCAAATCGGACGATAATCCCTGCATCAACAGTACAGAGCACTGCTCCAAATGCATGGAGCCAACAAGGAGTTCAAAAACAGGGGTATGCTGTGTAAAATAACCATTAGCAAGAGGAGTGGAGTCGATACCCACTACCGGGACAGGTTTAGGCAAATCAATCAAAGGCATAGCTAGAGACATAGCAAATTCCACAGACATGATATTAGCAGATGACCCTGAATCCACGAAGGCACTGCCGGTAGCAGACCTACCACCAAAAGAGACCTGAAAGGGAAGCAAGATTTTATTACGTTTCATATTTACGGGAAATACCTGTGCGCCCAAGTGACCTCCCCGATGATCACTTAGGCGCGGAAGTTTTCCGGCTGCTTATTCTTACGCCTAGGACAGGTGTTCACTTGATGCTTGTCATCCCCACAATAGAAGCAGAGACCATTCTTCCTGCAGAACTCTCTACGTTGTTGGGGGGACACGGAGGCCCCGAGTTGCATAGGTACCTCCGAGTCTTCCGTGGAAGAACGAAGCAACGGAACCTCGGGAGGCATCATGGGGGAGTCAGAGGAGAAAACACAAAAACGTTCACGTTGTCGTTCCCTGAGACGTCGGTCAAGTCGTACTGCTAATGCCATTACCTGGTCTAGGGAGTCAGAAGAGGGATAGCTAACTAGCAGGTCTTTCAGGGCGTTCGACAGACCCAACCTAAACTGGCACCTTAAGGCAGGGTCATTCCACCGAGAAGCTACGCACCACTTCCTAAAGTCAGAGCAATACTCCTCAACAGGTCTCTTACCCTGACGTAAGGTCACCAGCTGACTCTCGGCAAAGGCAGTCCTGTCAGTCTCGTCATAAATGAGTCCGAGAGCAGAAAAGAAAAGATCAACGGAGGAAAGTTCAGGGGCGTCAGGAGCCAAGGAGAAGGCCCATTCTTGGGGCCCTTCCTGGAGCCGGGACATAATTATACCCACCCGCTGGCTCTCAGAACCTGAGGAGTGGAGCTTTAAACGAAAATAGAGCCTACTACTCTTCCGAAAGGAGAGAAAAGTCTTCCGGTCCCCTGAGAACCGGTCAGGCAACTTGAGGTGGGGTTCAAGAGGTGAGGTGCGGGGCACTACCATGGTAGCATCAGGCTGGTTGACCTTCTGAGCCAGGGCCTGGACCTGTAGGGAGAGACCCTGCATTTGCTGAACCAGGGTCTCAAGGGGGTCCATAGTGGTGTGAGGGACCAGGGTAGAGTAGGTATATGGGCTTGTGATTATGTAATGACAGGGATAGGGAAACAGACAAGTGCGCCCTAAACTACCCTCCACTCAGTCCCTGCCTACTTGCAACGACCCGCCCAAGGCGACGGGGTACAACTGGGCGACGGTCCCTACACTCAATAAGTGCACGACAGACAACCAGACAAGTAAACACAGAACAAAGGGAAATGGGGCAGTTGCCCACGGCAACACCGTGAGCAACAAGAGTAGTAAACGAGCCGAGTCAAACCAGGAGAGTACGAGGTGCCAAACGCAGAGCAGGAGAGTAGTGAACAAGCCGAGTGAAACCAGCAGTGTACGAGGTACCAAACACAGAGCAGAAGAGTAGTCAGTAAGCCAGGGACAAGTAGTTCAAGAAGCTGCAGCAGGGCCAGGAAACCAACAGAGAAGAATCACAAGCAAGGAGGAACAGGAAAGGCAGGTATAAATAGACAGAGGGCGGGAGCTAGCTCCGTCTGGCAAGGCTGTGATAGGCTCTCCCACTCCTAAGCCTGCCATCCTGAGTGTTGGAAGATGGAGTCAGTCTCACAGACATAGAAGCAGGTGCAGACTGATTACCTATGGGCGTAGATACAGAAGCTGTGCCTGGCAGATCCTTAACATCTACTTTGTAAAATTATAGTGCAACATGTATTCCTATAGGCAACAAGTATAAATGACTCAAATTAAACTCCACCTGGCTTACACCTTCTGTAAAAAGGGCAATACATGACACAAAAAGGGCATTTGAAAAATACAAATCTGAGGGTACAGCTGTAGCCTTTGTAAATTATAAAGAGCTTAATAAAATCTGTAAAAGGGTAATAAAATCTGCAAAAATACAAAATGAAAGGCAGGTGGCTAATGATAGTAAAACAAATCCCCAAAATTTCTTCAAGTATGTAAATTAAAAAAAGCCAAGGTCTGAACATGAAGGACCCCTAAATAGTGGTATTGGGGAGTTGGTCACAGGGGATCAAGAGAAGGCAGAGTTACTAAATGGGTTCTTTAGCTCTGTATATACAACAGAAGAAAGAGCAGCTGATGTAGCCAGTGCCAGTGCTGTTAATATATCAGTTGATATACTGAATTGGATGAATGTAGATATAGTCTAAGCTAAGTTAAATAAAATAAATGTGAAGAAGGGCCCGGGACCAGGTGGGTTACACCCTAGAGTTCTTAAAGAGCTTAGTTCAGTTATTTCTGTCTCCCTCTTCATAATATTCAGAGATTCTCTAGTGACTGGTATAGTGCCAAAGGACTGGCGCAGAGAAAATGTGATGCCTATTTTCAAAGAGGGCTCTAGGTCTTTTCTTTGTAATTATAGACCAGTAAGCTAACCATCCATAGTGGGAAAAATGTTTGTGGAGCTATTCAGGGACTATATACAGGATTATGTGACAAAATTTTTTATTTTAAGTGACAACCCGCATGGATTTACTAAGGACAGAAGTTGTCCGACCAACCTGATATGTTTTATGAAGAGGTGAGCAGAAGCCTAGACAGAGGGGCCGCTGTGGTTATAGTGTTTTTGGACTTTGCAAAGGCATTTGACACTGTCCCTCATAGACGTCTAATGGGTAAATTAAGGACTATAGCTTTAGAAAGTATAGTTTGTAATTGGATTGAGAATTGGCTCAAGGACCGTATCCAGGGAGTTGTGGTCAATGATTCCTACTCTGAATGGTCCCCGGAAATAAGTGGTGTACCCCAGGGTTCAGTGCTGGGACCACTATTATTCAACTTATTTATTAATAATATCGAGGATGGGATTAATAGCACTATTTCTATTTTTACAGATGACTCCAAGCTATGTAGTAATGTTGACTCTATGGAAGATGTTCGTAAATTACAAGCTGATTTGGACACACAAAGTGTTTGGGCGTCCACTTGGCAAATTAGGTTTAATGTAGATAAATGTAAAGTTATGCATCTGGGGACCAACAATCTGCATGCATCATATGTCCTAGGGGGAGCTACACTGGGGGAGTCACTTGTTGAGAAGGATCTGGGTGTACTTGTAAATCATAAACTAAATAACAGCATGCAGTGTCAATCAGCTGCTTCAAAGGCCAGCAAGATATTGTCGTGTATTAACAGAGGCATGGACTCGCGGGACAGGGATGTAATATTGCCACTTTACAAAGCATTAGTGAGGCCTCATCTAGAATATGCAGTTCAGTTCTGGGCTCCAGTTCATAGAAAGGAATACCTGGAGTTGGAAAAAATACAAAGTCGAGCAACAAAGCTAATAAGGGGCATGGAGAATCTAAGTTATGAGGAAAGATTAATAGAATTAAACCTATTTAGCCTTGAAAAAGAGACGACTAAGGGGGGACGGGACATTATTAACTTATATAAATATATTAATGGCACATGACAAAAATCAGCTCCATTGTGTAGACATTTTTCCCCTCCCTTTTTCCATCCCTTGGTTGAACTTGATGGACATGTGTCTTTTTTCAACCGTACGAACTATGTAACTATGTAATATGTGGTATAGCGTCCTTTATATATAGACACAGAGAAGTCACAAATCCATAATCATGTTATGGGATAAACTACCTTTGATACATTCATTGTGTAAAATTTTCTTTGCTACATACTGACATGATGAACTACAATAAATATACTTAAAGTGGTAGTCCAGATTTATAATAACACATACTGTATAATCTATCTATTTATCTATCTATCTATCTATCTATCTATCTATCTATCTATCTATCTATCTATCTATCTATCTATCTATCTATAGCAATCCAAAAACAGTGCGCACATGGGGCAATAAAGTACCCTCTTTTTTTCACCTTAACTATGGTGTGCTGCCTGTTTTTGGATTGCTGTATTACTGGGATCTTGGTCTACTCCCATGGGCTGGCACCCACATCTCTAAACTGGTGCTGCTGGATCCTCAGTTTTGATATATATATATATATATATATATATATATATATATATATATATATATATATATTACAGTATATGTTATAATAAATCTGGACTACCCCTTTAAGTATATATTTATTTAATTCATAATTTAATAAATACATTTGATGTCAGTATGTAGCAAAGAAAATGTTACACAATGAATGTATCAAAGGTAGTTTATCCCATAACATGATTATGGATTTATATATAAAAAGGACGCTATAGCACATATTAACACATGATTCTGCACTAATGGGTTTAATTCGATTTTAATGTACTTTCAATAATTACAGAATATTGTGTAAATCCCATTATTTTGCAGACAAAAACAAACGATGACCAATATATAGAATGGGTTCAGCATTAAAGTAAGTATATATAGTAGTTCTAATTATATATACATTTACACATGAAAAGGGCTCATTCCTGGAAATACTAAAATGAGGTTATTTGTTATGGATGGGGATCATAATGTATGTGGGGTGTGACTCTCCTAATAAACTATTTTCAGGGTGTCTTTTTCTGTAGATTCTGATGTTTAGGGTACAAATGGTGCATTTTTATGTGGATTGGCTGACAGTGGAACATGGACTGTAACAGAGATTAGGACAACGCTCTATTCAGATGTGTGTTTAGAGTCTCCGCCGGAGGTTCCATCTGGGTTTTTTTTACTTTTGGCGGCAGAAATAGTGCAGCATTTAGAACTATTTTTTCAATCAAAATGACAGAAAGCTTGAAGTGCCCATCCCCCCCCCCATTTTGATAAACCCCATTTTAAGCCATGATCCTAGTGTAAACATTACTTGTGAGAGTCTAAGGGCTCGTTCACACACAACGGAATTGTTGCAGAAAATTTCTGCAGCAATTCCATTGAAAGTCAGAGACTATCCGGTGCGGCCAAGACACACCATTTCCTGCGTTTTTTTCAGCAGAAACTAGTGCGTAAATTGCTGCGTTTTTCCAAATGTTAGAAGATGGAGACATCTCCTCTGAAAAACACAGCAATTCTGAACACTTTCCGCAGTAGGAATTGACATGCTGCGGTCCGAACAATACGCACCGCAGGTCAATTTCGGCTCGGAATATTTACACAACCTGTGGATGAGATTTGTTCAATCTCACCCACTATACTGCTACTGTATTCTGCTGTGTTTTCCGGCTGGGAAAAAAACGTGGCAATTCCGCAGCGTGTGGACGAGCTCTAACGGTCAAAACAAGCATTCCTTAGTCTATATATTATCAGCAAGAAAATAATTTATTTGTTACATTTGGCCATGTCCCCCCTGGTAGTACTAACATGGCATGAAGCTGCACCTACAATATACCACACACTTCAATGCACAGCAGCTGATATTTTTTTTTTTGTCTTTTTGAGCAGTTTACAGCCAGATTCACACAGATCTTTTTTTTCTTTTTCTTTTTTTTTTATCCAAAGCCCAGAGTGGTTTCTATGAGGGAGAAAAATATAAAGGAAACACTTATACATTTCTATTTTATATCTACTCCTTATTTTAGGAAAAAAAAATAAAAATTCACCAATGTCAGGAATAGGACATGCATCAGTTTGAAACTGTCTATCCTGAAAAAAAAAAAAAAAGTGGAGTTCTATTTTGTTCCCTAACATGACACCTGTGATAAAAAATACTGCATCAGGAAGAATGCAGAATAAATACCAAGTATGAATGTGGCATAATCTACATCTTAAAGGTGATATAGGACACAGACACACATCTCCCCCTGAGGAAGCAATCTATTAGCGAAACGCGCGTTGGGGCTTTTGTGCCGGAGCACTTATCGGACTGCAACCATAATAAATCATGGGTAAGCTTTTGTCCATATATCTTTATACCAACACCTGACTAAGAGAGCTGGAACCTTTCTTTTCCTGCTTAAAACTCAATAGAAAATACATATAAATGTGGTATTTTACCTTAAGGAAATTCCTCTGAATATCTGATAAGATTGGACTTATGATAATTCTGTTAACCCAGCTTGTACATCAGTAATGCTGATATTTGCTCCCTAAACCTTCTTTACTAGGGTCCTGTCCTTATATTGTACTATATATATACACACTGTTTTTTATATAATTGTTTGTCTTTATATGTTAATAAAGTTTCTACTTTTTATATATTTCTGGCTACAAGCTCTCTTTTTTCTTCTGTTTTGATATATTTAAATGGAGTTGCCTATCTGATTATATATGGGGGGTTGTTGTTTCGAACTATACCTAGCCCACAGTACTAATGCTTTTTAGAGTGCATATATTGATCTTAAAGGGTAACTAAACTTAGTGACACTCACAGTGACATGTCAGACATTTTGATCAGTGGGGGTCCGAGCACTGAGAACATCACCGATCGCTAAAATGAAGCGGCAGAAGTGCTCGGGTGAGCGTTGAGTCGCTTGGTTTCTGATCGGCTTTTCCTAGAAAGCCGAGCAGTCGGTGTACAGGCCCATAGATTTTCTATTGAGTCCGTAGACCAACTGCTCGGCTTTCTGACAAAAGCCGATCAGAAACCAAGCGGCTCAGTGCTCACCAAAGAGCTTCTGCCGCTTCATTTTAGCGATCGGTGGGGGGGTCTCTGTATTCGGACCACCACCGATCAAAACTTCTGACATGTTACTATGAGATGTCAGAAGTTTTCTGAAAGTTTAGTTACCCTTTAATAATTGTACCACCTCCAGTATGGAGATACTAAAAAAATAAAGCTGCGCCTTGGAGCCAATTTAAGATTATATAGCATAAATAGCAATTCCATAAGATATCGTTATGAGAAACGTTCCCTTTAATACTAAGAACACTCAGATAATACACAAGTAGGGATGTGGAGCCTTGTAACTTATCAACAGACCTCAAGGCTCCGAGCTACAGCAGGAAATAAAATAAGAAACAAATGATTTATTGAAACAATGTAACATTAATGTAAATGTATCAAATTCTTGTATGCATTTTGATCCACTCTCATCTCTACGGGAGAATAAGGAAAGAATTGTATTCCCTTTTAGGGCAGAATGGCTTATACTTTTCCTTTTTTTTTTTGCCTTCCTCTGGATCAACAGGGAGAAATTCATCTCTAAGGGTATGTTCACACGCTGAGAGGCATTTACGTGTGAAAAGACAGACTGTTTACAGCTGCCTCGTTTCACACGTAAATGCTCCTCGTAATTTACGAGGCGTCTGTGACGCTCGTAAATCTTGAGCTGTGCTTCATTGAGTTCAATGAAGAACAGCTCAAATTACGTGGCAAAGAAGTGCCCTGCACTTCTTTGCCGAGGCAGTCAATTTACGCGTCGTCGTTTGACAGCTGTCAAACGACGACGCGTAAATTACAGGTCGTCTGCACAATACGTCGGCAAATCCATTCAAATGAATGGGCAGATGTTTGCCGACGTATTGTAGCACTATTTTCAGGCGTAAAACGAGGCATAATACGCCTCGTTTACGCCTGAAAATAGGTCGTGTGAACCCAGCCTTAGGTTTATCTTTCCCTCTTCCTTCATCCACTGCTGAATTTGATGGACATTTGTCTTTTTCAGCTGTAATATGTAATGTCTAATGACAGATTTGCAGAAAAACCATAGGAGATTCAAAATGTCCAGCAACCCTGTGTTCTGTAAGGGAATTTTATTTATTCAAAATAGTACTATTTATAAAGAATATAATCTTGCCGTTCCCTAATTTGATATTGTAGGGTAAATTCATATTTATTTATGTATTCAGTCAAGTCGGAGCTGAACTGTTCTCAATATATATATAAAATACATTCATTTTATGCAGTTTGACTACTATAAGAAAGGGTTAGATGTGTGTTTGCAATTGAGCACAGTTTCTTCCAGTGAGAAGGCAATGCGAAATGTAGTAGCACGCAGTTTCTCACTTACACCACAAGGTGTCGCACACGTTCCTCCGCAATGAGCGCTGATGTGCTGATCTGGCACAACACTAGATGTCACCTGCAGCTGATTGAACAGCAGAGAAGGAAAGGCGATAGGATGCTATAAAAGTATCATCACTGACACATGCAAACTAAAAACTTGGCAGCCAAGCTCAGGATGGCTTCTATACCAACCTCGTGGGTGCACTTTCCATCATTGTCTTTACATTGGGCAACAGGAGACTAGATACATGAAATGAGATAAGTGCTCTGACCACCAAGCATCAGATTGTCTTGACAAGTTGAATCCAGAATTGAAAAAAAAAAAAGAAGGCAATAAGAGGAAAATGCTATTAAATGTAAGTGCATTGAACGGTTCTTTGCATATTCCCAAGGAGCTAGTATTGGATCGTCCTCCTTGGGTGGCCACAACTCTTGCTGCCATTCTCATCTTCACCATCGTAATTGATATTTTGGGAAACCTCCTGGTCATCTTATCTGTGTTCAGGAACAGGAAGCTGAGAAATGCAGGTAGGTACCAGACTCCTCCTAAAGTTATTGTGTACAACTCTCTCCAAGGCTTGATCATTCTTAGCACATATAGTTCAATTAAATTGGTCAATATTTTACTCTCCCAGGGTGATAATATAACAATCTCCGATGCCTTGGATGTCATATGAGATGTGTTCATAAATGGATTCATTGAGACAGGATTAGATAAAAAAGGAAAGGAAACTTGTGTAATCATTGAATTTCTCCTGTCTGGGCTGTTCTAGAATTACAGACAGTAGACAACTCTAGAGTTCAATAAGCAGAGATATCCTTCAGGTTACTTTCTAAAGCTTTGATTTCTTAGCTCAGAATATTTATTTTAAGATGAGATTTAAGTAATAGATGTATAAGATTCATTGTGTGAGTATAGCTAGCAGAAAACAGCAATAAATAATAATCTGGAAGTAGAAAATGGTGTTTTGTTATAATCCCATAATATAAAAGACCATTTTCCTAATATCTCCTATTCTAAAGAAACACCAGTCTGGTTGTTCAATGTTACAGTTAGGACCACTGGAAGGCACTGATGTCTTCATGGTTTCCTCAGGTCATAGAGGGAAACAAAGTGTGTGGCTCATGCAACATGTACATTTAGACATTGACATCAGTGAAATTTGGAACTGCTATCCTATAATGATCACAAATCAGCTGCATATATAAGCCAATGAGTTTCCCCTACTGTCACTTTACACTTCTAGGAAAGATTGGTATCAACCAATGACTTTGACAGGTGTTGTCATCCAGCTTGCCTAGAGTCCTGAATAACAGCCACACTGGGGACAGTGCTGCATAACTGTGCAGAAAGCCATTCTGAATTTTTTGAACACTGAGTGACAACCGCAGTGGGTTCTGACAAAAGTGGAGAATTCAATTAACTATTTATTTCAGTGATATATTGGTGTTAAATATTTGATTCATGATTTGCACCGTGTTTTCCTTTATTTCCTTGATGTGTTACTTTTCATAATTCTAAAATCTATCTTTCTGTGTCTCCTGTTAGTGCTAGACTTGGCAGATGGCATCATTACATTTGGGAGCATAAAGAATTAACCATGTTTTCCATAGACATGTGCTGTTTCCACAGATAATAATGATTGTGCCCTAATTCCTATAATGCTACTACACTCAGTATAAGAGGAAAGAAGGGAGAGAATATTGTCATTTCTCCGAGGTTCCTTACTGCCATAACGCACATGAGTCTGTCAGCAATAAGTCCACATAGAGAGCATGCACTTTGTTACCGCTGCTTCAGCAAGACCATTTTCTGCTGTTAAATGTTGTAAACTGCCAGCGCTGAGTATTTTCTCATTACATCAGAGCTTATAGATGTTAGTTCTTGACAGATGGCAAAATGAATTTGTGTTTTTCTTATTCAATTTAAAACTGGCCAATTAACAACTGCGATCACTGTGATCACTTATTGTTCATAGGGACCTTGAATTGACAACCAAGTCACATACTATCAGCAATCACTAAACCTTCCAGGGAAATTGAGACACATAGATCTTGGGGCTTACTATATGTCCGGACAACCAGGTTCTGTCTAGGTGTTGTTGAACTACAGGTACCAGTATGCGTCGTCACCTCAAACCGTAGGTGAACTGATTCTCAGTGGCTACGGCATCAATAACAGATGATATGCTTTATATAAATCCTTTCAATATCAGCAAGTTGAGGTGAGTTCCCTTCATAGGAATCAGGAATTGTTCAGTTATTTAAATGTCCACTGTAGTGGACATGATCAATCACATAGTTGTTTGCCCAATGAAACAAACTTTGCATACAGCAATAGTATTAGTGAATATAAGAAACTTTATAATATATCTTATTAGAGAGAAATGCCTCTTTCTCTGCTTATCAACCCCCCTCCTAACAGTTCACTTACTCCGAATTTACTGCTTTTGAACATCATTTCACTGAGGGATCAGGTTAAACCTTCCCATAGAAGTCTATGAAGAGGGTAGAGAGGGGAACATATAATATCCTGCTCTCCTATTTCTATGTGTGCAGTGTATAGAAGGCATTATAGAGGTTAGGCTCAGCCCACTAGATTTGCAAAAACTGATCATTAAAGATAGAGCCTGCAGAGGATAAAACTGGTAAAAAAAAAAAAAAAAGGCAGGATACAGGTCATATAATGGCCAGAAATAGTGATATTCCTCATGTACACACATAGGACAGCTTATTCTCAAAAGTCTCCTGAAAGGTTAGGAATACTTTACAACAAATATAAATTTTAAATGTACAAATTGTTTTTGTTTTTTCATAAATCAGTATTATATTTAACATTAAGAAACCTTATAATATATTGTTAAAGAAAATATTTTTTCTCCACATCTGTAACTGTTCAGAAACTCTGCACTCACAGATAAATCAGGTCAACTAGGAGACATGAAAGTTTCAGTCTCAATAAGGGAAGAGGGGAGGAGGCAGCCTGCACACACATACACAAGTCTCTTCTGGAGGAGAACTATTTTGCCTGCTGGGCATATCATCTTCTAGTATTGGACTCTCACACTACATCAGAGCCTGAATAATCAGCACTGCTCAGTCACTTCAGTGTAAAATCTTATTTATAATGTCCTAAACACTCTACTACTGTGTCTGCGGGGTGAGAGGGGGTGTGCGTGCAGACTGGCTGCCAGTTCTTAGGTCTCATGATGGAGCAGATGATTGATCACAATATTTAGACTGGAAGAACTTTGAGGACTTACCCAGGACACTGTTTAGGATTTTCTGCCAGTTCATTAGATGCTGCCACAGAATTGTGAGCTGGGGTCAGGGTGCAGTGCTTCTGACACACTCCGGAGCAGTACACCCTATCCCCAGAACATCACAGCAGCTAGTTCCCATCATTTCTGGAGCTTAGTGCAGGAAAAACTGTCCTTCAGGGATGGAGACTGTAGAGCAGGAAAACTACTAAAATATATGTAATACAGGTTACATTGGGGTCAGGAATTCTGTTATTGATTTTGTACGCATATATGACGGCAGCAGTTCACATAGAATCATGGGTGTACTTGAAATAAATTAAATGATTAATGGGGTTGCCCCACTAAGACAACACTGTTCCAAATGCAATTTAGGACATATGGACGTCTATGAGACAGAGTAGAGACTCCATTTATCTTGAAATTCCTCATTCATGAGTAGAATACAAGAACTACAGAATCAAAATATTTACTGTAACTGTATCTACTGTAACATGTGATGCAGTAGGAGAGGGGAAGCAGAGGAGTTGTAACAAGGGCTCTGTTCACATCTGCATCATCATTTCCATTTTTCTGTTCCATCATAGAAACAAATAAAATAACGGCACATAATGGACACCAACAATGCCTGACGGACTATCGACTTTAATGGGTTCCGTCTGGTTTTTATCATGTATTCCGTAATTTCAAGGGGAAAAATAGCACAGCCTCCATCGCAGATGTGAACATAGCCTTACCAAAGCGATTCAGATTTGTATTCTTTCAGGTGCTGTGCAAATGTAAATCACTGTAATAGCTGCTATTAGTGTTTTTCACCCCCTGAAACTCAGCATCTGTTACATAGAAGTGACCTAGAAATGACTGAATAGAATAGTAAAAGATTTTTAAGGGGACAACTCAGGAGTTTATACAGAATTTTTTATTTTAGGGTTAATGGTATTATATTAAAGGGTAAAAGGAAAGACTTGATGTACATTGTCTTGTAATCAATAGTAAACCTACAGCAGAGGCTCTTACACAGAGTATCCAGGAGACAGACAGCATGGCTGTCTCCACTTCTAAAGTTTCTGTTTAATGTGCAGAATGAGCCAGTGGAGGTTCAGGCTACAATATCTCAGGAAAGAAGAAAAATCATGTGATGGAGTTTGTAGGACATGAGATACACGTTAAGCAAATTGTTAATTGGATTTCTATGTGGATGAATGAAAACAATGGAAACAAAATTTTGTGGTAAAACCTTTTTTGTAAAGTATGAAGTTAAAATGACTAAGGTGGCACTGAATTTAGACAATATGGAAGGAATTTATCAACCAGAGAACTGGTGTAAAAAAGTCACGAAAGGGCCCAAAACTTTTGGGCACCTTACCCTACCCTTGCGACTTTTGGAGAAGAGGACTTTTCCAAAGGGTGTGGGACCACCATGGTCCAAAAAATGTATTATAATTTACGCCAGAATCCTGGGGTGTAGCCAGGGATGGGATTCAAGTTTTTAACAACAGGTTCTGTTTTGCGGATAAAGACATACACGTCGGGGGGGGGGGGGGGGGGATGATTCTAATAATAAAACAATTACGATATTTCAAATACGCCCTATATTATTAAAGTGAACTCTAAATAAAGAAATTCCCTGTCCAGAATGTTTTAGTGTGGATGTCCACACTATGTATATAATTGCATAAGCGTACATACATACCTACCTACCTACCGACACTCATTATATTAAGCTCACCCATTACGTACAGAGCTATATGCGCACATTCAATATCCTAAGCGTGCTCAGCCCATTTAGTTAGGCTGTGAACTGAGAGAAGGGTGAAGGACAGTGCGGCATGCGCAGTAAGCAAATCTCCCGGCTAATGCACAGATATGGTGCCAGCAGCAAGCTCGGTAGATATATACAGCACCAGAACAAAGCCAAGTACATAAATACAACACCAGAACTAAGCTCAGTACATATATACAACACCAGAACAAAGGCAAGTACATAAATACAACACCAGAACCAATCTCAGTACATATATACAGCACAAAAACCAAGCCAAGCACATATATACAACACCAGAACTAAGCTCACACATATATACAGCACCAAAACAAAGCTCAGTACATATATACAACGCCAGAACAAAGCTCAGTACATATATACAGCTCCAGAACCAAGCTCAGTACATATATACAGCACAAAAACCAAGCCAAGTACATATATACAACACCAGAACGAAGTTCATACATATATACAGCACCAGAAGTAAGCTCAGTACATATATAGAGCCTCAGAACCAAGCTCAGTACAAAAATACATCACCAGAACCAAGCTCAGTACATATATACAGCCCCAGAACAAAGCTCAGTACATATATGCAGTACCAGAACCAAGCTCAGCATATAAATACAGCGCCAGAACAAAGCTCAGTACATATATACAACACCAGAACAAAGCTTAGTACATATATACAACACCAGAACCAAGCTCATACATATATACAGCATCAGAACCAAGCTTAGTACATATATACTTACCAGAACAAAGCTTAGTACATAAATACATTACCAAAACCAAGCTCAGTACTGTTTTTATATAATGAGCTTGGTTTTGGTATTGTATTTATGTGCCCACTAAACTATGTAGGGAAGACTATTCAACAATTTTGTCGGCGTATTAAAGAGCATGTGGGGGATTTTGTCAATAAAAGAGACACCCCTATCTCTAAATATGTACATGAGAAACATCATGGGAAAGCAGAGTGTCTATGCTTTCAAGCAATTGAGTGGGTTCATCCTCCTAAGAGAGGAGGAGACTGGGATAATTTCATTTTGAGAAAGGAGGCACAATGGATTTACAGGATGGTTTGCATCCAGCCAGATGGTCTGAATGACCAGGTCAACTATACATGCTTTATATAGGTATCACCCTCTGTAATATCTGCTATATCTTCTTCCGGTGATATATTATCACTTTCACTGGCCCCCTTGCCCTCTCTTGTCCTCTTTTGCCCTCATCTTATCTTTTGTCAATAAATAATAGAGACATTTCCTATAAGAATTTTTCTGTCATTAACAACTCCCTACTGCGATGGTACAGGGCGATTGCATTCTTGAAGTTGTTTACATCTCTGTGTACAAATTCTGTGAATTCTCAAACATGACCATCTTGAATAAAATATTTTTGGTGACGAAAGGCATATATGTAATGAATATATGTACAAATGTAGCAGTGTGGCTGTATGGGTGATATTATGCATTGACATATAACATCTATATATCTCCCTTGTTAAATGTTCCACATTGTATCCATGTGTACAGTACCCATCGATTTTTTTCTATAGTTGGATTTTGCTTTGGGAATTTATCCCTTTTATGTGGTGGATTGGCATGATGTATCATGCACTAGGTTTGAGCGGCTAGGATGCCTACTGTATTGCCATTCGTTAGTGCTCTGAGAATTTGACCCTCCCTGATGACGAGTTTCGTTCTTTCCTATGGAGGCGTTCCCTGCTGCTTTCCGTCTAAGTCCTGTATTGACTGGCAAGGCGGAATGGACGGAACGAGAGGGGAGCAGTGTTGTTTATATAAACTCTCATTCCCAGCTATGGCGTGTTGCTGATAAAAAAGTGCAAACACGCCATTTTGCCTAACTAATAACTGATACGAATTATCACTAGCACAATAGTCAGCATCATCAAATCTTAAATAGACCCCTGATGATATGGGATATAGAAACGTGAAAGCTCCGGACAGTGGGGGAAAATATGTACTGAGCTTTGTTCTGGTGCAGTATATCTGTACTGATCTTGGTTTTGGAGTTGTATATATGTTCTAAGCTTCTCTTTGGTGCTGTATTTATGTATTGAGCTTGGTTGTCATATATATATACTGAGATTTGTTCTGGTGTTGTATATATGTACTGAGCTTTGTTCTGGTGCTGTATTTATGTACTGATCTTGGTTCTAGTGTTGTATTTATGTTCTGAGCTTCTCTTCGGTGCTGTATATATGTATTGATCTTGGTTGTTATGATGTATATAACTCCAGAACCAAGCTCAGTACATATATACAGCACCAGAACAAAGCTCAGTACATAAATACAGCACAAGCACAAATGCAGCTCAGTACAGAGATTATTTGCAAATTCAGTTTAACCTGCCATATAAATTTGTACGGCATAAAATGACAGCTCCCAGTATAGCCAGAACGATGATAAGGATATGCTGGGAGTTGTTATTTCACAAAAAAAGTATGATACACCCATCATCCCGCTGCAGATCATACAGTAACTACAGTACTTCTCAGTCACAGGGAGAATAAACATTTACATTTAGTGACTCACTGGTGACGACTTCTCAGACTGGAGTCGTTCTTTTTCTCTTTTCTTTGGTTCTCTATGATGACTTCTCCCGGCCACGACCCATTTCTGCAGAGTTTGCAGCTCAGATGTCTTTAGCTCCGCACTTTTCCAACATTTCCGCACTTATAAACGAAGATAAAATTCTCATTGTGCCGCACTCTATGCTCCTAAATATAATAGTATCATACACTGTACCCCCGAACATAATAGTGCTACACACTGTGCTGAATATAATAGTACTATACACTGGGCTCCGGAATATAATAGTACTATACACTGCGCTCCTGAAAAAAATTGTATCAAACACTGTAAAGTAATGCACCACATACAGTGCCCCTTGTAGATAGTGCCCCTCATAGAGCCCCCTGTAGATAAGGGCCTTTTACACCTGCCGATATTCGGCTGGTGCAGCGATTGGCGATTAACGATACATCGTTGATTGGCGCTCGTTTGCTCCTGTGACATGGAGCTATGGATGGGAACGAGTGGTTGTTACTCCGATCGCTTGTCTCCATAGATTATTATCGTGGCGGGAGATGTGCTGCCGACAACGATATTTTACTTTTTATAAAAAGATACGACCAGCAGATGATCGAGCGTTTGCTCGTTCATCTGCTGATCGCTGACCTTTTTACACAGGGCAATTATCGGCAATGAGCGTTCTATGAATGCTGGTCTGCATGATAATCACCAAGTGTAAAACCCCCTAGAGTGCCTCTCATTGAGTCCCCTGTAGATAATGCTCTCCGTAGTGTCCTCTGTAGATAGTGCTCCCCGTAGTGCCCTATGTAGATAGTAGCGTTCCCTGTAGATAGGGCCCCTGTGGCATTATTATTGTTCCCTATAGATAGTTCCCCCTGAGGCGTTCCCTGTAGTTAGTGCCCCCTATATAGTCCTCCCCTGTAGTTAGTGGCCCCTATATAGTCCTCCGCTGTAGTTAGTGTGGCTATATAGTCTTCCCCTGTAGTTAGTGCCCCCTGTGGCGTTCCCTGTAGATAGTGCCACCTATATAGTCCTCCCCTGTAGTTAGTGCCCCCTAGATAGTCCTCCCCTGTAGTTAGTGCCCCTATATAGTCCTCCCCTGTAGTTAGTGCCCCTATATAATCCTCCCCTGTAGTTAGTGCCCCCTATATATTCTTCCCCTGTAGTTATTGTCCCCTATAGTTAAGGCCCCCAACACTGCCCACAGTAAAAGGAAAAAAACAAACATATACTTACCTGTCCCATTGCCGCGCCATTCTCCAGCGACGGCAGTCCTCCAGCGCAACGACACAGCGTCGCGATGACGTCATCGCGCTGACTGCATCCTCACTAAAGCGCCAAATGGCGAGGCATCATCTGCCTCGCCAGGGAAGCGCTAGTCAACTCAATTGTATTTGCTTCCTAAGGATTGAGTGCAAGGGACCGGTTCTGGATTCCCACTTCACCCCGATTCTGCGAACCGGGTGTAATTTTAACAGCCGGTTCGGGGGAACCGGGGCGAACCGGGACGAACCGGCCGGATCCCACCTCTGGGTGTAGCAAATTAGGGGCCCGTGCTGGGCCCTGTTCCTTCTCCTTCCTCTCACATCAGCCTACCCCTCCTTCCCCATCCCCGTCAGACAAAAAAAAAAAAGTATACTCATGTCACCACTTCTCTT
This sequence comes from Rhinoderma darwinii, assembly GCF_050947455.1. Classification (NCBI taxonomy): domain Eukaryota; kingdom Metazoa; phylum Chordata; class Amphibia; order Anura; family Rhinodermatidae; genus Rhinoderma; species Rhinoderma darwinii. The sequence continues at coordinate 87,347,768 of NC_134687.1, forward strand.
TGTTTCTCCCCTCCGTGTTCCCTGACGCCGCGCAGCATCATGGCTTTGTATGTGACACAGACTGATGTCGTCGAGTGCTTTGTCACATATAAGGCCCTGACGCTACACGGCATCTGTACCTTGTATAAGCTGTGGCCTGCTGATGAAGCATTAGGGGACACAGAGGGGAGTAGTGAGGTGAGTATACATTTTTTTATATTTTATGTCTGATGGGGGGGGGGGTGGATGGCGCACAGCTGTTGTTGTTACAGAACAATTGTGCCGCACAGCCAGCTGAAAGATGAGACACAGGTGTGTAGTGCTTCTCTCGCCAATGATTTGTTTATTATGACTTTCGTATCTTCGACTGTCCGTTCGCCACTGAGGGAAATCTAGATTGGAGCTGGTGTAGATTTCCGCTTATGCCGGGCCCTGGTGCAAATTATAGTAATAGCATTGGGCCACTGGTGGCCCGCCCCTTCGACTAAGCCCCACACACTTTTTAAGAAGCGTACCGAGAGCGGCGGAAACCGTTTAAAAGTCACAATTGATAAAGTTTATCCTAAGGTATATTTTCATAAAGACTACTCCTTGTCTTTGACGGATTTCAGTAATTGGCAGGGATCACCCATGAAATGCCCGCCCTTAGAGCGACCCTTTTGTCAAAAACAAAAACTGTCCCCAATGGCACCGGCTGATGATGTCAGCGCTGTGTCCATCCAAAGACAGAAGAGGGGGTGGATACTTGTCTCAGACTTGCAGACAACGCTATCCATATGCAAGTCTGACATCGGTGACCATCTTGGATATAAGAAAACGGGGACCAGAACGTGAGGAACAGAGCCAGGAACAAGCAGGAGAAGACCACTAAGTATGTTAAGTATAATTTTGCAGTTTATAGTTAATTTTTTTGTTTCTGACTGGAAGTCGCTTTAATTCCTGTACACTTTAAATACTGTTTGCAGCCAAAGTTTTAATCACTTTCTATGTATAACTATCTATATCCAACACCACTGCAAACTCTTTCCCACATAAAACACGCAATAGAAAATGATATAATACTTGGTTTACAATAATCTAGCACACTGCAGTGAAAAACTTCCAGGATTGTATAACTCCCCAATAATTTTTATTACCTAATACCTAATATAGGTACCCCTCATTTGAGACTCATTTGCTTCAGTAAACATGCAGCAGGTTCCTGATATTTTCTTTTTTTAAACTGGGATTTTATTTGCATGTAGTTTGCAATATTTTCATCCTTGCTGTAATAGAAAAGAACTCTCTCTCTCTCTCTCTCTCTCTCTCTCTCTCTCTCTCTCTCTCTCTCTCTCTCTCTCTCTCTCTCGATGAAGCAATGCAGATGACAATGTTGGAATACAGATATATGTTGCACTAACTAATGTGTCAAATGTTGTCTATTTGGAAATTCTCAATAAAAATTGAATGTTTAAATAAAGACATGAACAGTCTAGAATTTTTAGGCTAGGTTAATTTTACCAGTGAGAGATAGATTATATTTAAAAAAAAAACAGAAAATCACATAGTCAAAATTATATATATTTATTTGCATTGTGCACAGAGAAATAAGTATTTGATCCCCTACCAACCATTAAGAGTTCAGCCTCCTCCAGACCAGTTACACGCTCCAAATCAACTTGGTTCCTGCAGTAAAGACAGCTGTCTTAAATGGTCACCTGTATAAAAGACTCCTGTCCACAGACTCAATTAATCAGTCTGACTCTAACCTCTACAACATGGGCAAGACCAAAGAGCTTTCTAAGGAGGTCAGGGAGAAGATCATAGACCTGCACAAGGCTGGAATGGGCTACAAAACCATAAGTAAGACGCTGGGTGAGAAGGAGACAACTGTTGGTGCAATAGTAAGAAAATGGAAGACATACAAAATGACTGTCAATCGACATCTATCTGGGGCTCCATGCAAAATCTCACCTCGTGGGGTATCCTTGATCCTGAGGAAGGTGAGAGCTCAGCCGAAAACTACACGGGGGGAACTTGTTAATGATCTCAAGGCAGCTGGGACCACAGTCACCAAGAAAACCATTGGTAACACATTACGCCATAATGGATTAAAATCCTGCAGTGCCCGCAAGGTCCCCCTGCTCAAGAAGGCACATGTACAGGCCCGTCTGAAGTTTGCAAATGAACATCTGGATGATTCTGAGAGTGATTGGGAGAAGGTGCTGTGGTCAGATGAGACTAAAATTGAGCTCTTTGGCATTAACTCAACTCGCCGTGTTTGAAGGAAGAGAAATTCTGCCTATGACCCAAAAAATACCATCCCCACTGTCAAGCATGGAGGTGGAAACATGATGTTTTGGGGGTGTTTCTCTGCTAAGGGCACAGGACTGCTTCACCGCATCAATGGGAGAATGGATGGAGCCATGTACCGTCAAATCCTGAGTGACAACCTCCTTCCCTCCACCAGGACATTAAAAATGGCTCGTGGCTGGGTCTTCCAGCACGACAATGACCCGAAACATACAGCCAAGGCAACAAAGGAGTGGCTCAAAAAGAAGCACATTAAGGTCATGGAGTGGCCTAGCCAGTCTCCAGACCTTAATCCCATCGAAAACTTATGGAGGGAGCTGAAGATCCGAGTTGCCAAGCGACAGCCTCGAAATCTTAATGATTTACAGATGATCTGCAAAGAGGAGTGGGCCAAAATTCCATCTAACATGTGTGCAAACCTCTTCATCAACTACAAAAAACGTCTGACTGCTGTGCTTGCCAACAAGGGTTTTGCCACCAAGTATTAAGTCTTGTTTGCCAGTGGGATCAAATACTTATTTCTCTGTGCACAATGCAAATAAATATATACAATTGGCACAATGTGATTTTCTGTTTTGTTTTTTTTAATATAATCTATCTCTCACTGGTAAAATTAACCTAGCCTAAAAAATCTAGACTGTTCATGTCTTTGACAGTGGGCAAACTTACAAAATCAGCAAGGGATCAAATACTTATTTCCTTCACTGTATATATTTGTTGAGGAATATGGCAACTCCTCTATTTGAGATCCCCTCCACCATGAACTCAGTAATAATATTAATGAACAATACTATTTTTCTGTCACCCCTCTTAAGAATCGGCAGGGGAGAGAAGAGATGAGTATTCTTTTTTTTTTTTTTAACCATATCCCCCCATATCCACATTTGTCTTTTATGTTATTTTTTCCGCTCTTTACCATGTGGTAAAAATAACAAATTAACGTTATTCTACAGGTCGGTACGAATACAGCGATATAAAACATGTATAGTTTTTGTTACGATTTAGTACTTTTGCACAATAAAAATATGTTTTATGGAAAAAGTAATTTTTGTGTCACCGCATTCCAAGACTCTTTTTATTTTATTTTCCTGTTGATGTTGCTGTATGATGGCATGTTCTAAGCGAGATGGGTTGAAGTTTATATAAGTACCATTTTGGGGTAGGTATGATTTATTGACTAATTTTTATAATTTCTTGGGTAGGAGGAAATGGAAAAATAGGTGTCTTTTATGCCATGTACCATGTGGCATAAATAATAGTTTATTCTACATGTTGTTATGATTGCGGAGGTAACAAATATTTTTTTTTCTGGTGATATATTTTAAAAAATAAAATAATTTTTAATGAAAATAATGTTTTTTTTTTTTTTTTTTTGGTGGTGACTTTTTTTGCTACAATTTATCCAGCTTATTTTTCCTTTTTTTTTCTGTCCCACTAGGGGATTTGAAGCAGCAATTGTATGATTGTATCTATATTCTTTAAAATACTTACAATTTTAAAACATTATTGACTTTCATTATAGCTCTGTCATCGGCTAATAGGTAAATGCTAATTGCAGACTTTGGGGCCTTTATTATGCCATGGTAACCCATGGGCACAATCAGGTCCCTGTGCGCAGATGGGCTGTCAAAGAGAACACCTTAGATGCCACTGTCGCTATCGGCCGCAGCATCTAAGGGGTTAAATGACGGAGATAAGAAAGTACCCTGATCTCTGCTGTTTAGAGTGGGGCTGCGGCTGTGTGCTTTAGAGACATACACATCACAGTAGAATACAATTTGCTGCAATTGTGTGAAATATGGTTCATCCTGAACACTAAATACAAATATTAAGATTTATAAATATAATATAACAAAAGTTTTGCCCAAGGACCAAAGCTTTCTTGCCAACTTTAAATAATATTTCCTTGAGTTCCTTTGAGCTTTGTTATTTGACGTATACTGTCTTAGAGATGTTTCCTGCATTTGATCTTCCTACTGTCTATCTCAATATAATTCAAGTCATCATGTGCTTCTTAATCCCTTCTTCATAAACCAAGGTTGTGGTGAGAATCAGGTGACTTCATCATGTCTCATTAGACTGCCTCCATCAACTATCTCTGATGAATTAATTAAAATGGTGTTAATAAAGTGGTAGAGGGGGAGTTGTAAGCCGTCTACGTGTTCGGAAAGTTAGGAATCAAAGATATTTGGTTTAGAAGTTACTTTCCGTCAACTGATTCGTGATATTTTATGATACAAATTATTACCACATGAAAGGTAATTTTAAGGTTCAGAATTAGAGAGAACGGCATGCAACAGGGGTATACACAGAGGCTCCATAGCAAAACTTAATACGGACAATTTTTTAAAGTTAATATTCACTTTACAACAGATCTTTATAGGGCAAGCTTTTTTAATACTGATGCACTATGCGAGCATTTCTCTCGTGTGTAACAGATTTATCAACATTATCCCTGTACGTGACAAAACTGGCTGCCTATAGCCACCACTAGGGGGAGCTCAGTGAATATGAATTCATACAGCTGCTATTGAACTCAATATAAGCTGTAAAAATCTATGCACTGAGCTCCTCCTAGTGGTGGCTTCAGGACAATGCTATAGCTCTATGCCACTAAACAGGAGGAGTTCCCCTTCTCAGCAAGGCCCCACAGCAGCAGCGCGGTCTGCCTCTATGGTGAATGTGCCACTGGCATGCAGGGTGGTAGATGTTATGTATCTAATAGCTATACAATGTGAAATCACAAGAGGAAAGGTTTCTGCTACACCAAACTGACTCCAACCAGGAGAGAAATCCATCTATATCCCTCTGCAATTACCAAACCGAATGTTTTAAATGCACTAGCACAGGAGTGGGAGGGAGAAAGGAAGACAAAATCGATGTCTCTTTGCTGACAAATGGAAGACTTCTATTTTTCATTCTTGGGATCACACTGTGGGACAAAAAAGTGGTAGAAGACAAACTCCCTGGGCACCCCTACAGTATGTCAACAGGTAATAGACTGGTACATGTCAACTAAACATGACAGACAGTTTATTATGCCATATAATCCAGTTCACTAATATGTCAGCAAGAGTACCTCCAATCTGGAGATGCCCCTTAAGGTTGGAATATTTAAAAAAGGTTTATTATTCACTTTACTTTAAAGGGGCTCCACAGGGATACAAAATGTGTCCAAGATATTAAAGTAGTAAACTTCTTTCCCGTCGCTCCACCGGCAATTTACGTTGGGAAATGGTATTTAAATATGGCGCCTGCTCAGAAGCAGAAGGAGCACCATAGCTGCTGGGCCTCTGCTGTGTTACACAGCAGGGACCAAGGGGCAATGCTTGCGATCATAAAAATTTATGATCACAAGTGTAATGTCTATGGCCGTGGACCGTCGTCTTGACTTACACTCTGATGGCCGCGGCCATGGACGAGTGAGTTCCTGGTGGCATCTCCCTCCTGTGAGACGTCGGCACTCACTTCCTGGTCCGGTCCTTAAAGGGCCAGTACGCGCACAGTTGCAGAATACTGCAATTAGCCCAGAATGCTGGACTATAGAAGGGGCTCTGCCCTCTCGATTCTTGCCTGAGTGTTGTTGTGTTACCTTTAGTTTGTCATTGCAAATGGTCTCCTAGTGTTTTCCAGTTCCCAGTGTTACCCATTCCTGCTGCCTGTACCCTGTATCCCGTGATACCGTGCCCCTGTACATTCAAGAGTGGAAGTCGTGTTGTGCCGTCCGCTGCATCTATTGTGTCGCACCCCTCCGGGTGTTCGTCTACTGTTGGAGCCTCATCTTAGCCTGAATCCACCGCTACTGTCTACATTGCCTCACGTACCCTTTCTGAACTATAGACATTGCCTTGTACCTGTTTGGCCAGCTGCTATCCCGCTACGCGGTACAGTCCAGTGGGTCCCCGCACCATGACAACAAGCATTTAACACCTCAGATGCCATTTTCAGATGTGACTGCCAGCATCTAAGAGGTTTTTACTGTCCCTTTCACTTCGGGACCGATCGAGGGAGCCGGTGTATTCCTCTAGCAGTTGGGAGCCTTGTGAATGGAAAGGAAGATTGCTATTGAGCTCTGCCTGTGGCAGGTCTCCATAGCAATGCACTGATTTTGCCATTTTTTTTGCCACTTCAACCCTCAAAATTTTTTTTTCGAAAAAGTGATCAAAATGCCAGATATTCCCCAAAATTGTATAAATAAAAACGACATCTTTCCACGTACAAAAATACGCTTTACAGAGCTCTATACACAGAAATGTTAAAAAATTTAAATCTAGCCGTTTGGATATGTTTCATTTCCTGTGGTTGCACTGCGGATCTGGAAGAATGCCGGCTACTGATGACTGTTTAGTTAATATTGGAACAATTTCGATGGCATAATATTGTTATTTCAAGATAGTACTTTATTAGTCCCATAAGGGAAATTTTATTAGATTCCTCGATTATAACTTACAGGGGCTCCAATGAGTTAATCTTCAAAATAATAGGGTGTGTTTTTTGGGAATCAGCAGGTTGGTGGCAAGACACATCTTTACTATTTATTCACACTATGTGCCTTGGGTGGCACCAACTATTAAGTCTTACGTATATTTATGTAGTCCCTGAACAAAGTAAAAATAAAACATTGAGCAGTGACAGGTTTCTGCTATATTCTTATAAATGGCCTTCAGCTAGTACACAGTATAAGTACTGCATACAGCAGGCATTTTTCCCATTCATGACACTTCCTCGGTAATACATTATAGTCCCTCTCATTTCTATAATGGCCTGAGTACTGGAAACCCTTGCTTAAGAGCTTTGAGTCATTCTCTACTCTTCCTTCCAGTTGCTAATGTCATCCATGGCAAGGTCATGCGTCCCTGGGTGAAGAATGACATTTATGTCTTCTCACAGACAAATGCTTATTCATAAGAGTTGACCTGAGCTGTGCCGCTGGGTAGGAACATCTCACGTACCTTTACTTTGATTTTCTTTACATTTTTCACTCATTTAATTGGAATAAACCTAGAGGATTAATATCCTTGCTGTCTTAGTAAAGCTCTCTGTAAATTTCAAACTCCTCCATTACTTTTGTAATAAATTTACTCTGCTGGGATATTGTTGGAAATCTATAGAGAGATCCGCTGTGTCCTGTGTATATCATCTGCAATATTTATCCAGGTTAGAGTTCATAAAAAGCCCATGTTAAATCTAGGAGCCTTAATCCAATGAAGGAAATTCTCAAGAACAATTATCTCCTCTGGAATATATCCTATCATGATGATGTGTGAGGGACATGTTATTATGGTGGTTCCAGAAGATAAACTCAAATAATTATAATGCTAGTTATTGAATTACCTAAAAAAGAAAAAAAGTTTTGTTACATATCATAGGCTTTTCACATTGCAGATCCCCCATAAAAAAAACTGTGTCAACAGGGCCTTATAGTACAGGCTGAAAACCCATACAGACCTAATACTTCTCACAGAATGTATCCAGTCTAGGCAATCCAGACTGATACATTTTACCTACAACTGATACATTGTAGCCAAATATCTTTACGGGTGAGAGGTTTGTGTTGCTGTTGTATTTATAATGTATATGCAGAGGCTTGATACATTATAGAAAACGGTCAATTATGTAGAATACGGTCTGTAAAGGTTTTTAAACTCTGACCTCTAGATCCTTAAAATGTTGAGAAAAAGCTCTTACAAGAATCTGTTATACTTCAACACTCTTTTGGCAAATATTTTATTGTCAGGCTGGATCTAATGTTGATAAATATATGTACTCACTCTCTCCTTGTCCAGATGCATTACTGCCTTATGTGAAAAAACCAATACCTAGAAATTACCTAAAGATATTCCATCCAATCCTTTCTCTTTACTGTGTATTTTTCGTCTACAATATTACAACACCGAAAATATTTTAATTTGCGTGTATTTCCTGTGTATCATAACTTGGTTATGTATAAATGTATGAAAGCAATGCATAAGGCCAATCCACTGAGGCAGAAATATGTCATTATGGATAAAAAAAGAATGTAATTACAGCAACAATTATTGATGCTCTCAGGCCTTCTATTAACATTTTTCAGTCTTCTTTTCATGAAAATTGAATAATTGGCTGTTTTTACACATAAAAAGGTTTGAGAATGGCAGCACTCTAAAGTATAGAGCAAGTCAATGACAGTGAAGAGCAAGCTTTTGTCAGAGTTTACCACATGCCCCCATAAGACCACCTGTAGAGTGATGGAGAAAAGACTGTTCTCACTAACATACATTTATCTGAGCACTAGCGAGACAATTAACAACACTGCTAATAGCAACGCAAAATGACAAGCAGTGGTGATATTCCTGACGTGCCTGTACAGTATCATTCATTCCACTGCTCACTGTCCTATTATGATTGATAAAGCTATGTTATGGTCACATGATGAGCTAATATTTTATATATATATATATATATATATATATATATATATATATATATATGTATATATATATATGTATATATATATGTATATATATATATATATATATATATACTGTATATATATATATGTATATATATTATATATATATATATATATATATATATGTGTATATATATACTGTATATATATGTATATATATATTATATATATATATATATATATATATATATATATATATATATATATATATATATATATATATTGTAAACAGTCAGTGGGAAGACTGGTAGAGGGTAGGTATGTGCCACTGAGATTTCTTATCTCAGTGGTGTAAATCTCTGGGAAGTTCGTTGCTCAGCAAGGTTAGTTGGTGAGCAGGAGTTTTTTAGGCTGGATTTCAGGGTCCGGGATTTAGGAATGGCTGTAGAGATTCTGGGTGGGATGGCCATTCCCATACCTCCACTCCAGGTTTTGGTTTCTAGAGGTTCTGAGTCTCAGCTGGCCCTGATTAAAAGGGAAGCTGACAGTGTGAAGAGAAAGGGTATGTGCACACACACTAATTACGTCCGTTACATACGGACGTATTTCGGCCGCAAGTTCCGGACCGAACTCAGTATGCAATAAACAGATAACATTATAATCTATAGGTGACACATGCCCCTATTAGGCTTCTGTTTAATGCATACGTCACTTATAGACTATAATAGTATCTGTTTGACATATACGTCATGAAAGGCTATTGAAAAGCCCATTGCATATACGGTAAATGTATACCTGTGACATATGCCATACAGGGGCATCCGTCACCAATAGGCTCCCATGTTTAAAAAAGGTATACTGCACGATATACAGTTTTTGCAAAACCCTCGGAATAGAATAGCGTAGTTAGTCTACTACGCTATTCCAATAATAAAAATACCTCTTTGGGGTTTTTTTAAGCTTCTAATATTGCCCTGATGTACACCACCAATATAGAATGTTCTACGCTATTCCATCCTTTAAAAAAAAAGTAAACTGATGTATACCAGCCCGACGGAGGCCAAAAAAGAAGTCTTTAGGCCTCCGTTGGACTAATGAAGCCATATGGACACATCTATTGAGCTTTACCAGCGTACTTGCTAAACATAAGACTGTTATAGTAATGTTGTGTTTCTATTGTACTCCACGGTCTAAAAGGGTCATTAAAAGTTCAGCTTTGTTAGCCCAGACACAAAACTAAGTAGTAAAATCTAGTTTTGGCTGGTTCATAAAGGAAGGGGTATAGGAGCACTCTTTGTTCCTTTTGAGAGACACATCTGGGTGTATCCTACTAGTAATGTGTGCATGTTTTCTTATCTCTTAAGTTGTTACTACAATTGGTTATCGACGCCCGACTGCTGTCAAATGATAAGTGTTGTGTCAAATGATGCTCTAAAATGTACTCCCATTTTGTTATACAATAAAAGAAGGGGGCTCAGGAAATGTCCTTAGAGACTCCATCACACCAACCACTGGTGTCTGTGTCTGCTCTTCGACAATTGTCGTCTATTACAAGTAGGAACACAGGGTGGACTGATTTGATAGCATTTGTCCATCGCCTAACCTTTGGATTACTCTAACAAGCCCAAAGCCAGAATTTTTAGATATTGACAAATATTGTTTTGTGTCATATTCTGTGATTTGATGTGTATTTTCTACAAGAAAAACATTTTTTTTTGCCAGGGTAGTCTGGACCTACCCATATAATGGCAGTCTTTCTTTGTAGCCTGAAGTATCGACCCCCCCAAGAGCAGTTTGGCTGTGCAGTCTGGAACTTCCCTTATGACAGCAGTTTGGCTGTGCAGTCTGGACCTTCCCTTATGACAGCAGTTTGGCTGTGCAGTCTGGACCTTCCCTTATGACAGCAGTTTGGCCGTGTAGTCTGGACCACCCCTTTATAACAGCAGTTTGGCTTTGTTGTCTGGACCACCCCTTTATAACAGCAGTTTGGCTTTGTTGTCTGGACCACCCCTTTATAACAGCAGTTTGGCTTTGTTGTCTGGACCACCCCTTTATAACAGCAGTTTGGCTTTGTTGTCTGGACCAGCCCTTTATAACAGCAGTTTGGCTTTGTTGCCTGGACCACCCCTTTATAACAGCAGTTTGGCTTTGTTGTCTGGACCACCCCTTTATAACAGCAGTTTGGCTGTGTAGTCTTGACCAATCTTTATAACAGCAGTTTGACTTTGTTGTCTGGACCACCCCTTTATAACAGCAGTTTGACTTTGTTGTCTGGACCACCCCTTTATAACAGCAGTTTGGCTTTGTAGCCTTGACCAATCTTTATAACAGGAGTTTGGCTGTGTAGTCCGGACCTTCAACTATAACAGCAGTGTGGTTGTGTAGTCTGGAGAGCTCCCTATAATCACAGTTTAACTGTGCAATCTGTACCCCCCCCCCTTATATCTGCAGCTTGGCTGTGTAGTCTGAACCTTCCACTATAACAGCAGTGTGGTTGTGTAGTCTGGACCACCACTTATGCATTTTAGGGACCAGGAGAACGCAGATAAACTGCTTTACAGAAGCTAGGTAATTTCTACAGTATTTTATTTCTTCTTACTAGGGGAAGATACTGCACGACACAAACAAAGCACAAGAGCTAATTCATTTGGAAATTTCTTTATTTTCAAATTGACCAATTATTTATTAAAAATATAGTTACATGGACAGGAAGGTGGTGGTTAGCATTGTGCCATACATTGTCTCACATCATTAGAGTAATGCTCGACGGCACAATGTCATTTATATTAAACATCATTATATTGTAAGTATATAACTGCTTCATTAGTGTACAATTTGTCAGTTTCTGCTGCCATATTTTTTATTAGGGTCATTCATGTAAAAATTTAAGTAATATGACAATTCCTCTTTCGGAGCACAAAATCCAAACCAAATACTAGAGATTTATTAACTTTTTATAATCTACCCGGAAATTCTTTAAGCCCTGTTATTTCCTAAATCCATAGTTATTTCCTGCTTTGACATTTCTGCTTTTAAATCCATATAATGATATTTCAATGATTTATTCTTATCATCTTGCTCCTCCAGGCCTCACAATGCTGAAACGTTCTATGTAATATGAGCAAAATCAGGGGCGTTTCTAGGGTCTTAAAAGATCAGGGGCACAAGCACCGATACATATATTTACCGCTCCCCAAAAAAAATGAATAAATTTTTACATACATATCAGAGAGAGCATATCAATAAGACTAAGGCTTCTATAACTTCACCGCTCGATAGAATTGAATGCATTGTCTCAGCAGATAGTATCACACATGATAGGCTTAGATACATGACCCCAGCAGACAGTATCATACATGATAGGCTTAGATACATGGCCCCATCAGACAGTATCACACATGATAGACTTAGATACATGGCCCAAGCAGACAGTATCACACATGATAGGCTTAGATACAGGGTCCCAGCAGACAGTATCATACATGATAAGCTTTGATACATGGCCCCAGCAGACAGTATCACACATGATAGACTTAGATACATGGCCCAAGCAGACAGTATCACACATGATAGGCTTAGATACATGGCCCAAGCAGACAGTATCACACATGATAGACTTAGATACAGGGTCCCAGCAGACAGTATCATACATGATAGGCTTTGATACATGGCCCCTGCAGACAGTATCACACATGATAGGCTTAGATACATGGCCCCAGCAGACAGTATCACACATGATAGACTTAGGTCTCATTCAGACGAGCGTGAATCTCCTCTGTGGGCTGTGCGTTGAAGTAACGCACAGCACACGGACGCATTCATTTCAGTGGGGCCATTCACACATGCGTAAGTTTTCACACAGCGAGTGTCCGTTGCTGGAAACTCACTGCATGACCTATATTGGTGTATTTCAGTCAATGGGTGCATCAAAACCACGGACAGCACACGGACAACATACGTGTGCGTGTTTCACGCATCAATTACACTGAAAAAAAAAGTGTGAAAAACACATGCCACACGCAAAGCACACTGATGCCAAACGCAATGCACACTACCAGATTTACGCGCGTTTTTTAGGCACCTAAATCTGTCATGCTCGTGTAAATGTAGACTTAGATAGAGGCCCCAGCAGTAAGTATCCTTGTACTAACACTCAGGGGCAAATTTAGCATTTCTGGGGCCCCAAGCAAAGTTATGTCTCGGGGCTCTAATCAACGACACATGTAGAGTGTTCTCCACACAATACCCCCTGTATATAGTGTCAATACCCCCTTGTATGGTTCCACACACAGTCCCCCTGCCATACATTCCCCCTGTTGACAGTGGCATGCAGTCCCCTGTAGGTAGTCCCACATACCCACCTTGTCTCGGCAGACAGTATCACACATGATAGGCTTAGATACGTGGCCCAGCAGACAGTATCACACATGATACTTAGATACAGGGCTCCAGCAGTAGGTATCCTTGTACTAACATATGTTCACACCCCCCAAAAAAAAAAATGTGTGCGGGTGTATGTACATGTGTGTATATGTATGGGTGTATATTACATATATATATAAATATATATATATATATATATATATATATATATATGAGACAACATGTCTATAGCACTACGACCCTATACCTATGGATAGGATTAGATCGAGGGCCCAGCTCGCTGACATTGCGGATCCAGCGCTGGACCCACGAAAGGTAAGAACAATAATTGTTTTGCTTTTTTATGTGTTACTAATTTTTTTGTGTTTGTTTTTGTTACAGGTTCCGTCATTGGACTATGTCAGATTCGAGGACTACTTTAATTACGGCTTTTATTTTCAATAAAATGGTTAATGAGGGTTATGTGTTTTTTTTTTTTATTTCTATAAAATATTTTTTCTATTTCCTTGTATTTTTTTTAAACTTTATTACTACCGCCTTATTAATAGCTGCTGGCTGATTGACAGCACCAATTACTAAAGCGGGGCTTGGTGTTAGCTGGTGCAGAGGTTAACACTAACCCACATTATTACCCCAGTACCCACAACCACCAGGGGTACCGTGAAGAGCTGGGTAGGATCCAGTACCCAACCATCTGTAGTGAAATAATAAGGAGTCCCCTCATTTTAGATAACCAGCCAGATACAACATAGCAGCAGCAGGCTAGCATTACCAGGGTGGGAAGCGCCACTGTATTTGGGCTTTCCCAGCCTAATAATACAAGCCTGCGGCCGCCCCAGTGCCCGACCATCACTACAGATGGTTGGGTACTGGATCGTACCCAGCTCGTCCCGGTACCCCTGGTGGCGGTGGGTACCGGGGTAATAATGGGGGTTAGTGTTAGCCTCTGCATCGGCTAACACTAAGCCCTGCCTTAATAATGGACACTGTCAATCAATGATGTCAATCAGTCAGCAGGCATTACTAAGGCAGTAGTAATGAAGTTTAAAAGAAAATACAAATACATAAAAAAAATATATTTATTGAAATAAACCCCCCCACACAACCCTCATTAACCATTTTATTGAAAATAAAAAAAGGCATCATTGAAGTAGTCCTCGAATCCGATGTAGTCCAACGACCAAACCTGTAAAAAAAAACAAACACAAAAAAAACCCATTAGTAACACATATGGTAGGCTTAGATACAGGGCCCATGTGTGATACTGTCTGTTAGACCATGTATCTAATCCTACAACAAGACAGGCTTAGATACAGGACCCCAGCAGACAGTAATCTTATTGTAATGTCGGGGTAGGGAAACAGACAAGTGAGCCCTAATCTACCCGCCACTGAGTTCCTGCCTACTTGCAACGACCCGCCCTAGGCGACGGGGTACAACTGGGCAACGGTCCCTACACTCAATAGGTGCACGACAGACAAACAGACAAGGGTACAAAGAAGCCAGGGAAATGGGGAAGTTGCCCACGGAAACACCGTGAGCAACAAGCGAGGTGAACGAGCCGAGTCAAAACAGGAGATGAGCAAGGTACAAAAACGCAGAGCAGAAGAATGGTCAGTAAAGCCAAGGTCAATCACAAGCAGAGGATCAGTAGTTCAAGAAGCTGCAGCAGGGCCAGGAAACCAACAGAGAAGAATCACAAGCAAAGGAGGAACAGGAAAGGCAGGTATAAATAGACAGAGGGCGGGAGCTAGCTCTGTCTGGCCAGGCTGTGATAGGCTCTCCCACTCCTAAGCCTGCCATCCTGGGTGGTGGAAGATGGAGTCAGTCTCACAGACATAGAAGCAGGTGCAGACTGATTACCTATGGGCGTCGACACAGAAGTTGTGTCTGGCAGATCCTTTACACTTATAATGTATAAGATTACTGTCTGCTGGGGTCCTGTATCTAAGCCTGCCTTGTGGTAAGCTTAGATACATGGTCCAATGGACCTTATCACACATGGGCCCTGTATCTAAGCCCTTTTGTGATGCTGTCTGTTGGACCCTGCTGGCAGTAATGACGTTACACTTACCCAGCTCTTCGGTGCAGCGGATGTCCCGACACCACCCAATATTGTGACGTCATGCGCGGCGCACAGCGTCATGACGCTGGAAGACGTGAGGCGTTCCGCTGCGCTCCAGAAGGAGGGTAAGTATGTGTGGTTACTATAGTAACTGGGGCACGTGTATTTTATGACATAGGCCCCAGTTACTATATTAAATTTCTATAGCGGTACTGTAGCAGCAGTCGCCCAGGGATCCGGGGTATCGGGCCAAAGAATCGGGGCTTGGGCCCCAGAGGTCCGGTTCTAGCGACGCCCCTGAGCAAAATGCTACCAATATAAAAGCGGAAATCAATATAAAATTTTTTTGTTTCATTTCTTTTCTTTTTCTTGACATGTTAAAGTATATATCCTTCATGCTAGGTGCTGTAATGATGTAGTGTAATATGTATATGTGCACACATACATATATATACACATATCTAAAATAAATATTCAAGCTCTGCCTGGCTGGTTTGTAATTGAAAGTTATATAATTTTTTTCTTGCACGTGTCATAGTTTTTATGCACAGGGATTTCTGTCTTTATACCATATCTACATATATTAAAGCGTAAAAGCGGCAATATTCAAGGTTTTCTGAGGTGAAATGCTATATGTACACTTCAATACAATACTGCCACCCAGTGGTCATTTTGCGGATAGTGAAATGCTCTATTATAATGTAAGGTACTGTATCATAGTGGCTGACTGCTTAGCACTGAATATAACCAGGATAACATCTGCATTGCATGTTCTCCCCATGTTTGTGTGGTTTTCATTTTACACTCCAAAAGAATATTGGTGGGTTAATTCCAAATGTAAACCAGAGAACGTGCCTGTAAATATGTATACAC
This sequence comes from Rhinoderma darwinii, assembly GCF_050947455.1. Lineage (NCBI taxonomy): Eukaryota > Metazoa > Chordata > Amphibia > Anura > Rhinodermatidae > Rhinoderma > Rhinoderma darwinii. The sequence continues at coordinate 87,363,751 of NC_134687.1, forward strand.
CTGTGATTTTTGTTTTAAGCTAGGGGTGCAGCTTGTGCATTCTAATGGATTCATATTAGTATAGTATAACAGGTGAGGTATTGTGTTGACATAGGAAGCGCATGAAATATAAAAAATACACTTACCATTATTATGGAAAAAAATATGTTCTCTAAACCATGCAAAAAGTATAGTGGTAAAACCAATGCAAATGGCCACGATTCTTTCTTCTTTCTTTCCATTATGTATAAAGAATACAATGTAGGAGTAAATGGAGAAGACAGAACTCTATGAGGGAATTCAGTCCCATCAATGACTTTCTTTACTATGGAAGAACTAAGGTTTGTGTACGGGAAAAGTTTTAGTTGTGACTTAATTAAGCATTAGATTACAAGCTTGTAAGGTCAAACACTCATAATCTAAACCTTAGAACTGTAGAACCAAGATTTGGGTGTCTGGCCAGGACTTGGGACATATTCTCTTGGTGCCTAAGGTGGTAGTTTCAGAATTTACCTAACCACTCACGGTCCCTGAAGTTCAGCGTGATAGCTGACAGGGAAACACTGATTGGTTAAAAACTTAAAGGCGATACGTTTCTTTTTTTTTTATTTGTAAGATGCGTCTACTCAATAATGCTTTAGGCAACTGCCTACTTCACCTTTCCCTCTCCCTCCTCCTTGCTCCTGGTCAGGACTAGAGAATGGTACATGGTCGAGAGTGATTACTTGCGAGAGTTGTAGTAGTGGAAGCTAGAGTGTTGCATTCAGTTTGGAAGATCTCCCATTATCTCAGTCTCTAATTATTTCTGTTATGGGTAATTTTAGCCATGCAGTTGAAAATTTAAAAAATGATTCTAGCTGGTCTGGTAAGTATGTTTTATGAGTACAATTAAAGAGGACCTGACAGCTGTAATGGCGGGGTAGGGAGACAGACAGGTGAGCCCTAATCTACCCGCCACTCAGTCCCTGCCTACTTGCAACGACCCGTCCTAAGCGACGGCGTACAACTGGGCGACGGTCCCTACGCTCACTAAGTGCACGACAGACAAACAGACAAGGGTATACAGAAGCTAAGGGAAATGGGGCAGTTGCCCACGGCAACCCCGTGAGCAACAAGAATAGTGAACGAGCCGAGTCAAACCAGGAGTGGACGAGGTACAAAACGCAGAGCAGGAGAATAGTGAACAAGCCGAGTCAAACCAGGAGTGGACGAGGTACAAAACGCAGAGCAGGAGAATAGTCAGTCAAGCCAGGGTCAATATGAAGCAGAAGACAAGTAGTAAGCAGCAGCAGCAAAGCCAGGAAACAGACTGAAAGAATCACAGGCAAAGGAGGAGCAGGAAGTGAAGGTATAAATAGACAGAGGGACAGAGGGCGGGAGCTAGCTCCGTCTGGCCAGGCTGTGATAGGCTCTCCCACTCCTCAGGCTCCCCGACTGATTGGTGGAAGAAGGGGTCGCTCGACCATACTTAGGAGCAGGTGCAGAGTGAGTAACCACGGGCGTCGACACAGAAGCTGTGTCAGGCAGATCTTTTACAACAGCTCTCCATACATGTTTGTTTTATACTTGTATTCCCCATGAAGTAACAATTCTGGGGCATCTCTTCTTCGAACTCTGCGTTGTATCGTAACTTTGCTCTTCTCCTACAAATTTTTTATTATGAATAAATTGCCAGTTTTTACCAGTTTGACACACCCCTTTCACAAGGAGAATGGTAACACCCAGTGGTCAATTTCTTCATAAATTTGTAGGTGAAATAACAAAGGAACAGCAGAACACAAAGTTCTAAGAAAAGATGATCCTGAATTATTATTTCATGGGGAATACAATTATTTACTAAAATAGACATGTCCAGAGAGGTGACAGGTCCTCTTTATAGGTGTTCAATTCATGCTCAACACCTCAACCCCTGTATTGAGACCTGTGTCCTCACAAGTGCTTTCATCATAATATGGAACTTTATTCAGAAAATACCAAAATCCACTCACTGTAGACCAGTGTCAAATAGGAGTATAAAGGTGCATACAAATAGAGAGAAAGAGTGGCACTCATCCAGTGACCTTTTCTTTATCTTTATTTCCCAGTAAAAGTAGCGGGTTTATAGGGTAACTAAATGTTTAACAAACTTCTGATATGTCATAGTGACAAGTCAGAAGTTTTGATTGGTGGGCATTTCAGCACTGAGACCCCCACCAATTGCTTTAATGAAGCAGCTGAAGCGCTCGTGTGAGTGCTCAGCTGCTTCGTGTCTGTTTGGCTTTTTCCGGAAATGAATGTATCGAAGTACGGACCCAATAGAACGTCTATGAGACCGTACTCCGATACATTTATTTCTGGAAAAAGCCGAACAGACACGAAGCAGCTGAGAGCTCACACGAGGGCTTCAGCTGCTTAGTTTTAGTGATTGGTGGGGGTCTCAGTGCTCGGACCACCACCAATCCAAACTTCTGACATGTCATTATGACATGTCAGAAGTGTATTAAACGTTTAGTTACACTTTAAACAATGAGTTATTACAGGCAGCAACTGTTTTGCATCAATAAGCTTTTTCAAGCCTTCAGATGTCATGACAGTAGTTCCACGGAGAGGCAGGGACTCCTAGCATCGTACATAAGTATGATGCTAGGAGCCCAGCTCCCTGCACTGTGTTCGGTCCACTACTTGCGGCCGAAATACGTCCGTCAATTACGGACGTAATTAGTGTGTGTGCAGTGCACATACCCTGATCAGGCTGGGTTCACACGACCATGTTACGTCCATAAAGTACGAAACGTATTTCGGCCGGAAGACCCGGACCGAACACACTGCAGGGGGCCGGGCTCCTAGCATCATAGTGATGTACGACGCTAGGAGTCCCTGCCTCTGCGTGGAACTACTGTCCCGTACTGTAATCATGATTACAGTACGGGACAGTTGTCCTACAGCGAGGCAGGGACTCCTAGCATCGTACATCACTATGATGCTAGGAGCCCGGCTCCCTGCACTGTGTTCGGTCCGGGTCTTCCGGCCAAAATACGTTCCTTACATTACGGACGTAACATGGTCGTGTGAACCCAGCCTTATAAGCGGGCACGACGTAAAATACCATGGAAACATGTGTACACAATGCAAATTTAAAAGGACAGTGACTCATTAAACACACTCAAATCATTGCGGTCATTGAATCCTAGTGCATTCCTAGTGCATTCGTCCTAATGATTCATCTAGTCTCCCTTTGGAGTAACAATTCGTGGCATACGCCGTCTGCATGTGGTATATTCACTCTTTCTATCCCTGCAAATGAAAGAACATCTGGTTTCCCTCTATGTGCATTTCTCTCATGTTTTATAAGCCTAGGCAATCCCTCACCTGTCAGATAGAGCTACAGTGTTCCCCAAACCTGATATGAAGACGCCGTATAGTTTTACCAGTGTAAAAATACCCACATGGGCAAAAGATTATGTAAACCACAAAAGTGGATTTACAATTAATGAACTGAGGTACACTGACACCTATGCCTCCAAACTTAAAGGACTTAGATTTAAACATAAAGCAACAATGGTTATAATTATAATTGCCCTTTGGGGCGGATTTCTTCAACCACGTTACGTGGTCATTGTACCGCCCAACTAACATGTCCTTAATATTTTGAGTCTGTCTACTGCTTATAAGAAGTTTATTAACCGCCACATCTTTGAGGTCTCGGTCCCTCTCCACAATGTGCCAATTCTTATTAATGGTCCCTCTAATAACTAATTCTAAGGGACTAACTTGAAACGAAAATGCAAACCTGCATTGTATTTTATGTTTTTTACTACTTTTGTTCCCTTGTGCGAGTTTTATGCAACAAGTCAGTCCGATTTTTTTCAAGCGCCTTTTTTAGCGCAATAGCTAATGCTGTGTTTGAGTGGGCTCTCTCCAGGAGGCATTCTTTAAGATTGAACGCTTGCTGAAGAAAGGCTTGCTCATTGTCATCAATATGTCTAAGTCAGATAAATTGACTATAAGGGCTCATTCAGACGAGCGTGATTCTCGTCCGTGTTCTGTGTGTTGAAACATCGCACAGCACACCGACCCATTGATTTCAATGGGGCTATACACGCATGCGTTACTTTTCAGGCAGCGAGTGTCCGTTGCGTGAAACTCAATGCATGTCCTTTATTGGTGCGTTTTCACGCAACCAAGTCGCACATTAAAATCAATTAGTGAGTGAAAACCACGGACAGCACATGGACGCACATCCGTGTGCTGTCCGTGTTTCACACATAAATTACGTTGAAAAAAAAGACGTGCGTGAAAGATACATGCCACACACAAAGCACACTGATGCAAAAACGCAACGCACACGGACAAATTTACACTCGTTTTTTTATGTGCATAAATCAGACATGCTTTTGTAAATGTAGCCTTAGGCAAAGCTTTTTTAGTACGATACAGATGGAAGCTCTGATGGTGCAGAAGTGTGTTGGTTGCGGTCGGCTTACAATAACCAGACGTGGTCCGAAACCCACCTTCTATGGAAAACAAAATGTCCAAAAACTCTATCGTTTAAGGCTACAGTTTAGAAGTGAAATTCATATTCATACAATTGGAGTTTTTAAGATACATAAGTAACAAAATCGGAGAACTCTCGATCTGTGCCAGACCAAATTATGAATATGTCATCCACATATCTCAAATAGAGCTTAACGCATCCAGCAAAGGCATTTGATGTGTTGAAAATATGTTTACTCAAAAAATGTGAGAAAAATATTTGCATACGTACATGCAACGGGAGTATCCATTGCAGTGTCAGACGTTTGGGAGGACCACTTGTCATTGAATCTGAATGCATTGTGTGTAAGTATAGAGTAAAGAGAATTACAAATAAAATTCATATAGTCGGCACCTTTGTCAGTACTTTCCAAAACCTTACGTACAGCTGTGACACCCAAGTCATGTGGAATTTGTGTAGAGAGACTTTACACATCGATAGAGTCTAGTCTGTATCCCTCACACCACAGAAATTCTTCCAAAGCATCAAGAAAGCCGTTATTGTCTTTGAAATACGAGCGGGATCTCCCTCAGGATAGGCCTTAGAAGCCAATCGATGTATTTGGACGAAGGTTCAGTCACTGACTGTATGCCGGCGACTATAGGACAACCTGGAGAACATTCTATTTTCTTATGTGTTTTGGGTGAAAAACACCAATTTGTTTTTTTTTGGTGGGTGGGCTACAACCTTTCAGCTAGCTTTATAGACAACATACCATTCTTTACATTGGTGCGTAACAGGGTTTGGAGCTGACTTTGAAACTTGGTGGTTGGGTTATCAGGGAGTGTTTGACACACAAATGTATAATTTAATTGGCTTTTGGCTTCTCTTACATAATATTCCCTGGTTATAACTACAATATTTCCCCCTTTGTCGGCCGGCTTAATCACAAGATCCTTACAGAAACTCTATTTTGCCAAGGCTCTTAGTTAACCTGGACTGGTATTTGTTAAACAAACATTATCTACCAATGCTTTAACATCCCTAAGAACTTGGATTGAAAATAGTTCCAGAGAACCCGCAAGGGGGGAGTATGACTAGACCTGAGACCACCAGCAAATTCACTTATCTTCACCATATTACTATCAGATAGACAAGATGACTCAGTAGACAAATCTGTAAATACCTCAGTACAGTATCTATCTTCATCAGAGAGGGAGCCACGGATGCTGAAACCCAAAGGGCCAATGACTACAGGAATTTCAAATTATTTTCTAGGATTTTTAGTATTCCTGGTTCGATAGTACAATTTATGCAGATTCATTTTTCTTGATGCGTTAAACAATTCTATCTCAAACTCAGTATTGAATTGCTCAGACAAACATAAAGTGAAAGTTCAATCAGATTGACTATGTGGCATTTATCCTATTTGGGGTTGAATACCCCTGCTCTACATGTTTAAAAAACACAACTGAGATTGATTATTAGTCAGTCTTATTCTCAGTTCAATTTTAGCTTTACACAACTCAATAGTGGTGTTTTCATTTAGTTTTAGGGTGATTTGCATTTAGGGTGATCTAGATAAGCCTGTTTCCAGACACCTTGAAATTTGTCGTCATACTAATATTGAGACAAGGCTTTTAATGATCTCAGACCACTAAAAACTCTGCCATTTGCATCATAGGATTGCATTGAGTTAATCGTCCAAAATAAACGGACCTCCTTTTCAGCACTTGGAGTTCGTCTTTTAAGTTGCATTGTGCAAATAAAGTACTCACATCCTCTCCCCGTATTAAGGGCATTATCATATTCTCATTCATGGCACAGGACTCAAACCTCAGTGTAAGCAGACACAATAACGGCAAAATGAAGGAGGAAGGGTCAGCAATGCATAGGTACCTGTTTCTTGATGACACTTGTCCATATATCCCAGGTGACGTTTGAGTTTAACCAGTAATTTAATATAAATCGAGGAAGCACTCTTTTAGGCTATGTAAACCTTTGAAGACTTTTAGTGTTTCTTGTGCAACTTTGTCATTTGTTTTTATTAAATTTTTTCTTACTTTTTCAGATACAGCTTATATGTATTGTGGATACATAGAAGCTGTATCTCGCGCTGGAACCTGAACCCGTCAGGTCAGCAGGATGGCTATGGTAACAATGGGACCTGCGTGTCTCTGACAAGTAGCTGTATCTGAAAAAGTAATTTTTTTAAATAAAAACAAATGACAAAGTTGCACTAAACACTAAAATACACTGTTTTAGTAAAAAAAAAAAAGTCTTTAAGGAATGAAAGGGCCAGATTCCATATTTCATCTAAGATGTGTGCAATGCCGTGGGTACATACATGGCATAAGTGGTCCATTGCTTAAGTGTGCTTTGAAAAAGTCAGGAGGAAATAGAATCCAAGTTTAAGCCCTTTATTAGGGAAGGCAGAGTCTAGAATATGAGAGGTTATAGCAAAGTTTATTTGGACTGCATGTCCCAAAAAGTATAGTTGCCAGTAGGGGTGCACATTTATGCAAGGCATAATCCTACTGTGATTTTAAAGGGAACCTGTCACCAGAATTTCACCTATTGAATCCCTCACTGGCCGCTGCTATCAAAAGTTCATTGCCGTTATCCCCTCTCCTAAACTCCTCCTCCAACTGTAAATAATGGTCTGCAAACATTTTGCCCCTTTTATCGTAATAATCTGGTGTCCCTTTGTGCGCGCACCCCAGAAGAGGACATCCATGCACAAGCGTGGGATTTTGTGTGCTGTTTAAAGGTGAGGAGCTGTCAATCAAAAGTAAAGAGGTGGGTAAACTCGGAAAGACTTGAGGAATAAAGATTTTACTCTTTTAAAATGAAGATTTGACTCTTTTATGCTCATTAGCATACGGTGTGGGGACACTAAAAAGCTGAATACTAAAGCTACAGAGCCAACTAAGAAGACAATTGTAGGTTATAAAGAAATTATTTTTCACCCACTACCACCAGGTATTGCTGGTTTAATAGGTGAAATGCTGGTGACATTTTCCCTTTAACCACTTCCCGACATTTGACGTATCCATACGCCAAAGTTGGGTAGGGGAAGTATGGAGCCGACACTTCAGATTAACGAAGTTTAATGCCTATATACGATATACTGCAATACATTAGTATTTTTCCCATTTTCCCCCTAGAGCATAGTAAAAAAATAAATAAATATAATTGGTATTGCCACATCCGTATAAGTCTGAACTATTACAATATATCATTATTTAACCCGCACGGTGAATGTCGTAAAAAAAATTAATTGTAAACGCCAGAATCTCTATTTTTTGGTCACCTAATCTCCCACAAAAAATGAAATAAAAAGTGATCAAACCGTTGCATGTACACAAAAATTGTTTTATTAAAAACCACAGCTTATCCTGCAACAAATAAGCCCTCATACCACTTAATCGACGGAAAAATAAAAAAGTTATGGCTCTCGGAATTTGGCGACACAAAATACATTTTCTTTTTTACACTTAGGTTTTTACTTGTAAAAGTAGTAAAATATAAAAATAACTATATATATTTGGTATCGCTATAATAGTACTGACCCATAGAATAAAATTAATATGTTGTTTTAATTGCACAGTGAATTCCGTAAAAACGGCGCGCAAAAAACCATGGAGGAATTGCTGTTTTTTTTTCATTTTCCACCCCAGAAATAATTTTTTTCCCATTTCCTAGTACATTATATGTCAAAACAAATGTTACTACAAAAAACAACTCGTCTCGCAAAAATCAAGCCCTCATAGGACTATATCGACGGAAAAATAAGGACGTTATGGCTTTTGGAAGGTGGGGAGGAAAAAATGAAAATCTGAAAATGGGCTGCGGCTGGAAGGGGTTAAACTAGTACTTAAAGGGAAGGTGTCATGAAATTGTTTTTATCATATTGCTTTTAATATGATATTAACATAAATGTTATTTATTTGTGTTCTCATGTTCTACTTTTTACTGTATTATTACTTTTACTTCTTTTTGGGGGCTGCCATTTTTTTTTCATCTCTGTATGTGTCGATTAACGACACATACTGAGATGGAATATGGCACATACAACCCATAGAGAATGTGAACGGGAGCCGTTCGATTCTCTGAAGCGTACGCCATCTGTGTGGGAACGGCGCATTCGCCACTCCCACACAGACCAAAACGAAGCTCGTTCGCAGAGCGAATTCCGGCGCCATTTTCATGTGGACCGGAAGCCGCTGCCAGACAGTAAGATGACGATTTCCGGCCATATGTTCAAGGAAGCGAAGGCGCAAGGAATAGGAGCAGAGGTGGCGGCGGCGGCAGAAGGTAATTTATGTTCTTGTATGTGATGTGTGTATTATGTGCGTGTATGTTCGTGTTATACTGTCTGCTAAGCCCTGTATCTAATCCTCCTACACACTGCAGTCGCCCAGAAAATGGCGGCACACAGTGTAGGAGGTTTGAAGATTCAAACCCCTCCTTCTCCTGGCACTAGCCAGAAGAAGGGAGGGGAGATTGTGTGAGGACACTAGAGGAGAGTGTGTCCACCCCAAATTTGCAGCATAAATCAATGAAGTTACTTTACCACATTGACCATGCTGCAATTAGGGGAACTGCTCCCTCTAGTGACCAGCACATGGAAATTTTATAAATTAGAATCTTATTTATAATATTTCCTGACTTGTGAAAAAAGAAAAAAAATGAAAACAATGTGTAATCACTCAAATAATAATTGTTTAACAAAAAAAAAAACCTATTTCTAGCGACACATTCCCTTTAAAGTGGAAGACCTTCTTCTGAGGAGAAAAAAAATCTAAGCATGTCAAATACATTTTCCATTGTCTTTGAATTCTAAATGGTGGTCATATTGGTTAAATTTTCTCTGCGTCTACGGCTGGCAATAGTTTCATGGCCGCCGCAAGAATAATTTCTTATCTAGTAAACTCATGATGTTCCCAAATTCAATGTGTATGTTCTTCAAAGTCAGATAATACACTCTGCCATCTGATATTTACATTTTAGCCTCAGGACTGGACTTGACCCTTTTACTAGGTTCCTTCAGCACTGCCACTGACCCTTCTTTATAATAATACTCGACTGTACTAAATCTCACATGTTTCGCTTGTGATTTTCAGACATATTCATGATTCATATACCTTGACATGCGGCAGTCATATGCTTTACAATGGTCAGTATGACAACTCGTAGGACTTTATTTAGTTAGGTAAAGTGCAGGTTTGCCCTTGCGCAACATAGAAAAACATATTACGTAATTACAAAGAAATTAGTAACCTACTATACAGAGAAATTACTTGATTCCGGCATCCATAAATTTGTTTCCGGCACAGAACAAGAAAGTGAATCAGGAATTTCAGTATATTTACACAATTAGAATTGCTCCATTTAGCACTTTGATGAGGCCTCTTTCAGACAGGCGTATTGTACCTGTGTTTGATTGTTCAAATTCCATATGTAACACCCAGAGCCCCCCAGAGTTTGACTGAACTAAACTTTCAGCATGCTAGATCCATAGAAGTGTGGTTCAGTAGTATCACCAGGAGTCAGGGTGTTACATCTGGAATATGAACAGTTAAACATGGGTTGTTTTAGCTATCTAACCACAGTATGTATTATAAAATTTTCTGATGCGATTTACTTTTCGTGAGATTGTCAATTTCTCTCCTCTATATAAAAAGGTGCAGTAATATAAACAGCACATGTACATGGATACATAAGAAAGTATTTAGTGAAGGGGATAAAAAATAATGTCATATAATACACACCATTTAGCTTTAACGTTAAAACCACTTGACTAATATTGTGTAGGTCCTCCTCATGCTGACCCATTGAGGCATGGAATCCACAAGAAGATGTCCTGTAGTATCTTGCACCAAGACATTAGCAGGAGATTGTTTAAGTCCTGTAAGTTGTGAGATGGGGCCTCCATGGATCATGTTTGTTTTTCCTGCACATCCCAAAGATGCTCGATCATATTGAGATCTGGGGAATTTGAAGGCCAAGTCAACACCTTGAACTCTATGTCATGTTCCTCAAACCATTGCTTAACAATTTTTGCAGTGTGGCTGTGCGCATTGTCCTACTGAAAGAGGCCAACGTCTTTAGGGAAAACCATTGCCATGAAGAGATGAACTTGGTCTGCAACAACGTATAGGTAGTTGGTACGTGTCATAGTAACATCCACATGAATTGTTTGCTTTATTCCCATAGTGCATCCTGGTGCCATCACTTCCCCAGGTAAGAAAAGCACACGGACATGGCCGCCCACATGATGTAAAAGAAAACATGTTTCATCAGACCAAACCATCTTCTTCCATTGCTCTATGGTTCAGAACTAATGCTCATGTGCCCATTGTAGGCGCTTTCGGCAGTGGATAGTGGAAGTCGGTTCAAGACTCTGACTTCATCACTGATGTAGCTGGTAACATGGCGATACGCGAGGGTTCCTCTCAATCTCATGGAGTCAGAGTCTTGAACCAAGCCCCCTGCTTTTGGACAAAATAATATCTTTTGTGAGATCATATATTATGTTGTATCTACCTCTGTTTGCTCACCTCATATTACATGGATGTGGTTATTGTTTTGAGCTTTCAGATTGTTTAAGGGGATTAGCCGTCCATATATACTTGTTTCAGGATACGTGGGCTCACATTTGCTCTCAAGATGGTTCATGACCTATAACCATCTGTGTTTCTTTCTCCGTGAGCGATTTGTCCTTGTGGCGAATTTGGGTCCAAGACTTGGGTCCGGCACATTGTACTGCATTTTTAAATGTTCTTAAATTTTGTTTGTTTTAGTACAAATACATTTTTTTTTGGTACTAATAGAAACTACAAATTGTTCCGCTAAATATAGGTCCTCATTTAGCTATATCGGCGGGAAAATAAAAAAGTTATGCCTCTTAAAATGTGGTGACACAAAAATAAAAATATTTGTAAAACGTGTTTTTATTGTGCAAAAATAGTAAAACATAAAAAAAAAATATACATTTGGTATTGCTGTAATCGTAACAAAGTTCTGAATAAAGTTAGTATGTTATTAATACCGCATGGTAAACAGTGTAAATTTAAGAGGAAAAAAGGCAAAATTTCTGTTTTTTGTTCCATTACCCAATCAATAAGTTATATGTACCCCAACATGGTGCCATTAAAAAAAATACAACTTGTCACGCAAAAAAACAAGTCCTCATACTGTTATTACTCTTTGAATGCGACAATGGAAAAACAAAAAAATATAGCTTGTTCATTAAGGCCTGAAATAGGCTGGTCACTAAGGGGTTAAAATTGCTACTAATAAAATGACGACAGCATCCAGTCTTAGTCTTTGTCTTATTTCCATTGGCGTTTAAAAAAATAAAGCTGAATGCTTATTGGTTTCTGAGAACAAGGCTTTTTTCCCTAGTGAGACATTTAGTCATTGTGTAACCATTCTGAGTTGTATTTTCTACTAAGGCCAATAATCATTATTTACATTTCATTTGCATATATTTTCTACTGAAAATGCTGTGCCCTGTATCCGGCTCAGCAATAGTAATAACAATAGTAATAATTATAATAATGTTTCATTCCCCAGCAATTTGCTAATTAGTTTTTCTGGTAATATTATTAAAGAGCATTTATTTGGTTTCCAGGAAAATTAATTAAATTGTAGAACTTAGTAAAGCCAAAGGGAGAAAGTGCAGTTCAATACAGTACGCTTCTAATTCTACGTCAGTGCAGCAAGAACCCGCTTTATTCAGGCAGGTGCGAAGCGTAACTGAGCAGAATCCATTTCTCAGCTCTGTGACAGAAACTTATCTTGTAATGCTAAAAGGAAAGTCTGTTGATTTTCCCATTCACTATTTACTATGACAAAGCTAGTTATAGAGTAGTTCTCTGTGAAATAAAAAATGACCACTAAATATTTGTCGCTGAATCGTATTGTCAAGGTACGAAAAGTTCCTTAGCTGACCAGATCAGGAATCATAAAAAGTGACATCAGAGGTAATGCCCTGTTCGAATCAATTATTTTCTATTTTTTTTTTTAATGTTTAGCGTGTACACAGTATTAGTAAATCTGCCCTATTATGTATAACAAGAAGCTATAAAGGTCCATAGGGAAAATTTAAATGGGGCCCCAATGCAGTATAGCCAATATTAGCAGTAAGTGCATTCAAAAAATGTGTTTTTAGTCATCTTGAACATTTCTTCTCCCCTTTATCTTTCTCAGTGTGCGGCATTTCATTATCAACTTTCTTCACTCCTTCACACTCGCCACATGCATCATTCATAAAGTTCACAAACTACCCTCCATCTTCTAAACTCCTTAAACAGTGGCTACGGGCCCCCATCAGCGGCTGGGCACCAAAGCGACTGCCATGGTTGCTGTCTTGGCACTGACACCCATAGATATCTCAAGTCTATGGGCAAAGGAGATATCAATAAGTTCTGCCCTACTCCTTCCTGCAGGATAAGCCACAGTACATGTGGTACCTATTTGTATGTTTGAGTAAAGTATTCAGTAAGGATTTCCACTCAAAATAGCCGTAATTCAGAAAATCTAAGGTTAGAGAGATAGCAAACTTGGTAGCTGTATTTCTTTTACTTGCTGAGATATTTTTTATATTTTGCAGGGGCCATTTTAACAAAAGTGACGACAGTCATAGTGGTGTCATCTTTGAATTAGCTTGTCAGAAATTGATGGTGAATCTGTCTCTTTGTTAGGCCTCATTCCCAATTCAGTTATTTTATTCAGGGTGTTATCCGTTTTTTTGAACTGATAGCACGCTGACACATTCATTTCTATGGGGCCATGCACACTTCTGTTGTTTTGACGGTTCCGTTCGTCCGTTCCGTCAAAAGTAGTGCATGTCCTACTGTTGTCCGTCGTTCAGTGACTGTGGGGCCCATTAAAGTCTATTGGTTCGTCAAAAAAACAGACGGCACATGGAAGGCATCCGTGCGCCGTCCGTTTTTCATGGATCCGTTGCTAAGCAACCCCTGGGTGTGCCAAAGTTCCCTGCATTCAATACACAAGATGGAATTTAACGGAGCATTTAAAACAGAAGACAAACAGAAGCACAGCATCCGTTTATAACGGAACAACGGAACGGACATGGAGTGACAACGGAAACCACACGGATGTCACAACGGACACACGGATCCGTTTTAAACGGACGTGAAAATGGTGAAGGATGTGGGCCTGAGGCCCTACAGATTGAACCTGCTGACAAAATAGAAGTTGAAGATCAATTTCTAGTGTCACTTTTGCAAAAATGGTCGCCACAAAAATCTCTCGTTGACAATATCTCTGTCGGTAAAAGAAACATAATTACCAAACTTTGGCCATCAATCTAACATCTGATTTACTAACATATGGCAAATTTTACATTTTGGGTGAAAACCCTCTTTAAGTACTTGTGGCAATGGTAGACCACTATTGTACAGGAAACGTTGGAGTAGGATGTACTTTTTATCTGCTATTAGAGCAGGCACCATGGATGTCCAGAGTATGATGTTTGCTGAGGCTTCCTGGACATCAGCATTTCTTGCACATTTAGGATAATTGACTACACCAGTCTTTCATACACCAGTCTTGCATACACCAGTCTTTCATACACGAGTCTTGCATACACCAGTCTTTCATACACCAGTCTTTCATACACCAGTCTTTCATACACCAGTCTTGCATACACCAGTCTTGCATACACCAGTCTTGCATACACCAGTCTTGCATACACCAGTCTTGCATACACCAGTCTTGCATACACCAGTCTTGCATACACCAGTCTTTCATACACCAGTCTTGCATACACCAGTCTTTCATACACCAGTCTTTCATACACCAGTCTTTCATACACCAGTCTTGCATACACCAGTCTTGCATACACCAGTCTTGCATACACCAGTCTTGCATACACCAGTCTTGCATACACCAGTCTTGCATACACCAGTCTTTCATACACCAGTCTTGCATACACCAGTCTTGCATACACCAGTCTTTCATACACCAGTCTTTCATACACCAGTCTTTCATACACCAGTCTTGCATACACCAGTCTTTCATACACCAGTCTTGACTTTCTGCTCTGCCTGCCTCTTAATAAATCTGTTGCATTCCTCTGCTGCCTGTGCGCCACAATTGTGGTGCAACAATTATTCTATAAGTAATAGAACTTGTAGACCCTGTTAAATAGGCATATGGGTGCAACGTGCTATAAGAGACGCCCTCCAATGTCTCTAATTAACGTAGTATATAGAAACGCATGAGCCAAAAATAATCAGTAATTTTTTTTTTTTTTGCAAAATATATTTGATTCATCGGAAAGACTTGTGTCAGAATACTCTCTTGATCGAATATATATAAAAAAGTGATATCACCCAATGTGCCATAGTCCATTAGAGGATCCGGTTGGGAAAGCTTTGGAAAGGGGACGTCACTTCGCACTGGGTGTTATGAGACACCGACCAACCCTCCACGTGTAGTCTCTGCTGCTGGTTCTGGAAGAGAGAGACCGAAAAAACCAACCGGATCCTCTAATGGACTATGGTACATTGGGTGAAATCACTTTGCTCCAGCAACGAGGTGACATCTAAATTTTTGTTTATCTGATGGGGTCTATGGGCCCCTTAGCTGTTATGTCCCAGAGCAGCCACTATGGTGAAATCTTTCTCCTTATTAATAGCCTACAGTATATACTGTTCATAATAAAGGTGGTATTCTTTCCAAAATGTCTTTGTTATTATTACTTATTTCCAAATATCCATTGACAATGGATCCAGAGAATCAGGGAAGCAGAATTGAGTCAAATTTGTTTATTTTATGATACGCATCCAACTTTAACTCTGAAATCCATAGGGGGTAAAGATTTTAGTTTACTGTAAAGTAATTTGTCACGCTGCAATTGTGTCAACTATAACAGTGCTGCACATATGAAGACACCATGGATCTGAACGGATTACTGCTCATAATCAAAGTCATAAGTTATAGAAGTCAATAGTTTACAGCTTCCCAGGCTATTACCCAGAAACACACTGAACTGACTGGTTCCTGAATTGTACATCATTATCATATTTAATGTACACTGGTCTAGAATTTTTATTACCTTTAAGACAAAAAAAGTACTTAAAATTTTAGACATTTTCCATTCAACTGTACATTAGATACAGACATGTATTTATAATCACGAACGCAAGCTCTGTAAATAGTCTTGATTAAAAATATCCTTTAATTGTGTGTCTACAGCTCCTATGCAGACTTATGTATGTTCATAATTACGGACTACGAACAAACCTTGTGTATGATCTGATCCTGTAATCATGTGTTACTCCCTTCCATTGACCCTTCTTCTGCTGTCCGTAGGTTATCAACAAGAGGTGGCAGGGTTAGACGATATATACTAATATGTTGGCGCTATATAGATAAATAAAACTCAGGGACCACAGCTACAAGCGCTCCAGGATTTGTTTCTATGAACTAGGAATTCTTGCAAAACCCTTTTATTCACTGATAATACATTTAGCTTTGCTGCGATGCAGTGAAATGATTCATGTAACATGATGATACAAGTTATTGAGGTGTTACATATTTATTTATAAGATGTGCGGATGGATCACAGCATTCTAGTATGACTGGCTATGGTTACATGCTGAGCTATGTAGCATTTATCCTCATAATACACAAGTTAATGTGTGAATAAATAGCAATTTCATGCATGGTAAGTAAGTAAATATATATTTTCTTTTTGAATTGGGAAAACTGTTCCGCTTGTATTTTATTTATGTGAGAGACAGAGGTAACAAATGCAGAATGCATTATTATAACTGGATGATAACAAATCCCTTTCTGTCTTTCAGACTACATCTACGTAGGTGGCATTCTGTATCTACTATCCTTTATAGTCAGTATTCATGAGTAACAGTTACATGAAGGACAGTGCATATTGTATAGCCTGTGGTGCAGTAATGGATTTAGCATTCTTATTAAAGACCTTTTATGACCCCATTAGATGCTACCTACAGGTGATAATACAGATATAGCAGTATCAGTAGTCTTTTTGACATCTGTAGGAGACTAAACATGTTATTTCTCATGGTGTCCAATATAAATAACCCTTTTTATTGGCTTTGTGCAATTATAGTGACAATAATATAGTTATTTTTATAGCATTGTACGATTTCAGTATATGTAGTGTTTAGGCTGGGGCAAATCAACAACATTCGTATGAGCTGCAGTAAAATTTTGTAGCTACCACAACCGGGCTACCTCAAGAAGGGACATGATTAACTTGTATAAATATATGAATGGCCCATACAAAAAATATGAAAACCTGCTCCATGTAAAATCCCTCAAAAGACAAGGGGGCACTTCCTCCGTCTGGAGAATAAAAGGTTCAATCTGCAGAGGCGACAAGCCTTCTTTACTGTGAGAACTGTGAATCTATGGCATAGCCTACCGCAGGAGCTGTCACAGCAGGGACAGTAGATAACTTTAAAAAAAGGCTTAGATAGTTTTTCGTTCTCAGAAATTATCTTCTTCAATGTCAATGTATGGAATCAATAGGGGTAAAACAAAGTTCTATAGTTTCTCCCATCCCTTTCCTTTCTCCCATCTCTTGGTTGGACTTGATGAACATATGTCTTTTTTTAACCATACTACGTAACTATGTATGTGACGCAACCTCAATGCTATCCCAGGGTAAACAAGGCCACAATGACATTGAGGTTCCAGTAATCCCACATCGGGTGAGATCAAATGCTACTGTGTAGTTCCAACCGTAAGTAAACCTGCCACAAAGACAGGATAACTTTAGATAAAAACCATCAAAGCTGAATAAATGGATGCAATTGTGCCCACTAAATGCAACCATCCCTTTCCCCCGAGTGATAATTAGGGGGCAGATGCATATTCCATTCTCCCTCCTTGGATTCACCAATGCCATAGAAACTGGAACTACTGTGAAGACTTTCAGCTTTGCAAAACGCAGATAGGAGGAATATAGTTGGCAAAATATCTTACAGTACCTGGATGGGCACTCTATTGTGTGTGGGTATCTAAGCCCTACTCCATAGTTTCAAGTTATTAGGTCATCTATTATGTAAAGGGCCATATCCCATGAAATCAAATCACCTATATCCCTACATAAATTTTCAGTACAGGATGTCTCTTCCTTTCAATAATGATTACATACCTATGTCCAACTTCCATGTACATGCCTAGAAAATATATAAAAATGAATACATGTAAAGTCCACGGGTATTTTTAGGCATTTGCATCATTCATAGACAATGAATTTTCTGGTTTTATGCAAATAAAACTCATTGTATAATAAAAATGATGCAACTTTCTAATATACTGTAAGGGAGTTGCATTAGCAATGAACAGTTTAAAAAGCAATCCAGAGTTGCATTTTTTTTCCCTCCCTCCTTCCTATATTATGTGTGAGTGCTAACGTGCGGGCTCCTGAGCCTGCTTCTCCAAGGGTGGGGGGTGGGTAGTGGCGAATGGCATGTTTAATGTTTCTGTTTTGTAATTTGTTACTCTAAATAATCTAAAGTAAAATGCGTTACATTTTTCAAGAGGCACATTTATACATATGATAAAGGTAAAAATTACACATGAATGTAGAAGTGTCAGGGTATGTTCACACGGCCAAATTTCAGACGTACACGAGGCGTATTTTGCCTCGTTTTACGTCTGAAAATAGGGCTACAATACGTCGGCAAACATCTGCCCATTCATTTGAATGGGTTTGCCGACGTACTGTGCAGACGACCTGTTATTTACGCGTCGTCGTTTGACAGCTGTCAAACGATGACGCGTAAAAATACAGCCTCGTCAAAAGAAGTGCAGGACACTTCTTTGGACGTTTTTGGAGCTGTTTTCTCATAGACTCCAATGAAAATAGCTCCAAAAACGGACGTAAAAAACGCAGCGAAAACGGCGTGAAAACGCCGCGAAAAATGCGAGTTGGTAAAAAAACGTCTGAAAAGCAGGGTCTGTTTTCCCTTGAAAACAGCTCTGGATTTTCAGACGTTTTTGTTGACTACGTGTGAACATAAATACCCTCAAATAGTCTGCCAATAGTGCAGTTCCTCAAATTAAACTACATATAAACAAAGTATCATTGGGATATCAAAAGCATAGTGCCTTACCCATGAAAGGAGTGAAGTCAAGTGGCTCAGAGAAGCGCCCCGACATGCGTTTCGCGTATAGCTTTATCAAGGGGTTCACATATATATATAGGAAATTTTAAATAAGAAACTCAAAATGGATTTTTTTGCTGTCCCGGAAAGCAGCCCCTTCATTGAAATGCATGAAAGGATAAATCACATCCTTTTCCAAGGAACAGCTTATTTTAGCATTTCAATACTAAGTGGCAGCTGGATTATGGAAGTCATGTGATCCTCTGATAGAATAGATGCCAGAATTTCTATTTTCATTGTCTGTGGTCCTGTTAATATTTGCATACTCACAGGTATTCTAACAATAAAAAATCTAAGCAACTTCTTCAGTAAAAAATGCATTGGCATATATAATTATTAGGCCAAAGTTCATGAGCTGCATTTCTTTAGTTGAAGACATAATTGAAGGTGTGAAGTTTCTTTTTGGGTGGAGTAATTGGAAAATTGGGTAAATATTAAGAAGCAGCTTCTATCGGGTTGATTCCAACTAGGTCGTCATCAGTATGGAGTTGTAAAGCAGCAATGTCATATTCTTTACTATTATGCGATTCCTGAGTATGTTTCCATTAGATGACAGTAATAACTGCGCCATGTGATTTTTTTTTTTAAAGTAAATGAGAAATGAGTAAGGAATTTGTAAAATGTGCTACCAAAAAGGCCTGATGAAGTAAGCCTATCCACAGGATAGGTCATCAATATAAGATCTATGGGGGTCCGAGACCCGGCCCTGCACCAATCAACTTTTCCGGCTGCCTCCAGGAACCAGGTGTTATGCAGTGTTCAGTGCCGGAAGCAGTTTGTTCTGTATACTGCATAGTGGCCGTGCTGCAGAACTGCAATCCTGCTCCTTTTCACTTGAATAGTAGCAGGCTGCAGTGTTGCAGTATGACCGCTATACAGTGGTCGGAGCCATCTGCTTCCGGCACCAACCACTGCAAAACTTCCGTGCCGGAGCCAGCTGGTACAGCTGATCTGTGCAGGGTGCGGGTGTCAGACCCCCATCGATCATTTACTGATGACCTATCTTGTGCCCAGACAACCCCTATAGATCTGTAACAAATGAGCTGCAATTTTGCATGTGTTAAATACAGACTTTGCTGCGGATTTTGCTATAGATTTCATATTTTGCTTTAATAGTCCTGTGCAAAAATTCTAGAAGAAATTTGCTTTGTACAGAGCATGCTGCGGATTGGAAAATGCAAGCATGCCCTAAAATCTGCACTTTTTTTCTGCAGTGAGTGCTAATGTGGTGAATCTGTAACAAATATGCCACATGTAAATTTAGTCTAAGACTCCCTAAAAACTTCCTGTTCACAAGCGATTAAGGCTAGAGGGCCTGCCCCAGTCACAGGTTCTTATTAAGAATTGTATTATAATAAAAATAAATTTATAACATTTAAACTTCAAACTACAGTAAGGGTATGTTCACACGGCGGGGGTCCGTAATGGCTGAAATTACGGGGATGTTTCAGCCTGAAAACATCCCCGTAAATTCAGCCGTACCGGCATGTGCAGGCGCTTGAACGCCGCGTCAATTACGGCCGTAATTAGCGCTGCTATTCATTGGAGTCAATGAATAGCGGCTCCAAATACGGCCAAAGAAGTGACAGGTCACTTCTTCTACGCGGGCGTCTATTTACGCGCCGTCATTTGACAGCGGCGCGTAAATATACGCCTCGTGTGAACAGACAAACGTCTGCCCATTGCTTTCAATGGGCAGATGTTTGTCAGCGCTATTGAGGCGCTATTTTCAGACGTAATTCGGGGCAAAAACGCCCGAATTACGTCCGTAAATAGGCCGTGTGCACATACCCTAACACTGTAAAATGACAAGTCCTGCAACTATCTAATATACTTTGTGATTCACTTTCTCAACATTTTCAAGAACTTTGTTTTGCTATCAGTGAATAAAAATATTCTTGTTTACATCCAGTGTCTAAAAACCAATACAGACCTAGGCCTTATTCATACTGATGTGATCAGTCTGTGAGATACAGGCCGTATTTCAGCCGCATTGTCTGGACCGAACACAGTTCAGGGAGCCGTACTCCTAGCATCATAGTCATCCATGATGCTGTAAGTCACTGCATACCCGCGGGACTGCCGTCCCGTATTGAAAACATGATTGCAGTATGGGACAGTATTTCCGTGAGGATGCAGTGACACCCAGCATCGTCCTTAACTATGACGCTAGGTGTAAGCCTCCCTGAACTGTGTTCGGTCCCGGAAATGCGGCCGAAATGCGTTCCATAAGAACACCCGTAAGAAGGCCTTAGTTTTGCTCTCCATTTAAAGGGGATTACAATTGTATCAAGTCTAGGCAATGCTGTGTGAACTAAATACATTAGCAGTTGCACAAATCTCTCTGATACATTTAGCAAACATTGTAGTAAACTCAAACTGGAGTCCAGGGATTTAGCTCACAGAGGTTTTCTTAGACTGGATATAATTGTAATTGTGGCAATTTTGTTGTTTCACGATTCATTTCAATTTTAGTATTCCCTTTTATAGATTTGTGATTACATTTTCTTTCTCCTTGCATAAATTATTGGTAGCCATCATACTATGACTAAGTGGAACATTCTAAAGGGTAAAATTTAGCCTATCTGTACTTGACACTTTGATAATGATGAGACCTTAAAGCCCCTTAAAATCCCCTTAATTTAAATCCCAATTCAAATCATTCTTATTTATTCCTATAGCACATTATGTACTTGTTATTCACTTGTCACTAGTTATATTTATTAGAAGTGATTGTTGGTTTTTGTCCCATATATTTTGCCAGGAGTAAAATAAGCAAGTGATGTTTTTTATGTATATCTCATAAATGTCATGACATGTCTCAAAGCTATCATCTGGGAAATAAATCAATAGCTTGGTTCAATAAAGACAAGCTTGAGTTTTAGCGGAAGGGACAGTAAAATTATAAATACAAGATTAGAAGTTGCCTATTGTAGAGCATAAAGCAGTTTTATCTTTTATTTTATCTGAAATTGATATAGCCAAATACAATGTAACATTTCAGATCATACCATTTATTATAAAATCAATGCAATGTTCCTGCAACTCTGGTTTATCAGGCACCAATGAAACATATCAATACTAAACAAGATAATATGATTTTCTTTTCAAAAATAATACAAATCTGTGTTAAAAAAATGAGTACATTTCTTTAAAGAGGCTCTGTCGCCAGATTATAAGTGCCCTATCTCCTACATAATCTGATCGGTGCTGTAATGTAGATAACAGCAGTGGTTTTTATTTTGAAAAACGATCATTTTTGAGCAAGTTAAGAGCAATTTTAGATTTAAAGAGGCTCTGTCACCAGATTTTGCAACCCCTATCTGCTATTGCAGCAGATAGGCGCTGCAATGTAGATTACAGTAACGTTTTTATTTTTAAAAAACGAGCATTTTTGGCCAAGTTATGACCATTTTCGTATTTATGCAAATGAGGCTTGCAAAAGTACAACTGGGCGTGTTGAAAAGTAAAAGTACAACTGGGCGTGTATTATGTGCGTACATCGGGGCGTGTTTACTACTTTTTCTAGCTGGGCGTTCTGATGAGAAGTATCATCCAGTTCTCTTCAGAACGCCCAGCTTCTGGCAGTGCAGACACAGCCGTGTTCTCAAGAGATCACGCTGTGTCGTCACTCACAGGTCCTGCATCGTGTCAGACGAGCGAGGACACATCGGCACCAGAGGCTACAGATGATTCTGCAGCAGCATCGGCGTTTGCAGGTAAGTCGATGTAGCTACTTACCTGCAAATGCTGATGCTGCTGCAGAATCAACTGTAGCCTCTGGTGCCGACACGATGCAGGACCTGTGAGTGACGTCACAGATCTGCACTACCAGAAGCTGGGCGTTCTGAAGAGAAGTGGATGATACTTCTCATCAGAACGCCCAGCTAGTAAAAGTAGTAAACACGCCCCGATGTACGCACATAATACACGCCCAGTTGTACTTTTACTTTTCAACACGCCCAGTTGTACTTTTGCAAGCCTCATTTGCATAAATACGAAAATGGTCATAACTTGGCCAAAAATGCTCGTTTTTAAAAAATAAAAACGTTACTGTAATCTACATTGCAGCGCCGATCTGCTGCAATAGCAGATAGGGGTTGCAAAATCTGGTGACAGAGCCTCTTTAAGCTAATTAGTTTCTTAATATACAACTGGGCGTGTTTTTACTTTTGACCAAGTGGGTGTTGTACAGAGGAGTGTATGAGGCTGACCAATCAGTGACCAACCGCATCATACACTTCTCATTGTTCCAGCCCAGCTTCTTTCACTGCACAATCACACTGTGCTGTGGATCATGCTGGGCTGGAACAATGAGAAGTGTATGAGGCTGATTGCTCACTGATTGGTCAGCGTCATACACTTCTTTACAACACCCACTTGGTCAAAACTAAAATTGCTCATATTTTGCTCAAAAATGATTGTTTTTCAAAATAAAAACCACTGCTGTTATCTACATTACAGCGCCGATCAGATTATGTAGGAGATAGGGCACTTATAATCTGGTGACAGAGCCTCTTTAAAGTTACAAAATACAACTTGATAAAATGTTTTCTCTTGGTAGTTAAGCTAATTTGATCAGCAGATTGGTCTGGTAAGTCATCACACACAATCTGGTGTAATTGTTTGGCAATCAGAAGTGGTTTCAGACTTAATGTAGACAACAATGGCCCACCATGGGAAAAAAAAGTCTAAAGACTTTAGAAAAAATATATTTAATTGCACAAAAGAGGACAATGGTACATTAACAAAAGCAAATCACTGTATTTTAATTTGGAACACAGCAGCAAATGTAATACAGAAATTAAAAAAATATGGTCTTATGACAGGCTCCCCGAAACATTCAGGCTGTCGCCGTAAGCAAAATAATTGCTCAAGCAAGTGTCTTAGAGCTTGAAAATGCTGTGGCAAGCCAAACTGGAATGACTTTTTCATTGCACACAGTGAGACGCATCCTGCATAGAATGATTATCATCCATGTAGAAAGACTGCTAAGTCCAAAGCACAAGACAGCAGTTTATATTTTGCCAAAGCTTATATTGTTAAGGATCAAAACTTTTGGGATTCCCTACTCTGGTCTGATGAGACCGAATCTTTTATGGATTTCATAGCATTCTAAATTTTTGGTGTCACAAGAGGGAGGAGTACGTGCTTGGTCCCCATAAGTAGTACTACAATGGTAAAGCTCTTTTATGCGGATGTATTCATGCTAAAAATGGGGGGAATTGCACATTATCAATGGCATCATGTATTCCCAAATGTATTGTAAAATTTTAAATGAAAAGATGCTAACCTCTTTAGACGTCCTGGGTCATCGAACACTTTTTCAACATGACAAGGATTCCAAACATTCTTCCAAGGCCACTGCAGAATTCTTAAGGAATTTTGAAGATACATGATCAGCAGCACTCGCCATCAAGCATAAGGGCACTCACAGTTCATCTATCAGGAATGGAATAGGAAACAGAACAAAGTTGCCTATTTTTTTTTATTCAGTTATTAAAAGGGTTGTTCGAAAGTTTTATAAGTTAAACTAAGTTAAGTAAATAGCATAAATTAAAAAAAACAAAGGTTATTCACCTGTTAAATCCCTCAACACTTTAGTGACAATGGTCAAAGGTAAAAGTAAGAATAAAATAACTTTAAACAGGGAAGCTTTCAAACCTAAATTATCTTTTTTTTTTTTCTTTTTAGGAGTGCAAAGGAAACCCTGTTAATTGGGGGGGGGGGACTACTGGTGTAGGTTTGCATTATTACTGGAGATGAGGGCATAAAAGTGCACATTATTAGTGAGTGGGGCATAACGTGTACATTATTTATTACTAAGTGGGGCATTATTACTGATTGGGAGTACAAAAAGGGTCATTGGTGAGTGGGGGCATAAAAAGGGAGCATTATTACTGAATGGTGCATAAAAGAAGGCATTATTACTGAGAGTAGGCATTAAATGGATCGTTATTACTTAGTGGGAGCATTGAAAAGGTCAATATTACTGATTTTAGGGCACAAAGGGGGCACTTACTGTTTGGGAAGAGCACAGGAGCACTATTACTTGGTGGGGCCTAAAGAGGACACTTTACTGTGTGGGGGAACTAAAAGTGGCACTTACTGTGTGGGGCACCATTACTGTGTGGGGCACCAATGATTGCATTTTTACCGTCTGGGTCACCACTAAATATAAGGAGTTTGTGTTGAGGTGGGGAGTGTGCTGGAAAAGAAGCAGTCAAAGATACCGGTGTGTCAAATTCTGCAGAGACAAGTCATGGCCGGGAGATGTCGTCATGGCGGTCTTGATCAGATAAAGAAGAAAAGGGGAAGTAAACGTCTTTAATCAGAAAAGACGGTCTGGTAAGAAGTTACTAGATGTAACTGTACTGTTATCACTTATATGATCTACAGAGCACCTGTTCTTTACCACTATGTGGTCACGGTGTTAATATTGGTCTTTGTACAGTGTGTTTTTTTCAGTAACATTATGGAGGTATTATATAGTCACTAAAAACACTAGGGGTAAAATATGGTCATGGTCTGGTAGGTATTATTTTACATTACTGGAAAGGAGTCTGAGAAACCACTGAGATCCAGTTTGGGAATCTCTTTGGGAAGGGATTTTTTTAAACTTATTTTTTAATAAAAAGATCAATCAGTATGTTCGGTGCAACTTTATAATTAGTTTTTATTAAAAATTATTTTTACTTTTTGAGATGCATAGAGAGCAGCTGTATCGTTCGCTAAGACCTGAATCCGTCAGTCCTGCGGACCTAACGGGTTCAGTATCAGTGGGTCCTACTGGATTTTCTGTATAAAGAATATAAAGCAGCTGTATCTCAAAAAGTAGAAATAATTTTTAATAAAAACTAATTATAAAGTTGCACAAAACACACTGACCTTTTTATTTAAAAAAACGCGTTTCAAAGTTGTACATAGCCTTTAAGAAATATTGTTTCAAAAGTGGTTTCCATACAGCTTACAGTACAGCTTGTGAGGATCTTTTATTTGGCAGATGTCCTACCAAGCCATCAATTCAAGTCATTCCAACTAGGAAAGAAATCAAGTTTTTTTTTAGTGTGTCATGCAGTTTTTTTGTTAAATTATTAACAAACTATAATATCAACCAAATGCATCGATGTTGGATGATAAGCATCAGGCGGCTGTGAAATTCTTCCACTTTAATTAAGATAGTGTGGACGGTTTCTTCTTTTTCTTCTCTGACAACGCTTGTAGCACATATGACCTTGTAGATGTTTTACAGAATAAAACTATTCTTTTGAATCTCGCTTCAGCAAATGTTTTCTTTTAATTGAGCATAGCAGAATGAGAATAGCGACATGGAATAAAATACCAACCAACAGCATGTCAAGTGGTTCCTATAGTCTCTCGAATAATGTGTTTCTAAAAGATATTGTCATAACCTATTCTATTCACTTTTGCTTTTACTGTGTGTAGGTGGGAAGGTAGGTGGCATTTGAGTGGCACTCCCACTTCTGTCACTCTTTGTCACTTGTTTTAATGATTTACTATCTACCTAAGTAAAATAGTATTCCTTGTATATGACATAATCTCTATCTATTATTGCTTTATAGCGAATAGCAAATAATGCATTCACATTGTGCTGAGTCAGTGGATAGACTGTTGAAAGGATCTCAAGTTCAGCAAATACAAAAAACACTTAAAGAAGAACTCCCATGAATTTTTTTATTTCTTTGCTGGTTTTTAATGGGCATCTTGCACATGTAAATGATTTGTATTTGCTCACCAAGAGTCTATTATACAAAACGCAGGCTCAGTTCGGCTTCCCCGTGCGGTCACATGATCTGTAAACTGGCTCGCTGAATTACACAGTGTCTTATGTGTGGACCGGAAGCCAGTTTCTCTATGTAAAAAATTCGCTCACAGCACGTGCATGCTTAGCGTGCACAAGCTCACACAGTGATGACAGCACATCTCCGCTCCACACTCCACCCTTCCTCTGCCTTATTTGTGCTTCATTTCTGCATTACTTATGTGATCTAATCGTATTCTACTTGTGCGTCACTGTGCCTTACTGTGCCTCATTGTGCCTCATTTTGTCCCATGTTTCTTGGGTGCTTTGCCTGAGTCACATATGTGCCTTAAGGGACACTATTGCAATATTGAACTTTGATGATACCACTGTCAGGTCCGTATTTCACACCTAATAACCACCTCTGTAAATTGAAAGCTGAAGGCATGCCTGGAGAGAAGTACACCACACAAATGTCTGAGGTACAGCTTCAATGTCAGCCAGGAGGAACTGAACTTTATTCAGAACAAAGAAACACACACAGAGAAGACACATGCCCCTCCCTATAGATGTGGGACTTGCTTAAATTCTATTCGCTCCCCAGCTATACGTTTTCTGTACATTCTTCTGCACACTCCTCTTTGCATTCCAGGGGGCGGTGTCTTCCATAGGTGTGTCCGACATGAACAAAGAACTTGTTATATGTATCAGTATATTACACAAAGAACTGAAATGTATATACATATATGTGAGGATAATATTTTTCAGACAATATACATAGTAATGATCCCTGACAGTCCCCCCTAAAAATATTATTACTCTATCCCTGAGTCTTGCCTTGCAACCTACCACTGACCACTCGAACCAGGCGGGTAGGGGTTTTGGATTTTTTTCACCAGCTTGAGACGAGCTACTCCTGATGAGTAACCCCCCTTTGTACCTGGACTTCCAAGGTGTCGGAGTGGTCCTAACTTTCCCCATTCTCCTCTGGATACAAGATGGTTGTCTTGATATAATCTACAAACCGCTGCTGGTTGTAATATATATAATTAATCCGGTCTACATTTTTATTAACAGTAATAATTCTCGCACTGTCACTTACTGTCCTAATGGGACTTTTACCCCTGCAGATATAACAGGTCATGGGCAGCACAGTGACCTTCACCTCACGCCTCCACACAAAACTCCTCAGATTGTAATTTGCAGCACCGTGGCATATTTACACACATTATAATTATAAACCTCAGACATTATAAACAATAGGGCCTCAACTAATAATCATAATGCTATCACCCTCAGGTTACGGGTCCCATCAGTTCATTGCCAGTCCTGTACACCATCGTCTTCTTCTTCTCCTGTCTTCTGCTCTTCACTGACTGTCACCCTCAGGGTAACCCACACAATTGTGGAGTCAGACTACGTTGGTGTCCAGTGGGGGAGTTATTATTACCCCCTCCTAGTCACTTACTTATCAAAACACTTGATCCTGCTGACGTATTCACTCAGGTCTTTGGTCTTTACTTTGATCTTTGCTGACGTCATCAGGACTTGGTTTGGTCCTTCTCATCTGTCCGACACCGTCTCCTTTGGTTTACGTCATCAGGCTGTACATAGCACCTCATATTGTGAGCCTGGGGTGAGATCCCACGTAGGCGGATTAGTGGAGTTGTATTGAGTTCATTGTGTTAAAAGTCTTTTAGTTCATATTTACTGGCACTTGCTGGGGACCCCCAACTCTTGTCAATTGTTAAAATAAATACTAATCTGGTGATAACATCATCCACATACACTATAAACGTTGTTCTAAGTACATACAATAATGTCAGGCCCCTAAATGACATCAAACACCTTTATATAAGGAAAAACTTCTCTGTTACAATGGACAGGGCACCTAGAAGATGTGTAACTTATTGGGTACATTTCATTTGCACTTGGTGATACCCTTTCAGCAGGATTTGTACCTTGATCTCAGCTGATTGCCTGGAACATCTCCACCTCACAGAAAGATACACAGATTCCACATGTTTATCTGACAAGTGTCTTAAACCTATTTTTCTTACTCTAATCTGGTTCGTTCTACCTGGGAAGGCCTCTCAAGGTCGGTTCTCTTCGTGGGAGGCGGGTATGATAAGGTTGGCACCGGTCTGCCAGGACTGTTCTGTAGGCAAATCAAACAGCTCTAACAGAATTTAGCAGCAACAGCTGTAAAACCTGGGACATACCAATTAGATCTTACCAAATCGATCCTTGCAGTCTTGGGGCATATGTGAGGTCATACACCATCAATGCAAAAGCCATCAAGAGTGCCTTGGGTGGTACCGGTTTACCTTCCTTTATCCGTCCACATTCTATTAGAATCTGGTATTCACGCCTTCCGCTCCCAGTTGGACACTTCCTGTGGAGAACAATCTTTTTCATCGGATAGCCATTAATTGATTTTAATAAGATAATTCAATTGAAGAAAAACATTAACAATTACATATTTATGTTAAATGTTCACACTGGGCAGTAACTAAAACTGATACATAAAAACTGATTCTTCTTCTTTACATATTTTTACTGCACAGAATCCTTTCACAACAAAAATATTTTCAAATGGGAATCTACTTGCACTGAGAAGTTATCATTTACACAAACATAACACTGACGCATGCCTCCAATAGTCCAATGCTAAGGCTGGTCCAGAACTTTACATAAAACTTAACCTCAGTATTTAATATTCCCACAACCCTTCTTAAATACAGTTATTAAACAAACTAACCTTGGGACAATGTCTAGAGAACTGCTGACATCTTATCATTGTACAAACACCAGTTCAATACTTGGGATAAGCACTGTTCCCCCGTCACTTACACACAATGTCTGCAATGGGGAAGATATCGGCCGGGCTTCAGGCCCCCCCTGAGAACAGGTCTACACACACGAGCACATTATCATACACTTCTACCTCCGGTAGTTGTATGTTCTGCAGTCGCTGGGACTGTTAATCTGGCCGGGCTGCACTTTTCACAGGTACCTTTGCAGTTTCACCTATGTCATGCCGTGCACACATCATGCCGGCTGCTACAAACCTAGTGGTGGCATTATTGTATCCAGGGACAAGCCAATTTACTGATACCTGGCCGCACATACCCTTGTTGTCAGTTCTGTCTTCTCTTGCTCTCTCAATTGGCTTACCCGATGATCCAATAAAGTTCCTACTACCAATGGGCCCATAATTGTGGGCGATGCCAAAAGTGTACCTAGAGTCAGTGTAAATGTCGGCTGTCTTACCTTCTGCCAGGTTACAAGCCTCAGCGAGCACCTCCAGCTCCGCTCCTTGAGATGAACAAGAAGGTGAGAGTGGTTTCTGGGTAATTTACCTGGTGCCTCGTATCTTGTCTTGTACATATTGTATAATAAAATATCTATTTATTACAAATTTACATTAAAAACCCATGTCACATATAGATAGAACATCTCAAAGGGGTGGCGTCTTCATTCTCTAAAATAAAACCAAATGTTATACACTTCTCAACACTCATCTGATAATCCAGAATACTTTGAGAATCTCACTTTTATCAGATTCTGCAAATACTTGATTAATAAAAAAACAAATAAAAATAAAACATTCCTAAAAACTTTACATCAAATTAACAATGTCCAGACAATTTTTGTTTTGCCTTCTCCCTCATCTAAATCCATAAAGACTCGTGTGAGTGACGTCACCTCTGTCTCCTGTGTAAATTTGCTGGAGGGGGATGGTCTCTTACACAACCATCTACACAGAAAAACCTCAAAATGTAGGTTACTCTCATACACATTTAATCCGGATTACTCATTGGGGTCTCTTACACATTTTTAGATCTTCTGAAACCAAATTAATTAACTCAAAACAAACCAAAATTGTACCTGATCAGTTCCTTCACCATTCCCCCCTTTGTGGACTCTGCGAAAGTAATGTAGCAGAGTTCAAAACTACATCTCAACATAACACTAATTTAACCCCCTGTAATGTACAACAGCCTGAAACAAAAATGACTTTTTCCTGACAAATACATTTGATCTTTACAATGACATAACTCATGTGTGAAATCAAAAACAAAACAATTGTAGTTAGTTATTCAATAAAACAGTAAATATTATCTCTGATAACATTAATTACTGCAAACCAATAAACTGTATATAAAAATAGGGAACGGTGGGGGCACATACATTTTCAAAACCCTGTGTCTCACAGTATCTGTAGTTTAATACATCTGAATTAACATCAAAACACATGAAATCTGATCACATCAGAACACATAAATATCGTAACTTTTATAAACAACAGCGCATGCGCAAAAGAGAAGAAATTTATTTAGGTTTGTACACATTACTGATATATATATATATATATATCTAAAAGCAGTGCATATTGAAATCCTTTGTCTCATCAGCCCTGCAGACTGCACCCAGTCAGCCCCTCCTGCTCCTCCTCCCAAACACAGCACACTACAGGGGAGAGGGAGGGGGGTCACACACTCACAGCTTCTCACAGCGTCTAGTCTCACAATCTTAACACTTTCAGTGCCGGCAAAACAACATACGTATCTGCAATCATTTATCACACCATTGTATAGGAATTATCTACGTTCAAAACATCAAACATATAATCTGTAACAGTCTACAATCTGTCGGCCACCATCTCTATATTATGATGACGTGTTGCTTCATCAGTGAACAGCGTCTAGCATGGAACCTAAAAAATAGAAGACACTACAAATGACAAAATTAACAAGGCGATTATTTCATACTGATTTGGTTGGGCCGGGCGTGGCCACATCAGGGATGGGTGGTGGTGGGGGGGGGGCAGCCTCTCCCATTGGAAACACAGTGCGCAGCTGTGTGGGGGGGGGGGGGTTTCCCACCAACAATGAGGACACACTCAACATGAGGTACGGACGCCATTACCGGGCGTCGGCTGGTCCTGTTTTCTAATACATACAATACCTTTCTTATTCCTAACTTCCTCTTCTGCAAATCCCTCTAAAGCACTTTCCATCAACTTTCTACCTTCCAACTTCCCTTTGTTCTCCAGAATACCTTTTGCCCAATCTCCGGCTTGCAGCCGCCCTCCTCTATGGATTCCACACACTTCCATCAATTTCTTCATTTTACTCACATACTGCTTCCCTTCTCTTCGCTTCATTAAATCATATGCCTAACAGTCTATATTATACACGTAATTTATATAACAATTTTCGGTCAACGACTCCCAGGCCTCGCCGGAAATATTAAAATTCCTCAGTCTACAGCCTCCGGTCCGCCGAAATATAATTTTATTTAGACTCTCCGGCTACGCTGGAAATATTAAAATTTCACAGTCGATAACTCTCCGGTCTCTTATATAATCTATTTAGACTCTCCGGCTACGCTGGAAATATTAAAATTTCACAGTCGATAACTCTCCGGTCGCTTATATAATTCTATTACTTAGACTCTAATTACCCAGAGGATGGTTAGTCGGGCGCGACTAAGGTCTCACAGGTTTTTTTACCCTCACAGCGGAAAATATCACCTCTGTCGCCTGAGATAATCCAGGAAATCAACAAAAGGGTTCTACAGATCGCTACAAGACTGCCCACTAACACAGATAAGACGAAGATTTATAAAATCAATTCGCTTACCGTGTTATTGCGGAGGTGATCAAATTCCTTCAGTGGGCAACTTTGAGTCCTCGGTTTCACCCTGTGATTGTCGGTTGTCCGGATTTTGATATTTCCTCGAGTGAGGCCCCATGTTCGGGCGCCAAATGTCAGGTCCGTATTTCACACCTAATAACCACCTCTGTAAATTGAAAGCTGAAGGCATGCCTGGAGAGAAGTACACCACACAAATGTCTGAGGTACATCTTCAATGTCAGCCAGGAGGAACTGAACTTTATTCAGAACAAAGAAACACACACAGAGAAGACACATGCCCCTCCCTATAGATGTGGGACTTGCTTAAATTCTATTCGCTCCCCAGCTATAAGTTTTCTGTACATTCTTCTGCACACTCCTCTTTGCATTCCAGGGGGTGGTGTCTTCCATAGGTGTGTCCGACATGAACAAAGAACTTGTTATATGTATCAGTATATTACACAAAGAACTGAAATGTATATACATATATGTGAGGATAATATTTTTCAGACAATATACATAGTAATGATCCCTGACACCACCATTATGATGAATCTTGAATGGCACTATTGTAATATTGAACTTTGAGGGCACAACTGCTATACTGAACCCAGAAGGCACTTTTCTAACATTGAATCCAGAAGGTGCTATTGTTATACTAAAATTTAAAGGCACTAATTCCATACTGAACCCAGGAGGTATTACTGCTATATTGAACACTGAAAGCTTTAATGCAATATTGAATCCTGAAGGTATTACCGCTGTATTGAAACTTGATCTGTTGTGGGAATATGGCTCAAAAAAAAAATCATCGGCTCAAAAAGATAGAAGATCTGGGGGTTTATTGCTGGCAGTTGATAGAATTAAAAGACGAGAACAAGATGGAAAAATATTTGAATTCATCTGGCAATCAGGCCGCTTCATCTCCAACAGTTCGTGTTAAAAATAAATCCAAGCTAACTAATAGCAAGAGTATTGCTGCCAAGGGCAATTCTGACTAATTTGATGACAACAAAAGTGATGATGAGGCACAAGAAACATAACCACATAGAGCAAGACAGAACCAGGGTGACGTAGCTGAACATTCCCTGGCAGAAATAATGAACAAAATAAAAAAATGGGGCTCCAAGATAGGGGATCTCTCTGTGCAAATTGGCTCTCTAGGTATGGACATTGCTCTAATTCTTGGGGATCTCAAGGTTATAAGCGGCAGAATTGGAGACGTTGAAACTAGTGTGAGTCAATCTGAGGACACATCACATAGCCTTAAACAGAAAGTAGACAATGTAACTAAAATGAATAAACAACTGGAAAATAAGATTACGGACTTTGAAGATAGGATTCCCTGAAGGAGCTGAGGAAGATGATTGCAAAAATGTTGTAACAAAATGGTTCTCAGATTTTATGGGAGAAGGAAAACTGTCCAATATATTCACTCTTGAGAGAGCACATAGAATACCCTTTAAGAAACCTGCACCTGCATTTTGGACAGAATTTTGCTCTCCTCAAATAGAGACTTTATATTGGCTCATAATAGAACCTCTACACTGGGAGTCTACAACGGCACTCAAATTTGGCTGTTTCCTGATATTTCCTATAAAACAGAGAGAAAGACAAAAATTTAAGGACGTGAAATTTTGTTTACAGAAAGCTAACTTGAAGTATGCATTATTGATTCCAACAAAACTTCGAGTCATCTACAATCAAGAATCAATATTCTTTTCTTCAGCGATATCAGCGTCGGAATGGCTGGACTCTAAGGGACTTTAGGCACAAAATTTGTTCAGTTTTTTTTTCTACATAATTATATGGGTATTTGTTAAAGGGGGTGTCACGCTTAGAGGAGGAATTTTCTGACTTGTGATTCTACTCAGGAGGTTATGTGGAGGGGTGGGTTGGTTACTGGGGGGCTTGAGAAAGTTGTGATTTGTCGAGGGTTATGAGGTAGGGGCTATTAAAGAAAGGCCTTTTTTTTCTTTCTTTTGTTTTCACCTATCTTATGTTGAGACATGGCTAAAGATTTAAAATGTATATTGTGGAACGTAGAGGTATTCAGAATGGCCTGAAACGTATTGCAATATTTAATCTACTTAAAAATTTTGGACCATCGGTATACTGCTTGCAAGAGACACATCTGCAGGCTGATAAAATATAACAATTGGAAAAGGGATGGATTAATAGGGGATACTCCCGGGGAGTTAGCATCCTAATTCATAATGCAATTGATGGTAAAATAATGGCCAGCTCTATTGACAAGGCAGATATATATTTCTGGACATTATACTTAGGCTGCATTCACGAGCATGACAGATTTATGCGCATAAAAAACGTGCGTAAATCTGTACACATGCATTGCGTTATAGAATCAGTGTGCTTTACAAGTGGCATGTGTTTGTTTCACACACTTGCAAAGCACTTATTTTTTTTTAATGGAATTTATGCGCAAATCACTCACAGCACACGGATGTGCACCTGTGTGCGGTGCGTGGTTTTGACGCACCCATTGACTTCAATGGGCAAATAGGTGCGTGAAAACGCACCAATATAGAACATGCAGTGAGTTTCACACAACGGACTCTCGCTGCATGAAAACTCCTGCATATGTGAACGGCCCAATAGAAATCAATGGGTCCGTGTACTGTGATTGATTTCCACGCACAGCACATAAATGAGCTTTATTCATGTCTGAATGAGCCCTTAATGGTTATAGATTAGTGCTGGCCAATGTTTATATTCCCCCTCCCTACTCACCAGAAGACTTATTTAAAATATTAGAATTTACACAAAACACAGCTAACATACCGCTATTGATTTTAGAAGACTTTAATCATGTGATAGACCTTGGTCAAAAGACAAAAATGTCTAATTCTATGTCTCCTTTAGCTAGATTAATGGAGGATTTGCATTGGGCTGATCTATGGAGAATGAAATTTCCTGATCAAGTGCTTTTTCATGTTTCTCCAAGTCACATGGTACTTTATCCAGAATCGATTTGGCTTTGGGTAACGATTTATTTAGATCTATATCATATAAGATCAAATATGACACTAGAAGAATTTCTGAACATTCCCCCTTATCAGTCCTTATTACATCAGATGAGACCAAAATCCCAAGATAAAGAATAAATGTAGATTTATTGGGCCTATGTAACAATATAGACCGAATTGAAATTCTTCCTTTAGATTGATGTAAATAGCACAAGTAGCCCTTGTGTATGGGATACACTCAAAGCTTTTTTGAGGGGGCTAGTGATAAAAAAAACTAGCACCTATAAAAAAACTCCAGAACAAGGAGGAAAACCAGCAAAAAAAATCAGCCTTGGATTTGGCCCAGGTGGCAGCAAGAATAAAATATCCTTGTATGCGGATGACATTATGCTTTTTCTGGATAACGTATCTATTTCTTACCCAGTTATTATGGAGATAATAAACAAGTTTGGTGGGTTTTCCAGGCTGATAATAAATTGGGGCAAGTCTTATTTGCTATCACTAGATAACACAATCAATGAGGTTGGCAGTGGTACTGGAAGTTTTACCCACTCTATCTCTTTTAAATATCTGGGCATTGTTATTTCCAGTAGGGCTGAGGAGTATATGGAACATAACCTTTCCCCTATCTTGTTATGGGTACGGGTAAGGTTGAAGAATTGGAAAAGATTAAATATTTCCCTGTCGGATCGGATTGCATTAGTTAAAATGATTATTTTGCCTAAAATCCTTTGTAGTTTTATCAATTGTCCTGTAATGATTCCAAAAGCATGGTTTGGGTCAATTGACTCTATGATATCGGACTTTTTTTCGGCTCGTAAAAAACC
The DNA here is from genome assembly GCF_050947455.1 of Rhinoderma darwinii. Taxonomy (NCBI): domain Eukaryota; kingdom Metazoa; phylum Chordata; class Amphibia; order Anura; family Rhinodermatidae; genus Rhinoderma; species Rhinoderma darwinii. Next base: position 87,399,593 of record NC_134687.1, read on the forward strand.
CTGAATTAATTGTTCGATTCTACAATTACCCAGGGAACAGGGAGGAATGGAATAACCTAATTTTTAAAAATATTTTTTATCTTCTCAAATTCAATATTTGGTTGACTGGAGAAATATTATGTTTAATTTATACTTGGTCGATGTATGGTCAAAGGGGAGATATGCCGATATTTCTGAATTACTTGACTCTGGATTACTGCAGGATTGTGAGTTCTCAAGTGGTAGGATGTTGCACAAGGTTTGGGTAACACTTAAGAAAAAGTATAAGGGGAAATTTACAAAATGTTCTCCACTATGGTATAATAAGAATCTTAAAGAAGTCAGGAAATTGACGATACCCGCCTTTTGGGTTAAAAAAGGCATCACTAAATTATCACAATTATTGGATAACGGTAAAGTCATTTGTTTTAATCACTTGAAGGATTTATATGCACTGACTGACAATATGCATAAATTTAAATATCTCCAACTACATCACGCATTACGTGCAGAGGTGTTGGAGTCGTTTGTATTGGATAATTGGACATGTTCCTACTTTGTGGAAATCAGAAAAACTAGAAAGGGTTGCTTAGGAAAAATTTATAAAAGAATTTAGGACTATCACCTTAAATCAGTGACTTACTTGAGGATAAAAGATCAAAAAAAATGCCATTGCATTTGGGTACTATCTCTAAAACACAATGGGATAAAATTTGAACTACTCTAGCTAGTTCCAGGCTGAGCTCTTCATATAATTTGGTACAATATAAAATATTACACAGGATATACTATACGCCAAACTTTTTGTATAAAATTGGTAAACGTGACTCTTCAATCTGCCCCAAATGTGGAGAACAAGACGTAGGTTTAATTCACCTCTTGTGGCGCTGCCCAAAATTGTTCCGTTTTTTGGCAAAAAGTTATTGAACATATTGCCTCATTTTATGATTTTGCTGTGCAATTGCCTGTTAATAACTGGGGCTGTGGGAATCCTCTTTGGGTACTTGGCAGACCACTAAGTTTATTAATTTGTTATTATATATCGCAAAATACTGTATCACCAAAAGTTGGCTGGTCAAAAATTCTCCACCAGTATTAATTTGGAAGAAATTAGTTCATTAGATCTCTTTTGAAACAGTGTTGGCAAAGTTAAAATGTTTATTTTTTTATTTTAATTTTTTTATTTCTTTCTCTTTTTCTCTCTGTCTTCCGTCTGGTCGCCCTCTTATGGGGTTGAGTTAGGGGGTTAAGGGAAATATAATAAGAATTTTTATGTCTTACTGTATTATTTTCAGATGTCTGAAAATTCAGTTCGGTACACGTGGCTTTGCATATAAAGGAAGATAAATATGTACCTTTTCCATCTTTTGCACTTATTGTAGACATGGTTTGAAATATGATATTGTACAATTGGTTTTGTATTTACAGCAGATATATTTCTTTTTTAAATTAAAAGATGAATAAAAATAAAAAAAAGTCTATGAGACTCAGAATGTGAGTCTCGTAGACTTACATAGCGAAACTGGCTTCCGGTCCACACATAAGACGATGTGTGAATCGGATTTACAGATCACATGAACGCACGGGGCAAATAATTTTCCTTTTAAGCCACGCCTCTAATCCAGCCCAATCGCCGCCTATGTACACCCGATTTAGCCCACACAGTATCGTGCTCTTATAGTGCCTTGCACACAGCATAATGCCAAAATAGCTGCCCACAAACAGTATAATACCCTCTAGCTGCCACCATACAGTATAATGCCCTATAGCTGCCACCATACAGTATAATGCCCACATAGCTGCATCCCAGACAGTATAATGCCCCATAACGGACCCATATGGCATAATGCCCCCAAGCAGTATAATGCCCCCATAGCTGCCCTTACACATTATAATACCCCTTAGCTGCCCCATACTGTATAATACCCCCACAGCTGCCCCAGATAGTATAATGCCCCCTTAGCTGCCCTAAGTTCCAGTGCCCACATAGATAGTGCCACACACAATGCCCATATAAATAGCACCACTGTGTCCCTTGTAGATAGTGTCACCCCCCCCCTTGAAGATAGTGCCACCTATGTAACCAGAGTGAGAAGACAGGTTTATTGTCACTTTACACAGCAGAAGAGATAAGAGCCGTCAGTAAGAGCTGCTAGTTATACAGTCCTGTGTGGCAGTGTTAAGAACTAATACAGATATAGGTTAGACATTTGCTTTCTATGGGGGCAGGAGGAGATTACTTGAGGAGAGTCCGGGCAGCAGCCGCCTGACACAGATATCACTCACTGTGTCAGAAGGCTACTACTTTTGCTTCACCTATCCGATTCCTCCAGGCTCAAAACTCCCACTGCCACACTTGTAATGAAGTCTCCCATCCTTGTCTCCTCCCAACACGCAGTCAAGCCGGGCATTATGTAAATATATTTCCCTCCAGCGGGCCCTTGTAATTTTACTTTGGTGTAAAGAACGGGCCGCCGCTCCGTGATGGGACCTGATATTTTCAAGAACGTGAAATCATAAGTGCCTCCCTGCTGTGAGCAAATGAACAGGGCCAATTCTAGGTTTTCTGCTGCCTAAGGTCAAAATTTATATGGCACCCCCCAGATCTTGATTTACATCCCCGTGGCTGTTCTACATCACTAGCAGCCTCCTCCAACTCTTGCAGATGCTTCGTTGCCTTGCACTCTCCTGGCATGTGTGGTGCCTTCATAGAAGAGGTGAATCGTTGTGGTTCCATGTTGGATGAATAAATTCACTTTATTTGAGTGCTGCTTCACGTTCTCTTTTTTGGATACAGCCCACTGTAGATAGTGTCCCACATATAGCCCACCCCCTGTAGATAGTACCCCACATATAGCCCATCACCTGTAGATAGTTTCCCACATATAGTCCCCTATTGATGGTGCCCGACATATAGCTCCCCTGTAGATAGTGCCCCACATATAGCTCCCCCTGTAGATAGTGCCCCACATATAGCCCCCTGTAGATAGTGCTGCACGTATAGCCCCCTGTAGATAGTGCCTTACTTATAGCCCCCCGTAGAGAGTGCCCCACATATAGCCCCCCTGTAGATAGTGCCCCACATATAGCCCCCCTGTAGATAGTGCCCCACATAGAGCCCCCTGTAGATAGTGCCCCACATATAGCACCCCCTGTAGATGGTATCCTACATATAGCCACCCCTGTAAATAGTGCCCCACATATAGCACCCCCTGAAGATAGTACCCTACATATAGCCACTCACACTTTTAACACAAAAAAAACTTTAGATACTCACCTGATTCTGTTCCCTTGCAGTCCTCTTGCAATGCAGGCCTGCTCTCTTCTGAGTAGGTCTGCTGGGGCTGAACGGCGCAATGACATATAGGCGCTGCTTGCATCATTAAAAGGCACTGAATGGCAGGGCAAGCGTAACGTCTATGGCCACGGTCTGTCGTTCTAACTTACCCCTTGATGACCGCGGCCATGAACGTCCTGCTGCAGTGCTGCGTTATCCCCCTGCGAGGCGCTGGCACTCACTTCCAGGTATCGAGCCTGTCTCTCAGAGTGTGTGCTTGTGCCCGCTCCTAAAGGGCCAACGCGCGCACCTGAAAATCATCATCATCTACTCATGAACTTCTGGACTATAAGAGGGTCACCGCCCTTCTTATCCTCGTCTGAGCATTGTTGTTGTTTCCCTTAGTCTGTCTTGCAAATGGTCTCCTAAGTGTCTTCCAGCTTCCCAGTGTTTCCCGTTCCTGTATCCTGTATCCTGTTTCCCATGCTATCTGTACCATCCTGGTCTACTGCTGTGCTGAGCTGTTGTCGTGTTGTACTGCATCTCCACGCCTGTTCTACTACTCCACGCCTGACGTCTACCTGCTGCCTGGTCCCAGCCGAGCCTGCCTTGCTACTGTCTACATTGCCTCAAGTACCCTTTTCTGGACTATAGACTCTATACCTTACCTGTTTGGCCAGCTGCCATCCAGATACGCGGTACGTCCCAGTGGGTCCACAGCCCGCCTCGTGACAGTATGCTCAGGCCATGGACCCCACTGGTGAATTTAAGGGCACGTCACCCTCCTAAGCCATGCAGGTGGACCTGCAGGATCTCCGAACAAGACAGGATCAACTTCTTGAAGCAGTGGACTTCATGGCGCAGCAGCTAGGGGCTCTAACTGCTTCCATTTACTCTATACAAGCACCTCCGACTGACCCTCCTGCTACTCCTCCTGGCGGTTCCGGCTCGGATTCCCGGTTCTAGCTGCCATTGCCTTCTCGGTTCCATGGAGACGCAAGTATGAGCAGGGGATTTCTGAACCAATGCTGTATTCATTTTTCTCTGCACGCCCGAGCATTTCCGTCGGACGGAACCAAGATCGCCTTCATAGTGTCCCTACTTGCTGGCAAGGCCCTGGCATGGGTGAACACAATCTGGGAACGACAGGGACCCGAGACTTGAGACTTCCAGTGGTTCGTGCGGTTGTTCCGTACTGTTTTTGAGGAGCCAGGACGTGTTTTGTCGGCAGCCAGGGCTATCTTCAACCTTCGCCAAGAGAACTCCTCCGTGGGCGAATACACCATCCAGTTCCGGACCCTGTCGGGAGAGCTGTCCTGGAACAATGAGGCCTTGGTGGCATCCTTCTGGCATGTCCTGTCGCCCAGGATCAAGGACGAACTTGCTGCCCGAAACCTACCACCTGCCTTGGACGACCTGATTATGCTGGCTACTCGGTAGATATAAGGTTCAGGGAGAGGTCTCCTGAGATGCAACAGGAGAGACGGCTTCTTAGATTGGCGCCTAACTTTCAACAACCCCTCTTGCCTTCATTTACTGCTACGCCCGAGGTGCCGATGCAGGTGGATCGCCTAAAATTGTCTATACAAGAGAAACAGCGCAGGCGCACCTCAGGACTCTGTCTGTATTGCGACCTCGCCGGCCACGTCGTGCGTCTGTGTCCACAGAATCCAAAAACCCCAATGACTAGATTGGATTGGAGAGACAACCCTGGGCGCTACTGCATTTAATCGTGAACTCTCTTCCAAAATATTTCCGTGACCATCGTCGCTGACGAGAGGCTCCATCCAGTTTCTGCCTACCTGGACTCTGGCTCTGCAGCTGATTTTATCCGTCAAGACCTTGTGGGTCTTCTCCAGTTGCCCACTGTCTGCCTGGAAAGGCCGTTGGTCGTCGCCTTGGTAGATGGACTGCCTTTGCCTGATCCAGTTTTTTCCGTGACCAAGCCATTGAGACTTCAAGTGGGAGCTCTTCACACTGAGCTCATCTCCCTGTTTGTTCTGCCCAAGGCCGTCAACCCCGTGCTGCTGGGTTTGCCTTGGCTCCATTTGCACTCACCAGTCCTGGATTGGAACTCCGGAGAGGTTCTCCAGTGGGGTCCCAAGTGTCTTGACCGCTATCTGGGTCATATCCATCCACCGCAGCCTTCTCCGCATCAGTCATTGGCAGGGTTACCTCCGTGTTTCTCTCAGTTCGCTGATGTTTCCGACAAGAAGGAATCAGAGACCTTGCTGCCTCATCGTGCCTATTATTGTCCGATCGACTTGGTTCCTGATTCATCCTCTCCTCGCGGTTGAGTATACCCTCTCTCCCTGCCAGAGACTCAGTCTATGTCGACCTACATTAAGGAGAATCTGGAGAGGGGCTTCATTCTTTTGTCAAGAAGAAGGATGGATCCCTCCATACCTGCATAGACTACCGAGGCCTCAATCGGATCACGGTGAAGAACAGGTACCCTTTGCCTTTAATTTCAGAACTGTTCGATCGCATACGGGAGGCAAACATTTTTTTAAACTGGACTTGTGGAGGGCCTACAACCTGATTCGGATTCGTCAGGGTGACGAGTGGAAGACCGCATTTAATACTCGTGATGGGCACTATGAATACCTAGTTATGCCCTTCGGCCTGTGTAACGCCCCCGCTGTGTTTCAAGAATTTGTCAATTACATTTTTTGTGATCTCCTCTATATCTGTGTTGTGGTGTATCTCGATGACATTTAGATTTTTTCTCCAGATCCAGTAACTCATCAGAGTCATGTCCGCGAGGTGTTGCTTCATTTAAGGGAGAATCATCTTTACGCCAAGATTTTGAAGTGCATGTTTGAAAAAAGATCTCTTCCCTTCCTGGGCTACATCATCTCTGATCAGGGCCTCAAAATGTACCCTGAAAAGGTAAAGGCTGTCCTGGAGTGGCCACGCCACCAAGGCTTAAAGAGGCTCTGTCACCAGATTTTGCAACCCCTATCTGCTATTGCAGCAGATCGGCGCTGCAATGTAGATAAGGGTAACGTTTTTATTTTTAAAAAACGAGCATTTTTGGCCAAGTTATGACCATTTTTGTAGTTATGCAAATGAGGCTTGCAAAAGTCCAAGTGGGTGTGTTTAAAAGTAAAAGTCCAAGTGAGCGTGTATTATGTGCGTACATCGGGGCGTTTTTAATACTTTTACTAGCTGGGCGCTCTGAAGAGAAGTAACATCCTCTTCTCTTCAGAACGCCCAGCTTCTGACAGTGCAGATCTGTGACGTCACTCACAGGTCCTGCATCGTGACGGCCACATCGGCACCAGAGGCTACAGTTGATTCTGCAGCAGCATCAGCGTTTGCAGGTAAGATCGACTTACCTGCAAACGCTGATGCTGCTACAGAATCAACTGTAGCCTCTGGTGCCGATGTGGCCGTCACGATGCAGGACCTGTGAGTGACGTCACAGATCTGCACTGTCAGAAGCTGGGCGTTCTGAAGAGAAGAGGATGTTACTTCTCTTCAGAGCGCCCAGCTAGTGAAAGTATTAAAAACGCACCGATGTACGTACATAATACACGCCCACTTGGACTTTTACTTTTAAACACACCCACTTGGACTTTTGCAAGCCTCATTTGCATAACTACAAAAATGGTCATAACTTGGCCAAAAATGCTCGTTTTTTAAAAATAAAAACGTTACTGTAATCTACATTGCAGCGCCTATCTGCTGCAATAGCAGATAGGGGTTGCAAAATCTGGTGACAGAGCCTCTTTAAGGGCCATACAATGCTTCCTGGGATTCGCCAACTTCTGTCGGCTGTTCATCCCCAACTTTTCGTCCTTAACAGCCCCCATCTCTTCCCTCACAAAGAAGGGTATGAATGGCAAAATGTGGACTCCGGAGGCTGAAGCCGCATTTGAGACCCTGAAAAAAGTCTTCACGTCAGCCTCTATACTTCACCACCCTGATGTGTCTTTACAGTTTTCTTTAGAGGTGAACGCTTCCTCTGTTGGTGCAGGTGCACTGTTGTTCCACAGGGATTCTAAAGGCAAGACTGTGGTATGTGGCTACTATTCCAAACTGTTTTTTCCGCAGAGCGCAACTACTCGATTGGGGATCGGGAGTTACTGGCCATCAAGCTGGCCCTGCAGGAGTGGAGACATCTACTGGAAGGCGCAGTCCACCCTATCCTGGTCTGCACGGATCACAAGAATCTGACCTATTTACAGACGGCTCAACGGTTGAATCTTCGTCAAGCCAGGTGGTCGTTATTCTTTGCTCGATTCTGGTTCGAACTCCACTACCAACATGCCGACAAGAATGTGAGGGCCGATGCCTTGTCTAGGTCATTCGAAACAGAGGAAACTCTGGAGTCCCCACAGAATATTATTGATCCTTCCTGCATTTTCTCTGTGAAACCTCTGCAGGTTAGGGACATTCCTCCAGGAAGAACTTTTGTACGTCTGGCAGATAGAGGAAGAATCCTTCGCTGGGGTCACAGCTCCAAGCTGGCAGGTCACGCTGGGACTCGTAAGACCCAAGACCTAATCACCCATCAGTTCTGGTGGCCCACGCTACCCAAAGACATCAGGGACTTCGTCTATTCAATCACAGTATGCGCAGCTAATAAAGTTGCCCACTCCAGACCAGCTGGTCTTCTCCAACCACTGCCTGTGCCCGATACCCCATGGCGGCATGTTGCAATGGACTTTATCACGGATCTCCCTCTATCTGCAGGTTGCAGTGTGATCTGGGTGGTGGTGGATCGATTCTCTAAAATGGCTCATTTTGTTCCCCTGACTGGCCTGCCTTCTGCTGCTCTACTGGGTGACCTCTTCATGCAACACATCTTCCGTCTGCAAGACTTGCCCCAGTGTATTGTTTCAGATCGAGGGGTCCGGTTCACTTCGAAGTTTTGGTGAGCACTCTGTGGTCTCCTTGGTGTGAAGTTGGATTTCTCTTCGGCCTATCATCCCCAGTCCAATGGGCAAGTCGAGAGGAATAACCAAATTATGGAGAACTATCTGCGGCACTTTGTTTCCAGACGACACGATGACTGGGTGCAGCTGCTCCCGTGGGTGGAGTTCTCCTATAACAACCATACTAGTGGGTCCACCACCTCCAGCCCGTTCTTCATAGTCTACGGTCAACATCCTCGTATACCTCTTCCTGTCTCTACTATGTCCCACGTGCCTGCAGCTGACTCGACCTTCAGGGACTTTCTGCAAATGTGGCAACAGACCCGATCTTCTATTCTGCTGGCGGTGGATCGCATGAAGAGAAAAGCAGATACCAGAAGACGGGATCCTCCTCAGTTTCTTCCAGGTACGAGAGTCTGGTTGTCCTCAAAGAATATCCGGCTGAGGGTGCCATCCTGCATATTTGCTCCCAGGTTCCTCGGATCCTTCGAGATCCTGCTACAAATTAACCCGGTGTCGTACAAGCTGCGGCTGCCTCCTACACTCAAGATCCCTAACTCCTTCCATGTATCCTTGCTGAAGCCCGTGGTCCTGAACCCCTACTCTAAGACTCCTAGTTCCGCAGTGGCTCCTGGCGGTTCATCAGGGACTTTCGAGGTAAGGGAGATTCTAGCCCCCAAGAGGCTGGGAGGAAGGACGTTTTATTTGGTGGATTGGAGGGGATTCGGCCCAGAAGAGAGGTCTTGGGAGCCAGATGAGAACATCGATGCCCCTGTCCTCATAAGGAAGTTTCTCTCCCGTTCTGGTCCCAAGAAGAGGGGGCGTAAGAGGGGGGATACTGTAACGTCTATGGCCGCGATCTGTCGTTCTAACTTACCCCTTGATGGCCACGGCCATGGACGTCCTGCTGCTGTGTCTTCCCCCTGTGAGGCGCCGACAATCACTTCCGGGTATCGAGCCTGTCTCTTGGAGGGTGCGCACGCGCTCATGCCTGCTCTTAACCCCTTAGTGACCAGCCCATTTTAGGCCCTAATGACCAAGCTATTTTATTCGTTTTTCTATAGTCGCATTCAAAGAGCTCTAACTTTTTAATTTTTTCGTCTACATGGCTGTATGAGGACTTGTTTTTTGCGGGATTAGTTGTACTTTTTAATAGCACCATTTTAGGGTACATATAATTTTTTTATTAACTTTTTTTGGGGGGATTATTAAAAAAAAAACTGAAATTCCACCATTGTTCTATGCGTTTTTAAATTGACGCCGTTCACTGTGCGGCGTAAATAACATGTTACCTTTATTCTATGGGTCGGTATGATTACGGCGATACCACATATGTAGAGGTTTTTTATGTTTTACGACTTTTGCACAATAAAAACACTTTTGAACTAAAATTATTTGTTTTTGCATCGTTGCTTTCCAAGAGCCGTAACTTTTTTATTTTTCCATCAATGTAGTGATTTTTTCGACTTGTTTTTTTGCGGGACGAAACATAGTTTTGATTGGTACTGTTTTGGGGTGCATGGGACTTATTGATTCATTTTTATTATGACTTTTTTGGGGGGCAATGGAAAAAAATTGCAATTTCGCCATTGTTTTTTGCGTTTTTTTTTTACGGTGTTCACCTTGCGGTTTAAATTACATATTAACTTCATTAATGGAGTCATTACGGTCACGGCGATACCATATATGTGTACTTTTATTAATTTTTTACACTTTTACTAAATAAAACCACTTTTTATGGAAAAAAATGGTTTTATTTATTTTTTTATTGTAATTTTTATTATTAATCTTTATTTCACATTAATTACTTATTTCATTAGTCCCACTAGGGGACTTTACTGTGCAATCTTCTAATCGCTGCTATAATGCTTTGGTATGCTTCGTATACCAGAGCATTATTGCCTGTCAGTGTAAATCTGACAGGCAATCTATTAGGAGGTGCCTCCGGTGCGTCCTAACAGGCATATGTCCAGGGCAGACCTGGGGGCTTTTATCAAGCCCTCGGCTGCCATGACACCCCATCGGAGACCCGCGATTGCATTTGCGGGCCGCCGATGGGTGACAGAGGGAGCTCACTCCCTCTGTAAACAAAGTTAAATGCTATTGACGGCGGCATTTAACGGGTTAAACGGCCGCGATGGAAGTAAACTTCGATTGCGGGCGTTGGAGCAGGAGCTCAGCTGTCATCTGACAGCTGAGCCCCGGCTCCAGCCTGCACGGGAGACCCGTGCAGGACTTAGACTAGGCGAACGTGAAAAGGCGTCAGCCTAGCCTAAGGCCCCTTAGTGACGAACGTTAAAAGGCGTATTGGTGGTCACTAAGGGGTTAAAGGGCCAGCGCGCACCTGAAAATCATAATCATCTACTCATGAACTCCTGGACTATAAGAGGCTCACCGCCCTTCTTATCCTCGCCTGAGTGTTGCTGTTGTTTCCTTTAGTCTGTTTTGCAAATGGTCTCCAAAGTGTCTTCCAGCTTCCCAGTGTTTCCTGTTTCTGTATCCTGTTTCCCGTGCTATCTGTACCATACTGGTCTACTGCCATGCTGAGCTGTTGTCGTGTTGTGCTGCATCTCCATGCCTGTTCTACTACTCCACGCCTGACGTCTACCTGCTACCTGGTCCCAGCCGAGCCTGCCTTGCTACGGTCTACATTGCCTCAGGTACCCTTTTCTGGACTATAGACTCTATACCTTACCTGTTTGGCCAGCTGCCATGCCGTTACGCGGTACGGCCCAGTGGGTCCACACCTCGCCTCGTGACAGCAATGTACAATTATAGTGCAGGAGGGGTGGCGGCAGCTGGTTTCAGTGGCACTGCCGCCCCCTCAGAGAGCCAGCAGGCCGCGGCAGGTAGCGGACCCATTTTTTTAAAAATTATGTCCAGGCCCCTGATGGCAGTACCGCCAGTACTGCTCTGATGGCGGCACTGCTCCCAGCCTCTGGAACTGTAGCACAGCCCCATTCACCTAGTGATATGCCACCCCTTTATAAGATAAGAAAATCCATTTGAATTATGTATAGCCCTGTATTAACACTCATGAAGGGGCATAGATATGTAGAGGAGCCTTAAAGCCCCTCTGCCGCATAAGAAGTATTATAAACAACACATGATAGACTAGGGGGCAAAGTTACAGATTTTGTATTGGGGTCCAAGAGCTTCAAGTTATAGTACACGTCTGTGCTAATTAGTTTCATAGAAACTTTCAGCAGAACTTTAGTTTTCTTGAATTAATCTTGTTTTCTATAGAAATTCAAAAGGTCAAAACACAGAACAATTACAATTTATTATTTATTATTGGACATTCTATTCAAAATTCCAAATATTAACAAAACTATTTAAAGGCATTTTATACATGATCTAGAATAGAGTGTATTGATCCTGGGTTGAGCTGCCAGGATCAAGCAGGAAAGTTTTAATAGTAATATTTTTGGAGGAATAAGCTTGATACATACAGAGTGCAACAAAATGGATTTAGTCCATACTGCCGGTAGAATTTCCTTGGGCAGTTACAGCCATTGAGTAAGAACTTGATGATTGATCATAGTAACAGGATGATGACATGATCAGACAGTCCAGGTTGGCAAAAGGAAAGCAAAGTCAATATGGTAGTTGAAGTACGTAAAGGGTTATTCCCATCTTCATAAATCTAGCTATTAAGCTCACCCTTCTAAAAGTTATTACTTTCTGTATATACCTTGCTTTATCCCACTGATGTAGTTTTCTTGATATTCCTTCTTCATGTCGCTATCAGTCCCTCTTTGTTTGTAGCTCGATATCTAGGGATCCATCCATCACTATTTACCTTTAGCGGTGGCCGCGCTTGAGCAATGATATCCTCTTCGTCCTTAGGAGAGGATGTAATTTCTCTCGTGAACGCGCATATAGGCGCATGCACATTAGATGCCGGCCCGGCCACTGTTCGTGAGGACACATCAGCAATCGGCTGCAAGTACTGCATGTTAGACATGCAACTATATATGATGATAAAACATGTTATGCTTAGATACAGTGGACAGTTTGAAAATCATCTGCTGTTCCACAAAGGGGAGAAGTGGCTTTCCGCAAGGGCAGGAAGTGGGTTACAGAGTAGGGTGGCGGTGTGTTGCAGTAAGTAGTGGCGTGGGAGGATTGAAATTCACGGTGTGTTCGTCTTAACTTGCCTGGTTGAGACGATCGTTCTCCCGATGCTGCTAGAACTACATTAGTTAGCAATGATTGACATTGAGCCGCTCACGCCCCTTTTTATACAACCAGCACTAGCTGAGTTATCAAGTTTAAAAAAAAGGTAGTTAGGGAATGAACATTTTTTTAACAGCAATTGATTTATAATTTCATTTCTGATTACAATGCATTAAAAAATTTTTTGGACTTAACTTGGGAATAACCCTTTAAACTAATCTTATCAGCTCCTATGAGGAGGTAAGTTCTAGACTGGACCTGGGTAAGGCAGTGGATGTTGTGTATCTAGACTTTTCATCATCGTTTGATACTGTGCCACATAAAAGGTCGTTATATAAAATAAGAATGCTGTGACTAGGGGAAAATATGTGTAATTGAGTTAATAGCTGGCTCAGTGAAAACAGGGGGTGGTTATTAACCCCTTAGTGACCACTAATACGCCTTTTCACGTGATTCACTAATGGGCTTTAGGCTAGGCTGACGCCTTTTCACGTCAGCCTAGTCTAAGTCCTGCACGGGTCTCCCGTGCAGGCAGGAGCCGGGGCTCTGCTGTCTGATGACAGCTGAGCTCCTGCTCCAACGCCCGCGATCGAAGTTTACTTCGATCGCGGCCGTTTAACCCATTAAATGCCGCCGTCAATAGCGACCGCTGCATTTAACTTTGTTTACAGAGGGAGTGCGCTCCCTCTGTCACCCATCGGCGGCCCGCGAATGAAATCGCGGGTCTCCGATGGGGTGTCATGGCAGCCGGGGGCTTGATAAAAGCCCCCAGGTCTGCCCTGGACATATGCCTGTTAGGACGCGCCGGAGGCACGTCCTAACAGATTGCCTGTCAGATTTACACTGACAGGCAATAATGCTCTGGTATACGAAGTATACCAGAGCATTATAGCAGCGATCGGAATATCGCACAGTAAAGTCCCCTAGTGGGACTAATAAAATCAGTCATCAAAGTGAAATAAAGATTATTAATAAAAAGTACAGTAAAAAAATAAGTAAAACTATTTTTTCCCATAAAAAGTGGTTTTATTTAGCAAAAGTGTAAAAAAAAAAAAAAGTACACATATGTGGTATCACCGCGACCGTAATGACTCCATTAATAAAGTTAATATGTAATTTAAACCGCAAAGTGAACACCGTAAAAAAAAAAACGCAAAAAAACATGGCGAAATTGCAATTTTTTTCCATTGCCCCCCAAAAAAGTCATAATAAAAATGAATCAATAAGTCCCATGCACCCCAAAACAGTACCATCCAAAACTACGTCTTGTCCCGCAGAAAACAAGCCCAAAAAATCACTACATTGATGGAAAAATAAAAAAATTACGGCTCTTGGAAAGCGACGATGCAAAAACAAATAATTTTAGTTCAAAAGTGTTTTTATTGTGCAAAAGTCGTAAAACCTAAAAAAAACCTCTACATATGTGGTATCGCCGTAATCATACCGACCTATAGAATAAAGGTAACATGTTATTTACGTCGCACAGTGAGCGGCGTCAATTTAAAAACGCATAGAACAATGGCGGAATTTCAGTTTTTTTTTATAATCCCCCCCAAAAAGGTTAATAAAAGTTAATATAAAAATTATATGTACCCAAAAATGGTGCTATTAAAAAGCTCAACTAATCCCGCAAAAAACAAGTCCTCATACAGCTATGTAGACGAAAAAATAAAAACGTTATAGCTCTTTGAATGCGACTATAGAAAAACGAATAAAATAGCTTGGTCATTAGGGCCTAAAATGGGCTGGTCACTAAGGGGTTAATGGTACATCTCTAGATTGGGTTGAAGTTACGAGTGGGGTACCACCGGGTCAGTATTGGGTCCTCTTCTTTTTAATATGTTTATTAATGAATTTGTAGATGGTTTACAGATTATATCTCTCAATATCCGAAGATGATAGTAAACTCTGCAAAGTAATCAACACAGAGGAGGATAATAGAATATTACAGAGGAATTAGGAGAAGTTGGAGGCATGGGCGGAATTATAGCAAATACATTTTAATAGGGATAAATGTATGGTTTTGCACTTGGCTGAGGAAATAAATTCTACAATTATGTATTAAATAGTAAAACACTTGGTAAAACTGCCACTGAAAAATACTTAAACCTAACGTAAACCTAACTTTAGTAACCGGTGCCAGGCAGCTGCTGCCAAGGCAAATAAAGGCAAGATTGACAACATTAGAAAAGTTAAAGTCCCTGCAACCCCTCTCCACAATTGCTCAGTGCTTTTTACCTACTTAACCTGCATCTCCACAATTACCAAAGGAAATCTTTCCACCCTACTCTCCAAATCAGACCTTACCACATGTGCACTTAACCAAATTCCATCCCATGTCTGTCTTTTCTATCTCTAAGGAAAATCTGATCATATATGTTATCCTTGTACAGTAAAGACCCAATTTGAGGACACTGAAAAAGAAAGGTGATTTATGAATCACCTCCCTTAGGCAATGGAGGCAGTTGCTTATCCTATCTAAACCTTGAACCAGCACTGCATCTAAAAAAAAATCTCCTCTAGCTCTGGTGCAGAACCCCCCCCTAAGAAAATATCACTTATTTATGACCTTGTAAACTAATGTAAATTTAGAGGCACCTCCACCCTTTATATCTGCATGAGATATAATTATGTATTAATTTTTCTAGCTTGGAAGTAAAGAAACTCCTATCCCTCAGGACATTACATTATTGTATTACATTAATTGTAATCATGATTTTATTGTCAATTTCTGTTGTTTCCAAACACTGACGTCATCACTGATCATTGACCTATACAGATTTGGCGGTTTTTTTCCCCTGCTTTTTTTTTTTCTTCTCCTGCTTTATCTCATGTGCTGTAACATTCAGTGTGATTTTGCTTGGCCTGATGAAGACATCAGTTCGATGTCGTAATGCGTAGCCTACCTACCAATAAAACTTATATTTATTTATATACCTTGATTTAAAAAAAACTTCATTTCAGCAGCGCCGTTATAGGTCCTTATTTGGTCTTTTTCTCACATTACTCTGGCGTTAACAATCCTTGTTTCCCAGATCGGACCTTGGCAGCAGCTATTCTTCTATTAACCCATGCACACATCAGAGTTGTGTCTGATATAGCACAACTCCTATAGGTGAGCTTATACCTCACCCTGTGTTCTGTTTTTGTTTTTTACCATTTTTATCTGCACTATGGTGGCGCCATGCATTTTTTTTTCTCCCCTACAGATTATCCCTCAGGACTGGCATTCTAATAGAGGATTTTAGTTTATGGATTCTAGGAGAACGCTTTTTGCCCAGAAGTTTAGTGCTAGTTTTGGTGAAAGATGAATAATGGATTAAGATTTGTAAATATGTATCTTCTGTAAATTAAAACAACTAGTAGCCGATGCCCAGTTAGGCCCTGTTCACAAAGAGTTTTTTTACATGTTTGCCGAAAATGCCTCCCATTGATTTCAATGGAAGGCGGAGGTGTTATTTTCCCGCAAACGGAAAAACTGTCTCGCTGGAAAAATAAGCGCCATGCCCTATCTCCGGGCGTTAACGTCTCTGACCTCACATTGACATCAATGGGAGGCAACGCTCAACGGCATCGGGCGGAAAACTCAGCGAAAAACGCGGCAAACGGCGTGCAGGCAGATCAAAATCTGCCTAAAAATTCCAGACGGAATTTTGAGGCAGAATTTTCTGCCTGCAAAAAACTCTGTGTGAACAGGGCCTTAATGTTGTAGCTACATATTACATGGGGATAACAGTGAAGTCCCAATTTTTTGTAGTGTGCATAATATTCAGCAGGGAAAGCTGTGCTGTGACCTATTTCAACAGCTACAGCTAAATGGAAATAGCATTAAATGAGCCCATTTAGAAAACTCCAAGTCACAATTAATGTACTGTTAATTATTTATTCATACCAGTTGGAACATCATAGAAAAACAAATCATACTTAGAACGAACCTCTGGAATTCTAGTTTGTCAAATTGTTGAAATCTGTATTTGATTTCCATGTTATAATTTGGCATTTTATCAAAATTAACCATTTCAACTCTCACTGTGCCAAATGTCTAATACCCCTTGCATATATCATCCAGCAAAATGTGGAGGGCAACACTGTCAATGCAAGAAGAAGATGAGAAATAAAAGGTTAGATAGTAATATTTCTACCTGGAACATTTGGTTTGTGTTTCACTATCTGCACCACATTAAATCCACAGATTTCCCCCAGGTATTAAACCGGGTCACTAAATGGGAAATCTGGATAAAGGAAAACTAAGTGAGGAGGACACGGCGCTCCTCTAAGGTAATATTATAAGGAACGGGGAACAATGTGAGCAAAAGGCGAGCTGAGACACTCACCTGGCAGTGTTGTGCTAGGATAGGCATCATTTTATACACAGAAAGACCGGGGAAAAAAGAGACGACAAGCGTTTTTTTCTGGATGGTAATTACACCTGATTATACAAACCGGAAGGGGGGAGTTAGTTAACCCCAAAGGTCAATCTAGATCAAACGGTAATGTCAAGTCATAGCTTCTCCTGATCGTATGCAGGTGAACAATGAATGCACTATTGTAATGAGAGATGTTTACCTTGTCATCACAACTGTCTTTCTCATACAAATACATAAATATTAAACATATTGGAAAGATACATTCACGTATACATAAATATTAAAGATTATAAAGAAATATATATATATATATATATATATATATATATATATATATATATATGTATATATATATATATATATAACACAGCATAGTACTGCATGTTTAGGTAAAAAATAACCAATTTGTACACAAGCAGCAATAGTACGAACTCCAATTCAATGAAGACAATGTAAATATCTTTTTTGTATCGATAGCAGTCAAATGACATAAGTAACCACAACCATATAGAAATGGAAGATCATACACATAACCCCAATATAACCTGGTACTCTGACCATAAATATACTGAAAAACCTATAGAGGAAGAGGTCAAGTACACTCACATAATGTATAGTAGAAAGAAACTTCTTTATTGACAAATAGAGACACAAACAATTAAAAATGAGTCATACAATATAAAAAAGGCGTCAGCCCATACAGGATACATGAAATGGTATTGGGACATAAGCATATGTAATAGAGACCCAGGGTTAAATGCTGATATCGGTGATAAGCTGAATATATATAATATGTAAGAAACAGTATATTTGTAAGGTGCTAGTATGTAAGGATAATGTGCTTCCGGTATGAAAACAAGAAATTACTGGTATCGGAAAATATAACCAGTAAAGGTAAATTACACAGCAAGACCGTACAAAAAGGATTGATGTATGCACAGTACAGCCTAAATCTAATGACCGTGCAGCCACAAGAGTCTAATACAGAGATGATAGCACGTACCCAGATTCATGTTACCACATGGGGGAGACGCCAGACCCGACGCGCGTTTCGACGAATGCCTTCGTCCGGGGGTGGCGTCTTCCCAGCGGGACCCTCCCTTATATACTGGCATAATTAGATGTAATTCATGTCAGTGTAAGCAGTGTAAGAGGTCTGCTGGGGTAGCAAGATGGCTACTGCCCCACTTCCGGAACTGCGTCATCGGTAACATGAATCTGGGTACGTACTATCATCTCTGTATTAGACTCTTGTGGCTGCACAGTCATTAGATTTAGGCTGTACTGTGTATACATCAGTCCTTTTTGTACTGTCTTGCTTTGTAATTTACCGTTACTGGTTATATTTTCCGATACCAGTAATTGGTGTTTTCATACCGGAAGCACATTATCCTTACATACTAGCACCTTACAAATATACTGTTTCTTACATATTATATATATTCAGCTTATCACCGATATCAGCATTTAACCCTGGGTCTCTATTACATATGCTTATGTCCCAATACCATTTCATGTATCCTGTATGGGCTGACGCCTTTTTTACATTGTATGACTCATTTTTTATTGTTTGTGTCTCTATTTGTCAATAAAGAAGTTTCTTTCTACTATACATTATGTGAGTGTACTTGACCTCTTCCTCTATAGGTTTTTCATGTTTAGGTAAAAAACTGATCTATTAACGACCAGAGTGAAAAAAGATGAGATAAAAAGACAGAAATCTATGAGAATGTTTAAAGAACCATTCTTATTCAAACATAATGGGCAAAGTAGTGACTGTCTGGTTTTGGTGTAAACCAATATGTATGATCTAGTCTAATGACCAAATTTTTGCTGTTATTACAATTTTTACAAAGGTGCCAAAATGGTATAGTGAGGCTACCCTTAATTAAGTAGATGGATTGTAGTGTAAAAGAACCGTTCCATACAGTGTGCTGTCATCCTTTACTAGCGATTAATATTGAATTGATTTATATGAGTGCTATTTAGTGCAACACTGTCGACTAGTATTAATCTGGCTATTTCCACATTCATTCACTGTTGTTTCTTTTTATATTAGTCAATGCAAGAAGAAGATGAGAAATAAAAGGTTAGATAGTAATATTTCTACCTGGAACATTTGTTTTGTGTTTCACTATCTGCACCACATTAAATTCACAGATTTCCCCCAGGTATTAGACCAGGTCACTAAATGGGAAAGGCTATTGTTGGGGCACCACTAAAAGTTGTAATTCTGCTTCCCCCACATAGGAGTAAATGGGGGAAATGGAGCCCATAGCCGTTTGGTTTGAATTCAGTCTTTGACAAAGGGAATATTGTCAATTATCCTGATCTGGGACAATGTCAACTGCATTTAGGGGTATAATTAATTTTTTTGCTTGAAAATTCTTTAAGATTCCTTGTATAATATCCATCTTTGCTTGTTTTGTGTTCGCGTTTACACAATTTTACTCATTGCAGTTTTGCCGTTTTTAGAATTTGCTGCATCTATATCCACAGAACTAGGTAAGATTAGGACTGGTATTGAAGCCAGTGATTCAAACATTTGAGCACTAGCTAAAAATGTATTTATAATGTCTAAACTATAAACATAATAAATTCAATGTTACCTGCATCCAGTAAGTTTTTAGAGTAAGATTACAGCTCGAGGAAATTAGCAATACAACGCCTCACCTGCCAAAGTGCAATGC
Organism: Rhinoderma darwinii; assembly: GCF_050947455.1. NCBI lineage: Eukaryota > Metazoa > Chordata > Amphibia > Anura > Rhinodermatidae > Rhinoderma > Rhinoderma darwinii. Next base: position 87,418,968 of record NC_134687.1, read on the forward strand.
CAAACCAGATTGCGGTGTGAATATCTAGATGGGATTAAAAGCTTAAAGGTCCGCTAAACTGAGAAATGAATAAGAAAAGTAAACAGAAGAAAAACTTTCCCACAATGTTTGTCAGTATGCAGTAGAAATCTCAAATAGAACACATGTTTTTCCTGTCCTATTTCTTTCAGTTTTGGCTGGTAGACAGATAAGGGATGGGGAATAATGAAGAGGTGGAGCTTACCATTTTTGGCCACCGGCAAACTGAGCAGTAGGGGGAGGCTTCTCCTGCAGCTAATTGTCTTACAGCCAGACACAAGTCTAATCTGAGCAGTGTGAGAAGAAAGCACCTGAACAGTAACATTATAATTCATATTTAATGAAAAAAAATGTGCCCCCTTTTGGACACGTGAGCATTTCAGCTGCAGCTCAGCCCATACATGTCTCCATTCTCGCCCTAGCTGAGGACTGTCACGGCGCGGGGTGTGGACCTACTGGGCCATACCGCGTAGCGGGGTAGAAGCTAGCCAACAAGGTACAAAACAATGTCTAGAGTTCAGAACGGGTACCTGAGGCAATGTAGTCAGTAGCGGAAGCAAGACTTGACTTTCACAGCAGGTGGCACCGGGGATGCAGCGGAAGACACGACTTGACTTTCATAGCAGGTGGCACCGTGGATGCAGCAGAAGACACGACTTGACTTTCTCAGTAGATACGATAGCATGGGATACAGGGTACAGGCAGCAGGAACGGGTAACACTGGGAACTGGAAAACACTGGGAGAACATTTGCAAAACAAACTTAGGTATACAACAATGTTCAGGCGAGGAACAAGTAGGCAGAGACCCTTTTTTATAGTCCAGCAGCCATTTGGGCTAATTATTGGTTGGTGACAGCTGGACGCATACTGGCCCTTTAAGGCCATGCACGCGTGGGCGCGCACCCTGCGGGAAACAGTCCGGGGACCCGAAAGTGAGTGCCGACATCCCCCTGAAGGGAGCTGACGCCGAGAAGACAGATGTCCATGGCCGTTACAAGGACCTTGTCAAGTGTCTGCTAGTAGTAATACTGTCTAGTGATTGTAACGTCTATGGCCGCGGACCGTCATCCTGACTTACCCTCTGACGGCCGCGGCCATGGACGAGTCAGTTCCGGGCGGCATCCCCCTCCTGGGAGATGCCGGCTCTCACTTCCTTGTTCAGACACTGTCTCCCGCAGGGTGCGCGCGCGCGCGCATGTTCGGCCTTAAAGGGCCTGTACCCGCACATTTGCAGAATAGCTGCAATAAGCACAGAATCCCTCTGGACTATAACAGGGGCTCTGCTCTCTCAATCATTGCCTGAGCGTTGTTGTGTTACCCTAGTTTGTCCTTGCAAATGCTCTCCTAAGTGTTTTCCAGTTACCAGTGTTTCCCGTTCCTGCTGCCTGTACCCTGTATCCCGTGCTACCGTGTCTCTGTGCCTTCAAGAGTTGGAGTCATGTTTTGCCCTCCGCTGCATCTACTGTGTCGCACCCCGCTGGGTCGGTCTGCCGGAGCCTCATCTTAGCCTGAAACCACCGCTACTGTCTACATTGCCTCAGGTACCCTTTCAGAAATATAGACATTGCATATATACCTGTTTGCCCAGCTGCTATCCCGCTACGCGGTATGGTCCAGTGGGTCTACACCCCGCACCGTGACAGCGCTGTAGAACAATTCTTCTAGGGGAGTATTTCTCAGTAATATGTCATCTGATGGAACATGCACAATTGTTTTCGGATTGGTTATGAATCCAACAAAAAAAATAATTGCTATGCCTCTGTATAAAATCAGTGTCATACAGAGGTATAGTAGTGACTTAAGACTTCTATAGGTGCAGTATTACAGCTCTGTAGAATGCAGTCAAAGTATGGCCATGTGTATGAGTCCTTAAAGCCTTGTTCTCTGATTGCTCAGTGTTGGCTTGTGCTGAATCCAAGCTGGCATTAAATAACTACTTGATTGATGTGTTGATTAACATGGGCTTACCAGAGAGTGCCGCCTAGAGCTACATTTATACCAGCACTTACTAAGCAAACACGAAATGCTGACGGCTCATGCAAACCAACTGGCCCGTTTAGCTTTTCAGTTGTCTATTTTCCGCTCAGACCACTGTTCATTCTAGGTACATTTTAAATTGTATAACTGATTATTCCCATTGTTATCTACTAGAAGCCCAGGTAAAATATTTAGTTTAATTTACACCTGATAAATTTTACATACCCTAGAATGTATGTATAGAAGTTTTGGGATATTGTTAGAGATACAAATCCAGTGAATGCATTGTAGTTCCAATATTGAAATCCATGCATCTCTAATGAATAAGTTAAAGGCTTAATTATATAAAATAATCACGTCCATATTCTATATTTATAATTAGGCATTGGCTTTAGGCACAGTACACAGAAGAACTAGTGCGGAAGCTTCTTCTGTGTCCTACGAAGCATATTACAAGGTTTTTTTTTAAGGAAATAAAATAGATTAGGCATATTAAAAAAGAACACAATGTTAGTTTAAATCATACATCCGCTTTGGAGCTAAAATATGAGACAATTCTATTCCTTGCATTTTCTTAATATATTGATTTTAGTGAAATCCTGCTGGAAATTCAGGTGGCATGTGATGTAAAATCCTAATAATTTAGCCAAAGTTATGTGCAATGGGGCTGCAAACTGTATAGTCCGGATAAAAATTGAACACACTAACTCCAGGAAATGTTACTCACCATCCCCAATATCAAGGAGGTTAGATATGGTAGATGAAGTATAAGAACACACTTGATTTTTGTACTGCATGGTCTCCCAACCTTCACATAAAGTGGTTCTGCAAAGGATAAAAGCAGACAAACGTAGCGCCGACTGCAGCATTGGATAAAATCCAACGCTGTATATCCGGACTGTACAGTGTGTAGCCCCATTGAATATAATTTTTATATATGTATTTCTGAGTGGATTGCTGGACTTTAGTCACTGCAATTGTGCGCTCCACTGAATACAGATTAGTGCAAACCATATGTCAGTACATTATAATTTAGCCAAAGTAACATTGAAAGTTAAGGCTCACTTTAACTGAGCATTAGTTAGAATGAATGACATATTTTATTGGTATTGTACTTTTCTTCAGAGAATGTAGTAAGAATACTCAGTGGGAAAAGCGTGTTTTAAATAATATCAGTTTAGATCTATTTAATAGAATCTCTCACATTTCTTTAATCCTTTCCTTGCGCAGCTATTTCTCGTATTTTCAATTTCATTTTCAACTGGAAAAAAATAATTTGTGGGGTGGAATAGGAAAAAAACTGTGATTCCTCAATCTTTTGGGGAGTTTTTGTTTTTACAGCGTTCACCTTGCGATAAAAATGGCATGTTAACTTTATTCTGGGGGTCAATAAGATTACGGCGATACCAAATTTATATAGCTTTTTTTATGTTTTACTACTTTTACAAGGAATCTAATTGTTAAGGAAAATTTACGTTTTGTCGCCATATTCAGAGAGCCATAACTTTTTTTTTCTGTTGATTGAGCGGTTTGAAGGCTTATTTTTTGTGGAGCGAGCTCTAGTTTCTATTGGTACCATTTTGGGGAACATGAGACTTTTTGATCACTTTTGATTTAATTTTTTTGTGGAAGAAAAAGTGGCAAAAATACAGCGATTCTGTTTTTTTTCAATGTTTATGGCGTTCACTGCGGGTTAAATAATCTTATATTTTAATGGTTCAGACTTTTACGGATGCGGCGATACCAAGTTTATTTTTTAATTAGGGAAAATGGGGCTTTTCATTTTTTTTTTACACTACTACTAAAAACTTTATTAAGCTTTTTTTTTACACATTTTATTTAGTTAGATTGCTATACAATACACTGCAATACTAATGTATTGCAGTATACTGTCATTTTCACGGGCTTCTGTTAAGCCATGCTAGAGGCAGAAAAAAGGCAGACCTGGAGGCCTTCATTAGGCCCCTGGACTACCATGGCAACCATTGGCACCCTGCGATCGTGTCACGGGAGGGCCAATAGACTGTTGAAGTGGGCCGCCCCTCTTTCTAACACCTTAGATGACGCGGTCGCGATTGATTGCGGCATTTAAGGGGTTAATCAGCCAACGCGATCGCTGTTCCTGGCCATTAGTCCCTGGTTTAAGCTGTAATAAACATTCTTTGTGATTTTTGGCTTAATAATTGTCTTTTTTATTATTTTAATTAATTCATAATTACAGGAAGGATTTGCATAGTATAAGAGAAAACTATAAAAATCAAGAACTGACTTGTAAATTGTTTTATGCAGAAATGTAATCACACATTAAAAAGTGAATTTTCTGATAATCTAGAAATTTAAAAAAGTTTTGCTACCAGATTTTATGTTAAATGGAACCTGTCACCAGCATTTCACCTATTAAACCAGCAATACCTGGTGGTAGTGGGTGAAAAATCATTTCTATATAACCTATAATTGTCTTCTTAGTGGGTTCTGTACCTTTAGTATTTGCTTTTTTTAGTGTTCCCACACGTATGCTAATGAGCATAAAAGAGTCAAATCTTCGTTTCAAAAGAGTCATATCTTAATTCCTCAAGTCTTTCCGAGTTTACCTTTCCGCCTTTAGGCTTTCCGCCTCCTTACTTTTGATTGACAGCTCCTCACCTTCCCCCAGCAGACAAAATCCCGCGCTTGTGCATTGATGTCCTCTTCTGGTGTGTGCGCACAAAGGGACACCGGATTATTACGATAAAAAGTGCAAAATGTTTGCAGACCGTTATTTACAAGAGGAGGAGTTTAGGAGAGGGGAGAACGGTAATGAACTTTTGATAGCAGCGGCCAGTGAGGGATAAGTAAAGTTCAATTAGTGAAATGCTCGTGACAGGTTCCCTTTAACTACTGCTACATTAACAAGTGATTTTTAAAGATGTGCATATCTATGATGGTCTAGTAATTTAGAAATATATGTCAGGCAACATTCAGACGAACGTAGCCAACCTCGGACGTGATAAGAGACTAGAGTCTATGGAGGGATGTGTGAAGCGCAAAAAAATAGCACATGTCCTACTTTTTCATGGACCCTTTACACGCTCCGTTGAAACAACAGTTGTGTGAACGGCTCCATTGAACTACATGAGTCCGTGTGACGGCCGTTGTTTTTACGGCGATCACACGGACTACATATATGCTCATTTGAATGAGCCCTTAATCCGGCAACTATCAGGTCCCATTGATGTTGGATTGTGTGTGTGTATATGTGTGTGAGAGATAATATGATGATATATATTGTTGATGGCTGTGTGCAGTAATCTTACAACTCAGGGCGGGTCATAAGGGCACCTGAGAATAATATTATGAGTCACTCTGTGCCACCCACAGTGAGCTGCTCAGCAGTGTAAAAATTCTGGACCACAAAGTACTAACCCGTGCAGAATAATAATAAATGCATTTGTACTTCTTATGACAATCATTTTCATATCTGTTAATCTCCTGATGAACCACTCGAGTACCATCACTCTGAATGGTGGCAAATCTTTCGTTTATAAAAAGAAGTTGCTAGGAAATCTTAGCTTATAATGTAGGCAATACAAACTTTATATTTTTTACAGCCAGTTGGAAGCATGTATTTCAGAATCCTTCCCGTATTACTGCAGATCTTTTGACATCTTCACAATTGACAATATGAACATATTGCTCCCATGGACATATATTTAAGGATTTCAGCGCCTTAACATTAATCAGTTTCTGCTTTACAGTCATTGGTCAACTCAGCCCATTATCTTTGCACCATTCAACCTGTCAGATTTCATTAACTTTCCGAGAAAAAAAAGCTCCCTCTACAACCGATTGCTTGTTAATTCAGATCTTGCAAACACTCCATGATTTTCTTAAAAAGACGTTTTATGAAAAGCTTTTGATTTAAACTTCCTTTGACACCACTTAGCTGAAGGTTGAAGACACGTCACATTTTTACAGCTCTTGGAAGCTTCAAGAGGTTTTCAGTACAAACTACAGAATAAATCTATTTGAAACTCCCTGGCAGCATTTGGTTTTTTGAAATCTAAAAAAATAAATATTGTATTACTTACAGAGTTCAGAAGGTCTCGGCAAAATCCTATTTTGTGAGAAATCCTGAAACTTTCATAAAGTAATATATTAATTATTTTTAGTATTGAATTTAACAGAAAAATATACTTTGTTTACAGAGTCTTAAACTTTGCACTGAGAACAAAATGATTCCATTTCTTTTTTCAAATATTGAATCTCCGGAGACCTCTGTGTAACCTACTAATTGAGTTATACAATGTTCTTGCTGGAAAGGGATTTATAAGCAAGCTACATATATTTACACTGGTATAATTAGACTGAGAAATGTCATTTCTCTGGATCTACAGCGCGATATGAATGAATATCAATGTAGATATAAGATTTAAAGCGTCATTTTCTCTCTCCATGCTTGCTTAGTGGACCGGCTCCTCATGGTGTGATGTCGGTGTTATGCTGTGTGTTCTGAGCCTATCAGATAGGGGCGGGCTGGGCCAGGGAGAAGATGCCCCTTGGTCCGGTCACCCAGTATATATTTAGGGCTGCTCGTCCATGGTCAGATTGTAGCAGGGGGGTAACAGCGGGTCGGATGCAACTTGGTATGTGCATCGCCCTCAGTCCTATTTCCACCGATCATCGCAGATTTGCTGGGGAAGGAGAAACCTTTTGTAGTGCAGTGCAGCTCCCAGTCTTGTGTTTTGTCTTGATACTGGCGCAATGAGGTCATCATGATGGTCTGTTTCAGCATACAGGATTCAGGATGCAAGAAGGGATGGGGGAACCATGCAGTTAGCCTTCCTTTGCTCTGTGAATCCCCAATAAGTGGCGGCAGCACATGTACATGTTGCTGCACATTACAAGAATATGTCCCTTACTGACTGTGGGCTTTAATTGATTAAATGGGGACACCCTAGCACAAAAGAAACCTGAAGAGGAATAAATGGCAATTGGGCATAGATTTCAGTGCCCACATTTTGCCAAATTGCCATTCATTGCCTCTTTAGTACCCTTCTGTGAATGGTGCTGAATGGGTAATGAATGGCAAATAGGCCGAAGGGGACACTGAACTGAAGGACACTCAAGAAGCAATAAATCGCAAGCATGTAATTCAGTGCCTCCTTAGTGTCTATTTGCTATTTATTGCTAAAGGGGCAATGAAGTGGGCATCAATTGGGCACTGAACAGAAGGGTACTTAAGGGTCAATAAATGGCAAATTGAATAATTTAGTGTCTCCTTAGTGCCAATTTGTCATGTATTGCCCCTTTATTGTTCTTCTGTTCAGTGGCCCCTTTGTGCTTTATTGCCATTTATTGCCTATTTAGTGCCCGTCAGTGACAGGAGGGTGTTAAAGGGGAAATAAATGGAAAATGGGCACATATTTCAGTGCTTCCTTAGTGCTGATTTGCCATTTATTGCCCTTTTAGTGTCCTTCTGTTTAGTGCCCACTTTTGTCTAATTGCGAATCATTGCCTCTTTAATACCATTCTGTGACAGAATGGTGCTAAAGGGGCAATGAATGGCAATTGGGAAGAAATGGGGCACTGGACAGAATACCATTTAAGGAGCACTAAAAGGCAAATGAACACTAAGTTCAGTGCCTCCTCATTGCCCATTTGCCATTTATAGTCTTTTTAGTGGCTTTCTGTAACAGAGGAGTGCTAAAGTTTTTTTTCATTATGCCCCTCAAATTTATATAGGACATGCCCCCAACTAACAGCATTTGAAGCACAAATAATACATATGACCACCTGCAGTAGGCCCATAAAATTAGTCAATTTTTGCAGATAAGACTCGCCACTTAAAGTCTATGGCTGAGTGATAAAAATGTTTTTCGATGGATCAGTTGCTAAAGAAATGCAGAAAAAAAAACACCAGGACGTTCTAGCATAGGAGAAAAATGGACAAGGCAAACAGATGACACACTGAAACAACACGGATGCAACATAGACATTGATATGGATGAAAAATGTTAAATATTTTGCAGACGCAAATCGGAAATGCTCATGTAAGTAAAGCCTTACAAAAACCCAGTGCCAGACCTGTTTATACAGACCCCAAGCCAGAACCACCCTGTATACATACGCCAGACGAGACCCCCTATAAATAACAGAACCCAGATCAGACCCCCAAATAATGAAAGACCCCCAGGTCAGAGGCCTCAAAAATAATATAGCCCAGATCACATATCCTTAATAATTAGACACCCAAGATCAGACTCCCCTAATAATTGTAGACCTCAGATCAGACCCCCTACAAATATCAGACCACCTAATAATGACAGACACTGAGTAAGACGCTGACTCTCACAGATGCAGTAGTGATTGGAGAAAAGAGGGCTTCTTGAGTGGGACGTGTATTAAAAGCTGACCCGCTTACTCTGTAAGCACATTGGCTTGAATGTCAGTGCGCTAGCAGACAGCAACAAAACATTGTTGAACCCTAGGACAATTAAATTTTTTTTTTCTTTTTACCCCCTGAGCCTGTGGTGCATACCTCCTTAGGAACACGTACTGCAGGTTAAGAACCACTTATCTAAATCATCTAAATCATCTAACTGTTTATAACAACTGACTCATTTATCTGAGATTGCACATGTACGTGCAATCCCAACATGAAAACAACATCTCCAACCACAGTCTTTTAATGGCAGCTGGATTTAAAGCCCAGTTACCTCTGCCACATTTATACAGCAGGCGAAGATAACCAGGTTAACGATTGGCTGCTACTCGTGAGCCAGTGCTATGTGCTTGCCCCCCAGGCTAAAAGTTGCCAGCCAGTCCCTACAATCAGATATCTCCATCTGATGCTCCTCCTCCATTTTACCCCTCGTGCTGTTTCACTGAAACACTAAGTGAGAAATTGCAGCTGCATCCCCCACTTTTCTCTTCTATTTAGTGCTATAGACTACATAGATTTTTTGGGGTCACTAAGAAACTTTACATTTACATAAAGAGCACGAAAGTAGATCTATCGGCAGATGACTGTGATTTTCAATTAAAGTTGGGGGTGCAGCATCCAGACATATACTGACCACATGGACAATGGCAAAAGAACACCTTTTTGACATACGTTTGCGTATCAAAGTCTATAGGCATGGTCCTAAGGTAGTCAAGATTAGTCTGTGCGAATTGTTTAACCCTGAGCCAGAAGGATCAAAGTGCCCCGCATGTTCACAAAATAGCAAACAACTAGGGGGTAGGTAATCTTGTCCTATAATGTGAAATAAAGATCCCTGGGATGTCTCCTTCTGTCACTTTTAGTTATATCTGTTTCTGGGAAACTTAAATAACAACCAATATGGAGCCCATTACTGCCCCACAGAGTTTATCACCCAGTTTACATAGAGGCCTGTACAGCAATTTTGCCTAGTTAACCAGTGACTCATGGTAACTAGAAAGACTATTCATGGTATTACTAGGAAGATTGTTCCATTCAGCAAAACCAGGTGGCAATACATGTGGGAGCTATAATGAGGGCCATATTAGTGAGAAAAACAGGGATAACTAAGAAACCGTAAAAAGAAAATTTGTAACTACAGAGGGGTGCCCTTTAATTTAATTGTGTTAAATATCATCATATTTTATCTGTATAAGATGGAATAAGTCTATTTTAATGATGTAAACGTGTATGGAGAATGTTCTAAGGATGCTGTGCCCACATAGCGTGGCTTTGTCTCTATTGATTATATCAGCCAGTTGCTGCATTGGCACTACAGAGATCTCCTACCACTTTTGTTAAACATCCACTCCATTTTTATTCATTGTATTTTGTCTTTGGATATTTAGAACATTCAAGCTGACATTTCTGTAATCCTTTATGTGGCAGCTAAAGGAACAGCAAGTTAAGTTATTTTTCTCAGTATCTTACTGATGTTCAAACATTGTCTTCAGATCGGCCCCATGGGAAGAGGAAAGTATCAAAAACAGAGCCATGGTGACACTTTATGTAACAAAACATTCAATGTGAGTATCAGAAAATGTATAATTAATTGCATCCTCAAGCTCGACATTCAAAGTACTTCCTATGTCAATCTATTGATTTAAACAAAAATGAAAACATCTTTACTCACTCATATCATTTTTAATGTGGACCTCCTGATGGTTCATGTTGCTTGCTGGAGAAAACTTGGTTGAAAAGACATAAAACAAATGGTGGCAACTGATAATACTTGAAGTCAAATTCAATGTGCCGCCGTGACTGATACTTAAGTAGAAAAAGTAGAAAAGTAAAATAAAAACAAAGTTCTAAATATTATATAAGACTTTTTTACATGAAGAACTTGGTTAACTTGTACAATTTAATTTTAAGAGAATTTTTCTTTACATTTGTAAGTATGGATAAATTATTTTTTAATGATGCTCAACCTATTGTAGAAAATCTGGTGAAGAATGCTATTGATATTATACTCTATATCTCTTCATGTACCTGATCAGTGCTACCTTTTAGGCATTATTTAAGAATATGCAAGGACAATGGCTGGAGCACGCAGCCCATATGACTTCACAGTGACCCCGTACTGTATGCATAGGTTTCAGTGTAATGTGGTGGTCATCCTTTTGCCTAGAGAATGATTAAGACACAAATAATACTTCCTCGCTGTGTGGGGGTCATGTTCCAGCCTGTCAGTCATTCACACAGAACCAATCACAGCATAATACTAAGGGTATGTTCACACGCTTAACCAAAAATGTCTGAAAATACAGAGCTGTTTTCAAGGGAAAACAGCTTCTGATTTTCAGATGGTTTTTAAGCCACTTGCGATTTTCGTGGCTTTTTAGCGGCGTTTTTTACGGGCGTTTTTGGAGCTGTTTTCAATAAAGTCTATAAAAAACGGCTCCAAAAACGTCCCAAAATGTGACCTGCACTTCTTTTTCGCGGTCATTTTTTTACGCGGCCGTTTTTCAAAACGTCTGTGTAAAAAAACGGCCCGTCGGGACAGCGCCTTTTTTCCCATTGAAATCAATGGGCAGATGTTTGGAGGCGTTCTACTGCTGATTTTTCGGCCGTTTACGGGCCGAAAAATGGCCAAAAATAAGCCGTGTGAACATACCCTAACAGGGATCAGTACAGCCAGTACCCCATATAATAAACAGCTTTAAATCTGGTATAATAAAAATGAGGCCGACATTGTCATCCATTTAAAACATACATTATATTGACAAAAGTATTGGGACACACTTAATTGTTGAATTCAAGTATTTAATTCGGTCCTATTGCTACAAGTGTATAAAATTAAGCACCTAGCCATTCAGTCGCCTTTATAAAAACGGCCCGTCGGAACAGAACGCCGTTTTTCCCATTGAAATCAATGGGCAGATATTTGGAGGCGTTCTGCTTCCGATCTTTCGGACGTTTTTCGGAAGCAGGCACAGGTGGAGGCTCGAGTGTAGTTTGCATTCTATTTTTTTTAAGCTTTTTCCATACAGTTTCTTGAGGACTGGGCCAGTTTTGGCCTTGAGGACCAGAACAATTTTTGTCGTTTTTCCTCCTTGCATCGTGGCGGTCATAGCTTTTTTTATTTTTTGTTCAACCTCCTTCAAACAACTAAGCCTCATACAGCTAGTACTACTTTATGTAGGTGCCATTTTTTTGTACATATACATAAGTGTTTAATTTATGTCCATTTTTAATTTTGGCAAAAGTGCAGAAAAAACAGTTCCGCTGCAATTTTTATATTTATTTATTTTTTCATAAAATGGCATACACTGATCATCATAAATGATGCTGTAAATGTATTGTACATGTTGTTACCCTTGTGTCAATGGCAAATATGTGTGTATTATTTGTCGTGGTGATGGGGGTGACGTACGCAACCTTCGTCAAGGAAAACCTTGTTTTTCATTTGTGATGTGATGTGATGTGATGCCGAATACTGCTGTACCTCTCTGAGGGTCTACACAATGCATTCAGCTTCATCCTATACTAATTAACAACAGCCCAATCATACATCATGCCTGATCTTATAAAGGGACCGGTTCGGTCTTGAAACGCGTAGTCTGTAAAAAATCAAAACAATCTAGTAAAAATCTACGTCTAAGTAATACTTACAAGCCAGGCGCCGTGACTAGAACATTGCTTGTATTTTTCTTCCTTCTTCTAAACCTTTGGTAAAATTGACCATCAATATTGTGGTTGTTCAAACTGGTCAAGCCTTTCTATAAAATGCTTCTATAATGTTGTCATAGTTGACAGTATCAGTGTATCAGTCACCAATGTTTGTGGTGTTATCTGTATTACTTGATTATATATTCCCAAGTGATATATTTTAGTTTTTTAAACTTTGTGCCAGTCATTTTAACTTTTGCCGCGAATGAGTCTAAAGGATCGGCTTTTGTTGGAATCTAAAGATTCCAGGAGCAGTGAGGGTTGTGACCAATGAGATTCAGTGCAGCTCAGAACAGTATGCGAGTGACATGATAGTTCAATCAGCTGCTAAATCCTGTATTCTAAAAGCCCTCAACATGGGTGAAGCCCCTCAATGAATATTTATCTGGAACCATTTTGTCTAGATACATAGATTTTCATAATTTAGTAAAGCTACAGTGTAAATTGCTGGAAGAAAATCAGTCACATAGAGCAGATATTTTTTATCGTACGATTCTATAACGATTGATCCACAGACAGAAATAAAAGGCATTTTGGTGATTGACGCTTTTTAAACCCTTGTCATTGGTTTCCAACCCCAGTAGTAGCAAAACATTCCACAAATTCCGTATAGTGGCATACGTCGTGGAATATTCCTGACATATACCTTCGACGAGCCTGAAAAACGAGGTGTGAGCGGAGGGAGACTAAAACAAAATCATATGGTACATCAGCAGTGTCCTTATTTCTAGCTGCTTACAAATTATATTTTTATTAAATACAGAGGCATCTGCTTAGAAAACATTATGCTTCATCTAGTCCAGCATTTTTTAGTCTGCTATATCCACCATGATGCGTAATAAATGGTTTAGGAACTAAAAAGGCTTCTCTTCTTTTGGAGATTTATTAAGACTGGCCCTTCTATGGCTGTCCATGCGTCTGAAAGGGAAATCTAGCCCGATCTATTTTTGGAAATGTGCCGCAGAAAAATGTATCAAAAGTCGCAATTTGCGAAAGCTGCAAATTTAATGCATTTGCAACTTTTTACAAGAAAAGTTTGTAAATTCCACCCCACAGTCTTTACTTAGCATGGCTGTTTGTAAACTTGATTAGGTAAAAGGTATTGACAGTAATCCTCTTATCGGACAGCTGTATTTTAAAGGGTACCTAAACTTTTAAAAAACGTTTGACATGTCATAGTAACATGTCAAAAACCGTGCGAGCAGTGTACGAGCTCAATAGAAAATCTATGAGCCCGTATACCACTTGCTCGCCTTCCGAGCGCTTCAGCTGCTTCGTTTTAGCGATCAAAACTTCTGACATGTCACTATGACATGTCAAAAGTTTTTTAAAAGTTTAGTTACCCTTTAAGCTATCCTTCTGGTCCAGACAGCAGACGCTGTTGGATTCAGGGAGTAAGTGTGTGGGTCACATTACTGAACAGCGGCTTGGATTACTATGCATGCCATTCACCTAATCAAGTTTACTAACAGAGGGGCGGCGACAAGCTTGTCTATAAGAAAATTAAACTCTAACAATAACTTTATTTTATCAGTCCTTCTTGAGAAGCATTTTCTTTGTCACCCATCTGGTAACATATCCATTATAATAATACTATATTTTAATAAGGTTCCCTGCTCTTCTTATTTGATGCAAACATTGTTTCCCTTTGTACACAGATTTGTCAACATCATACAGCACAAGGCCGCCAGTGTTCATTTCCGTACAAATAATATATGTACTACTTTTTTATTATAAGAAAATATTGAGGTTGCTAACCAATAGAAAGGTTTCACATAGGGATATTGACATTCATTTGCAATGGGGAAAAAAAAACAACTGAAAATACAGCGTTTATCCAGCGCTATGGTCTCTACATTCCCATGAGCTTGCTTTGCCTGAGAGGCACTATGCTGATTGACCACTGTTCTCTTCTACTCAGCAGCTGAAATTTGTGCCAGGCCATTAATCCCGAGTGGCCATGTGAAGTGTCACTTGGGAGTCTGGAAATACTATATAGAGTATACAGCCAAACCAGACTCCTAACCAATGCTGCTTGGGAGAGATGGAGTACAATAGGATATTGGAGGACCTCCAGAACATTGAACATAAGTGAATGTCTGAGAGCATGTAGAGGACTTTGCCTGTGACAAGAAATAAAATATCTAAAAGTGACTGCCCAGTCTTCTAACTAAACAGTTATTTTGGCCCCCCCATACAGTGGGTTACATGATGGTGGAGTTACAAAAGAAAATAAAGAAATAGAATACCCACTTAGCATTCATTCCAACCTACTGCTTCAAAACGTAGTGAGTGGCAGACACTGCTAAGTAACGCTATCAGCCTGTGCCCACCCGCTGCATTCAGTTAGACTGTGCTGACGTCTTATTATAAGGGTCTGCAGTCCAAAACTCCTGATTAACACCTAATACTCCTCTGGGTTTGGGATAGTGCAGGGTTTAGAGGAGGTGATTTAGGGTGAGAAAATGTAGCTATAATTTAGCAGTCCGGATTATTTTAAAGGGGTCAGAGCTCTGTTTTTCTGTATACAAAGCTCAAAATCCCCTGACTCTCTTTATACAGCTATAAAGCTACATAATAAAATTTCTGTTTGCCTGCAGCTACCACTAGAGGGAGCTCAGGGCATAGGAATTAAACCCTTTCCCAACAGCCCACTGTCTTTTGGCGGCAGACGGTGCAGGTCCCATATCTATAGCGACGTCTTTTGGCATCGCTGTATAAAACACTCATGAGTGCTCCAGTGAGCGCACATGCTCTAAGCAGTAGTTGCTACTAAAAGCTCTTGTACTTAAAGCTGCCTCCTGCCCTTTAACCCTTTAATAGTCGCAGTGCATGATCAAAGGGGACGTCCCCCTACAATCGCGTCACAGGGTTAACCGGTGTCCTGATCTGTAGTCAGCCTGGTGCACCTAGAAAGGACCCCAGGCTGTTGTAAGGGCGCACTGTGTGTTGCCCTAATAGCAGCCTGTGTCAGAGTGACACAATATAATGTATTAGCATACAGTTGTTAGAAAGTTATCCTTTTATGAAATAAAAAAATGTAACAAAAAATTATAATAAAATATATCATATATTTTATTTCCCATACATTACATAAAAACAAATAACCTACACATATTAGGTACCTTCACGGCCGCAATAACCAGAAAAACTAATTAACAGGTTATTTAGCGTGAAACATGAAGAGTATAAAAAAATAAACCAATTGCTATAAATCACTGTTTTTTATATTCATGGTGCAAAAATAAATGACATAAATATCACAGTAATTTATTTGTATCCGAAACTGCGCAGGCAAAAAAAATACAGCCATATCAAAGAAAAAATTAAAAAGTTATGGTTGCTGAAAGGGCCTACAGACAAAAGCGAAAAAAATGTAGCTGGTCATTAAGGACATTTTTCAAAATGGCCGTGCAACAAAAACGGCCCGTCGGAAGAGAACGACATTTTTCCCATTGTAATCAATGGGCAGATGTTTGCAGGCGTTCTGCTTCCGATTTTTCAGACGTTTTTCTGCCGTTTATGGCCTGAAAAACGGCCGAAAATAAGCCGTGTCAACATACCCTCAGGGTTTAAATATAAGTTCAAAAACATAAAATAATATACACATATTTGGAATTGCCATGAAAGTAACAAACTGCACAATAAATTTACAGCATCATTTTGATCAGTGTATGCTGTAAAAGAAAACAAACAAAAACTGCAGTGGAAATACTTTTTCCTGCATTTTTGTCAAAATAAAAATTTATATAAATTAAACACTTATGTATATGTACCAAGAAACGGAACAGAACGCTGTTTTTCCAATTGAAATCAATGGACAGATGTTTGGTGGCGTTCTGTTTCCGATTTTCCAGCTGTTTTTCGTCCGTTTTCGGCCCTGAAAAATGTCAGAAAATAAGCCGTGTGAACATACCCTAATAAGAAAAAAAAGTTGTGGTTTGCGAGTGCGTGAATAACGCATGCCCTCGCAAAGCACACTGATGCATAAGAGACCAAATTCACGCACGTTTTTCACGTGCGTGAATCTGATAAGCTCGTGTGAATGTAGCCTTAGACACACCTGTAGATTACAGTACAGTTTTTAGGACAAAAAGTGTGTATAAGGCCTTGTTCACACAGTGCAGATTTGCTACAGATTTTTCATGTCTTTTTTTAAGTCAAAACCAGGAATGGAACCTAAACAGATGAAATATAAAGAAGAAAGGCCTTATACAGTAGTGTTAAACAAATAGTGAATTTAAAAAAGCAAATAAAGCGGAAAATTATTATAATAACTTTGATTTGCCTAAATGCAAATGCACTGGAAATATTACACTTTCAATTCCAAATCAAAACAATAACAACATTTATCCAGTTTGTGTTAATCCTTTACAGAAAGTAAAGAAAAAGGAACATTAGGCTGTTCAAAAAATAGCAGTGCCAGCATTTTTCTTTAAAAACGCAAAAATGTAATGTATAAACTGAAAAAATATTTAGATTTCAATTTGATGAACTAATATTTAGTGGCATTACCATTGTTTCTGAGAACTGCTTGACATCTGTGTTACATGGAGTCAACCAACTTCTGGCACCTCTGAACAGGTATTCCAGTCCTGGAAAATTGGACTACATTCCACCGTTCTTCTGCATTTTTGGGTTCTGCCTGATAAACAGCATTTTTTATGTCACCCCACAAGTTCTCTATGGGATTGGAGTCAGGGGATTGAGGTGGCCACTCCATTACCTCAATCCTGTCGGCAACGCTCTGGCCGAGGATTCCGCTCCTGGAATTCGGGAGGAATAGAGACAGTGCCGCTGCTGCTGTCTCTATTCCTATACACAGCGTTCATTGAGCGCTGTGTAAAAAGACATCGGAGAAGACAGAAGCAGCGAAAGCTGCTTCTATCCTCTCCTCAGGGTCCCTGGCAGTCACTGACAGCCGGAGACCCGACATTCAGCTGCCCGATTGCGCGGGCAGCAAGTTAAAACCCGAGCCGTAAAAAGTCTATAGCTCGGGTTTTAAGGACCCTGACCGCTGGCCGTAAAAATACAGCCAGCGGTCGGGAACCAGTTTAAAAAATGCTGTGTTTGTCTTTATACCTATCAATTTCAAAAATATCTATCTATATATCTATTCCAAGCGACAAATATTTTTTTTACGTTTTTCAGTACATTCTTTTTTACATTAAATGTGGCTATGTCAATAGAAAAATAAAAAAAAGCTGTGGCTTATTGAAGGTGAGGAGGAAAAGACAACAAGGAAAAGGCTAAAATAGGCTTGGTACTTATGGAGTTAAGTAACACAATCCTGTTGTTTTTTATGAGGATCCACCACACTTTAAGGGAGTCTGTCACCAGAATGTGCATATTAAACTAGTAACAGGGTATTGTAGAGGCGCAATGAGGGCGTTACCATTGCGCCTAAACGCTCATTCTTCGCTGCCCAGTTCAACCCCCTCCCACCCTTCTAACATTGATTGACAGGGTTCAGGCAGCGTAATCGGCACTTTCATGCCTTGCCCCATAATGTATGTAACGCGCGCGCATCCCTGCTCTTCACTAGGCGCATGCAAAGTACGATCTTTTTGCTCGACGTTCTAATCTGCACTACTGCGCATGTGCAGCGTCCCTGCTCTTTATTCGGCGCATGCGCAGTACTGTCGATTATAACGTTAAGCAGAAAGATCGTCCTGCGCATGCGCCGAGTGAAAAGCAGGGACAGGCGCGCGTTACAGATAGTACGGGGCTAGGCATGAACGCACCTGGCTCCTGTTAATGAATGTAAGAAGGGGGAGGGGGGTTGAACTGGGGAGCGACATAAGAGCATGTAGGTAATGCCCCCATTGCACCTAAATGCTCATAAACATAATAAAACATATTTCTCTACAAAGGAGGCAGTAAGCAGAAAATGATATTAAAAATTAAAAACAGGTTAGTCTCCTCTACAATACACTGGCACTAGTTTAACTCGGACATTCTGGTGACAGACTCCCTTTAAGATATGTACTCTCAAACTTGTTTAGAAGATCCGGACATCAAAAGAAAATACCACATCCTAACTTCTTGTCAATTATTTTAGTGCTATTAATATATTACAAGATTATAATGTGTTTCTTTTATCACACCAATCAATATGAACCATAGCAGTAGAAATTGTAGTAGTAAATGAGAGATGATGAATGGCTTTAACCCCTTAATACCGAAGGTGTTTTAAACCTTAGTGACCAGAGCAATTTTCACAGTTTTGCTATTCACAGATGTAACGCAGTATAACTCTGTATGTGTTTTATGTAACGATGTGAATTTTACAGTTTTCTTGGGACATGTTGTGCTTCCTTTTTGTGGTATATATGTATAGGTAACATTTTTGTTACTTTTTTTATGGCCGTGGAAAGACAGAAAAAAAAGAGAAATTTAGATTTTTCATCACTTAAAATGTAACCGTTTGAAAATAAAAGTAATTGTATCATACAATGCATTGAAATATATGTCTTCATTTATCCTGATCATAAGGACACCTGACTTGGAGGTGTAGTTTATTTTTTTTGACCAGAAATATAGTATAAAACACAAGTGCCCCTTTTTTTCAATTGCGCACTAAAATGTCTTAATTTAGTTTTTTACACCATGGTATTAATGTATGGGTAATGGACTTGAAGTCCAATAAATAATGGTAACAAAACATTGTGTTCTACAAACTAGATACTCTAAAGTCTATTTCTAGCGGTTCAATTTCCGTTTTAACCCGTCACACTTTTTACAGAATTTGTCCAAACTTGGGCCAAAAAAATTTTTTACAAAAGTGTGTCTAATCTATTATATGGATCCGTTATAGGGCATATCATAGAAGGAGTCCATTTTGGCTTTTGGAGGCCTGTCACACCAGAATTAATTTTAGTGCACCATGCTGTATTTGCCATAGTACTGGAATGGTAGACTGTCAAAATTTACCAAAAATTACCATGATACAAAAACATACACATCCCAAATTCTATTTCTAGTGGTTCAATTTCTGTTTTAACCCTTCACACTTTTTACAGAATTTGCCAAAACTTGGGCCAAAAAAATGTAAATTGCATTTTTTTTTACAAAAGTGTCACTTTTCTAAAGCCATTTCGAAACACCATATGACATATTGGTAAAAGTGACCTTTCCACATTCTGCTATTTCTCCCGTGTCCAGTGATACCAAATATGTGTGTCTAATCTATTATATGGACCCGTTATAGAGCATATCATAGAAGGAGTCCATTTTGGCTTTTGGAGGCCTTTTTACGCCAGACCTGATTTTAGGGAACCACGCTATATTTGCCGTGGTACTGCAGGTCATTTTGACAAGTATAAATGTCCTGCTAATATTCATCTAGGGGTATAGTGAGTATTTTTAATAGGTGGAAAGAAATAAAAAATAGTTTTTTCCAGAAAATACAGTATTGTTGCATTTTTAGAGTGAAACATTATCCAATAAGCAATGCCCCTCTTTTGGTTCTCCCTACAAAAACAGTGTGAAAGTAAATGAGTTAATAATGTGGGTAATATCACGGTCTTTGCCTTCATAGGTTCTAAAGGCAGATGTGTAGCCTGTACCGCTGTCAGAGAGCTTGTAGATCTTAACCCCATATTTTGCTCTCTTTGAGGGGATGTACTGGTGGAATGAGAGCCTGCCTTTGTAACTCATCAGCGATTCATCCACCGCTAGGTTTTGTTCGGGGTTGTACACAGGCATAAATGACTCCTCCAAAATTTTTATCAGGGGCCTTATTTTATACAGGCGGTCACAGCCTGGATCACTATGGGGGGGGGGGGCTGGTGATTGTCGTTAAAATGAAGGAGGCGCATTAGCACCTCGTATCTGCTTCTGGTCATAACGGCTGGAAAAACAGGTGTGGCATGTGTAGGGCTTGTTGCCCAATATGACCGGATTGAGGGCTTTTTCACTAACCACATGTTGAGGATGAGCCCCAAAATGTTTTAAGTTCGCCAGTATTTGTGGGGTGCCACTCCTTTGCATAGGAGGACGTTGGCTTTTCAGCAAGGAATTGGCGAGCATACAGATTGGTTTAGGTTAACAACCAGCTCCAATAGTTCATCTGTAATTAATATTTTTAAATAATGGAGGGCTGTAAAATTTTCCACATTAATATTTATCCCTTGTGTGGCAATAAATTCTGGGATATTAGGGGAAAATGACTCTGTGGGTACCCACTCAATATATTCTGGGGGAATAGAGTGGGCCGTGTTTTGTGGTACTTCTGCGACATGCCCTATGCTTGTGGACTCTGCAGAGACACTATCATTTGCAGAAAGCGTATCACTGTCATGGCTATCACTTGTAGAATACATTTCTACCTCGGACGCGGTTTCTGTATCACTTTCATCAGAGTCAGAAATTAACATGGCGTATGCCTCTTCCACCATGAACCTTCTATGGGACATTGTAATTACACACACGTACAACAAAGATTGTAACCAGACGCACACGCAGACAAATTTTATTATTTTTTTCTTTACTTTTTTTTTTATCACAGACAAAAATACACGGACGTTAAAAAAGCACGCTCCACAAAAAACTGATGTCGAACAAACACGTAGACTATAAAACTTTTTTTTTTACATATATATTTTTTTTTTTGCACAAATAAAATACACAGACGCCACACACGTACGCTAAACAAAAACCCTAGGCTAAACCTAGTTTAAACCTAGGCTAACCCTAGACTAAACCTAGGCTAACCCTAGATTAACTCTAGAATAGAACCTAGAATAACCCTAGACTAACCCTAAGGGCACGTTCACACGTGGCGGAATTGCTGTGGAATTCTGCTGTGGACAGTCCGCAGTGGAATTCTCCAGCGGCCGTTTTTTACATTTGTTTCAATAAATTTTTAAGCAAGTTAGTTCAGACGTTGCGGAAAACTCCGCTGCGGACCATAGGCTGCAGTGCGGAATTTTCCCTCCGCAGCATGCACTGTCTGTGGCGGAGAAGAAGCGGAATTTCACTGCGGATTTCAGCCTTTGCAATGCAAAAACTGAAATCTGTGGCAAGTCTGCTGTCTTTTCTGCAACGTCTGAATTACCTGTCAAATATGCAAATGTTGGTGCAGATTCGTTGCGTAATTGCCCCAAATCTGCACCAACATTTGCAGCGGAAAACCTCTGCCACGTGTGAACATGCCCTAAGGATAACCCTAGCCTAGATATACAATTGAATTTTATATAAAGTTTATATATTAGATTTATTGTAATTTTGTGTCTTTGGTGTCACAGTAAAATTCTCTCTCTGTCTCTTCTCATACAGAGAGTGTGAGGAGAGACAGAGAGACAAGGAAGGGTAAACACGTCATTTTTCATTTTGTGATCACTGTGAATGGTTCTCACAGTGATCACATGAACGGAGACCACTGTTATTGGTCTCCGATCATCACTCTGAAGCCAAGGCTGTTGCTAACAGCCTTTGCTTCAGAGGCAGCTCACCCGATGACCGGGAAAACCGCTCCGATGCGGCTCCCTCCCAAACCACTCAGATGCGGCACTTGCTATTGAGTGCCGCATCTGAGGGGTTAAAACTGATCGGAGACCACTGCTAGTGGTCTCAGATCGTTGCCCTGAAGCTCGAGGCTGTTACTAACAAAAAACCCAATAATGTGTGAAAATACCCTAAGAAGGAGAGAGGCAGTGGTATGCTACAAAGTTTGTAACATTAAGGGGTATAACCACAGGAGATGTCATGAATGTCTGAGGGATGCTGGTCCCATCCGCCCCCTGTACGACCTGTGCGGTGTCCACTAGTTGCTAATTCCAGGTGGGGACTAGTGGAGAGGGGGCCGTGTATGCACGCGGCTCTCTACATTTTGTTGTATGGGAGTTATGGAAATAGCTGAGCAGCGCTTGCTCGCCTGTTTCTTTAACTTCCATGGAGAAACCCGTGTGCATGCGCAGACCTCTCACAACTTGTCCCCGCCAAAAATCTGCGGCCAACGGTCGCCGCACCAGGTGATATGAGAATCAGGTGGCCCCTGTTCTCGATATAGTTGTGGGTCCCAGAGATGTGACCTGCAGCTATCAGACATTTATCCTGTGGATATGCCATAAATGTCTAAGATAGGAATACGCCTTTAAACGTTTAATTATAAAAAAATATATGATTGCTGTACTTGTAATTTTTTTTTGTATTCGCTTTCTCACATTCATAGTAACACCCATAACTTCTTTATTTTCACGTCAACAGTTTTTGCAAGATAAGCTGTCGTTTTCTAGGCCCCATTTTGCATTATCATAAGTAAGCGTTTAGTTCATATTAACTTTTATTATGGATTAAATGGATAAAAAAGTTAATGCACCATTGTTATTTACGACAATTACCGATCAGCGTAAATAATGTGTTCACTGTATTGTACGGGTTGAAATGTTTAATTTACCCCTTAAGGACTGGCTTATTTTGGGCCATAAGGACCAACTTTTTTTTTTTTTCAACGTCGCGTTTCAAGCGCCATTACTATAATTGCTATGAGGCCCACTTCACTGACCACATTCAGCAGCAACGGAGTTCAAATCTTGTGAATATTTTGGTCTCCAATCTGTGCTTTGTATATTTTCCTAATACAAAGGGATAAGGCACGCAGTGCCCTTTTCCTATGTGCATTATCCCACTGTAGTGACAATCTTGTTCGCAGGGATCATCCATTCAGCACAGTTACAGGTCAGAGACCATGGAAACAGTGATGTCACAGTAGTGGTACAACAGATTTAGTGATGTAACATTACACGGATAATGCAAACAGTGATGTCACAGTACAAACATAATAGACACAATGCTGTTACAGTGCAGGAATAATGCATTTAATGATGTTTTGGTACAGGAATATTGTCCCTTCCTTGGTCTTCCAGTGATTTGCAGTTAATTTCCTATGATCCCATCATCTATATTCATCACTTACTGCCCCTTACCTCTGAATGCAGGGGGCGCTCCTTACTTAGTGGGACCCAGAACAGCTGCTAAGCCTGCTATCCTGGTAGTTGCGCCCATTGGGACAAAATGATAAAAACAAATGTAACCTCATTTCCTGCAAGAAAAATTATCAGAGTGCAGACATTAAGCCAGATGTACTAATACAGTCTATGTTTTAGACAGTGCAAACTTAGACAAGGTAGTCAGAAGATGCGCCAAATTCATCACAGTGGTGATGGCTATATGCAGGGGCGTAACTAGGAAAGACTGGGCCCCATAGCAAACTTTTGACTGGGGCCCCCCTCCCCTGGCTGTCACAGAACCCCCCCCCCCCCTTGTAGATAGTGCCTTTTTTACAGCCCCCACTGTAGATAACGCCATACAGCCCCCTATAGATAACGCCATACAGCCCCCCTGCAGATATCTACAGAGGGGGCTGTATGGCGCTATCTGCAGGGGGGCTGTATGGCGTTATCTATAGGGTGCTGTATGGCGTTATCTACAGGGGGGCTGTATGGCGTTATCTACAGAGGGGGCTGTATGGCGCTAACGCCATACAGCCCCCCTGTAGATAACGCCATACAGCCCCCTTTGTAGATATCTACAGAGGGGGCTGTATGGCGTTATCTACAAAGGGGGCTGTATGGCTTTCTCTACAGGGGGGCTGTATGGCGTTCTCTACAGAGAGGGCTGTATGGCGTTATCTACAGGGGGCTGTATGGCGTTATCTACAGGGGGGCTGTATGGCGTTCTCTACAGAGGGGGCTGTATGGCGTTATCTACAGAGGGGGCTGTATGGCGTTATCTACAGGGGGGTCTGTATGGCGTTATCTACCGGGGAATCTGTATGGCGTTATCTACAGGGGGGCTGTATGGCGTTATCTACAGGTGGGCTGTATGGCGTTATCTACAGGGGGGCTGTATGGCGTTATCTACAGGGGGGCTGTATGGCGTTCTCTACAGAGGGGGATGTATGGCGTTATCTACAGAGGGGGCTGTATGGCGCTATCTACAGGGGGATGTATGGCGTTATCTACAGGGGGATGTATGGCGTTATCTACAGGGGGCTGTATGGCGTTATCTACAGGGGGCTGTATGGCGTTATCTACAGGGTGATGTATGGCGTTATCTACAGGGGGCTGTATGGCGCTATCTGCAGGGGGGGCTGTATGGCATTCTCTACAGTGGGGGCTGTATGGCGTTATCTACAGGGGTCTGTATGGCGTTATCTACAAAGGAGGCTGTATGGTGTTATCTACAAAGGGGGCTGTATGGAGTTATCTACAAAGGGGGCTGTATGGCGCTATCTGCAGGGGGGCTGTATGGCGTTATCTACAGAGGGGGCTGTATGGCGTTATCTACAGGGGGGCTGTATGGCGTTATCTACAGGGGGGGCTGTATGGCGTTATCTACAGTGGGGGCTGTATGGCGTTCTCTTCAGGGGGGCTGTATGGCGTTATCTACAGAGGGGGCTGTATGGCGTTATCTACAGAGGGGGCTGTATGGTGTTTTCTACAGGGGGCTGTATGGCGTTATCTACAGGAGGGGCTGTATGGCATTATCTACAGACGGGGCTGTATGGCATTATCTACAGAGGGGGCTGTATGGAGTTCTCTACAGGGGGGCTGTATGGCGTTCTCTACAGAGGGGGCTGTATGGAGTTCTCTACAGGGGGGCTGTATGGCGTTATCTACAGGGGGGGCTGTATGGCATTCTCTACAGTGGGGGCTGTATGGAGTTCTCTACAGGGGGGCTGTATGGCGTTATCTACAGGGGGGGCTGTATGGCGTTATCTACAGGGGGTCTGTATGGCGTTATCTACCGGGGACTCTGTATGGCGTTATCTACAGGGGGGGCTGTATGGCGTTCTCTAAAGTGGGGGCTGTATGGAGTTCTCTACAGGGGGGCTGTATGGCATTCTCTACAGGGGGGGGCTGTATGGCGTTCTCTACAGAGAGGGCTGTATGGCGTTATCTACAGGGGGCTGTATGGCGTTATCTACAGGGGGGCTGTATGGCGTTATCTACAGGGGGCTGTATGGCGTTCTCTACAGAGGGGGCTGTATGGCGTTATCTACAGAGGGGGCTGTATGGCGTTATCTACAGGGGGGTCTGTATGGCGTTATCTACCGGGGACTCTGTATGGCGTTATCTACAGGGGGGCTGTATGGCGTTATCTACAGGGGGGCTGTATGGCGTTATCTACAGGGGGGCTGTATGGCGTTCTCTACAGAGGGGGCTGTATGGCGTTATCTACAGGGGGGCTGTTTGGCGTTATCTACAGGGGGCTGTATGGCGTTCTCTACAGAGGGGGATGTATGGCGTTATCTACAAAGGGGGCTGTATGGCGCTATCTGCAGGGGGGCTGTATGGCATTCTCTACAGTGGGGGCTGTATGGCGTTATCTACAGGGGGTCTGTATGGCGTTATCTACAAAGGAGGCTGTATGGCGTCATCTACAAAGGGGGCTGTATGGCGCTATCTACAGAGGGGGCTGTATGGCATTATCTACAGGGGGGCTGTATGGCGTTATCTACAGGGGGGCTGTATGGCGTTATCTACAGTGGGGGCTGTATGGCGTTATCTACAGGGGGCTGTATGGCGTTCTCTACAGAGGGGGATGTATGGCGTTATCTACAAAGGGGGCTGTATGGCGCTATCTGCAGGGGGGCTGTATGGCATTCTCTACAGTGGGGGCTGTATGGCGTTATCTACAGGGGGTCTGTATGGCGTTATCTACAAAGGAGGCTGTATGGTGTCATCTACAAAGGGGGCTGTATGGCGCTATCTACAGAGGGGGCTGTATGGCATTATCTACAGGGGGGCTGTATGGCGTTATCTACAGGGGGGCTGTATGGCGTTATCTACAGTGGGGGCTGTATGGCGTTCTCTTCAGGGGGGCTGTATGGCGTTATCTACAGGGGGGTCTGTATGGCGTTATCTACCGGGGACTCTGTATGGCGTTATCTACAGGGGGGGCTGTATGGCGTTCTCTAAAGTGGGGGCTGTATGGAGTTCTCTACAGGGGGGCTGTATGGCATTCTCTACAGGGTGGGCTGTATGGCGTTATCTACAGAGGGGGCTGTATGGCGCGAACGCCATACAGCCCCTCCTGTAGAGAACGCCATACAGCCCCCCTGTAGAGAACGCCATACAGCCCCCCTGTAGAGAACGCCATATAGCCCCCCCTGTAGAGAATTCCATACAGCCCCCCTGTAGGGAATGCCATACAGCCCCTCCTGTAGGGAACGCCATACAGCCCCCCCTGTAGGGAACGCTATACAGCCCCCCCTGTAGGGAACGCCATACGCCCCCCCCATAGGGAACGCCATACGGCCCCCCCGTAGGGAACGCCATACAGCGTCCCCCCTCACAAAAAAATGCGACCTATAGTGTGTCCTACAAAAGACATGTATCCCCAATCCACAGGATAGGGGATACATGTGTGAACGCTGGCAGCGATAGGGAGAACGGTGGACCGAAAGTCCCCCGAAGTTCTCCATGACTAACCTCTGACTTCCGGCGTCTGCGCAGCTCAATAAAAATGAAAGGAGCGCTGGTCACGCATGCGCACAAGCGCGACCGGCGCTCCATTCATTTCTACGGAGCTGCCGACACAGACCCCGGAAGTCCGAGGTTTGTGATGGAGAACTTCAGGGGACTTTCAGTCCCCCGTTCTCCCTATCAATGTCAGCGATCACACATGTATCCCCTATCGTGTGGATAGGGGATACATGTCTTTTGTTTTATGGCAGAGCGAGGAGATACCTCCCTGCTCTGCCGTAGTCGTGTTCAGCGGCGTCACGCTGTAGCAGCCGTAGCGGCTGCTACGGCGGTAGTTACGCCACTGTCTATATGATACATTTTCCGCATCTTCTTCTATAACCATTCTTTTGGCTTTATTTGCAACAGAATTTTGTGCCAGTTTTTTTGGAGCATGACGGTGCATCTTTAGCCGTGGTCCCTTTTTAGTTAAGCCTTACCACTATTTCAAAACAGATTTGGTTTAACAAGAACTGCACCAATCTGCGCGAAGATGTGCCAGATATTTGCACAATTTCTGACACATTCGAGCAGCAGACACATTAGTACATCTTCTCCATTGTTTATAGTAGCCTATGTTCAGTAAAGGAAACAGGTTTGTAGCACTGCCCATCAGCACATTGTGACAGCATCTCACCTAATATTATTCTGAGAATAGAGGCTGATGTGATTGATGTAAGCAATGGTAAAATAATAACCCCCCCCCCCGCCACGATCTATTACCCACTGATTATTATAATAGTAATGATTATCATTATATTATTATACTTATATTAAATATATATTATAATATAAATTGTTATAAATATAATAAATCACACAATAATTACTCAGGCAATTCACCTAAGAAATTCACCCAATGGCACGTTAATAATGCCATTGACCCCAAGGTGGAGCATTCTCTATATGCTAATGATGTTGATGCTAAATTTAGATTGTTTCTATTTCTGACTCTTGAATCAGATTTATTTTAGTAATACTAAAAATTTAAGTTGTGCAAGCATTATCTCATGCTATTTGCTGCTGCAAATGGATTAACCACCACCATCGCCTGTTAAATCTGATGGGATTAGAGCAATTTCCTTCTGAGCCGGAGAAAAAAAATAATAAACTCCAGTCTAGCGCTATGTAATGAGAGAAATAAATATATATTTTCTGTCATCATCTGCTGTCTTCGTCTATGTAGGATATTTAATTGCTTCTCAGCTGGAGGGTCTACAGTGCACTTCATTTTTTTCTGGATGCCAATTTATGAATGAATGCGTTCTTTGATCAAATGTCAAAGAAAATAAAATGCAGCAAGACATAAAATGTAATTTTCTCCTGGCTTGCTTTCATTCTTTAGTTCTGCTTTATGCTTGGTACAATAATTCAGGGTGATGGCAACGTACTTCAGGTTTTTATAAAATGTAACACTAGGAGAAGCATCTGGTACTGTGAAACAATCTGTGCTTACTCTATGAAAACGGCCGGAGTTTCCAGATAATCTGTCAGAAACAGGAAGAATATATTTTGTTATACATCTGCTTACATAGATAAAGTGCACTTGGGCTTGGATTAACCTGTGTACAGTAAAGCCATTTGCCCAAGATTTTTGCCAGATAAAACTAATCATGTCAGGCTGAAAAAATAAAGCAGATTCTACGAGAAATATCCACAGAGCATGTATATGCATTGCGGTTTAAAATATTGACAGTACTTAGTATGGTCTTCCAAAGATGGTAAAAGCTCCCGAAGGCTGTGACGGATGCCTAACAGTGGCATCCACAAAGAACTAAACGGTATCAGCACACAGACTTTGAATAAAAAGATTACGTACTAACTTTTCAGAAGACCAAACGAAACAAATTTTAAAACATTCGCACTAAATCTCAATATCAACGAGAATTCAGGAACTTAACTATGAGATCATAGCGAGATGGTAGAAACACCGGAGATTCTGAATAAAATCGACCTGTCTTATTTTCCCAAATGCTGGAGATGTGGAACAGATAAAGGTACACTACTACATATTTGGTTTATTGCCCCCTAATTGACCTATTTTAGCAAGACGTTCAAGCGATCTTAACCCCTTAATGACGCAGCCTAGTTTGGGCCTTAAGGCTCAGAGGCCATTTTTCAAATCTGACATATTTCACTTTATGTGGTAATAACGTCGGAATGCTTAAGCCTATCCAAGCGATTCTGAGACTGTTTTCTCGTGACACTTTGGGCTTCATGTTCGTGGTAAAATTTGGTCGATATATTCAGTCTTTATTTGTGAAAAATTTCAAAATTTAGAGAAAATTTACAAAAAATTGAATTTTTCAGAATTTAAATGCATCTGCTTGAAAAACAGACGGTTATACCACCCAAAATAGTTACTAGTTCACATTTCCCATATGTCTACTTTAGATTGGCATCGTTTTTTGAACATTATTTTATTTTTCTTGGACGTTACAAGGCTTAGAACATAAACAGCAATTTCTCATATTCTTAAGAAAATTTCAAAAGCCTTTTTTTGAAGGTACCAGTTCAGTTCTGAAGTGGATTTGAGGCGCCTATATATTAGAAACCCCCATAAAACACCCCATTTTAAAAACTAGACCCCTCAAAGTATTCAAAACAGCATATAGAAAGTTTTTTAACCCTTCAGGCATTTCACAGGAATTAAAGCAAAGTGGAAATGAAATTTTCAAATTTCATTTTTTCTGCTGAATTTCAATTTTATTCAATTTTTTTCGTGTAACACTGAAGGTTTTACCAGAGAAACACTACTAAATATGTATTGTCCAGATTCTGCAGTTTTTAGAAATGTCCCACATGTGGCTCTAGTGCGCTCGTGGACTAAAACACAAGCCCCAGCAGCAAAGAAGCACCTAGTGCATTTTGAGGCCTCTTTTTTATTAGAATATATTTTAGGCAGCATGCCAGGTTTGAAGAGGTGTTGAGGTATCAAAACAATGGAAACCCACCAGAAGTGACCCCATTTGGAAATTACACCCGTCAAGGAATTCATTTATGGTTTTTGTTATGATTTTGACCGCACAGTTTTTTCACAGCACCTATTTGAATTGGGCTGTGAAATGAAAAAAATGATATTTTTTCCAATAAGATGTCATTTTTGATAAAAATTTCTTATTTTCACAGGGAACAACATACCCCATTTTGTTGCCCAATTTGTCCTTAGTGCGGCAATACCCCATTTGTGGTGATAAACTGCCATTTGGGCGCATGGGAGGGCTGAGAAGGAAAGGAGCGCTATGTGTTTGTTGGAGTCCAGATTTTGCTGGATTGGTTTTCGGGTGCCATGTCGCATTTGCAGAGCCCCAGAGGTATCAAAGCAATGGAAACCCACCAGAAGTGACCCCATTTTGGAAACTACACCCCTCAAGGAATTCATTTATGGTTTTTGTTATCATTTTGACCGCACAGTTTTTTCACAGCACCTATTTGAATTGGGCTGTGAAATGAAAAAAATGATATTTTTTCCAATAAGATGTCATTTTTGATCAAAATTTCTTATTTTCACAGGGAACAACATACCCCATTTTGTTGCCCAATTTGTCCTTAGTGCGGCAATACCCCATTTGTGGTGATAAACTGCCGTTTGGGCCCATGGGAGGGCTCAGACGGAAAGGAGCGCTATGTGTTTGTTGGAGTCCAGATTTTGCTGGATTGGTTTTCGGGTGCCATGTCGCATTTGCAGAGCCCCAGAGGTATCAAAGCAATGGAAACCCACCAGAAGTGACCCCATTTTGGAAACTACACCCCTCAAGGAATTCATTTATGGTTTTTGTTATCATTTTGACCGCACAGTTTTTTCACAGCACCTATTTGAATTGGGCTGTGAAATGAAGAAAATGATATTTTTTCCAATAAGATGTCATTTTTGATCAAAATTTCTTATTTTCACAAGGAACAACATATCCAATTTTGTTGCCCAATTTGTCCTTAGTGCGGCAATACCCCATTTGTGGTGATAAACTGCCGTTTGGGCCCATGGGAGGGCTCAGAAGGAAAGGACCACCATTTGGCCTACTGGAGCTTTTCTGGTGCTAAGTCATGTATGCAGAAGCCCCTGAGGTACCAGTAGTGTTGAAACCCCCGAGAAGTGACCCCATTTTAAAAACTACACCCCTTAAGACATTCATCTAGAGGTGTAGTGAGCATTTTGACCCCACTGGTACTGTGTAAAAGATAATGCGCAGCAGATGGTGCAGAGTGAGATTTGCAATTTTATATATATATATATGGCATGTCAGTGTCCGATATAGTGTGCCCAGCATGCGCCACCGGAGGTATACACCCCTTAAATTGTAATGTGGGTTCTCCTGGGTACGGCAATACCCTACATGTGGCTGTTATCAGCTGCCTGGGCACACGGCAGGGCTTAGAAGGGAAGGACCACCATTTGGCCTACTGGAGCTTTTCTGGTGCTAAGTCATGTATGCAGAAGCCCCTGAGGTACTAGTACAGTTGAAACCCCCGAGAAGTGACCCCATTTTAAAAACTACACCCCTTAAGACATTCATCTAGAGGTGTAGTGAGCATTTTGACCCCACAGGTACTGTGTAAAAGATAATGCGCAGCAGATGGTGCAGAGTGAGATTTGCAATTTTATATATATATGGCATGTCAGTGTCCGATATAGTGTGCCCAGCATGCGCCACCGGAGATATACACCCCTTAAATTGTAATGTGGGTTCTCCTGGGTACGGCAATACCCTACATGGGGCTGTTATCAGCTGCCTGGGCACACAGCAGGGCTCAGAAGGGAAAGATGAGGGGGTAAGCTGTGCGGAGTGCATCAGGGTAAATTAAAAATCAAGGGATGTATGATACATTTTAGAACAATCTTTTATACAGAGCCCTGGTTTTTCGGGACACGTGTCACATTGGTATAATGTGTCCTCCCTTATCCCCCTCTTATAGCAGACTCTGCACCTCTTTTGACTCTTTCCCTTTCCACCGGTTTGGGGAACTTCTCCTGGAAAGTGTTGCCCTGGTACGATGCGTGTGGCCTCGCTTCCAGAAGTACTGGGTGCCCCCCCTTCCTGGTCCCTAAAGATTAGATCTTGAAATTCCAGGAAAGTTCCCCTCTGGCCTGCACATCGACGTAGCACGTACGCATTGTACAAAGCCATCTGTATGATGTGCACGGCCAGCTTCTTATACCACACCGCATGGCATTGTAGGGCTTCAGGACTTGATTTGACAAGTCCATCCCTCCCATGTACCTATTGTAGTCCAGGATGCAGTCTGGTTTGGGGGTGGCCTTTCCTTCATATATCCTAAATCTGTAGGTATACCCTGATGCACTCTCGCACAGCTTATACATCTTCACGCCATACCTTGGCCTCTTACCCGGCAGGTACTGGCGGAATTGAACCCTCCCTTTAAAATGTACCTGGGACTCATCAATAGAAATACACTTCTCGGGGGTGTATGCTTGGGAAAACCGGGCACTGAAACGGTCTAATAGGGGTCTCCGTTTATACAAACGGTCAAAACTGGGGTCATCTCGGGGTGGGGACAGCTCATTATCAGTATAATGTGAGAAGCGAAGTATTGCCTCATTTATTTATTTTTTTAGGTTCCAGTTCAGTTCTGAAGTTGCTTTGAGGGGCCCATATATTATAAACCCCTATCAAACACCCCATTTTAGAAACTAGACCCCTCAAAGTATTCACAACAGCATTTAGAACGTTTATGAACCCTTTAGGTGTTTCACAGAAATTTAGAGCAAAGTAGAGGTGAAATTTACATTTTTTTTTTTGTCAGAAAATCCTCTTTATACCATTTTTTTTCTATAACACAAAAGGTTTTACTAGAGAAACGCAACTTAATACGTATTGCCCAGATTCTGCAGTTTAGAGAAATATCCCAAATGTGGCCCTCGGGCGGTAATGGACTGAAGCACCGGCCTCCGAAGCAAAGGAGCACCTAGTGGATTTTGAGCCCTCTTTTTTATTAGGCACCATGTCCGGTTTGAAGAGGTCTTGTGGTGCCAAAACATTGGTAACCCCCCAAAAGTGACCCCATTTTGGAAACTAGACCCCTTGAGGAATCCATTGTAGTTTTCTTGGGGTGCATGCGACTTTTTGATCAGTTTTTATTCTATTTTTAGGTGGCGTGGTGACTAATAAACAGCAATTCTACTATTGTTTTTTTATTCTATTTTTTTTACAGCGTTCACCGTGCGCTATAAATGACATATTCACGTTATTCTGCGGGGCGATACGATTACGGCGATACCAGATGTTTATAGTTTTTTTTTATGTCTTATGGCGTTTGCACAATAAAATACGTTTTGTAAACAATCATTTACTTTTTGTGTTACCTTATTCTAAGAGCCAGAACGTTTTTATTTTTCAATCAATAAAGCCGTGCGAGGACTTATTTTTTGCGTAACGAACTCTAGTTTTGATCAGTACCATTTTTCGGTACATGCGACTTTTTGATCTCTTTTTATTCCATTTTTTGGGAGGTGAAGTGACCAAACAATTGTGATTGTGGTACGGTTTATTAATATTTTTTTTTACGGCGTTCACCGTGCGGGATACATAACAAAATAATTTTGTAGTTCAGGCCGTTACGGACGCGGCAATACCAATTATGTATAGTTTATTTGTTTGTTTATATATTTTTATTAATAATAAAGGACTGATAAGGTAAAAAGTGGGACTTTTACTTTTATTACTTTTAAAACTCTTATTTTCTTATTTTTACACATCTTTTTTTAACTTTTTTTTTACTTTATTACTTTGTCCCACTAGGGGACATGAGGGCAGGAGGCCCTGATCGCTATTCTAATACACTGCACTACATGTGTAGTGCAGTGTATTAGAACTGTCAGCTACTCACTGACAGCAAGCATAGTGGGTCCTGACGTTGTCAGGACCCACTAGGCTTCCGTCTATGGCATAGCCGGACGCCATTGTTTGGTGTCCGGTTGCCATAGTCACCATCGCCGGCCGCTATCGCGTAGCAGGCCGGCGATGGCGGATTAACCCCTAAGAAGCCGCGATCGCTATTGAACGCTGCTTCTGAGGGGTTAATCGGCGGGGGAGCTCCGCGATCGGTCCCGGCACATTGAGCAGTGATAGTCTGCTGTCGGAAACAGCAGCTATCACAGCTCATGAACGCGCCCCGCGCGAACGGCGCCGTGTTTACTCCATGACCTACTATTAGGGTATGTGCACACACACTAATTACATCCGTAATTGACGGACGTATTTCGGCCGCAAGTCCCGGACCGAACACAGTGCAGGGAGCCGGGCTCCTAGCATCATAGTTATGTACGATGCTAGGAGTCCCTGCCTCGCTGCAGGACAACTGTCCCGTACTGAAAACATGATTACAGTACGGGACAGTTGTCCTGCAGCGATGCAGGGACTCCTAGCATCGTACATAAGTATGATGCTAGGAGCCCGGCTCCCTGCACTGTGTTCGGTCCGGGACTTGCGGCCGAAATACGTCCATCAATTACGGACATAATTAGTGTGTGTGCACATACCCTGAGGTCACTGAGCGCGAACGCTACAGTTAGCATGACCTAATAGTAGGTCATGGAGCGTTAAGGGGTTAAAAAAAATTCTGGTCAAATACATTATCCTTACACCAGAATTAACTTTACTCTATCTAGATACGTCACATCAATTTATCAACCGAAATTCTATTTTACCACACCTTATAAATGCAGCAAATACTTTAATAGCTAGACACTAGAAAGAAGATGAATGAACCCCTACAATCATTGAGTGGTTAAAAGAAATTAATATGATATAATCTTATGAAAAAACGAAATGGCTATTTAACTGAGATCTAGAGAAATCTCAACAGATCTGGGAAAGTTGGATACAATTTCATAACTCTGAAAATTTGTCCTAATTCTTGAATGCTCATATACACCCTTATCTACTGTCAAATCTGAGACAAGACACCTATCCACAAGATACTCAGAATGCATGTTCAAGGGAACTAACCCCACCTCTTATAAGATCAGCATATTATTGATTGTGTGAGACGCATTATTATACCTTATTATATTGTTTGAGACACATTATTATATCATCTGATGTTTGACATTGTGAATGTGATTTGTTACCCTCTTCCTTTTTTTTTCGGTACCCCTCCTCTATATGTTTGAAAATCCTTAAATAAAGAATTTACAAAAAAAAAAGAAAAAAGATTACGTGCTGGTTAATTCACCACATGTGACACGTGACATTTTGGCTTACTGAGAAGAAAGGCTGTTTTTCTTAAAATAGGCTCCCCAGTGACCCGAAATGTTGAATGTTACATATCAAGGTCAAATGCAGGATTTTTTATGTGGGGTTTCCAAATGCATACTTTTTAAACAAAGTTATTTTTTTCCACACTCCCGCTACCCTGTTTTTTACACTAGGAGTATTGCTATGCATGTATCCACCAGCCTAGCCCTTTATATTACAAGCTATAATAAAAAGGGTTAGGGTAGTGGATATGTTCTGACCACTACGCAGCATAAAACTCAGCATAGATAGTGCCACACGCAGTGCCCCCTGTAGATAGTGCCTTTTGTAGAACGTAGCCACAGTGCTCCCTTGTAGGTAGTGCCACAGTGCCCCATTTAGATAGTGCCAGACACTGCCCCTGTAGACAGTGCTACAGTAGCCATGTAGATAATGCCACCCACTCCCCCCTGTAGATAGTATGACTGTGTCCATGTAGAGTGCCACACACTGTCCCTGTAGATAAATAGTGCCACACATTGCCCTTGTAGATAGTGCCACAGTGCCCCTTGTAGATAGTGCCGCATACCACAACAAACACACTCACCTTTCTCCGTCCCACACCGTCCTCGAGAAATGCAGACCTGGTCTCTTCTGACATCATCACATAGCCTGAATCACAAAAAAAATTGGCGAATGGCAGGGAAGGTGATTCCTTTGCCTCGCCAGCACTGTCAATTGTATGTGAGGGTCTCCCGAGCTTGTGAGCTAGTGGGACCCATGGTCACAGTGGGTTTTAGGGCAACTGAAAAACCCTTGCAAGCGCCCCTGCATGTGGTTACATAGTTACATAGTTACATAGTTTGTACGGTTGAAAAAAGACAAATGTCCATCAAGTTCAACCAAGGGATGGGAAAAGGGAAGTAAAAAATTTCTACACATAAGAGCTAATATTTTTTTCTTCTAGGAAATTATCTAAGCCTTTTTTAAAGCCATCTACTGTCCCTGCTGTGACCAGCTCCTGCGGTGACTATTCCATAAATTCACAGTTCTCACAGTAAAGAAGGCTTGTTGCCTCTGCAGGTTGAACCTTTCTTTTTCCAGACGGAGGGAGTGCCCCCTTGTTTTTTGAGGGGGTTTTACATGGAACAGGATTTCACCATATTTTTTGTATGTGCCATTCATATATTTATATAAGTTAATCATGTCCCCCGTTAGTCGTCTTTTTTCAAGGCTAAATAGGTTTAGTTCTTTTAATCTTTCCTCATAACTTAGATTCCCCATTCCCCTTATTAGCTTTGTCGCTCTTCTTTGTATTTTTTCCAACTCCAGGGCATCCTTTCTATGAACTGGAGCCCAGAACTGGACTGCATATTCTAGATGAGGCCTCATTAATGCTTTGTAAAGTGGTAATATTACATCCCTGTCCCGCGAGTCCATGCCTCTTTTAATACACGACAATATCTTGCTGGCCTTTGAAGCAGCTCATTGACATTGCATGCTGTTATTTAGTTTATGATTTACAAGTACACCCAGATTCTTCTCAACAAGTGACTCCCCCAGTGTAGCTCCCCGTAGGACATATGATGCATGCAGGTTGTTGGTACCCAGATGCATGACTTTACATTTATCTACATTAAACTTCATTTGCCAAGTGGACGCCCAAACACTCAGTTTGTTTAAATCCGCTTGCAATTCACGAACATCTTCCATAGTCTGAACTATATTACATAGCTTGGTGTCATCTGCAAAAATAGAAATAGTGCTATTAATCCCATCCTCTATATCATTAATAAATAAGTTTAATAATAGTGGTCCCAGCACTGAACCCTGGGGTAGACCACTTATAACCGGTGACCATTCAGAGTAGGAATCATTGACCACAACTCTCTGGATACGGTCCTTGAGCCAATTCTCAATCCAATTACAAACTATACTTTCTAAACCTATAGTC
Organism: Rhinoderma darwinii; assembly: GCF_050947455.1. Classification (NCBI taxonomy): domain Eukaryota; kingdom Metazoa; phylum Chordata; class Amphibia; order Anura; family Rhinodermatidae; genus Rhinoderma; species Rhinoderma darwinii. The sequence continues at coordinate 87,455,713 of NC_134687.1, forward strand.
CTTAATTTACCCATTAGACGTATATGGGGGACAGTGTCAAATGCCTTTGCAAAGCCCAAAAACACTATATCCACAGCGGCCCCTCTGTCTAGGCTTCTGCTCACCTCTTCATAAAGACAAATCAGGTTGGTTTGACAGCTTCTGTCCTTAGTAAAACCGTGCTGGCTGTCACTTATAATACTATTTATTGTCACATAATTCTGTATATAGTCCCTCAATAGCCTCTCAAACATTTTCCCCACAATTGATGTTAAGCTTACTGGTCTATAATTACCCAGCAAAGACCTAGAGCCCTTTTTGAAAATAGGCACCACATTTGCCCCGCGCCAGTCCCTTGGCACTATACCAGTCTCGAGAGAATCTCTAAATATTATGAAGAGCGGGACAGAAATAACTGAACTAAGCTCTTTAAGGACTCTAGGGTGTAAGCCTTCTGGTCCTGGGGCCTTGTGTACGTTTATTTTATTTAATTTAGCTTGCACCATATCTACATTCATCCAATTCAGTATATCAACTGATATATTAACAGCACTTGCCACGGCTACATCAGCTGCTCCTTCTTCTGTTGTGGTGAATAAATAAAGTCTGTGTTCTGTTACTGGTTTGTTCTTTGTGGTCTCCCATTGCAGGGAGCGATCCATCCTTGGGGCTATATGCATAACAGGGTGAAAAGAGCTACATCTATTTGTATATTACGAAAAGTGGCATCCGTCACCCGTAGGCTATAATGGCATCCATTAAATGGATAAATCATGAACTTTTAAATTGCTTTCTATGACTTATCCGTTTAACGCATCCGTCATCCGTTGGCAGGGCCGTATTTAGAGTTGGCGCTGCCCTAGGCACTTTTAGTGCTGACGCCTCCTATAGCTACCAAAGTTACGGAAACAGCAAAGCTCGCTGACATTGCGAGTCCAGTGCTGGACCCAGGAAAGGTAAGTATAATAATTACTTTGCTTTTTTATGTGTTACTAATGTTTTTTTGTGTTTTTGTTTGTTTACAGGTTCGGTTGTTGGACTACTTCGGATTCGTGGACTACATAGATGACTGCATATTTTTATTTTCAATAAAATGGTTAACGAGGGTTGTGTGGGGGTTTATTATTTCAATAAAATATTTTTTCTGTGTTTCTTTTTAACTTTATTACTATTACCTTAGTAATGGCCGCTCTCTAATTTAACAGCATCCATTGCTAAGATGGAGCTTAGTGTTAGGTGGTGAAAAGGCAAGCACTAACCCCCATTATTACCACACCCACACTGCCAACAGGGATACCATGAAGAGCCAGGTACAATCCAGTACCAGACCATTTGAAGTGACGGTCCGGCACTGGGGCAGATGCAGACTGGTATAATCAGATTGGGAAAGCCCAACAACTGTGGTGTCTTCCCACTGTAGTAATGCTTGCCTGCTGCTGCTATGTTGTATCTGGCTGGTTAGAAAAAATGAGGGGGACCATGCCGTGGGGTCAGCTCCCCCCCCATTTTTCATAGCCAGCCAGATACAACATAGCAGCAGGCTAGTATTACCAGGGTGGGAAGGGCCAAGATTTTTGTGCTTTCCCTGCCTAATAATAGCAGCCAGCGGCCTCCACAGTGCCCGTCTATCACTTTAGATGGTCGGATACTGGATCGTAGATCGTACCTGGCTCTTCCTGGTACCGCTGGTCGTTGTGGGTATCGGGGTAATAATTGGGGGTTACTGCTAGCCTTTTCACTGGCTAACACTAAGCCCCACCTTAGTAATGGACGCTTTCTATCAGACAGCAGCCATTACTAAGGCAGTAGTAATAATGTCTAAAAAAAAAAACACCAACACATAAAAAATATTTTATTGTAATAAAACCCAACACAACCCTCGTTTTATTGAAAATTAGAACACCGTCATCAAAGTAGTCCTCAAATCCGAAGTAGTCCAACAACCGAACCTGTACATTAGTAACACTAATAAGTAAAAAAGCAAAACCATTATTATACTTACCTTCCTAGGTCTGTCACAGTAAACTAAGCACGTGGTCCAAGGTTATCCCCGGGTCATTGGCCTACTTTTAAAAGTAGGCTAATGAACTTAGGTAACCGGCCATCATGTAATATAAGCTAATCAATGACAGCTTAGAGCTGCCACTGCTTAGTTTACTGAGCCTTGTAAGTGGCGCTCAATCAACCGAGAGGCGCCAGAATTTTGGTGCATCTCAGGTGCAAGCGCCACTATGAATCTAGTGCGGGGACTCCTTTAGATACAAAGGAGTCCCAGCGCTTGGAGTTACTAGTGTCGACCCGGAATCACCATTTCCATATGCCGTTGATGAAGGCCTGGTATTTTCTGATCAGGCCTGCTCCAGTGGAACGATGTCAGACGGCATGATGACGCCACAAGAAAAGCACAGAATGGCGGGGAAGAGAACTGATAGTTCCCTTGCTCCACCTGCGTTTTCAATTGTATCTGCGTCCTATGGACTCAGATACAATTGAAGTGACCCTCCAGTCTCGGGGACTGGGAAATACAACATGGTAAAATGATACATATATACCTTACCTGGTGCCCTCCAGTTATGCCATAGATCTGCCATTCCCCTCAGACCTGCCCAGAAATGGCTGCAGCGCATCTCAAACTAGGAGTCTGAGCAGGGCCAGCCTTAGGTTAGATAGCACCCTATGCAGGACTCTCTATTGCTGCAATCCAAAAACCAAAAATTAATCACATATATACTGTACATACATAAAGGCATATATTTAGACATCCAGGTAAATACATATATACAGAAACACACACACACACACACCCACACACACACACACACACACACACACACACACACACGCACATCTATACACACATACTGGTACATATGCAAATACATAAAGGCACATATGTAAACACACAGAAACTTATACACAATACAGATAAGGTAGTATATGTCACCTGCTGTCCTATGTAACACATCAGATAACACACAGTGATATCTCTGAGTACAGATAATATAGTAGATGCACATACAGACACATATATAGGCACTTGGGCACACAAAGACACGCACAGAGACACATATACACACATATTGGAACATATACACATACAAACACAGAGACATAAACACAGACAACTATACACACACAGAGACACATAGACACACAGAGACACATAGCCACACACAGGTACATATAGAGGCCCAAACAGCAGACAGATTCTCCATTAGGCATTTACTTCTTTCAGGGACAGGCTTGGGCGGAGCTTCCTTCTCTCCTCTTGGTGCCTCTGATCCTGTCTCCTGTAAAACCAATATAGCGGCCCTGAGTCTGAGACACTCCCACTGCTCTTGGATTGGCTACAGCTGAGCCACGTGAGCAGTTCTGTCCAATCCATGAACAGAGGGCATGTCTTACACTCAGTCTGAGAAGTGCTTGTGTAGCACCCCCCCCCCCTCGCCCTGTGAGTAAGCTGGCTGCTGGTCGGTCAAATCACAAAGTTATTTTTTTTTTAAGAAAAAATTATCCTGCAGCCACCCCCCTGCTGGACGCCCTAGACACTAGTGGCAAATACAGGCCTGACCGTAGGCTATAATGGCATCTGTTTAACGGATACATCATGAAAAGGAATTGAAAAGCTATTGAAAAGCTCATGACATATCCATTTAACTGATGCCTGTGATGGATGCCAAACAGAGGCATCCGCCCCCCTCAGGTTATGTTAAAAAAAAAAAGTTTTTCACTGGACTCCGCGGGATGGAATATCAAAGTGTACTAAGCTATTCCATACTTTTTTTTTTTATATTGCAGTATACTAACATACACCAACCAAACAGTGGCCAAAATTGCACTGTTTTGTCATCCGTCTGACAATGGAGCACTATGGACATATTTAGTGTGTATGTCGCAAGCTTTCTTCACATACACGCTAAACGTAAATAAAAAACGATGTGAACAGGGCCTAAGTGAGGAGACCGCATAGAAGGAATCAAATGGTGTCCCCTTCTGCTGTATGTTCACACTTCTACTTTAGGAGACAGTTCTTGATTAAAGGGGGTTCCTTCCCTTCTCCAGGAGAAAAAGAAGGCCAGTGTGAAGTAAGTCTATTTCATAGACCCTTTTTGGCTATCATTGTTGGCTTTTTTTCAGGGAAGCCCACACTGTCCATTGGATAAGGGAAGATGCTTAAACAGCAGCTGCTTTTGATGTCTATTTGGTATAAATGGTCTCGCCTACTATCAAAGCGCAGGTCTATGAGCAGAAGTAAAAAGGAAAATTGACAAATTAAATATACATAATTTAAATTGATTTAAATATTCACTCCTTTACATAAATAATATAAACATATGTATGATATATATATATATATACAGCCGCGTAGCTAGGTTCTCCAGCACCCGGGGCAAAGATTCAATTTGGCGCCCCCCCAACCTCTTTCCCGACATCTCCTTCCCCCTCGCCGTGTTTGTTTTTTCTACCAATCGACGTGTCATTTCTTTTCCACATTTCTTTTTATGTAACGCAAGCATAAAAACATTTGTACATTTTACAAGCAATAGGGTTACATACACAACACCAGAACCAAGCTCAGTACATAAATACAGCCCCAGAACCAAGCTCAGTACATAAATACAGAACCAGCACAAATACAGCTCAATTTAGTGCAACCCCTGCCGTATATGTGTGTACGGCGTAAAACTACAGCTCCCAGCATGGCCCGAACAATGGTAAGGATATGCTGGGAGATGCTGTTTCACAAAAAATAAATCATATCATAATCATACCACCCATCATCTCGCTGCAGATCACACAGTGACTACAGTGCTGATTAGAGGCAGAATAAACATTTACATTAAGTGACTCACCGGTTACATCTCAGATTCTAGTTATTTTTCTCCATCCGAACCAGACCTCTATGATGACTTCTCCCGATCACAGACCATTTCTGCAGTTTGCTGCTCAGATGTCTTCAGCTTCTCACTTTTCCAAAATTTCTGCACCTATAAATAAATCTAAAGTTATCATTATACCACACACTACGCCCCTAAATATAATAGCGCCATACACTGCACCTCTAATTATAATAACACCATACACCATGTCCCACACACACACTGTGCCCCTGTAGATAGTGCCTGCCATAGAGCCCCCTGTAGATAGTGCCCCTATAGAGCCCCGTGTAGATAGTGCCCCCATATAGCCCCCCCTGTATATAGTGTCCCACAAATAACTCCCCCTATAGTGCTCTACAGATACACCATCCCTGTATATAGCCCCCTGTAGATATAGCCCAGCCCTGTATATAGTGTTCCATGTATAGCCCAAGCCTGTATATAGCCCCCTGTAGATATAGCCCACCCCTGTATATAGTGCTCTACAGATAGCCCACCCCTGTATATAGCCCCCCTGTAGATATAGCCCACCCCTGTATATAGCCCCCCTGTAGATATAGCCCACCCCTGTATGTAGCCCCCCTGTAGATATAGCCCACCCCTGTATGTAGCCGCCCTGTAGATATAGCCCACCCCTGTATATAGTGCTCCACATAAAGTCCACCCCTGTATATCGTGCTCCACATATAGTCCACCCCTGTATATAGTGCTCCACATATAGTCCACCCCTGTATATAGTGCTCCACATATAGCCCACCCCTGTATATAGTGTTTCACAGATAACCCACCCCTGTATATAGCCCCCCTGTACATATAGTCCACCCCTGTATATAGTGCTCCACTAGATAGTGGTGGGCTATCTGTGGAGCACTATATACAGGGGTGGATTATATGTACAGGGGGGCTATATACAGGGGTGGGCTTTCTGTGGAGCACTATAGGGGGAGCCATTTGTGGGATACTATCTACAGGGGGACTATATCCAGGGGTGAGCTATATCCAGGGGTGGGCTATATCTACAGGGGTGGGCTATATCTACAGAGGTGGGCCATATCTACAGGGGTGGGCCATATCTACAGGGGTGGGCCATATCTACAGGGATGGGCCATATCTACAGGGGTGGGCCATATCTACAGGGGTGGGCTATATCCAGGGGTGGGCTATATCTACAGGTGTGGGCTATATCTACAGGTGTGGGCTATATCTACAGGGGTGGGCTATATCTACAGGGGGCTATATACTATATAGCCCCCCCTGTAGCTATAGCCCACCCCTGTATATGGTGCTCCATAGATAGCCCACCCCAGTATATAGCCCCCCCTGTAGATAGACAACCCCCGTAGATAAAGCCCCCCTTGTAGATAACCCCCCCCCCGTGTAGACAAAGTCCCCCCTGTAGATAAAGTCCCCCTTGTAGATAAAGTCCCCCCCGTAGACAAATTCGCCTCGTAGATAAAGTCCCCCCTGTAGACAAAGTCGTCCCCCCCCCCCCCCGTAGATAATGGCACACACTTTTATTACAATTTAAAAAAAACAAAAAACTATTCAAACTCACCTTAATCCCACTCCCACGCCGTCCGGCAACAATGGAGACCTGCTCTCTTCTGCGCAGGTCTCCTGGGGGTTGAACGCAGCGTCTATGACAGGCACTGATTGGCTGGGCAGGATGACTTTCCCTGTCAGTCAGCGCCTTTCATCGACGGAAGCTTCACTGGTACAAAAGGTACCAGTTGCTTCACTCGTGGAAAGGCGCCTGAATGGCTTCTAATTGTACCTGTGTCCTCGCGACACAGGTACAATTATAGTGCAGGAGGAGGTGGCGCTGGCGCCCCCCTCTAAGCTGCGCCCGGGGGAACATGCCCCGCCTGCCCCCCCTTAGCTACGCCCCTGATAGATAGATATATATATATATATATATAATAATTTTTTTTGTTAAGCTGGCATTGAACTTACTCTACCATGATAGGAAGACAAGTGGCATTGCTGATAGCTTAAAGCACAAGTCCACCTTTGCTTAGTTTTTCCGCAAGACGCTGGTAAATCTTAGATAGAGATGAGCGAACCGGGACAACCGAACCCGGTTTCGGTCCGAACATCAGGAAAAGTTCGGTTCAAAGCGAATCCGAACTTCACCGGGTTCGGCGGACCCCGTTTTCACCGAACCCGGTCAAAAATATTATACAAATCGGCAGCCACTTGTCTCTATCAATCACTGATCGAGAAAAGAGGCTGCTGATTAAAAATAAAATAAAAAGCATTTCATACGTACCCGGTCGTTGTCTTGGTGACGAGTCCCTCTTCTTCCTCCAGTCCGACCTTCTTTTCTGACGCGGCAGCCTGTGATTGGCTGCAGAGGCCTCTGCAGCGGTCACATGGGCTGTAACGTCACCCAGGGATGTCGAGAGGGACGCGTCACCAAGACAACGGCCAGGAGACCGGACTGGAGGAAGCAGAAAGTTCTCGGTAAGTATGAACATCTTTTTTTTTTACAGGTTGATGTATATTGTGATCGGTAGTCACTGTCCAGGGTGCTGAAACAGTTACTGCCGATCAGTTAACTCTTTCAGCACCCTGGACAGTGACTATTTACTGATGTCGCCTAGCAACGCTGCCGTAATGACGGGTGCACACATGTAGTCACCCGTCATTACGGGGCCTCATGCACACGACCGTAAAAACACCCGTTATTACGGGTCGTAATTACGACCCGAAATAGCGGGCCCATAGACTTCTGTTAGCCACGGGCACCTTCCCATTTTCTCATGGGAACGTGCCCGTGCCGTTAAAAAGATAGAACATGTTCTATTTTTTATTTTACGGGCCGTGCTCCTATACTTTATAATGGGAGCACGGCTGCCCGTGGCCGGCCGTGCTCATCTCCTGAAATACTCTGTGCTGCCTTAAACTCTGTGGACAGGTCAGGATCCTGTTTCTTTTAAATGCTGCTGGGGAACCCGCTCGATCCACTATATAAGCCTGCGCTACAGTGCAGCATTTAAAAGAAACAGGATCCTGACCTGTCCACAGAGTTTAAGGCAGCACAGAGTATTTCAGGACATGAGCGTGCAGATTCAGTGCTGCTGTGAACTCTGCTCTTACCATTATGTAGCTCTCAGTCTGTTACCTCTCCTCCACTCCTGTCCTCAATAACACCTTCACATGATTGGCAAGTCCCCACGTAATGGTAAGAGCAGAGTTCACAGCAGCACAGAGTATTTCAGGAGATGAGCGTGCGGATCTTGTGCGGGGTGGTGACTTGCCAATCATGTGAAGGTGTTATTGAGGACAGGAGTGGAGGAGAGATAACAGACAGAGCCACGTAATGGTAAGAGCAGAGTTCACAGATCGGGAGACCTAGGGGGCCATTCAACTGGCCCACGACGACCAATCCACTTTCCAGGAAACTGTTCATCTAGGAATGCTCGGACCTGACACCCATAATGACATAAATAACTCATGAAAGAATAAAGTAACGTTAAAACCAAGCACACCATTGTTTTTCTTGTGAAATTCTCGATAAGTTTGATGTGTCACATGACCCTCTTCCCATTGAAAAAACTAAAGTTGGATACAAAATGGCCGACTTCAAAATGGCCGCCATGGTCAACACCAAGTTTGAAAAGTTTCCCCCCTCCCCTCCCCAAAAAGGGAGAGAAACCAATATGGCAGGGAAGTAGCTGAAGAGACAGTAATACCATAAAGGGAATAAAATGAAAAGTAACAGAATGTGGAGCATTGCTCATCTCATTCCGTCTCTCTCTCTCTGACCTGCGGCGGCCCGCGTCCTAACACGACAGCACCCATAGTAAAAACACTTTTTTTAATAGTGAGGAATCAGGATAGTTAAAAAAAAATTGTGTGATTTTCAAATTACTCCCGGCTGGGCCACCTCCTACTAGGCGCCACCCTAGCCACTGGACATCCAGTGTAAAGTGGTAAATATGGCCCGGGTGTGGCAATAGAATGATACAGTCAATCAAGTCAGTGTATCTCTTGTTTGTAGGTACTTTGGCTGAAATTTTAGAGAGATGTATTATGTGAAATACCATATTATACATGAGCACACCATCCACGAGGCAAGGTGAGCAATGTAAATATACAGTCTATCCCTGCCATCTCCAAATTGGAGGTGGCTCATGACAATATGTTAGGCAATTTCATGGTACTAAGTAACACCAAACTCAAGGGTGCAGTGGGTGCAGAGGTTATTACAGTGGGTGCAGAGGTTACAATCATATACAGGCCTCAGAACCCAAAGACCCAAAGGACCATCTGAGACATATGAAGCCAGCGGTACTATCAATGACATATTACTATTGGGGGCTTCCAGACTGATCAGGGCCCAGGAGCTTCAAGCTATCACTCTGCAAGGGAGTATTAAATTACTAAACAGTCTGAATTCTGAGTTTTGCTCCATCAAGTATCAGTATAACCTATGGATTTCAATTATTGCTTTTTTCTGTGCTCTTTTTCTCCACATAAGGAAACTAGACCATGGGCACTAAATACACAATCAAATGTTTATGGGCACTGTCAGGACCCTATTGGTACAGGTGTAAAAATAGATTGGTTGGTTATTCCCAGCTGATTACTATTGTTTTCTACCAAGATAGAGGAGTCCAACAACCGACCTTTCTACCACCAAAGAGATTAATATTTACATAAGGCTGAGCGTTAGGGCAGATGAGATGTATGCTATAATTCTCATGCTACAATTTCTACATTGATGATTCTATACTCTACTGACTTAAATGAAGCTATATCTAGTGCTGGCTGCATTTCCATATGTATACCGTAGTTCAATGTTCAAGCCTATATATACTGTATATACTTTGTGTGTATATATAGAGTATGGATGACCTTGCCATGTAAGTCATTGAAAGAAGAATCATTTGCTCAAGGTGTAATAATGGATACAATAACGGCATATTTCCCAACAATCATTCATTGTGTTAAAAAGGATAGGTTTGTTGAAATACAGTAACCTCTGTAAATATAAAAACGTAAACTTCAATCCTAAAAGTGCAATATGTTATTTTGACAGCTGGGTACAATATTAGATAAACAGACAATTCATGTAGGAAGTGTGATATGTTCTCACATGCCCTTATCATTCCTGTCACTCAAGGGCTAAATGAAAAGGTTCTTGTACTATTCAAGGTTTGTAGATACATTCCTTCATATAGCACATGAAATTCCCATACTTTACTGACCTTGGAATCAAAAGGGCCATTTATCAGACATTTGATGGTATATTCCTCCACCAATCGCTACCCCCTTTTGTACTTATGACTGTGGGCATATGCACTATAGCCCTTCGCACTCGTGATCGATGGGGTTTTCAGAGTTCAAAAACACATCGATCACACATTAATGGCATAGCCTATGTATATGCCATCAATCTTCAAAAATGCTCAAGCATTTAAGCCATGAAAGCATCAGCTTATTTTATGGAAGCCACAGTTTATTTTCTGAGCTTAAGGTCCTGTTCACATTTGCATCAGGGAATTCCGTTGTTCTGGTCCATCAGAAGAGCAGAACAAAGGAATGCCAGACACAACGTTTTCGTTGCAACACGGACACCACCGGCGGCCGACGGAACCCATTTTACCGGAAACAATACCGAAGCATGCTGTGCTATTGTTTCCAGTAATTTCTGACGGTTCTGAGACGGAGATCCCTAACGGAGCCTCCAACGCAGATGTGAAAAGGCCCTCATTCGCTTCTACATTTTGTTTGTTTTTCTCTCCTCTGCCTCTTTATTTTACTGCAGAATAGGCTCAAGATTCAGCCCATAAAGCACTGCAACAGCCTGTTGCTTGATTGAATTTGTCACTAGACTTGTTTTTTGTCTACTTGATAGATAGATAGATAGATAGATAGATAGATAGATAGATAGATAGATAGATAGAAACTTTCAATTGATTGGCTTCCAGAAGGGGCTGGCTGGAACTCAATGACAGCTAGTAACCTGAGGAGGGGCTTTGTGGTAAATAAATTATTTGAGAGATGCCCTATGGGATGCCTGCTGCTTTCATCCCTGCATTCCTTTGTAAGCTTTTATTTCTATGCATAGACTTTTACTTTTGTGTATATATATATGTATATGTATATGTATGTATATGTATATATATATATATATATATATATATATATATATATATAGTTCAAATAGATGCAAGAAACACAGCACTCAATGTAGACTAGAAATCAGGCCATGTGCACGTTACCATTGTAAGGATGAATCAACTCCTTGGAATGAAATAGCAGGAACAAAGAACAAGTAACGGCACCAGGACTTCAATGTTGGGCTGTGTTGACTATGGACTTCTATAACGCAATGGACCAACACCAGCAGATGACATGGCTCCCCAAACCATAACTGACTGTGGAAACTTCACACTGAACCGGAAGCAACTTGGATTGCATGCCTCTCCACTCTTCCTCCAGACTCTGGGACCTTGATTTCCAAATGAAATTCAAAATTTACTTTCATCTGAAAAGAGGACTTTGGACCACTGAACAGCAGTCCAATCCTTTTAAAGGCTTAGGAAACCTTTGCAGGTGTTTTGTGTTGATTAACTGATTAGAGTGTGACACCACGAGTCTACAATCTTCAACTTTTATCCAATATTCAAATTTTCGGAGATTCTAAATATTGGGTTTTCATTAACTGTTAGCCATAATCATCAACATTAAAATAAAAAAATGCGGGAAATAGATCACTCTGTGTATAATGAATATATGTAAAAAAAAGTTTCACTTTTTGAAATAAATGAACTTTTTGATGATATTCTAATTCAAGGACTAGTGTGTGTGTGAAATATCCGTCCCTTTAAGATTGCCATGACTTCTAGTCTAGCTTCTGGGCGGCTCTGGTTTTAGTTACAGAGCCTATCCCACGTCTCTGTCGTTCTTCGTATCAGATTGGAGGGTGGAATATTTAAATCTGGTTTGGTTCTGTCTTCTTTGCTTGTGATTCCCCTTGTTTGCAGGTGTTTGATCAAGCTCCTGACTATACCCTGTACTTTTGACCAGGGCCGGCCTAAGGTTGGATGGCACCATGTGCGGGATTCTCTCTTGCTGCCCTCCACTAACCAAAAATGTACCACAAATATAGACACGCACATACTGGGAAATATATAGTACATACATAAAGGCAGATATTTAGACAAACAGGCAAATATGTATCCACACACACATATCTAAAGGAACATATAAAAATACATAAAGGTAAATATATATGCACACACACAGGCACATATACACCTACAGACCCATATATACTGCAGTCCTATGTAAGGCCCCATGCACACGACCATGCCCGTAATCACAGTCTGTTATTACGGGAACGGCTGGCCGCAAACAGTCATTCGCATTTGCGGACTGTGCTCCCATTATAAAGTATTGGAGCACGGTCCGTAAAATAAAAAAATAGTACATTTCTTATTTTTTACAGATGTTTCTACGGCCCGGACACCTTCCAGTAAATATACGGGAAGGTGTCCATCGGCCATAGAAATGAATGAGTCCGTAATTACGGTCAGTAATTACGGACAAAATCTACGGTCGTTTGCATGGGGCCTAACACCACAGCCCAGATAATATAGTAAATGTTACCTGTAGTCCTATGTAACACCACAGATAACACAGTGATAACTCTGAGTACAGATAATGTAGTAGATGTTACCTGCAGTCCTATGTAACACCACAGATAACACACAGTCATAACTGAGTACAGATAATGTAGGAGATGTAAACTGCAGTTCTATGTAACACCACAGATAACACAATGATATCTCTCTGAGTACAGATAATGTAGTAGATGTCACCAGCAGTCCTATGTAACACCATAGATAACACACAGTGATAACTCTCTGAGTACAGATAATGTAGTAGATGTCACCGGCAGTCATATGTAACACCACAGGGCACGTGCCATATTGTTGGAAGGCACATCCGCCATACATACACGGATGGTGTTAAGAGGTTAAAGGTGTTGTCCAGGTTTAAACTTTTTATGTGGCAGCAGGAGAGGAGGGCTTCAAATAAAAAAGCAGCCCATACTTACCTCTCTCCCCCAGGCATTCCTGTGCTGGGGGCTTCTGTCACTTCTGTTCTCTGTATGTGCACAGAGCGGCTGCAGCGGTGACATCACACCGCTGAGGTTATTAATAGGCTGCAGCGGTGGTGTACACTCGACATGATGTCACAGCTGTATACAAACAAAGAACAGAAGTGACTAGAGCCACCAACGCAGTAATGTCTGAGAGAGGTAAGTATAAGTTCTTTTTAATTTAACTCCTCCTGCTGCTTTAACAAAATGTTTTTCTTTTTTTAAAATGGTCAACCCATTTAACCCCTTAATGACCGGGCATGTTTGTACCTTAATGACCAAGCCAGATTTGTCAAATCTGGTATGTCTGACTTTATCAGAGAATAACTCTGTGAAAGTTTTGAATATCCAAGTAATTCTGACATTGTTTTTTCGTCACATGTTGTACTTTATTTTAGTGGTAAAAGTAGACTGATACGATTTGCGGAAATTAATAAAAAAATAGAAAAATGGAAGAAATTTTGTAAAAATTACCATTTTCCCCTATTTTTAACTGCAATATGTCACATATGTACACACATACCGTACAATTTTTTTAATTAAATATATATTTCTATCTCTTTACTCCATTTTGGCAGCACTTTTGAAAAAATAAAATAAATTTTCAGCAATTTAGAGGACTTACAAATTGAATAATAATTTTATAAATTTTGAAGTACATTTTGTTTTCCTGCACCAAGCCAGGTTTTCAGAGGCTCATAGGTGTCAGAATGGTGGAAACCCCCACAAATGACCCCATTTAGAAAACTAGACCCCTTAAGGTATTTACCTAAGGGTATAGTAAGTATTTTGACCCCACAGTTTTTTGCTAAATTTAATACATAGCAGGTGAAAAAAAAAATAATTTCACTTTTTTTCATAAAAGTATCAGTTTGAAGACCAATTTCTTTGTAAAGCGACCATGAGAATGTAGAAACACACCACAAAATCTATCACCCTGTTTCTCCTGTTTTCAAAAATACCAACATTGTGGCCCTAATGCGTTGTTTGGACACACGGCAGGGCCCCAAAGGAAGGGAACACCCGGAGGCTTTCAGGACTCCTATTTCGCTTGAAAATGTTTTAGGCCCCACTGTACATTTGGAGAGGCTTTGAGCTGCCAGAACGATAGAAACTCCCCATAAACTACCCCATTTCGAAAACTAGACCCCTTAAGGTATTTATCTAGGGGTATAGTTAGCATTTTGACCACACAGGTTTTTCGCTAAATATATTGGAATTTGTCTGTAAAAATTAAAATGTACTTTTCTTCTGAAACAACATAGAAATTTGTATTATTTACAAGGAATAACGAAGAAAATGCACCCCAACATTTGTAAAGCAATGTCTCCCGATTACGACAATACCCCATATGTGGTAATAAACTGCTGTTTGGACCCACAGCAGGGCTCAGAAGGGAAGGAGCGCCATTTGGATTTATGATTTTGCTGGAATGGTTTTCGGTGCCATGTCGCATTTGCAATGCACTGGAGGGACCAAAACAGTGGAAACCCACCAAAAGTGACCCCATTTTGGAAAAACCTTCAAGGAATTTTTCTAGGGGTATAGTGAGCATTTACACCCCACGGGTCTTTTGCAGAGTTTATTAGAATTAGGGCGCGAAAATTAATATCAACATTTTTTCCACTAAAATGTTGCATTTTCTCATTTTCACAAGGGATAAAGGAGGAAAAAAACAACCATTTTTTTATAAAGCAATTTCTCCCGAGTACGGAAATACCCCACATGTTGTCATAAGTTTTTTCATTAGAAATGAATTAACCCTTTCAGGACTGATCCATTTTTTGCTTTCATATTTTAGATTTTCACTCCCCGCTTTCCAAGAGCCATAACTTTTTTATTTTTCCATCAATAGAGTGGTGTGAAGGCTTATTTGTTGCGGGACAATCTGTAGTTTTCATTGGTACCATTTTGGGGTACATGCGATTTTTTTTTATCACTTTTTATTCAATTTTTTTGCAATCCTGAGCAAAAAACAGGAATTCTGACACCGTTTTTTAGGTTTTTTTTTTGCGGCGCTCACCGTACGCTATAAATGACATTTTTACTTTATTCTGTGGGTTGGTACGATTACGGTGATACCATATGTATATAGGTTTGGTCCTTTTTTTTTAGCGTTTGCACAATAAAATGACTTATTTATAAAAAAAAAATATTCTGTGTCACCGTATTCTGAGAGCCATAATTTTTTAATTTTTTAGTCAAAAAAGCTGTGTAAGGGCTTGTTTTTTGCGGGACGGATAGAAGTTTTTATTGGTACTATTTTCGGGTACATGCAACTTTTTGATCACTTTTTATTCTTTATTTAGGGAGCGGTGGTGACCCCAAAAATTGCGATTCTGTTTTTTATTGATTTTTTTTGGGGTGTTCATCGTGCGGGAAAAATAACATTATAGTTTTATAGTTGGGTTCGTTACGAACGCGGTGATACCAGATATGTGTACTTTTTTAACGTGTTCATTTTTTTTCTATAATAAAAGTCTTATTATAGGAAAAAAAGCATTTAGTGTTTATAGAACTTATAACTTTTATTTGTACACTTTTTTTAAAACATTTTTATTACTTTTTTTTACTTTTTTAACTTGTCCCACTAGGGGACACTTAGTCTTGCAGCTTTGATCGCTGCTAGAGTACATTACACTACACACGTAGTGTGATGTACTCTAACTGTCATTGTGACGTGACTGTCACACTGACAGGAAGCAGAGGAGGAACGGCCGGAGGCTTTTCCTCCGAGGCTTCCGTGCATGGCAACCCAGAGGTTATTATCTGACCTCCGATTGCCGTGACAAGCATCGGTAGCCCCCACGATCACTTCGTGGGGGCTGCTGATGTGCTTCAAACCACTTAAATGCGGCGACGGCAATCCGTCGCCGCACTTAAGGGGTTAACTGCCGAAATCAGCGGCGATGGTCCGCTGTCCGGCGAGACTGATGTCTCAGCTGTCGGGGACAACTGTAAGCGCGGGTCTGTCACTCTGTGTTTACACAGAGTGACAGTTTGAAATGCGGACGAAAATGAACGTCCTGGTGCGGGAACTAGCAGCCGACCATGACGTTCATTTTCGTCCTTGGTCGTTAAGGGGTTAAAGGTCAGCGGGCCCATTCAGGATCTAGCTGTTACCAATCACATCTAAGTTATGAATTTAGATGAGATTGATAACAGCTCGATCCTGTGTGGACCCTCTGACACAAAACCCATCAGTCCTGCTGGCCTGACAGATACAGGAATCAGCGCTAGATACAGCTGTTCTGTATACACGATACAAAGCAGCTGTATTTCAAAAAGTAAAAATAATTTAATAAAAAGTATTTTGAAAGTTGCAGCAAACACACTGATACACTGTTTTATAAAATAAAAAAAAATTAATTCAAAGGTGTACTTAGCCTTTAAAGGCAAAATCCTGTTCCCGTCAGGCAGGATCCACCTGTTATCCATCACATCTAAATTCATGACTTAGATGTGATTGGTAACAGCTCGATCCTGCATGGATGTGATAGATTACAGGTGTATCCTGTATGTCAGGGACACGCAGGACCCGCTGACACTGACCCCCAGATGAGCCGAAACGCGCGTCTGGCTGGATGTCCATCACACCGCTCCTGCACCTAATGGGTCAGTATGGTGATATTTTCTCTATTATTTCTCTCTTACACAGACCATTGGTGTACATGTATTTATACATTATTTTGCACTGTGTTTTGTCCGTATTTGGTCTGTTTGTGTACGCCATACCTTACACTCTGACTCATGCATATACTGTTTTTTACTTTTTAGCAGGAGTTTATGTGATGGTCGTCTTTCTGTTAGTGTGTCTGTGGACCTGTTTATATTCCCTATTTTAGTATTTTCAATAAAAAACTTATTTTATATTTGATACAACACCCATACGTTTTTGCATCTCTTTTTTCGCTCTTCGGTCTGGATATCTAGTTTTGATGCAGGCAAATATTACTAAATTGAATATTTTTTTATCAACCCTCCTTACAAAACTATATTGGTTTGATATACAAATTACTGTACATTTGGTGAGTGATCACTACTATATCTTTTTTGGTTATATTGACACTGAACCCATCAGTCCCGCAGGACTGACGGATTCAGGTCATAGAGAAAAATACAGAGGCTCCGTATAGAGAATACAGAGCAGCGTTATCTCAAAAAGTAAAACGTATTTTTAACAAAAACTAATTAAAAAGTTACACCGAACACACTGACTGACCTTTTATTAAAAAAATATATATATACATCAAATGTGTACATAGCCTTTAACGTAATGTGAACAGGGTTTAAAAAGGCAACAAATGGTAAATGTGCACTATAGAGTCACTGAATTATGTGCCCATTTGCCATTTACTAAGACTTTAGTGTCTTTCAGTGCCACCATGGTGCCCGTTTGCCACTTATTGCACACTTAGTGACCTTCTGTTTGATGACCCCTTGATGCCCATTTGCCATTTACTGCCCCTTTAGCACCTTTAGTCACAGAAGAAAAATAAAGGAGTAACAAAATGGCAAATGGGCATCAAGGGGGCAATGAACAGAAGGACACTAAAGGGGCAATAAGTGACAAATGGGCACCAAGGTGGCACTGAATCCTCTACCCATTTGCCATTATTGCCCTTTTAGACCCCCATCAGTGCCCCCATTTAACCAAAGCCCACAGTCAGTGACTGACCTGCCCTGGCTTCTCACAAACACTGCTCACTGGTGCCCACCTCAGCTGTCCTGGAGAAATATGTTTCCCTGGCTGTACCCACCAGCCTAGGAAACTCATGGGAAGATAGGAATAGGAAGCATGGGAAGATAGGAATAGGAAGCATAGGAAGATAGCGCTGTGTCCTCTCTGTCTTGCGTCCTGAATGATGTCATCACGCCTGCAGGACAGGAAGAGTGTGCGGAGAGGAAGAGTGTGCGGTGGCTGCTGCATGGTGCAGCCAGTATTGAGGTCGTTACAGTTAGCGAGTTGCACCTTATCCGCTGGCGCCCCAAGTAGTTGCCACGGCGCATGGTACACACAACCGCTGGCACCCCTTTTGCATTGTGGCAGTTGGTCGCCACTGGTCGAACGTATCTAAAGCTGGCCATGCTTTTGACTATTTTAACTTTTAACTTTGCCCTTTGCTTACTGATTTGGACATTCTGCTCCCAGCTGGTTTTGACCTCTGAAAGTCCTGATATCCTTTAGCCTTGTGATTTGGACTTTTTATTTACCCTCTGGCTGTCTTGTTATCTGTTCTGGTATTACCTGCATTGCACCTCTTGTCCAACACCGAATTCTGTTAAAGCAACCTGGGTTCTATGCAGCCAAATCCAACCTGCCTTGTGGTGGGCTCTGGTTAAGATCATGGACAGTGGCGGATTATCATAGGGCGTTTTGGGCGGCCGCCTGGGGCACATGGCAGAAATCGAGACGAAACTGCATTGTGTATGTCCTGCAAAAGGACCTTTAGACATAAAGTCACATGACCTTATCTCTGAAGTTATTACTACTGTTTAGAGACCTGCTGGTCACATGACCACAGGTCCATGAGCAGCAGCAAGACTCCACAGAGAAGACTGAGGTGAGCTGCTATGTAAGTATAAGGCCTCATGCACGCTACCGTAGTCATGTGCACGGCCGTGATTTCCAGGTTGACCGGCCACGGAGTGACAGCAGCGAGCCGCCCGCAAATCGCGGGCTGTGCACATGGCCGCGGCCATTATTTTTAATGAGCCCGGACCGCAGAACACGGCCGTAATCAGGCTTGCCCATTCTTTCTGTGGTCTGGGCTCCAGGGCCATGCATGGACCGTGAAAACCACGATCGTGTGCATGGCCCCATAAGAATGAATGGGGCCGCAATTCTCCCCTGGATTTTCGGGGGAATTGCGGCTGCAAAAGCACGATCGTGTGCATGGGGCCTTAGGGGATGAATTTGTTTAAGGGGCCTGTATTTAGGGGGACTGTATTTAGGGGGTCTGGTGTGGGGTCTGTATTTAGGGGGCATGGTTTGGGGACTGTATTTAGGAGGTTTGGTGTCTGTATTAGTTTAAGGGGTCTGTATTTAGGGGGTCTGGTCTGGGGTCTGTATCAGTTTCAAGGGTTTAGGGTCTGTATATTTAGGAGTCTGTGTTAGTTTTAGGGGTCTGGGGTCGGTATTTAGGGGGTCTGTATTAGTTTAAGGCCTGTGGTCTGTATTTAGGGGGTCTGGTCTGGGGTCTGTATTAGTTTATAGGGTCTATTTAGGGGGACTGTTCTAGGGTCTGTATTAGTTTAGGGGTCTTTATTTAGGGGTTTGTATTTAGAGGGTCTGGTCTGAGGTCTGTATTAGTTTATAGGGTCTATTTAGGGGGCTTGTTCTAGGGAATGTATTAGTTTAGGGGTCTTTATTTAGGGGTTTGTATTTAGGGGGTCTGGTCTGAGGTCTGTATTAGTTTATAGGGTCTATTTAGGGGGCCTGTTCTAGGGAATGTATTAGTTTAGGGGTCTTTATTTAGGGGTCTGTATTTAGGGGTCTGGGGTCTGTATTAAAATAGGGGGTCTGTATTACTTAAGGGAGTCAGGTCTTTTGGTCATTATTAGTGTAGGGGTCAGGTCGGGTGTCTGTATTTAGGGGGTCTGTAATAGTTTGAGGTCTAGTGTCTGTATTTAGAGGGTCTGGTCTAGGGTCTGTATTTAGGGGGTCTGGTGTCTGTATTTAGGGGTCTGGTCTGGGGTCTGTATTAGATTATTGGGTCTGTATTTAGGGGTTTGTATTAGCTTAGGGGTCTTTATTTAAGGGTCTGTATTAGTTTAGGGGGTCTGGTCAGGGGTCTGTATTAAGGGAGTCAGGTCTCTGGTCATTATTAGTGTAGGGGGTCAGGTCTGGTGTCTGTATTTAGGGGTCCGGTCTGAGGTTTGTATTTATTCAGGGTGCTTGTTCTGGGGTCTGTGTTTGTTTAGGGGGGTCTGGTCTGGGGACTGCAATAGTTTAGAAGGTCTGGGGTCTGTATGTATTCTATGATCTAGTCTGGGGTCCAAATTTATTAGTCTGAGTAAAAGGGGTTTTCCGGGCATATTGATAGGTCATCGGTATAAAAACCGGTCCGTGCCCGGTCAATCCCTTTAAAGAGGCTCTGTCACCAGATTTTGCAGCCCCTATCTGCTATTGCAGCAGATAGGCTCTGCAATGTAGATTACAGTAACGTTTTTATTTTTAAAAAACGAGCATTTTTGGCCAAGTTATGACCATTTTCGTATTTATGCAAATGAGGCTTGCAAAAGTACAACTGGGCGTGTTGAAAAGTAAAAGTACAACTGGGCGTGTATTATGTGCGTACATCGGGGCGTGTTTACTACTTTTACTAGCTGGGCGTCATCCACTTCTCTTCACAACGCCCAGCTTCTGGCAGTGCAGCACTGTGACGTCACTCACAGGTCCTGCATCGTGTCGGCACCAGAGGCTACAGATGATTCTGCAGCAGCATCGGCGTTTGCAGGTAAGTCGATGTAGCTACTTACCTGCAAATGCTGATGCTGCTGCAGAATCAAGTGTAGCCTCTGGTGCCGACACGATGCAGGACCTGTGAGTGACGTCACAGTGCTGCACTGCCAGAAGCTGGGCGTTGTGAAGAGAAGTGGATGATACTTCTATACACAACGCCCAGCTTGTAAAAGTAGTAAACACGCCCCGATGTACGCACATAATACACGCCCAGTTGTACTTTTACTTTTCAACACGCCCAGTTGTACTTTTGCAAGCCTCATTTGCATAAATACGAAAATGGTCATAACTTGGCCAAAAATGCTCGTTTTTTAAAAATAAAAACGTTACTGTAATCTACATTGCAGCGCCTATCTGCTGCAATAGCAGATAGGGGCTGCAAAATCTGGTGACAGAGCCTCTTTAATGTATGGTTCTGGGCCTTGGTGTCTATATTTGTGTGTTTCTATAGAGGCTGGAAATGGATGCAGAAGTGATGGGCAAAGATTTCTCATCAGGAGAAGTCACCATAACAGTCTGCGTCAGATAGAGAAGAAAAGAAAATGGCTCCCATCAGATAAGATGTCACTTGTGAGTCATTGGATCTATAGGGGATCTGTCCCCTCTCCTGACATGTCTGTTGTAGGAAATCCTTGTATTCTACATATCTCTGTGTACCCATGACTAATAGACAAATGCGTGTCACCATTCCCATTGTCAAGAGGAAGTGTCCCTACACGGTGTTATACTGTCAGTGATGGTTGGAGACTGTCAGTATGTAGGGACACAGCCATTTGACAAGGGGAATCATCACAACCATTTGTCAATGCTCGCACAAAAAGGTGGTGTTCACTATAGACATGGCAGAGCGGCGGTGGGAAAGGGGGGTCCAAGTTTGTGGAACAGCCCAGGGCCTATGTTCTACTTAATCCACCACTGACCATGGAGTAGACTTAGACTCTGCTGATCAGAGTTGTGACGGATTTGAGGTAGCGGATTTAAATGTACGCTTGTTCCAGACAGTCTCCAGCTGCCTTTGGGGAATCGCTCACATAGCAATTCTACTTTTTCACTTTTGCAAATTTAGAGTACTGCATATTGTAAGATCCTTGCCCTGGACCTTGAAATTTGCACCCACTCTGCACAAGTGACTTTTAGTGCTGCTCTGGACTTATACATCTCTCTCTCTCTCTCTCTCTCTCTCTCTCTCTCTCTCTCTGTCTCTAGAGGGAGAGATATGGGAAAGAAAGAAGCACTCTAAAAAATACAATAAATGAGCAAGTGCCAGCAAATGATCCAGATCCAGGGATCTTCAATAGTAGAAAAAAATTCCTGGAGCACTCTCGGAATAAGTGAAAAATGCAATCTTATTTATTTCAGTTTACATAGTGTGACGTTTCAATCATATATATATGTATGTATATATATATATATATATATATATATATATATATATATATAGATACAATTTTACTTTTTAAACACAGCAATGCTCAACAACATACTAAAACTGATCACATCTGTACTTTCTAGATATGCATGCACCATTGAGTTTATGTAAGTAATAGCTCTCCTCCAAAGTAACATTTATATGGATCTTCTGTAATATTTTACAAGTTAACCTGTTTCCACAGTGCTATTTTATTGGCTGCATTGTACAGTAAGTTACTTCACATTACCAAATAGATTACCCTACACTGTACCCACAAGGCCCAAAAGGTTGGAACTGATCTGTCCATAGTTGGGAATCCTTATGGCATGAGACCTTGGCGTTTCGTACACCAGTCTTAATTATTAAGACATTTTTAATAAGATGCAATACATTTATTAAGTGGCAAATTGCCTCTTCTTAAATGTGTCACATCTTTTGGCAAACCCTGTGCCGCAACCGCGACGGTACACTATCCATTCCCCCTTGCTTTTGAACATAACATAAAAATGAAGTATACTCACCTCACAGTGCTTCATCTCCCCTTGTGGTCCCCTTAGGCTACCTTAGCAGGCTGCATCATATGTCCTGATGCCGGGCAGCTTCAGGGTCTCATATTCGATGCAGCCCGGCGTCAGGACCTTTTGTGAGCCGCAGCATGCTGACGGAGCCTGAGGGGACCCAGAGGGTAGAAAGGAGCAGTCAGGTTAGTATACTTTTTTTTTAAATTTAATTGTCGGATGGAGGGGTCTGATGGAGGCCTAGTCCGATCTGGGCCTCTACCTTGCTGCACCCCACAGAGTGAAACCTGGTGTACAGTTCTACTATATTTTAAGCCCATTTTCTGTGCACCGCAAATTGCTGTTTATGGGCCCTTTTGCAACTTTTCTTGTTTAGAAAGGTTAATAAATTCCCCCATTGATCTACAGGGTAGCAATGTACAGGGCCCTTTCCATTTGTGGGTACAATACACAGTACAATATTTCCCACCTACCATCACTCTACCACCATGCTTTATCACTAATTTGCTATTTTTGTGGTAAACTTACATCTGATCTAAGTTCATAACTTAGATGTGATCGATAACAGGTCGATCCTGCATGTCAGATACACGCAGCACCCACTGTCACTGATACAGGTTTCAGCGCAAGATACAGCTGCTCTGTATACAGGCTGCAAAGCAGCTGTATCTCAAAGTAAAAATTTATTTTTAATAAAAAATAATTAGAAAGTTGCACCAAACACAATGATACACATTATAAAAAAAACATTTTCAAAGGTGTGCATAGCCTTTAAATCCTTGTGTTTATAAAATGTTGAGCTGATGAAAATCAAAATGCCACAGTTGACTAATACACGAGTGTTTTTCAGATCTTGACTCTTCTTGCATTTCAATAGATTATTGATATTTTTACATTTCCCATAGGTTTTCTGTAGGATTTGTCTATCGTTCTAAATTACAGAATAAGATGGAAACTTCACTGCATGCCTTTGATCATCTGTATAGTCTGTTAGAAAAAAACAGACTAATTTATCCAATATGTCAAGGATCTGAACTGTTTTCAAGGGCGTATTACTTACACTTTCAAATGGTATCATTACCATATATCTATCCTTTCAATGTCTTCCTGTACATTATCATAATTGGCTATGCAGTATTTCAAGGATAAGATAAGATTTTTGAATGGTATATGGTCTTCTGATATGTTATAAATCCCTGAAATGCATTGTAAGTGCAAAATACTTCTGGATGAAAAGAATAAATCCTGCACCCATTCATACTAACTAAAGGCACAAAACCTATACAATTCTTCAAAAGGTATCATTCGGGCACCTCCATTTATCGAATCTCACTGACCGAACAAAAATAGATCATTAGCCAAGTAGTATATCAAGAAATATGAATAAAGTTTATTTAATCACATGTCTAGTAATGATAATATAGTACATAGTATTAGATATGGTAGAGGTGGTAAAGCCTACAAATCTACAGATAGCGCACACTTGATAACTACCCCCTTCAACACAATAGTCGTTGTATGACAAGAGAAACTGTAAATGCACATATGAATTATCAAAGCATACCAATATGATAGAAAAGTAAGTATGTATAGTACAGAAAAGTAAAAAAGAAGGCAAATGTGCATAGACCCTGAGGGCAGTTAAAAGGTTTATTATAAAAATATGCTGTCGGAATGGAGCTTTTTATTGCCTGAAGATCTAATGTAAGCTTGCCATCTGGTAGTTCCTTTTTATTTGTCGTACAGTATAGAAAATAGGAAAAAGATTGTTTCTATACTATGAAAAATGATCTGACAGATGGCTGCCGTTTCAGGTGGTTTGGTCCTAAACTTGGAGATATTTTAGCTTTTCTCATACCTGTGGTAAGATGAACAAATTTTCTACTCTGCATTGATTCAGAAACTAGTGAATCCGTTTGTGATGAAGAGAAGAAGGTGGTCACTTGTGAACTTTTACCACATACTAACATAGTAATGGCTCTAGTTTGCTAGTCAGTGAAAAAATCTCACCACCATAATCACTATGTCACTCCATAGGCACTAAGCTAGCTAACGTAGATATTCAGTATGAGAACTCACATCTCATTGTACTGGAGACAGAAATTGGTGAATGTTCTTAATTCAAGTCAAACCTAAATTGTCAGATTTTATGTGGAGTTACGTCTGCTTGCAGAATTATTATTTCGTGGGAACTTTGTCATTATCCTTTATTTTTTTTACAAAATCCTTTCTCCATCTCATTCATCTGTGTATCTCAGGCTCTACTGCAGTACCAAAGTATGCAGTATGTATATCGTTTTTAGTACAGTGGAGATCCACTTGATCCTGTATTTTATATATGCAGACCATTTTCCTGCTCCTAAAGAATAAAACTATACTTATCCTAAAAGGTTCTAGGTATCCTTGACCCAGTGCCATTCTTCCTCCTCAGTCCTGGTATGGAGGTGGACGGCCACATGTATGTTTCTGTTCGCCCTCTCCATTTGACATTTTGGGAAGCATCTGGGACCTTTCTCCTATGACTAGAGGTCTGAAGTTGTCTGGACTGAATTTACCTAATCAGACCCCAACATTTTATTGAAAATGACCCTCTGGACTGAAGAGTGGTTTTGAACTTGCTCTTAGACTATATGTTTTGTTTTGAAGTAGATATAATTAAGAAAACAGCATTTTGCTTCTGTAAAAACTGAAGAGTTGTCTTGAGGAGTTTCAGCTGTAGAAAGGCCCTTCTGTGCATGACTCCTGCTGACTTTATCAATAGCAATGTATTGATTATATTAATAGAGGCATGCACATGAACACGTCTTAATAATACTATGAACAATTTACAATCATATGTAAAGGGCTCGCTAATTATATGGAATTGATCAAAGTATCATATTTGCACATCTGCCATATTCATTCAAATGATTTGGCAATTTTGTTTACAGCTTTACTTTGTATATCGATCTTCTTGCTATTCATCTTTTATAAACCTAGCAATTTTAGCTTTTGTGCTGATGGAGTGGCCTGTATCTAAAAATGATTCTTAAAGTAGGCGAGTATGCAATACATGCATTATATCATGCCTTCCTAGCACTGGGGAGCCTGTGTTTTTGGGTATCCTTCTTTTGATATCATGGTGCATTGTAAAAGTTTTTAACATATCTAAGGCTTCGTTCACATCTGCGTCAGGACTCCGTTCATGGGTTCCGTCAGAGCTTTCCATCAGGCGAACCCATGGACGGGGGAACCCATGAACGGAATTCAAACTGAGACAATGGTGACAGATCTGGTGCAAATGGTTTCCTTTTGTCACTGTTGTATAAGGGTTCCGTCGTTTTGATGGAATGAATATGGTATTCGACTACGCTATTGATTCCATCAAAATGACCGAACACTTACACAACGGTGACAAATGGAAACCATTTGTACCAGATCAGTCACCATTAAAATCAGTGGTGATGCAAACGGAAACCTATGGTTACTGTTTGTTTCAGTTCATGGGTTCCCCTGACGGAAAGGTCCGACAGGACCCATGAACGGAGTCCCGACGCATGTAAACAAAGCCTTACGTATGTCAAGATTTTATTGTGACTTTCTTTAAATAGTGCAATTTAGCAAGGTAGTGTTTGGACCCAAAAAGGTTATGCCACGCTGTGGCATCTTACTAGACGCAGCTTTTTCGGTCTAATTTAGATGACTAGGTGATTTTGTACAATTTATAGTAGCATAAGACACTTAATTCCATGCAATGATAGATGTTTGGAGTACCTATCCTGCTTAACCTACTTTAATCACAATTGATTAAGTTATCAATGCCATATGTGAACATTGGACTAGCTTATAATAAGCCTTAATGCTATTTAATCCTATTGGCCTCCTATGACAATATAATTATAATGTACACTACAGGAGGTACATAAGCATTAATTCTACACTTTAGGATCCAGGCTGCTACACATGTTTTCCTTTGTGTCCAGCAGGCTTGCTTAGCCAGAATAATAAACAAATATGGTTATATGTATGTACACTAATTAAGTATTGTGGCCAAAGAGACGTGGCATATGTTTGGCTTCAAGATCTACATCTACTGTTGCCAGAACTCCTGCCGTGAATGATAGGACAAGAATCTAAGACATAGAAGCATATGTTTGTGGAGATTAACGTATATCTATATATAAGATATAAAATGATATTTAACAGTGAACGCACCCTTCAAAGATGACATTTAGAATGGCAACATTAAACAGCAATATTAGAATTCCCCTAATATTAGGTATTTATTAAAAAAAACATCTGACCTTAAACATCTATACATTTATGATACATTTTCATAATTCTCAGTAAGAACTTGGAAATAAATTTAGCTTATTTATTGTACAATGAAAAGTTCTGTAATTTTTTTTTGTTAACACACGGTGTATTTTTACTTTTTTCAAGATTACAACTTGTAGTTATTGAATGGAACTTTTAGGATACATCCAATGCAGCTCAGTTTTTCCACCATGGATGTATTGCATGCGGATTTTGATGCAGATTTGCACTGCATGGGGTAAAATCTG
Source organism: Rhinoderma darwinii (assembly GCF_050947455.1). Taxonomy (NCBI): domain Eukaryota; kingdom Metazoa; phylum Chordata; class Amphibia; order Anura; family Rhinodermatidae; genus Rhinoderma; species Rhinoderma darwinii. The sequence goes on from NC_134687.1 coordinate 87,482,626, forward strand.
CTGTATAAATCTGGGACATTTCTGTAATAGAATTAGCATGCTGCGGATTAAAACAATTACACCATGTCCTGATTTCTGCCTAATCTAGATATTTTTCCGCTAGATAAAGATTTGAAAACCCCAAACCACATGTATTGTACTATAAATTGAAAAGAATTTGTGATGCACAATCCGCACCAAAACTTGCGTACAAACTCACCATGTCTAAACAGGAGCGTAACTAGAAAGTACTGGGCCCCCCATAACAAAGAAATTAGCCTTTGTGTTCATACCAACCAATTAGAGTTTAGCGTTAATTTTGCTGATTGCTTTGGAAAAAGAAATCTGCACTATGATTGGTTGCTATAAGGACAAAAGGACAGTTTTTCTGTAAGACAGTTTTTATAAATGAGTTTCAGTGTATTACAGTGTATTAGAATATTGCATAAAATATAATTATATAACAATACATTTGATTTGTTAACATTAAAATTCCCCTTTGTGTATTTTTCGAACTCATACATGAAAAGTAAGGAAGGTTAATTCGTTTCTCCTAGTACAATAACTGTTAAGGATCTGCCAGGCACAGCTTCTGTATCTACGCCCATAGGTAATCAGTCTGCACCTGCTTCTATGTCTGTGAGACTGACTCCATCTTCCACCACTCAGGATGGCAGGCTTAGGAGTGGGAGAGCCTATCACAGCCTGGCCAGACGGAGCTAGCTCCCGCCCTCTGTCTATTTATACCTGCCTTTCCTGTTCCTCCTTGCTTGTGTTTCTTCTTGTTTGGTTTCCTGGCCCTGCTGCGGCTTCTTTGACTATTTGACTCTGCTTCATATTGACCCTGGCTTACTGACTACTCTCCTGCTCTGTGTTTGGTACCTCGTACACTCCTGGTTTGACTCGGCTTGTTCACTACTCTCCTGCTCTGCGTTTGGTACTTCGTACACTCCTGGTTTGACTCGGCTCATTCACCACTCTTGTTGCTCACGGTGTTGCCGTGGGCAACTGCCCCTTTTCCCTTGCTTCTGTGTACCCTTGTCTTTTTGTCTGTCGTGCACTTATTCAGCGTAGGGACCGTCGCCCAGTTGTACCCCGTCGCCTAGGGCGGGTCGTTGCAAGTAGGCAGGGACTGAGTGGCGTGTAGATTAGGGCTCACTTGTCTGTTTCCTAACCCCCATCATTACATAATCACAAGCCCTTATACCTAGTCTACCCTGGTCCCTCACACTACTATGGACCCCCTTGAGACCCTGGCTCAGCAAATGCAGGGTCTCTCCTTACAGGTCCAGGCCCTGGCACAGAGGGTCAACCAGCCTGACGCTACCATGGTAGTGCCCCTCACCTCACCTCTTGAACCCCACCTCAAGTTGCCTGACAGGTTCTCAGGGGACCGGAAGACTTTTCTCTCCTTTCGGGAGAGTTGTAAGATCTATTTTCGCTTAAAGCCCCACTCCTCAGGTTCTGAGAGTCAGCGGGTGGGTATAATTATGTCCCGGCTCCAGGAAGGGCCCCAAGAATGGGCCTTCTCCTTGGCTCCTGACGCCCCTGAACTTTCCTCCGTTGATCTTTTCTTTTCTGCTCTCGGACTCATTTATGACGAGACTGACAGGACTGCCTTTGCCGAGAGTCAGCTGGTTACCATACGTCAGGGTAAGAGACCTGTTGAGGAGTATTGCTCTGACTTTAGGAAGTGGTGCGTAGCTTCTCGGTGGAATCACCCTGCCTTAAGGTGCCAGTTTAGGTTGGGTCTGTCGAACGCCCTGAAAGACCTGCTAGTTAGCTATCCCTCTTCTGACTCCCTAGACCAGGTTATGGCTTTAGCGGTACGACTTGACCGACGCGGAGGTACCTATGCAACTCGGGGCCTCCGTGTCCCCCCAACAACGTAAAGAGTTCCGCAGGAAGAATGGTCTCTGCTTCTATTGTGGGGATGACAAGCATCAAGTGAACACCTGTCCTAGGCGTAAGAATAAGCGGCCGGAAAACTTCCGCGCCTAAGTGATCATCGGGGAGGTCACTTGGGCGCACAGGTATTTCCCGTAAATATGAAACGTAATAAAATTTTGCTTCCTTTTCAGGTCTCTTTTGGTGGTAGGTCTGCTACCGGCAGTGCCTTCGTGGATTCAGGGTCGTCTGCTAATATCATGTCTGTGGAATTTGCTATGTCTCTAGCTATGCCTTTGATTGATTTGCCTAAACCTGTCCCGGTAGTGGGTATCGACTCCACTCCTCTTGCTAATGATTATTTTACACAGCATACCCCTGTTTTTGAACTCCTTGTTGGCTCCATGCATTTGGAGCAGTGCTCTGTACTGTTGATGCAGGGATTATCGTCCAATTTGGTTTTAGGCCTTCCCTGGTTGCAGTTGCATAATCCCACGTTTAACTGGAATACTGGGGATCTTACCAAATGGGGTAATGAATGCTTGACGTCATGTTTTTCCGTTAATTCTATTTCTCCCCCTGAGGAGGTGAACACGCTACCTGAGTTTGTTCAGGACTTCGCTGATGTTTTCTCTAAGGAGGCCTCCGAAGTGTTACCTCCTCATAGAGAATACGATTGCGCTATCGATTTGGTACCAGGAGCTAAGCTCCCTAAGGGTAGGATATTTAATCTCTCTTGTCCCGAACGTGAAGCCATGAGAGAGTATATCCAGGAATGCCTGGCCAAGGGTTACATTCGCCCCTCTACTTCTCCAGTAGGTGCTGGCTTCTTCGTAGGGAAGGATGGTGGTCTTAGGCCATGCATTGACTACCGTAACTTGAATAAGGTCACTGTAAGGAACCAGTATCCACTTCCTTTGATTCCTGATCTCTTTAATCAGGTTCAGGGGGCCCAATGGTTCTCTAAGTTTGATCTACGGGGGGCGTATAACCTTATCCGCATCAAGGAGGGGGATGAGTGGAAGACTGCGTTTAACACGCCCAAAGGTCATTTCGAATACCTCGTCATGCCCTTTGGGTTGTGTAATGCTCCCGCGGTCTTCCAGAATTTCATAAATGAGATTTTAAGAGATTACCTGGGGGTATTTCTTGTAGTGTACCTTGATGACATACTTGTGTTTTCCAAGGACTGGTCCTCCCACATTGAGCATGTCAGGAAGGTGCTCCAGGTCCTTCGGGAAAACAAACTGTTTGCGAAGACGGAAAAATGTGTGTTTGGGGTGCAGGAGATACCATTTTTGGGTCAAATCCTCACTCCTCATGAATTCCGCATGGACCACGCCAAGGTCCAGGCTGTGGCGGAATAGGTCCAACCTGCATCCCTGAAGGCGTTACAGTGCTTCTTGGGGTTCGCTAATTATTACAGGAGATTTATTGCTAACTTCTCGGTCATCGCTAAGCCTCTTACGGATCTCACTCGCAAGGGTGCTGATCTCCTCCGCTGGCCTCCTGAGGCTGCCCAGGCTTTTGAGGTCCTTAAGAAGTGCTTTATCTCGGCTCCAGTGCTGGTCCAGCCCAACCAAATGGAGCCATTTATTGTGGAGGTTGACGCATCCGAGGTGGGAGTGGGGGCTGTCTTGTCCCAGGGTACCAAGTCCCTCACCCATCTCCGTCCCTGTGCCTACTTCTCCAGGAAGTTTTCGCCCACTGAGAGTAACTATGATATTGGCAACCGCGAACTCTTAGCCATTAAATGGGCATTTGAAGAGTGGCGCCACTTCCTGGAGGGGGCTAGGCACCAGGTAACGGTCCTTACCGAACACAAGAATTTGGTTTTCCTAGAATCTGCCCGGAGGCTAAACCCGAGACAAGCTCGATGGGCGTTATTTTTTACCAGATTCAACTTTTTGGTTACCTATAGGGCTGGGTCTAAAAATATTAAGGCCGATGCACTGTCGCGTAGCTTCATGGCCAGCCCTCCTTCGGAGGAAGATCCTGCTTGTATTTTGCCTCCAGGTGTAATCATTTCCTCTATTGATTCTGATTTAGTTTCTGAAATTGCTGCTGATCAAGGTTCAGCTCCCGGGAACCTTCCTGAGAACAAGCTGTTTGTTCCCCTGCAATTCCGGCTAAGGGTACTTAGGGAAAATCATGACTCCGCACTATCTGGTCATCCAGGCATCCTGGGTACCAAGCACCTCATTGCCAGAAACTATTGGTGGCCTGCGTTGCCTAAAGACGTTAAGGCCTACGTCGCCGCTTGTGAGGTTTGTGCTAGGTCCAAGACTCCCAGGTCCCGACCAGCGGGCTTACTACGTTCTTTGCCCATTCCCCAAAGACCTTGGACCCATATCTCCATGGATTTTATCACCGATTTGCCTCCATCTCAAGGCAAGTCGGTGGTGTGGGTTGTAGTGGACCGCTTCAGTAAGACGTGCCACTTTGTGCCCCTCAAGAAACTACCCAATGCTAAGACGTTAGCTACCTTGTTTGTCAAACACATCCTGTGTCTCCATGGGGTCCCTGTCAATATTGTTTCTGACAGAGGGGTACAATTTGTTTCTTTGTTTTGGAGAGGCTTCTGTAAAAAGTTGGAGATTGATCTGTCCTTCTCCTCTTCCTTCCATCCTGAAACTAATGGCCAAACTGAGAGGGCTAATCAGTCTCTAGAACAATATTTAAGGTGTTTTATCTCTGACTGTCAATATGATTGGGTCTCATTCATTCCCCTCGCCGAATTTTCCCTTAATAACCGGGTCAGTAACTCGTCAGGGGTCTCCCCCTTTTTCTGTAATTTTGGGTTTGATCCACGGTTCTCCTCCGTTTCACCTGGTAGTTCCAACAATCCCGAGGTAGATGTCGTTCATCAGGAACTGTGCACAGTCTGGGCCCAGGTTCAGAAGAACCTAGAGGCGTCCCAGAGTATACAAAAAACTCAGGCAGATAGAAGACGTTCTGCTAATCCCTTGTTTATGGTCGGGGATCTGGTGTGGCTATCGTCAAAGAACTTGTGCCTTAAAGTCCCGTCCAAGAAGTTTGCTCCCCGGTTTATAGGGCCGTACAAGGTCATTGAAGTCCTCAATCTTGTCTCCTTCCGACTGGAGTTGCCCCCATCTTTTCGAGTACACGACATGTTTCATGCCTCCCTCCTTAAAGGGAATGTGTCGCAAATAAAACCTTTTTGTTTAAGTGTCGTTACTTATTTCAATTATATTTTTTACGTTTTTTGCTGTATTTTTTTTTTTTTTCGTATGGTGGAAAGTATTAAAAATTAAATAATAATTTGACATGTTTTCCAATATTGGCCACCAGGGGGAGCACTTCCCAGAATTACAGCAAGGTGAATAAGGCAAAGCAACCTGACTCACAGCTGCTGTAAATGTGGGAGGGAACCTCACCCCCTCATCTCACAAGCCAGGTAAAGGTGTCTTCAAATTGCTAAGCACTGTGCGGCAGCCATATTGGGTGTGATTCTGCAGCTGGAAGAAGTTCTAGGACACACCAAAAGGCTAAGTGTATGTTCACACGCTTACTAAACAAAGGGAAAACCCTCCTGATTTTCAGCCATTTTTTAATCAAACTCGCGTTTTTTAACGGCCGTTTTTGGAGCTGTTTTTCTATACAGTCAATGAATAACGGCTCCAAAAACGTCCCAAGAAGTGATGTGCACTTCATTTGGGTCGGTCGTCTTTTTACGTGCTGTTTTTGGAAAACTACCACGCAAAAAACGCCCTGTCGGAACAGAATGCCGTATTTCCCATTGAAACCAATTGGCAGATGCTTGTAGGCGTTCTGCTTCCGATTTTTCAGCTGAAAACATTGTGTGTGAACATACCCTTAGGGTATGTGCACACGCTAACTGCATTTACGTCTGAAATGACGGTGCTGTTTTCAGGAGAAAACAGCTCCGTCATTTCAGACGTAATTGCTCGTACTCGCGTTTTGCGAGGCGTCAATTACGGCCGTAATTTGGAGCTGTTCTTCATTGAATTCAATGAAAAACGGCTCAAATTACGTCCCAAGAAGTGTCCTGCACTTCTTTGCCGAGGCTGTTATTTTACACGCCGTCTTTTGACAGCGACGCGTAAAATTACAGGTCGTCGGCACAGTACGTCGGCAAACCCATTCAAATGAATGGGCAGATGTTTGCCGACGTATTGGAGCCGTCTTTTCAGGCGTAAATCGAGGCGTAAAATGCCTCGTTGACGCCTGAAAATAGGTCGTGTGAACCCAGCCTTAGAATGATGAAAGTGAAGTGAATTACTTTTCAGTTGACCGGTTCACACGCCGTGTATTTGATATGTTTTTATTTTTGCACATTTTACGTGCAAAAAAAAACCACTTAAAAAATGTTTGATTACACTTGATTTTGCGTGTTTGGGGGATTTGTGTGTGTGTGTGTGTGGGGGGGGGGGGGGTGCCCGCCGCTGATTCCTTAAAACAGCTGATAAGCGGCTATGAAGTATCAGCGGCGCCCGTGTGCACACTCTGCTCTGCCACACACACACACACGTGAAAAGTCTTAAAGGGGTCGTCCAGGAAAACATGGCGCCGCACCTGTCCTCAGGTCGTGTGTGGTATTACAGCTCTGTCCTATTCACTTCAATGGAGGTGAACTGCAATACCAGACACAACCTGAGGACAGGTGCGGCGCTGTGTCTCCAATCCGGACACCCCTTCTGTCCTGAGATGACCCGACGGGGGAGGCGGGTGTCAGAGCCACCCACCGCCATCACTGCAGACAGAACCACACAACTACGGCCTGAGGGCAGGGCTTGTCCTGAGTGCACTGTCTCTTGTTATGGACAGAGTTATAGTCACATGAACCCCGTCTGATGAACCGTAACCTAGGTCCGATCACATGACAGAGGGGGTCACCAAAAACCCTGTGCACCCTCAGCCCGTCCATCCAGCCCTTTCCTGGTTATATCTGTGTCTGGGAAAGCTGGGTGACCACCATTATTCCTACTGGAGTGTGTTTGGGGATGTGACTAATGAATCTCACACTCCAGTAGGAGGGGTAATGGTGGTCACCCAGCTTTCCCAGACCCCTGAACGGTAAATCTCTCTAGTTGTGCTGAGACTGTTTGGGGATGTGACTAATGAACCTCTCAGTCTCAGCACAACTAGAGAGATTTATCATTCAGGGGTCTGGGAAAGCTGTGTGACCACCATTACTCCTCCTAGTGGAGTGTGTTTGGGGATGTGACTAATGAACCTCTCACACTCCAGTAGGAGGGGTAATGGTGGTCACCCAGCTTTCCCAGACTCCTGAACGATAAATCTCTCTAATTGTGTTGAGACTGAGAGGTTCATTAGTCACATCCCCAAACAGTCTCAGCACAACTAGAGATTTACCGTTCAGGGCTTTTCCAGTACAGTTTCATCGTGTGTCCTTCACACAAGGGAGGGGGGGGCCGTTTCGGGGGGGGGGCGTCGGGGGGGGGGACGTTTGGGGGGGGCGTCGGGTGGGGGGGCCCGTCGGGGGTCACGAGAGCGGGGGTCTGTGAGGTAGAGAGTGGGACATGCAGAGACACACATCTTACCTGCAGTGCAGCTGGTCTTCAAGATGGCGCCTGCTCTCTCCCTGCAAACAGCTGCTCTGCTCTGTGTAACTCTGACCTGCATCTGCGCAGGCCAGAGCCATAGAGCAAAGTCAATGGAACGGCTCCCGTTCATTGACTCCTATGCACTGTAGCTGCCGTATTCCATCTCTGTATGTGTCGTTAATCGACACATACAGAGATGAAAAACAAAATGGCAGCCCCCATAGTGAAGTAAAAGTTAGAAAAAAGAAAAAAGTAAAAAACAAACACACACATAAATAAAAGATTTTATAATAAAACACTAAATGCAAATTGATATCAAATTTTTTTTTTTCGTGACACCTTTCCTTTAAACGCTGCTCCCCGTCCTTGGCTTCCTCGAGGAAACTTCCAGTCCCCGTTCTCACCCCTGGGGGGGTATAATTCGAGGTGGCCAAGATTGTGGACAGCAAGATGGTCCAAGGCTCCCTCCAGTACCTGGTCCATTGGAGAGGATACGAGCCTGAGGAGAGGACTTGGGTACCCGCCCGGGATGTTCACGCTGGGGTATTGGTCAGGAAGTTCCACCTTCGTTTCCCCAATAAACCACATCCATCTAGAAAGGGTCCGGTGGCCCCTCATAAAAGGGGGGGTACTGTTAAGGATCTGCCAGGCACAGCTTCTGTATCTACGCCCATAGGTAATCAGTCTGCACCTGCTTCTATGCCTGTGAGACTGACTCCATCTTCCACCACTCAGGATGGCAGGCTTAGGAGTGGGAGAGCCTATCACAGCCTGGCCAGACGGAGCTAGCTCCCGCCCTCTGTCTATTTATACCTGCCTTTCCTGTTCCTCCTTGCTTGTGTTTCTTCTTGTTTGGTTTCCTGGCCCTGCTGCAGCTTTTTTGACTATTTGACCCTGCTTCATATTGACCCTGGCTTACTGACTACTCTCCTGCTCTGCGTTTGGTACCTCGTACACTTCTGGTTTTGACTCGGCTTGTTCACTACTCTCCTGCTCTGCGTTTGGTACTTCGTACACTCCTGGTTTGACTCAGCTCGTTCACCACTCTTGTTGCTCACGGTGTTGCCGTGGGCAACTGCCCCTTTTCCCTTGCTTCTGTGTACCCTTGTTTGTTTGTCTGTCGTGCACTTATTGAGCGTAGGGACCGTCGCCCAGTTGTACCCCGTCGCCTATGGCGGGTCGTTGCAAGTAGGCAGGGACTGAGTGGCGGGTAGATTAGGGCTCACTTGTCTGTTTCCTCACCCCCATCATTACAATAACTGTATCTTAAAGGTATATGCACTTTGTAATTGAAAATAAAGAAAGAATAACGAATGTTGGTATTTAGTTGATCAAACTAATTTATAGTTGTCCGTCCTTTTTTATGTATTTTTTGTATAATATTCTTTAATTTTTTTTACATTTTAAATGTAAAAAGGTAAAATAAAAATACATTTTAGGGATTCGCTGTATGCTGTTATTAAAGTGAATACTGAAAAGGGTTGCATCAAGTAAACATGACTTCTCTCTTCCAGAAACGGCACCATTCTTGTGCAGGGCCAGTGTCTGATTCTGCGACTCGGCCCCATTTAAGTGAATGGAGTTAAGCTCCAATACAAGGTGCAACACAACAACAAAGTAGCCATTTTTTTTTATAATCTCCGAACCCCTTTAAAGATTTCTATTGAATTCAAATATTTTGAATTGAGATGTATTTACATTCATTATGTACTTTGGAAACAAAAAGAAAAAAGAAAAGCTCTTTAATCTCTTCATACGTAAAAAGAACAAAAAGCCCTTATGTTTGCTAAATACAAAGCGTGACAAATGAAATCCTCTTACACTGCTACGCTTCAAAACTGTTTTTTGCATATACTACAAAACTTAAAATACGACTGTATCTAATTTTCAATGAAAAAAACGCAAAATTATGTCATTCTGCACAAATTGAAAACTGGTACAGATTTGCTCTTAGCCTTCACTTCCTCTGGCTGTCACATTATGAGCCACATCAGAAAAATTAATCCAGCATTTCAAAATTGATTTGCCTTGGGGAGATTTGCAGATCTAACACTACCCAGTGGCAGCAGAATGCACAGAAAAGCTTCTGCTGTCTAGTACAAATTGGTATACTCTGACCACGGTCACTGACTGAGCTTAAAGCAACATTTAGCCCTTGAACATATTTTTAATAAACATATTCAGAATGTCATGCATTCCAAATGTACATTTCGTGAATAAATAGGATCCAATTGTTCCCATGTACTTCAATATCAACATCATTCTAAACAACTTTTTTAAAGGAAACAGCACTCGAGGCAAAACTTAATACATTGTATTATACCCAGTATAGGGCCAGATGGATTCATAGAACATCAATACCTGTGTCATGCACCTGCCACTCATACTCTACACTAGGCATAGCAAAAATGACAGTGGGGCAGATTTACATATCGTAAAATGGCCAAAATGTAGCACATTTCTGACGCATCATGTCACAAGTGATTTTAAAAGTATCTCATAAAGGGGGAGTGGCTTAAAATGTGCCAAAGTGAGCCAAAATATGTCCAAAGCTGAGTCAATTAAGAGGTTGTTTATTGAAGGGAAGTGTCTGATGTATCTAACAAGATGCGCTAAATTTATCATACAGCATGCACCAATGTAATACATTTTTGCACATCTTCTGACTACTTTGTCTATGTTTATGCTGTCTAAAAATTAGACAATATTACTAAATGTGTCTCAGTATATTACATTAGCCCAGAGTGTTTCCTAAAAAAGCACTGTTCAATAATATTAGGTTATCTAATGGTAGTGACTTGTGTTGACGATATCTAGTTTTATGTTTAAATCAACCCTCTGGTCTCAGGACAAAATTATAAATGTGATGGGGTATATAGAGTAATATTACCTGGTGCCCTTCAGTTGTGCCCCTCTGCTCTGGACCCGCTGTTTTAGGGTCCCCTCTATGTTGTCTCAAAATGGGCACAGCGCTTCTCAGACTGCGTCTAAGACACTCCCTCTGTTCACGGATTGGACAGAGCTACTCACGTGGGACCCCTCCCATGCACCAATCAAGTCTAGTGCGATCTGAATTACTACGCATCTGCTCACGTGAGCAGCTCTGGCCAATCTGAGAACAGTGGGAGTGTCTCAGACTCGTAGTCTAAGAAGCGCTGCAACCATTTTGGGACAGCTCAAAGGAGACCCTAAAATGGGGAATCCACGGCAGAGGGGCACAACTGAAGGGCACCAGGTAATATTTCTCCAAATACCCCATAATATTTGAAATGCCGTTCCGGGACCAGAAGGTCGCTTTAAACAGTTCAGGACCGGGCTATTTTGTGCCTTCGGGACCAGACACCGTTTAGCCATTTTTAGCATGTGTTAGTTAAATGGCTATAACTTTTTTATTTGTTGCGCTAACAACGTGATTTTTGCAACGTTTTTTTCCGTAGACAATGCAGGTTTCATTTTTTATCATTTTTATACACACCTTTTTTGCTATTTTAGAATTTTTATTCATAAAGTTTGAAAATAATAGTAAAAAAATAAGCTTTTTTACGTTTCAGCTATTTTTTTTTGGTAATAACATAGTTTTACCTTAAAATAGACCTTTTATTTGTTATCATCATTGTCTACCGTAAATTTGAATATATTACATGTCTATATTACGTTTTTTTTTTGGGGTGGGTATTTTATGTGTATTTATTATTTAATTTCTTTTTGCACTTTACTTTATTATTTTTTTATTACTATGGTCTGTCCCTCAAAGGTCAAAAAAGACCTTTGGGGAACTTTATATATTTTTTTTCTTTCTTTTACACCATGTTTTTCAACTGTAACTGGAGCTGCACAGCAGCCCCAGTTACAGGGGAAATCAGCCCTCTCATAGTGACTATTGTCACTAATAGGGCTGTGCTGGGTCTAGTAAGACCCAGCAGCAGCCTGTCACTAACGGCACCCGGCGATCATGTGACCAGTCACATGATCACTGGGAGGAATAGAGACAGCGCCGCTGCTGCTGTCTCTATTCCTATACACAGCGTTCATTGAGCGCTGTGTACAAGTGATCAGAGAAGACAGAAGCAGCGAAAGCTGATTCTATCTTCTCCTCAGGGTCCCCGGCAGTCACTGACAGCCGGAGACCCGACATTCAGCTGCCCGATCGCCCGGGCAGCAAGTTAAAACCCGAGCCGTAAAAAGTCTATGGCTCGGGTTTTAAGGACCCTGACCGCTGGCCGTAAAAATACAGCCAGCGGTCGGGAACCAGTTAAGACACAAAACATCTTTTTCACCTTATAGATCTCATTAACTTTACATTGACTTGCGTGAAAGTTACAATCAACTTTTTTGGGGACTGAAATGCAAAAGTTATTGAATTGCTTATATTGGGCACAGAGTCAGCCTTTGGGTTGTGCGACCTGTGCAAACGCACTGGATGCATTACTCCACCAAGATGAAGGGAGAGCTGTGCTGGCTGCCTTGCATCTCTCAGTAGTGCCTGACACTGCACACAAGTCACTTTCTCTGTCAGGCTGTGTGATGCTGTAGGTGATTCTGCCACTCCGCCACAGACATCAGAGCCTAGGACAGTGAACTGGAGACTGCTTGTCAGCCACTTGTCGAATCTGGGAACACTTATTTTGAACTGTGAGACGGGAACCAGTCTGAACATTGTACATGCCTAAAGCGTCTCCAATTGTCAAATACTGTAAGGGATTAGTTCCCTTGTATTGATACTTTGTTAAAACAATTACACCATGTAGATTTTTTCCGCTAGACGAAGATTTGAAAACCCCAATCCACATGTATTATACTATTTTGCTTGTTTGCTCGTTCATCGGCTGATCGTTGTTTACACAGCGCAATGATCGGGAACAAGCGTTCATATGAACACTCGTTTGCCTCATCATTGGCCCATGTTATAGGGCCTTAGGAGATAACCTGGAACATTATTTATGGACCTCTATAAGTCCATATTTATGATGCAAGGAAAAAGTGGTAGTTAGTCGTGTGTCAGTGTACTTATAGAGCTTGCCTGCATGTGTCTTCTTTTTGTACAAGGGTTTATATTAGGGATTGCATCTTTGTATCATCTAATATATATTTTCTAAAGTTTGTTTGAAGCCCTATTTTTCATTGGTTTAAAATGGATCATGTCATCTGTAAGCCATAACAACCAATCAGATCGCTCCTTGGATTTTTAATACCTGCTTTGGAAATTATAAAAGCTTACCTGATTGGCTGCTGGAAGGGATGTAACAACCAGAGTGATGTCACACTGCTGCTGCTGACATCATAATCTGCCTCCCGGTAGATTATTCAGAGACCAGACACACATCTAATACACCGCCTGCTGCCACCAGACTCCACATCCAGGAGAGGACGCTCAATATTCCTCACAAGACTGTACTCAATCTCCTGCTACAAAGAGAAGCCATCTCTGCTGTGTTTTCGTGGGACATGATCAGAACAACTTCCTACATGTAACATGGGAGACATCACAGCCCTTTTACTATACTGGATAAAGGTTAGTATATATAGGCAGGTTGTGTATTTTGCTATATTTGCCAACAACCCCATTTTGTGGGAGACAGTCCAGCAAGCCGGGTTAGGAAAGGTGGTGTTTATGCAAATTTGTGTTTTTAGGCAGAAAGGGGGCGAGTCATCAATGCTTTGCTACTATGGATTTGGGTTGATTGGTAATGACAAATAGTACAGGGGAGGCGTATGAGTGAGATTATAACCTATTGGTTCATCCACACACTAACACTGTGCAGTAACGGGACGTCTCTGTAATGGAAATGTCTCCAGATTTATGATGGACACAATCCATTATAACGTTCATTTTTATATCCATGTTACAGATAATTCTTTTGGTTATTGATATAAATTAGACTTTCAATGTTAGGGTTTACTGAAAATTACAATGTTATATATGTCTCATAATGAGAGCCACTGTAGTTTATATGAGAAGAATGCGTTGTGCTGGTTACTATGGAGATAGCAGCCATCTTGTGGCTTATATGAGAACAATGTGTTGTGCTGGTTGCAATGGCAGACATCTTGGAACTTATGGGAGAAGATTGAACCTCATTTAACACAACTGTCTAATAAAAAAAACTGGATTTGTTGACCATAGCAACCAATCACAATGCAGCTTTCATATTTCCAGCACATTGTTTACAAGAAAGCGTTGGAATAGAAAAATGCAGTCCTAAATCAACACTATATAAATCTGTAATGAATATATTGCTTCATTTCATTTCTTTTATGCTTCCAATAACATTATTTACACTCTCTAGCAATTAAATTCATATCGAGAGGTAGCAATTAAATTCATACTGAGAGGTATTTAAATAGTCAGCTTTTACTCTATCTATACCGTAAGTCAACCTCCCGAGCAACGCTGGGTATAAAAGCTAGTATTTTTATACAACATTTGGGAGATTTATCAAAACTGGTTTAAATAAAAAGTGGAGCAGTTGCCCATTGCAACCAATCAGGTTGCATCTTTAATTTCAATACCTTTGAAAAATAATAGACGGAATATGATTGGTTGCTTATTTGATTGTTTAACCCCTTCCCCCTGCTTGCATTCTGGGCCCTAATGTCCAAGCCATTTTTTACATTTTTCCATTGTCACATTCGAAGAGCTGTAACTTTTTTATTTTTGCGTCGGCATAGCTGTATAAGGTCTTGTTTTTTGCGGGACGACTTGCAGTTTTTATTGGTACCATTTGAGAGTAGATGCGACTTTTTGATCACTTTTTATCACATTTTTTTTAAAGTCAGGATTAACAGAAAACAGCAATTTTACCATTGTTTTTTATTTTATTTTTTACGGCGTTCACAGTGCGGGTTAAATAATGTAACAGCTTTATAGTCGGGGTCGTTACGGACGCGGCGATACCAAATATGTGTAACTTTTTTGCTTTATTGTAGTTTTTTTTAATAGTAAAGCATTTTGTAAGGGGAAAAAGTGGGTTTTTCATTTTTTTTGTTTCACTTTTTATTTTTTATTAACTTTATTAAACTTTTTTACTTTTTTACTAGTCCCACTAGGGGACTTCACTATCCTCCGATCGCTATTATAATACACTGCAATACTTTTGTATTGCGGTGTATTACTGCCTGTCCGTTTAAAACGGACTGGCATCTGCTAGGTCATGCCTGCGGCATGATCTAGCAGGCATTCGCTCCATGCAGACCTGGGGGTCTTTATTAGACCCCCGGCTGCCATAGAAGACACAGACACTCGGCGATTTTATCGCCGGGTGTCAGTGAGATTAGAGGTAGAGCTCCCTCCCTCTCTCCAAAACCATTCAGATGCGGTGCTCGCTATTGTGCACCGCATCTGAAGGGTTAAACGGGTGAGATCGATACTAATATCGATCTCACCCGGCAGAGCAGGGACGCCCCCAGCCCTCAGCTGCCTCTGGCAGCTGAGAGCAGGGAAATTTCACGGCTCCCTGCTCTGTTTACTTTATTCTACAGCAGCGACGTAGAATAGCGGCGCTCTAGAATAAAGCCCACTAATGACCGCCGTAAAAAGGCGTATCGGCGGTCATTAAGGGGTTAAAAAATCCCCACCCTATTATGTTTTGTGATCCCACTTTTAACATGAAATCATCTTAAATGGGTTTTCCGAGTTATTTTAAAAATTGGCCACAGTAGGAGGGATACCAAAAAAAAAAAGACCCATTGCTCAACTCACGGAACCCTGTCATTCCAGCGCCACCGCTTCCGTTCCTTCCTACCACTGTGTATTGACATAGCTGCAGCAATTATGTGCTTGTATACCCACATGATCACTGCAGCCAATCACTGATCTCAGTGGGTATACGGCACAGGATCGCTGAGGCCGAGTGCTTGACTGCAGCATTCACGTGGGTACTGTATATGGGCAAGTAATCGCTGCAGCTATGTCAATACACAGCGGCCGGGCGGAACGGAGCAACGGCGCTGGAACAATAGGAATCTGTGAGGTAAACAATGGCTCTTTTTTTTTTTTTTGCATCCCTCCTACATCGGCCAATTGTTTTAAAAACTCGGAAAACCCCTTTAAACAATACATAGGTCATTATTATTTTTGCATTTTCTACAGCAAGTTTTAAAACTTTTATAGCGACTGATCATCAAACAGCATTGCCCCAGATTCTGTCTTAGAAGCATTGTGTAAGCAGCAAATAATGCTTACATATGGGGGAAGTGTGTGTAGCTCCACAGAAAAGCATTTCTTTACATTTACAGGATAGCACATTTGACACATTTCTTGATTTTGTGAATATATTCTCATATGAGACATTTTCTACAGACTTCAAAGATCCTTTAGGCTTTAGCACTAAATCTGCCATTGTCAGGTTTTCTTTGTATTTGCACTAGATGTGATGTGTGCATATTACAAGGGACGATTATTATCAAGACAACTGGCAAAATTTAAATACCTCATTCATATTAAAATTATAAACCCACCGGAAATTAAAAAAATATATATTTTTAGAGAGATTCTATGGAGAATGAATTTTTATCAATTAGAGTATTGTTTAGAATAATTACCCTTTATAGATGAACAGTATTAGGTAGGTGTTGAAGGGTAACTAAATGTTCAACAAACTTCTGACGTCATAGTGACATGTCAGAAGTTTGATTGTTGGGACTCCGAGCACTGAGACCCCCACCAATCGCTAATACGAAGCGGCAGAAGTGCTCGTGTGAGCGCTGAGCAGCTTCGTTTCTATTTGGCATTTTCCGGAAATCAATGTAGCTGTGTACGGGCTCAATAGAAAGTCTATGAGCCCATACACCGCTGCATCCGTTTTCCGGAAAAAGCCAAACAGAAACGAAGCTGCTCAGTGCTCATAAGAGCACTTCTGCCGCTTCGTGTTAGCGATTGGTGGGGGTCACAGTGCTTAGACCCCCACCAATCAAAACTTTTGACATGTCACTATGACATGTCAGAAGTTTGGTGAATGTTATGTTACCCTTTAAAAGAACAAGATATTTTCATTTGTTTCCTTCAGATTCAGACTACATATATTACAATAGTAGCATAGATAGTAAAAAAAGAAAAAAAGATTTGATTCAAAAGTAGCGACTGTAAAAGTAGGAGCTCCAAAGAGACATGGGATTATGTTACTATTATGCACACTTTTGATAATACACCGCGTTCCAAATTATTATGCACATTGGATTTAAGTGTCATAAACATTTAATTATTCGTTTTTCAATTAAACTCATGGATAGTATTGTGTCTTAGGGCTCTTTGAATCATTGTAATCAATCTCAGACACCTGTGATAATTAGTTTGCCAGGTGTGCCCAATCAAAGGAAAACTACTTAAAGGCATGGTGTTGCCAGAAAAACATGTTTGTTTTTTTTAAATTAAACATTTAGTGTGTGGGTGATTAAACATTGTTCAAATTTTTTTTATTTTTTTCACGAGTCAGGAAATATTATAAATTATTTCTAATTTATAATACTACCCATTTTTGGTCACTAGATGGAGCTATTTCCCAAAATTGCAGCATTGCAACATTGGGTTAAAAGCCCTCGCTCTAGTGAGCTCTCAGCATCCCCCCCTCCTTTATCCTGGCTAGTGCCGGGATAAACGAGGGGTTTGAACGGTGTAACCTCCTACACTGTGTGTCGCCATTTTTTGAGCTAACACACAGCGTAGTAGGTTTACATACAGTAGTAAACACACACAAACACGAACATACATTGAAATCTCTTACCTGCTCCTGCCGCCGCGGCTCCCTCCGGCCCGTCCGCTCCGTTTGCTGCCGCTGGTCCAAGTGCACAAATCCGGAAGCCGCGACCGGAAGTAGTAATATTACTGTCCGGCTGCGACTTCCGGTCCACAGGAAAATGGCGCCGGACGGCGCCAATTTCGAATTGGACTGTGTTGGAGCGGCGCATGCGCAGTTCCCACACAGACGCCGTACACTGAAGTCAATGGGACGGGAGCCGTTCGCAGTCCCTATGGGACTGTGGCTGCCGTATTCCATGTCTGTATGTGTCGTTAATCGACACAGACAGAAATGGAACAAAAAATGGCAGCCCCCATAGGGAAGAAAAAGTGTAAAAATAAGAAAAAGTAAAACACAAACACACAAATGAATATAAACGTTTTTAATAAAGCACTAACATCTTTAACATATAAAAAAATAATTTGTGATGACACTGTTCCTTTAAAGAGGCTCTGTCACCAGATTTTGCAACCCCTATCTGCTATTGCAGCAGATAGGCGCTGCAATGTAGATTACAGTAACGTTTTTATTTTTAAAAAACGAGCATTTTTGGCCAAGTTATGACCATTTTCGTATTTATGCAAATGAGGCTTGCAAAAGTACAACTGGGCGTGTTGAAAAGTAAAAGTACAACTGGGCGTGTATTATGTGGGTACATCGGGGCGTGTTTAATACTTTTACTAGCTGGGCGTTCTGATGAGAAGTATCATCCACTTCTCTTCAGAACGCCCAGCTTCTGGCAGTGCAGATCTGTGACGTCACTCACAGGTCCTGCATCGTGTCGGCACCAGAGGCTACAGTTGATTCTGCAGCAGCATCAGCATTTGTAGGTAAGTAGCTACATCGACTTACCTGCAAACGCTGATGCTGCTGCAGAATCAACTGTAGCCTCTGGTGCCGATGTGTCCTCGCTCGTCTGACACGATGCAGGACCTGTGAGTGACGACACAGCGTGATCTCTCGAGAACACGCTGTGTCTGCACTGCCAGAAGCTGGGCGTTCTGAAGAGAAGTGGCTGATACTTCTCGTCAGAAAGCCCAGCTAGTAAAAGTAGTAAACACGCCCCGATGTACGCACATAATACACGCCCAGTTGTACTTTTACTTTTCAACACGCCCAGTTGTACTTTTGCAAGCCTCATTTGCATAAATACGAAAATGGTCATAACTTGGCCAAAAATGCTCGTTTTTTAAAAATAAAAACGTTACTGTAATCTACATTGCAGCGCCGATCTGCTGCAATAGCAGATAGGGGTTGCAAAATCTGGTGACAGAGCCTCTTTAAGAAGGACGTTCCACATTATTAAGCAGGCCACAGCTTTCAAGCAATATGGGAAAGAAAAAGGATTTCTCTGCTGACGAAAAGCGTGAAATAGTGCAATACCCTGGACAAGGTATGAAAACATTGGATATTTCAAGAAAACGTAAGCGTGATCATCGTACTGTGAAAAGATTTGTGGCTGATTCAGAGCACAGACAGGTTCATTCAGATAATGGCATAATGAGAAAGGTTTCTGCCAGACAAATTAATAGGATTAGGAGAGCAGCTGCTAAAATGCCATTGCAAAG
This sequence comes from Rhinoderma darwinii, assembly GCF_050947455.1. Taxonomy (NCBI): domain Eukaryota; kingdom Metazoa; phylum Chordata; class Amphibia; order Anura; family Rhinodermatidae; genus Rhinoderma; species Rhinoderma darwinii. Next base: position 87,501,343 of record NC_134687.1, read on the forward strand.
AAGCAAACAGGTATTTGAAGCCGCTGGTGCCTCTGGAGTCCCGCGAACCTCAAAGTGTAGGATCCTGCAGAGGTTTGCAAGTGTGCATAAAGCTATTATTCGGCCACCCCTATACAATGCTCACAAGCAGAAACGGTTGCAGTGGACTCAGAAATACATGAAGACTAATTTTCAAACCGTGTTTACTGATGAGTGCCGTGCAACCCTGGATGGTCCAGATGGATCGAGTAGTGGATGATTGGTGAATGGCCACCATGTCCCAACAAGGCTGCGACGTCAGCAAGGAGGTGGCAGAGTCATGTTTTAGGCTGGAATCATGGGGAGAGAGCTGGTAGGCCCCTTCAGGGTCGCTGACGGTGGGAAAATTACCTCTGCAAAGTACGTAGAGTTTGACTGACCACTTTCTTCCGTGGTACAAAAAGAAGAACCGTGCCTTCCGTAGCAAAATTATCTTCATGCATGACAATGCACCATCTAATGCTGCAAAGAATACCTCTGTGTCATTGGTTGCTATGGGCATAAAAGGAGAGAAACTCATGGTGTGGCCCCCATGTTCCCTTGACCTCAACCCTATTGAGAACCTTTGGAGCATCCTCAAGCAAAATATCTATGAGGGTGAGAGGCAGTTCACATCAAAACAGAAGCTCTGGGAGGCTATTCTGACATCCTGCAAAGATATTCAAGCAGAAACTGTCCAAATACTCACAAATTCAATGGATGCAAGAATTGTGAAGGTGATATCAAAGAAGGGGTCCTATGTTAACATGTAACTTGGCCTGTTAAGTTTTTTTTTATTGAAAGAGCTTTTGATTTCTGTAAATATGACCTCCTGATGCTGCAAATTCAACAAATTACCATTTTAGTTCTCTTTACAACCTTTAAAATGTTTTGATCTCTGTTGTGCATAATAATTTGAAATAGTGCATTTTGAGTTTTTTACTTCTAAAAAAAAAAACCTGTTATCTTTAGGAGATTTGTTCAATAAAATTTGCATTATACTCCAACGGTTGATGGCTTGAAGATTATACTGACTGTCATTTGCATCGACTATTTAGGAAAATCAGCGAAAAATGACATTTGCATAATAATTTGGAACGCGGCGTAATGCCATTATGACCTCTGTGCCATCTGTGTTTTTTATTTTCTATTGCCGTTCACACATCATGCCTTCTATTTTTACAGAAGCCTTGACAAATATGATGAATCTGTTATGATACGTATTCTAACGAATACCAATGATTGAGTACAAACACTGGGGCACATTTATCAATAATTCCATAAAAATAACACTTTACAAAAAGAGACACTAAACATATATTTTGCGAGCAAATTGTGCACATTACGTGATGCACCTATTGCACCTCACCTCTGTTGTAATATACAGTATGTTTATCCACATGCTTTAATGCATATATTTTTTTTTCCAAACCTGCTGTACATGTCTTGAAAAAAAGATTCAAAGTGGCGCAAATCCTTCATTGGCGCACATCATTCACAACAAAGGATAATTTAAAACAATGGTGTTTTTCTGAAAAATGTCGTTCCAAATATTTCCGGGATGTTAAAATCCCTGAGCGATACCAAAAGGATTCCGGCGCTCTAAAGAGCTCCATAGCCTCTTTATTCTGGAATGAAAATTTTGATATTGGAAACATTTCTAATAATGAATCTTTACTAAGAAATTCCTATTTTAGTACTAAGTTCACGACAGCGGCTGTTACGGGGCCCGCGGCTTGAGGGGGCCCGTGCCGCTAGCCGTCACGACCCCCCCCCATATGCCCTGTGGTGTCACTTGCAGCCGCAATGGCTGCCACAGCTGTAGCAACACTACTGCGGGGCCAGCGCCGCCGAGCCTCCAACATTTATGGGCCGGGCGTCACAAGCCCCCTCTTGCCCGGGGGCGTCGCTAGCACACGAGGTGGCTCCGGTGTAGCGACAGCCCCCCACCTCTTGCAGTATTTATACCTGCGTCTACAGCACACAGGTACAAATATATGCATTAGCGCTGAATGGCCGAACATTCAGCACCTTACAATGATGCTGATTGGTGGGGCAAAATGACTTGCCCGTCAATCAGCGCCTTTCAACAACGCTAGTGTTGCCACTTCCATGCTTGAAAGGTGCTGATTGATGGGGCAAGTCATTCTGCCCTGCCAATCAGCGCCTTTCAACGACGCTAGCCGCGCAGCTTCCATGCTTGAAAGGTGCTGGTTGACGGGGCAAGTCCTGCCCTGCCAATCAGTGCCTTTGAACGATGTGTCTTTCAGCTACAGCAGTTCTGCTCAGAAGAGAGCAGGTCTGCATTGCCACCAGATGGAGCGGGAACGGGATCAGGGTGAGTATGTAAAGTTTTTTGTTTTTTTCTAAGAAAACTGTGAGTGGCATTATCTACAGGGGGGTCTATATGTGGGCAAGTGGGCCACTGTATACAGCGGGGTCTATTTGTGGGAATGTGGGGCACTACCTACAGGGGGTCTATATGTGGGGATGTGGGGCACTATCTACATGGGGGTCTATATGTGGGGATGTGGGGCACTATATACAGGGGGGTCTATATGTGGGGATGTGGGCCACTATATACAGGGGGTGTATATGTGGGGATGTGGGGCACTATATACAGGGGTCTATATGTGGGGATATGGGCCAATATATACAGGGGGGTCTATATGTGAGGATGTGGGGCACTCTGTACAGGGGGGTCTATATGTGGGGATGTGGGGCACTATATACAGGTGGGTCTATTTGTGGGGATGTGGGCCACTATATACAGGGGGTCTATATATAGGGCACTATCTACAGGGGAGTCTATATGTGGGAATGTGGGGCACTATATACAGGGGGGTCTATATGTGTGGATGTGGGACACTATATACAGGGGTCTATATGTGGGGATGTGGGGCACTATATACAGGCAGAGCTATATGTGGGACACTATATACAGGGGTGGGCTATATGTAGAGCACTTTCTATAGGGGAGCTATTTGTAGGGCACTATCTTTTGGGTTTGGGCTATATGTAGGACACTATATACAGGGGTGGGTTACCTGTGGGGCACTAGCTACAGGGGGGCTTTATGTATGGCACTGTCTACAGGGGTGGGGTATATGTGGAGCACTATCTATAGGGGAAGCTATATGTAGGGCAGCACGGTGGCTCAGTGGTTAGAACTATTGCCTTGCAGCTCTGGAGTCCATATGTGGGCACTATCCACAGAGGGCTGTATGTGGGGCACAATCTACAGGGGCTTCTATGTAGGGCACTATCTACAGAGGCTCTATGGGGGTCACTATCTACAGGGGGCTATGGGAGCACTATCTACAGGGGGCACGGTGTGTGTGTGTGTGTGTGTGTGTGTGTGTGTGTGTGTGCGTGTGTGGAACACAGTGTATGGTACTATTATAATTAGGGACACAGTGTATGGCGCTATTATAGTTAGAGGTGCAGTGTATAGCGCTTTATAATATTTAGAGGTATTGAGAATTTTAACTTCGTTTATAGGTGCAGCAAATGTATTAATAGTGAGAAGTGAAGACATCTGAGCGGAAAACTGCAGAAATGGATCGCTGCTGTAAGAAATCCATCATAGAGGTCTGGACCGAAGGGAGAAGAAAAGAACTAGAATCTGAGATGTCACAGGTGAGTCACTTATTGTAAATGTTTATTTTGCCTCTAATCAGCACTGTAGTCACTGTATGATCTGCAGCGAGATGATGGGTGGTATGATTTTTTTTTTTTTGTAAAACAGCAACTCCCAGCACATCCTTACTATTGTTCGGGCCATGCTGGGAGCTGTAGTTTCACGCCGTACAAACCTATATGGCAGGGGTTGCACTAAATTGAGCTGCATTTATCTGGTGTTGTATATATGTACTGAGCTTGGTTCTGGGGCTGTATATATGTTCTGATCTTGTTTCTGATGCTATATTTAAGTACTGAGCTTGGTTCTTGGGCTGTATATATGTATTGAGCTTTCTTCTGGTGCTGTATTTAAGTACTGAGCTTTGTTCTGGTGCTGTATATATGTATGAGCTTGGTTCTGGTGCTGTACATATCTACAGAACTTAGTTCTGGTGCTGTATATATGTAATGAGCTTTGTTCTGGTGCTGTATTTATGTACTGAGCTTTGTTCTGGGGATGTATATATGTACTAAGCTTAGTTCTGGGGATGTATATATGTACTGAGCTTTGTTCTGCTGCTGTATTTATGTACTGTGCTTGGTTCTGGGGCTGTATTTATGTAATGAGCTTGGTTCTGGGGCTGTATTTATGTACTGAGGTTGGTTCTAGTGCTGTAATTTATGTACTGAGCTTGGTTCTAGTGCTGTATTTATGTACTGAGCTTTGTTCTGGTGCTGTATATATGTATGAGTTTTGTTGTGGTGCTGTACATATGTACTGAGCTTGGTTCTGGGGATGTATATATGTAATGAGCTTTGTTCTCGTGTTGTATTTAAGTACTGAACTTTGTTCTGGTGCTGCATATAAGTATGAGCTTTGTTCTGGTGCTGTACATATGTACTAAACTTTGTTCTGGTGCTGTATATATGTAATGAGCTTTGTTCTGGTGCTGTATTTATGTACTGAGCTTGGTTCTGGGGATGTATATATGTAACAGTTTGTTCTGGTGCTGTATTTATGTACTTAAGTTGGTTCTAGTGCTGTATTTATCTACTGAGCTTGGTTCTAATGCTGTATTTATGTACTGAGCTTTGTTCTGGTGCTGTATATATGTACTGAGCTCGGTTCTGGTGCTGTATTTATGTACTGAGTTTGGTTCTGGTGCTCTATATATGTATTGAGCTTGGTTCTGGAGCCGTATATGTCTGAGCTTGGTTCTTGAGCTGTAATTATATAGAATATATTTATAATAACAAAATTGCAGGGCAGATGGAATTGTTGTCAATTCATTGTATATTTTATGGGAATGTGTCTGGTTGTTTTAACCCCTTGAATCGCCACCATGCTGTAATACATGACCTGACAATATTTCCAAATGTATGTTTTTTTCAGATGCAGCAAAATCAATAAAATCCACTTTTAAAACGGTGCACACTATATGCTAATTACTCATTAAATGGTCATGGGGTGGTGCCGCTATCCCAAAGAGTCACATAGTCCTGCCTCCAAACCCACCTTTCCATGTTTGATTGACATCCCCTGGCTGATAAACCTTTCTTGGATCTGCCATTGCCTTGTGGCACTATACACAAGGGGGAGCTGTGTAGCACTATACACAAGGGGGGCTGTGTGGCACTATACACAAGGGAGAGCTGTGTGGCACTATACACAAGGGGGAGCTGTGTGGCACTATACAAAAGGGGGAGCTGTGTGGCACTATACACAAGGGGGAGCTGTGTGGCACTATTTACAAGGGGGAGGGCTGTGGTTCTATCTACAGCGGTCTGTGTGTGGTGCAATCTACAGGGGTCTGTGTGTGGCACTATCTACTAAGGGGTGAGCTGTGCAGCACTATCTACAAAGGGTGCTGTGTGGCACCATATAGAAAGAGGGGGCTGTGTGGCACTATATACAGTGGGAGCTGCATAGCGCTATATACAGGGGGGCTTTATGGCGATATCTACAGGGGGCTGTATGGCATGATCTACAAGGGGGAGGTGGGGGCGCTATCTACAAGTGTGGTGTGACACTCTCTATAGGCGGGGCAGTATAGCACTGTCTACAGGGGGGCTGTATGGCACATTCTACAGGGGGCACTATCTGTAAAGCGTGCTGCTTGTGGCAGCTGGGGGGGGGGCCCAGTCAAGAGTTTGCTATGGGGCCCAGTCTTTCCTAGTTACGCCCCTGGTTCACGATATATAAAAATGTTTACATAAAGAAAAAGACGTTATACATAAGAATAGTATCTTAAGTGGAGACGGTGCCTCATTTATTTACACTGTCAAAAGAAGAAAGCTGTCTTGTTGCCCAAAGCAACCAGTCAAAGCAGTTTAACTGGTTGCCGACACAGGACGAGTATGCTCGTCCTGAGCAGCGAGCACTTCGCGCATTAGGACGAGCATACTCGTCCTGTGTGACAGCAGTCTCTGCCGTCTCTGTGTGTGCGATCGAGATCGGGGCAACGGCTGTAATACACAGCCACGGCCCCGCTCTGACAGCGGAGAGGAGAGAAACATCTTCTCTCCACTGTTAACCCTTTGAACGCCGCAATGAAAGCTGATCGCGGCGTTCAAAGAGGGGGGACTGCACATTGATTGCGTCACAGAAAATAACTGTGACGCGATCAAAGCCCATAACTCATATGGCCAGACAGCCCAGGGTCCAGTGAAGGACCCCAGGGCTGTCTGAACATATTTCCTGTTGTTAGGGCATACTGAGGTATGCCCTAACAGCTGCCTGTGTACAATCAGTACACAGGCTAATGTACTGGCATATAGATCTATGCCAGTACATTACAGTTACAAAATAAAAATGATAAATCCCTTTATGGGATTAAAAAAAAAAGTTAAATGAATGTAAAAAAAAAATAATGGTAAATAAATAAATAAAAAGTAAATAAAATACACAGAAACACACTTTTTATAATAAATAAACTTTTTAAAATATAAGTCCCAAAACATGAAATAATATAGACATATTTGGTATCGCCACAACCGTAACAACCTGTACAACAAATGTATAACATTATTTATGATGATCGGTGTATGGTGTAAAAAAAAAAAAAAAAAAACTGCTGCGCAACTGCTTTTTTTCTGCATTTTAATCTAATTAAAAATGTATAGAAATTAAACGATAATGTATTTGTACCAAAAAATGGTACGTACAAAAAGTACAACTCGTCCCGCAAAAAACAAAGTCTCATACAACTACGTCGTACAAAAAATAAAAGAGTTATGAGCGTCGGGATGCAAAGAGGGAAATGTAAAAAAAATTGTCCTCAAGGCAAAAATTGGCCGTGTCCTTAAGGGGTTAAGAAATGAAAGCTGCCCTGTGATTGGCTGCCATTTGCAAAAAGCCCACTTCTTCTGCTAAACAGTTTATAAGAAGATATTAGTAAATCTATATTTTTTTTGTAGAACATATGGCACATTTTTCTGGTTCAGAATTCTAGCATTTTCCATATTGTAAGATATCTGCATACATAATAACCAGAATGTCCCCACCGAACATTGCAGAGAAAGACGGCACCTTGCTAGATAATTCACACATTTTGTTAATGAAATTCAGTATGAATGGATTCTTCACTAGGCAAATGTTTTGTTAGTAACGCATTTCACGAATAAAATGATCCCTTTGATACTACGCAAATATGAAAACATGCAAAAATCTAATAATTTTCTGCCCAATTTCACAATAATAACTCAATGGCGAAGCGAGCTATGGTGCCAGATTAGCTTGTCTATATTTTTACTGAAGATACAGGGAAAACACATGAGCTGCTTTTAAGTATATAATTGTTTGTTATAGTAACCCGTGAAAGTGCGAAGATATGGCGCATTTCACACAGTCATATTTTGTATAAACACTTGGGTAGATATTGCCATGTTCTTCCATTTTATCAATAATACCTGCTATTTATTAACAGTAAGCCTAGAAATGCAGCTGCTTTATTTCCAGATTGGAGGACATGATTATCAAATGTTGTTGTTACATTTTAGATAAAGGCTGGTGGAGGCCTCGTGGCTTGAAGATAACACTCTATAATATTACTATACAGACATAAAGACTCCTCTAAAACAACAAAAATGAATCAGAAAAGCAGAGATATAAAATGCATTACCTTTAAAAGCAACAAACGTCAATAAGATATATATATATATATATATATATATATGTATATGTGTGTGTGCATACATATATATGAGTGTGTGTGTGTGTGTGTGTGTGTGTGTGCGTGTCTGTGTGTGTGTGTGCGTCTGTGTGTGTGTGTGTGTGTGTGTGTGTGTGTGTGTGTGTGTAAAATAGGAAAGCAGCACAGCTCCAGTGGTGGGTGCAAGTCCTCCTAGGCTCAGGCTAAGAGCCCTTGGAAATACAACAGACAAAAAAGAGACAGCACTCCAAAGTATTGGATGAAAACAGTCATGTGTTTAATCACCTTGGTCAAAGATCCCATTAAGCTGGATCGATACTTTGCCTGCCTGTGGGGTGATTAAGCACATCACCGATTTCATCCAACACTTTGGAGTGCTGTCTCTTTTTATGTTAATTTCACCCCATGCTTCCAGAAAACCCTCCCACAAGTTGGATTGGCTTGATGGGCACTTCTTGCGTACCATACGGTTAAGCTGCTCCCACAACAGCTCTATGGGGTTCAGATCTGGTGACTGCACTGGCCACTCCATTACAGATAGAATGCCTGCTTCTTCCCTAAATAGTTCTTGCATAATTTGGAGGTGTGCTTTGGGTCATTGTCCTGTTGTAGGATGAAATTGGCTCCAATCATGCGCTGTCCACAGGGTATGGCATGGCGTTGCAAAATGGAGTGATAGCCTTCCTTATTCAAAATCTTTTTTACCTTGTACAAATCTCCCACTTTACCAGCACCAAAGCAACCCCAGAACATCACATTACCTCCATCATGCTTGACAGATGGCGTCAGGCACTCTTCCAGCATCTTTTCAGTTGTTCTGCGTCTCACAAATGTTCTTCTGTGTGATCCGAACACCTCAAACTTCGATTCGTCTGTCCATAACACTTTTTCCCAATCTTCCTCTGTCCAATGTCTGTGTGCTTTTGCCCATATTAATATTTTCCTTTTATTAGCCAGTCTCAGATATGGCTTTTTCTTTGCCACTCTGCCCTGAAGGCCAGCATCCCGGAGTCGCTACTTCACTGTAGACGTTGACACTGGCGTTTTGCGGGTACTGTTTAATGAAGCTGCCAGTTGAGGACCTGTGTGTCATCTATTTCTCAAACTAGAGACTCTAATGTACTTGTCTTGTTGCTCAGTTGTGCAGCGGGGCCTCCCACTTCTCTTTCTACTCTGGTTAGAGCCTGTTTATGCTGTCCTCTGATGGGAGTAGTACACACCGTTGTAGGAAATCTTCAGTTTCTTGGCAATTTCTCGCATGGAATAGCCTTCATTTCTAAGAACAAGAATAGACTGTCGAGTTTCACATGAAAGCTCTCTTTTTCTAGCCATTTTGAGAGTTTAATCGAACCCACAAATGTAATGCTCCAGATTCTCAACTAGCTCAAAGCAAGGTCAGTTTTATAGCTCCTCTAAACAGAAAAACTGTTTACAGCGGTGCTAACATAATTGCACAAGGGTTTCAAGTGTTTTCTAATTATCCATTAGCCTTCTAACACAGTTAGCAAACACAATGTACCATTAGAACACTGGAGTGATGGTTGCTGGAAATGGGCCTCTGTACACCTATGTAGATATTGCATTAAAAACCAGACGTTTGCAGCTAGAATAGTCATTTAGCACATTAACAATGTATAGAGTGTATTTCTGATTAATTTAATGTTATCTTCATTGAAAAAAACGGTGCTTTTCTTTCAAAAATAAGGAAATTTCTAAGTGTCCCTAAACTTTTGAACGGTAGTGTATATATATATATATATATATATATATATATATATATATATTATGTCGCCATAAAAGATGATTACTGTTACAATAAATGCAGAGATATATATAGGGTTGCACTTGTTTGCTGGTACCTTGTAATGCATGTGATGCAAATTACTCCTACAATCAATGATTACATTCAGGTTGTAGATGTCCAAGGTGAGTTATTTGTCTCCGCACATCATGGCTTTATCATGGTTTTGCTGTGATCTTCCATAAATCACATCAAAACCACTACCATTTTTGGAAAATTTAGGTAAAACCGGCTAAAGCCATGAGGTGTGTAGACAGTCCTCAGGATGCAGATACAGTTGAGTACAATGGTGGATCTGGGACCATCAGCTACCTGCTCCACCATACACTATGTGATGCCTGTAATATGCGGCTTGGCCCAGGAATTGCAGTGATGTCATCATGCCTGCCTTTGCTGAGCCATAGACCAGGGTAGACCAGTAGAAGGATCTCTTCCATATGTTGTGGGACTGGGTCTATGCGAGCATTTATTTTATTAATATTGGGAGGCACTATGGGGGATATTATGCTATGTGGGGGCATTATACTGTTCGCCGGGGAGCTAGTACTGTGGGGCATTATAGGGATGTGGGTGGGCACTATGGGGGAATTATACTGTGTAGTGGGCACATTGGGGGCATTATACTGTGTGGGGGCACTATGCGGGTATTGTACTGTGACAAGGGACCTTGAGGCAATATACTGTGTGCAAGTTAGGCATTATTATAGGCATCACCATGATGAAATTATAGGTGTGTGGGCAGGCACTATTGGGGCATTATACTGTGTAGGGGGCACTATGGGGAGTTTATACTGTGTGTGGGAGGGCACTATGGGGGCATTATACTGTGTGGGGGGCACTATGGGGGCATTATACTGTGGGTAGTAACTCAAAACAGGCCTCTATTGGGAGACAGAACATACATTTCAATTATATCATTACCTCTGTGCTAACTTCATCTTTACATTCTTGTATTTTGCTGAGAGGAGTGGAACCTGTGATAGTCTGTGGCTGTTAGGCATTTGTTACCACATATATGTTCTACAATCAATGCTTTTTATTTCTTTCTACACAGCACACAAGTCAGGCCAACAAGAATTAGGATCTATAGTTGTGAAATTCAACAAGTCTGGTGTAAATCATGTTATGTTCGTGTCTTTTTTTTGGTCAAATAATTCAGCTTTGAATGGAAAGGTACTGTACATGATGCTCCTAGAGCTCTAAGGGCAATGTGAAGGTTTGATTTTTCAATGGAGGTTCATTATACCAGAACTTATGTTCACTTTCTAAGAATGCTTAGATTCTGAAGTGCAGAGATAATTTGATCAGAATTGCATTCTGATCTGTTGTATAATCCTGCTTACATAAGATTTTTCTTTCTAATTGTATACTGAAGTAAAATGTGTGTATGACAAGATAGGTCAAATTGCTCTTTCATACAGATTAAACGTGTGTTGCCAGCTTTTCAAAGCATAAAGGATTTTTCCTTTTTCTGCAAAATGTTTTTGGAAGATATTTTTCATCTATGCAATCATTCAACATGGACATTTTTTTGTAGAGTTAAAATGTGGACGTTTCATTTGGCAAGTTGTTTTGTGAAATGTAATGTGTAACTTTGACCTAAATACCAACTAAACCGCAAGAAAACACTTAAAGTGACTTTCCATCTTTGAAGACATTTAAATAGGAAATAAGAAAATTACTATAAACAGTTTTTCAAATAGCTCTTTATATACAGTAGCTTAATAATGCTGTGACTGTAGATTTTTTTTGTAGATTAGAATGTTTCCTTGCAGTAGCTGTCATGAAAGTATAGAATGTGATCCCTTTAGGACCTTTTTTTAAAATGAGCAAAGAAAGAATGCTAAATTATCCATTGACTAAGAGCTATGATTTTTCAGCCTCTTCAGAATAAGCTTTGTTTATACATGCTTAAGGCCAGGATCACACACATATTTTTGATGCAGTTTGTGTGGCCGTTTTTGGCTTTGTTTTTTTTTTTTTGCCAAACACAGGAGTAGACACAAAAGAAAGGAGATGCATCAGTCTTTTCTTTATACCTGTCCTTCCTTTTGGGTCCTCTGTGCCAAAAACTACAACAAAAACTGCATCAACACTATGTGTGTGATCCTGCTCTGCAGGCGCACCCCTTACTGAGGTCCATTTGGGTCAGTATATGCCTGCCAATTACCTAATAGCCTTCTTTTTCTAGCTGGTTGGGGAGAGTGCTTAGCTGTTTCTGTATATTGAACACTGCTCCATACAACTCCTTACCGCAAACATGCTAATGAGCAGCAATTTTGGAGTCAAGACAGGGGACTCAGAGAAGCTCATCTCGCCTCATGGACGGTGTGTCCATGAGGCGATATGAGCTGCTTTGAAGGGGCGGAGCCACTGAAACCGGCCGCCACCACTCAGGATCGGCCTTAGGATAGATGGCGCCCAGTGCGAAATTATCTTTCGGCGCCCCACCCCATGATAAAAAAATGCCCCATTAAAAAGTATAGTGCCCCCACACAGTATAATGCCCCTTTAGTGCCACACACACAGTATAATAGTATAATGCCGCTTTAGTGCCCCCATACAGTATAATAATTAATAATATATTATAACCCCTTCAAGGACACCGTACAGGGTGGGCCATTTATATGGATACACCTAAATAAAATGGGAATGGTTGGTGATATTAACTTCCTGTTTGTAGCACATTAGTATATGGGAGGGGGCAAACTTTTTAAGCTGGGTGTTGACCATGGCGGCCATTTTTAAGTCGGCCATTTTGTATCCAACTTTAGTTTTTTCAATGGGAAGAGGGTCATGTGACACATCAAACTTATCGAGCATTTCACAAGAAAAACAATGGTATGCTTGGTTTTAGTGTTACTTTATTCTTTCATGAGTTATTTACAAGTTTCTGACCAATTATAAAATGTGTTCAAAGTGCTGCCCATTGTGTTGGATTGTCAATGCAACCCTCTTCTCCCACTCTTCACACACTGGTAGCAACACCGCAGAAGAAATGTTAGCACAGCCTTCCAGTATCCGTAGTTTCAGTTGCTGCACATCTCGTATTGTCACAGCATAGACAATTGCCTTCAGATGACCCCAAAGATAAAAGTCTAAGGGGGTCAGATCGGGAGACCTAGGGGGCCATTAAACTGGCCCACGATGACCAATCCACTTTCCAGGAAACTGTTCATCCAGGAATGCGACATGTCAATGGCTGTAAACAAAGAGAAGCTTGTAAATAACTCATGAACGAATAAAGTAACGTTAAAACCAAGCACACCATTGTTTTTCTTGTGAAATTCTCGATAAGTTTGATGTGTCACATGACCCTCTTCCCATTGAAAAAACTAAAGTTGGATATAAAGTGGCCGATTTCAAAATGGGGGGGTCATGGCATTCGCGGGCCGCCGATGGGTGACGGGGGGAGCTCACTCAATCTGTAAACAAAGTTAAATGCCGCGGTCGCTATTGACGGCGGCATTTAACAGGTTAAACGGTCGCGATTGAAGTAAACTTCGATCCCGGGGGTTGGAGCAGGAGTTCAGCTGTCATCAGACAGCAGAGCCCCGGCTCCTGCCTGCACGGGAGACCCGTGCAGGACTTAGACTAGGCGAACGTGAAAAGCCCCCAGGTCTGCCCTGGACATATGCCTGTTAGGACGTGCCGGAGGCACGTCCTAACAGATTGCCTGTCAGATTTACACTGACAGGCAATAATGATCTGGTATACGAAGTATACCAGAGCATTATATCAGCGATCTGAAGATCGCACAGTAAAGTCCCCTAGTGGGACTAATGAAATAAATAATAAATGTGAAATAAAGATTAATAATAAAAGTTACAGTAAAAAAATAAAACAATTTTTTTCCATAAAAAGCGGTTTTATTTAGTAAAAGTATAAATAAAAGTACACATATATGGTATCGCCGCGACCGTAATGACTCCATTAATAACGTTAATATGTAATTTAAACCGCAAGGTGAACACCGTAAAAAAAAAAAAAACGCAATAAACTGTGGCGAAATTGCAATTTTTTTCCATTGCCCCACAAAAAATTCATAATAAAAATGAATCAATAAGTCCCATGCACCCCAAAACAGTTTCAATAAAAACTACGTCTCGTCCCGCCCAAAAAATCACTACATTGATGGAAAAATAAAAAAGTTACGCCTCTTGGAAAGCAACGATGCAAAAACAAATAATTTTAGTTCAAAAGTGTTTTTATTGTGCAAAAGTCGTAAAACATAAAAAACCTCTACATATGTGGTATCGCCGTAATCGTACCGACCCATAGAATAAAGGTAACATGATATTTACGCCGCACAGTGAACGGCGTCAATTTAAAAACGCATAGAACAATGGCGGAATTTCAGTTTTTTTATAATCCCCCCCAAAAAAGTGAATAAAGGTTAATAAAAAAATTATATGTACCCAAAAATGGTGCTATTAAAAAGTACAACTAATCCCACAAAAAACAAGTCCTCATACAGCTATGTAGACGAAAAAATAAAAGTTATAACTCTTTGAATGCGACTATAGAAAAACGAATAAAATAGCTTGGTCATTAGGGCCTAAAATGGGCTGGTCACTAAGGGGTTAATATATATGTTTATTCTGCCTCTATTCAGCACTGTATGATTGGCAGCGACATGTTGGTGGTATGATTATTTTTTTTTGTGAAACCGCAAATCCAGGCATATCCTTACTATTGTTCGGACCATGCTGGGAGCTTTAGTTTTACACCATACAAACCTATACGAAATGGGGTTGCACTAAATTGAGCTGTATTTGTGCTGGTGTTGTATTTATGTGCTAAGCTTTGTTCTGGTGCTGTATATATGTACTGAGCTTTGTTCTGGTACTGTATATATGTAATGCGCTTGATTCTGGAGCTGTATATATATACTGAGCTTGGTTCTGGAGCTGTATATATGTATTGAGCTTGGTTCTGGTGCTGTATATATTGTCACGTTCTGTGGGTATGTGGACCGAATAGGCCGCACCGCTGTAGCGGAGTAGCAGCTGGTTAAACAACAGTGTACCAAGTCTATACAAAGTCCAAGCACAAGGGTACCTGCAATAGCAGTAGCAGCTATTAGGCACAGATGGTACTTTCACGACAGGTGATGCAAAACGTGGCAGGAAGTACCAGGCATGGCAGATGACACCAGACTTGGTGTAAGACAGCAGGCGTAGCAGACGGCACAACACGACACCAATACTAGAGAGGGCACAGGAACAAATACAGCATGGAATACAGGATGCAAGTATCAGGGCACGGGAACACTGGGAACAGGATACAACTAAAGGACCATTTGCAAGACTAATATAGGAATACAAACCGCTCAGGCAATGAGTGAAAGGGCAGGGCCCTTTTATAGTCCAGGGTGATCTGGGAGTAATTAGTTAATTCTTTACATGTGCATGCGCTGGCCCTTTAAGGCCGGAATGAGCTCACCCACGCACCCTAGTGGTCACTGCAGGGCAGGATGACCACATGTGCTGGCGTCTCCGGGGAGGTACACGTCGGCAGGATGAGAGGAGTCTGCGGTCCGTGACCGCGGCCGTTACAGTACCCCACTTACGCCCCCTCTTCTTTGGTCCAGAGCAAGAGAGGAATATCTTAATGAGGGTAGGGGCATTAAGATTTTCTTCTGGCTCCCAGGACCTCTCCTCAGGACCAAACCCTCTCTTATCCACTCAATAGAAAGTCCTTCCCCCTACCCTCTTGCAGTCCAGGATCCAGGGCCGGCATCAGCACCCGTCAAACCCAGGCAAGTGCTGGGGCCCACTAGCTTTGGGGGGCACACTCGGACGCCGGGTGCTGTCGCTGCCGTCCTCACGGCATCACTGTCATATGGACTGTATATGGACAGTGATGTCAGGAGGAGAGAAGGAGTCCCAGGCAGAGCGCTAGCAGCTCTGCTCCGGGACTCCGTCTCTGGTGAAACACCTGACATCACTGTCTGTATATGGACAGTGTTGTCAGGAGCAGAGCACTGTCCCAGGCAGAGTACTAGTAGCACTCTGCCTGGGACTTTGGCTCTGGCGTTGCCCCTGACATCACTAGCTGTATATGGGCAGTGATGTCAGGGGCTTCCCCAGAGCTGGAGTACCGGAGCAGAGCCTTTACTAGCGCTCTGTCCGGGACTTCAGCTCTGCTCCGGACATCACTATCCATATATGGACAGTGATGTCAGGAGCAGACAAGGGATCCCAGGCAGAGTGCTAGTAGTGCTCTGCCCGGGACTATGGCTCTGGGATTGCCCCTGACAAAACTGTCCATATATGGACAGTGACGTCAGGGGTTTCTACTGAAGCGGAATCCCCAGCCAGCGCGTTGGCAATGTTCTGGCTGGGGATTCCACTACTAGAGGGAACCCCAAAGGTGCTACCTACAAAGAGGGAGGCTGTGTGGTACTACAGGGGAGGGTGGTTGTGTGGCACTACCAGGGAGGGTGGCTGTGTGGCACTACCAGGGTGGAGGGGGCTGTGTGGCACTACCTGGGGGGGGGGGCTGTGGGGCACTATCTGAGAGGGGGGCTGTGCGACACTACCTGAGAGGTGGGGGCTGTGTGGCACTCTCTACAGAGGGCACTACATTTATGGGGGTACAAACTGGCGGCCTAATTTCTATATGGGGCATAAACAGGGTCTAACGTATATATGGGGGCACAAAGTGACGTTTTCTGCCATTTTACTGCCGCCGTGAGTTCCCCCGCAAAGGTGCCTACTAAGTCTGTGTCGCCCAAGGGCCCACATAAACCTATAGCCAGCCCTGCCAGGATCTCGTTTACTTCAAACACATCGGAAGAACCGCTGGGAGCAGCAGCAGTACTAGAAGTCTTAATGTAGTGGTTCAGCACCACAGGTTTCAGGAGGGACACATGAAAGGAGTTGGGGATTTTGAGGGTAGGAGGCAGCCAAAGCTTATAGGTGACAGGTTTAATCTGTTGTAGGATTTCAAATGGACCGAGGAACCTGGGAGCAAATTTGTACAAAGGAATTTTCAGGTGAATATTTCTTGAGGACAGCCAGACATTGGTACCCGGAAGAAACTCTCTTCTTCTTGTATCCACTTTTCGCTTCATGCGATCGGCTGCCAACAGAATAGAGGCGGTCTGCTGCCAGATTTGTATAAAGTCCTCAAATGCAGAGTCAGGAGTGTGTACCTGAGATGTAGCCGAAACAGGAAGAGGGATTCGTGGATGTTGACGGTAGACAATGTAGAACGATGTGGAAGTAGTGGACTCACTTGTGTGATTGTTTTATGAGAACTCGGCCCATGGAAGAAGCTGTACCCAGTCATCATGCTGCATGGAAATGAAGTGACAAAGATAATTCTCCATGATCTGGTTAATCCTCTTCATTGGACTTGGGGTGGTAGGCTGAGGAAAAGTGCAATTTCACATCCAGGAGTTTACAGAGGGCTCTCCAGAATTTTTAGGTGAACTGAACGGGGGGATCACAATATGAAGGGGCAAGCCATGCAAGCGGAAGATGTGCTGAATAAAAAGATTTCCCAGTCGAGGAGCAGAAGGTAGGCCGGTCAGCGTGATAAAATGTGCCATCTTCAAGAACCGATCCACCACCACCCAGACAGTA
The DNA here is from genome assembly GCF_050947455.1 of Rhinoderma darwinii. NCBI lineage: Eukaryota > Metazoa > Chordata > Amphibia > Anura > Rhinodermatidae > Rhinoderma > Rhinoderma darwinii. The sequence goes on from NC_134687.1 coordinate 87,518,505, forward strand.
TTGCATCCTGCTGAGGGAGGAAGGTCTGTGACAAAGTCCATCGCAATGTACTGCCTGGGGGCATTGGGTACAGGCAGAGGTTGGAGTGAGCAACCTTGTTAGAAGCACACACAGTGCAGGAAGAGACAAAGTCCACAATATCTTTGGGCAACGTGGGACATCAGAAATTACGATCTATCAGGTCTCGAGTCTTATGAATACGAGTGTGACCAACCAGTTTGGAGCTGTGTCCCCAGGGAATAATTATTCTCCTGTCTGCGAACTGAACAAAATGTCTCTAACTTGCCTGTGACAATGCAGGACGGGTCTATGGTACATTGAGGGGTCTCCACAGTGTCCTCTGATTCAAACGCCCTGACAGGGCATCAGCCCTCACATTTTTGTCAGCAGGACGGTAGTGGAGCACAAATTGGAAACATGTGAAGAACAGCAGCCACCTGGCTTGATGGGGGTTTAGCCGTTGAGCCGGCTGGAGATAGGTAAGGTTCTTGTGGTTGGTGTATATCAAGATGGGGTAAGCTGCTCCCTCAACCAGATGTCACCACTCCTCCAGAGCCAATTTGATGGCCATTAACTCGCGATCCCCAATAGAGTAATTGCGCTCTGCGGAGGAAAAAAGCCTCGAGTAACAGCCACATACTACTGCCTTTGCTTTGAAGCTTCTCTGGAACAGAAGTGCACCTGCACCAATAGAAGAAGCGTCCACCTCTAACGAGAAATACCGAGACACGTCAGGATGATGGAGGATCGAGACTGAAGTAAAGACACTATTGAGGCTATTAAATGCTGATTCTGCCTCTAGAGTCCACACTGTTCATACCTTTCTTGGTAAGGGTAGAGATGGGAGCCATCAGTGAAGAAACGTTTGGGATAAACTGCCGGTAGAGGTTAGCGAATCCCAAAAACACTGTATGGACCACAGGCCTTGAGGACGTGGCCATTCCAGGACGGACTTTACTTTCTCAGGATCCACCTTAATACCCTGATCTGAGAAGATGTAACCCAGGAAAGGCAGAGAACTTTTTTCAAAAGTGCACTTCTCCAGCTTGGCATACAGACGATTCTCCCTTAATCGCAGTAGGACTTGACGGACATGCCTCCGATGTGTCGTCGGATCTGGGGAGAAGATCAAAATTTAATCGAGATAGACAACCACACAGACATAGAGGAGATCTCTGAAGATATCATTCACAAATTCTTGGAAGACCGTGGGAGTGTTACACAGGCCAAAGGGCATCACCAGGTATTCATAGTGCCCGTCTCGAGTGTTAAATGCCATCTTCCACTCGGCACCTTGACAGATTCAGTTTAAATTGTAGGCCCGACGCAAGTCTAGTTTAGAGAAGATCTTGGCTTCTCATATACGATCAATTAATTCAGAGATCAGTGGCAAAGGGTATTTATTTTTGACCGTTATCAAGGTTGAGACCATGGTAGTCAATGCAGGGTCAAAGAGATCCGTCTTTTTTCTATACAAAGAAGAACCCGGCACCGGCCGAGGATGAGGATTTTCGTATGAAAATGGTCTCCAGATTCTCCTTGATATAGGCCGACATTGATTGAGTCTCTGGCAAGGAGAGGGGATATACCCGTCCACAGGGCGGTGAAGCATCAGGAACCAGTTCAATCAGACAGTCATATGCCCGATGTAGGGGAAGCATCTCAGCCTCCTTCTGGCCGAAGACGTCTGCAAACTGTGCAAAATGGGTGGGTAATCCTGTTAACGACTGAGACATAGGAGGCAGGACAGGATGGATCTTTAACCCCTTAATGACCGGGCATGTTTGTACCTTAATTGACCAAGCCAGATTTGTTAAATCTGGTATGTCTGACTTTATCAGAGAATAACTCTGTGAAAGTTTTGAATATCCAAGTAATTCTGACATTGTTTTTTCGTCACATGTTGTACTTTATTTTAGTGGTAAAAGTAGACTGATACAATTTGTGGAAATTAATAAAAAAATAGAAAAATGGAAGAAATTTTGTAAAAATTACAATTTTCCCCTATTTTTAACTGCAATATGTCACATATGTACACACATACTGTACAATTTTTTTAATAAAATATATATTTCTATCTCTTTACTCTATTTTGGCAGCACTTTTGAAAAAATAAAAGAAATTTTCAGCAATTTAGAGGACTTACAAATTGAATAATAATTTTATAAATTTTGAAGTGCATTTTGTTTTCCTGCACCAAGCCAGGTTTTCAGAGGCTCATAGGTCTCAGAGTGATGGAAACCCCCACAAATGACCCCATTTAGAAAACTAGACCCCCTAAGGTATTTACCTAGGGGTATAGTAAGTATTTTGACCCCACAATTTTTTTCTAAATTTAATACATAGCAGGTGAAAAATAAAACAAATTCACTTTTTTTCATAAAAGTATCAGTTTGAAGACCAATTTCTTTGTAAAGCGACCATGAGAATGAAGAAACACACCACAAAATCTATCACCCTGTTTCTCCTGTTTTCAAAAATTCCCACATTGTGGCCCTAATGCGCTGCCTGGATACACGGTAGGACCCAAAAAGAAGGGAGCACCCGGAGGCTTTCAGAACTCATATTTTGCTTGAAAATGTTTTAGGCCCCACTGTACATTTGGAGAGGCTTTGAGCTGCCACAACGATAGAAACTCCCCATAAACGACCCCATTTCGAAAACTAGACCCCATAACGTAATTATTTAGGTGTATAGTAATTATTTTGACCGCACAGTTCTTTGCTAAATTTAATGCATATCAGGTGAAAAAAAAATAATTTCACTTTTTTCATAAAAGTATTTGTTTGAAGACCGATTTCTTTGTAAAGCGAACATGAAAATGAAGAAACACACCCCAAAATCTATCACCCTCTTTCTCCTGTTTTCAAAAATACCCACATTGTGGCCCTAATGCGTTGTTTGGACACACGGCAGGGACCCAAAGGAAGGGAGCACCCGGAGGCTTTCAGGACTCCTATTTCGCTTGAAAATGTTTTAGGCCCCACTGTACATTTGGAGAGGCTTTGAGCTGCCAGAACGATAGAAACTCCCCATAAACTACCCCATTTCGAAAACTAGACCCCTTAAGGTATTTATCTAGGGGTATAGTTAGCATTTTGACCACACAGGTTTTTCGCTAAATATATTGGAATTTGTCTGTAAAAATTAAAATGTACTTTTCTTCTGAAACAACATAGAAATTTGTATTATTTACAAGGAATAACGAAGAAAATGCACCCCAACATTTGTAAAGCAATGTCTCCCGATTACGACAATACCCCATATGTGGTAATAAACTGCTGTTTGGACCCACAGCAGGGCTCAGAAGGGAAGGAGCGCCATTTGGATTTATGATTTTGCTGGAATGGTTTTCGGTGCCATGTCGCATTTGCAATGCACTGGAGGGACCAAAACAGTGGAAACCCACCAAAAGTGACACCATTTTGGAAAAACCTTCAAGGAATTTTTCTAGTGGTATAATGAGCATTTACACCCCACGGGTCTTTTGCAGAGTTTATTAGAATTAGGGCGCGAAAATGAATATCAACATTTTTTCCCCTAAAATGTTGCATTTTCTCATTTTCACAAGGGATAAAGGAGGAAAAAAAAACAAAAATTTTTTATAATGCAATTTCTCCCGAAATGAATTAACCCTTTCAGGACTGATCCATTTTTTGCTTTCATATTTTAGATTTTCACTCCCCGCTTTCCAAGAGCCATAACTTTTTTATTTTTCCATCAATAGAGTGGTGTGAGGGCTTATTTCTTGCGGGAGGAGCTGCAGTTTTTATTTTGGTACATAAAAAGTGATTCAAAAGTTGTATTACATTTTTTTTTTAGAGCGAAGGTGACAAAAAAAAACAAACCAGCGATTTTGGCGGTTTCAATTATAAATTTTTTTTAAGGTGTGCACTGTGCAAATTAAATAATGGTATATTGTAATAGTTCTGACTTTTACGGATGTAGCGATACCAATTTTGTTCATTTTTTTACATTACTTTAGAAGATAAATGTGAAAAGGTGTTTTGTTTTTTTAACTTAAAAAAAAAAAAATCACTACCAATAACTATAATTCTTCTACACATTTTATTAATCAATCCCCTTGGGGGACTTGATCCAGCGATCATTGGATCACTGGTACAATATACGGCAATGCTAATGTATTGCAGTATATTGTTATTCTTACAGGCTTCTGTAACAGAGCGATCGCTGTACCTGTCCGTTAGTACCGAGGGGGCCTGCTGTAATACACAGCCGACACCCGCAGCGTATGGAGCGGGCTCAGCACGTGAGCCGGCTCCATACATCAACCGCCGCACCATGACGGGCAATTAAGTCATAGTGCGCAAAGGGGTTAATGCGCAGCGGATGGTTCAAAGTGAAAATTGCAATTTTCCACTGATAAGCCATTTTAGTGCATAATATGTTGTGCCCAGTTTGTGCCACAGAAGACAAATACCTCATAAAACGTTAAGCGGGTTCTCTCGGGTATGGCGACGCCATATGTGTGGGCGCAAACTGCTGCTTGGGCACGCTGCAGGGCTCAGAAGGGAGGGAACGCCATTTTGCTTTTGGAGCGCAGATTTTGCTTGGTAGTTTTTCTGTTTTGGGTTTCGCTGGTATTTCAGTTTATAATGTGGGGGGCATGTGCAATCTGCGCGGAGTACATCAGGGCATAATAAGAGGGTATAATAATGGGGTAAATAAATAATAATTCATAGATATGTGCCCGGTGTCGCACTGATAAATGGCTCCCTATCTTATCCACTTTTGGACACTCTGCACATTTTGCATCGCCATATTCTGAAAGCCAGAACTTGTTTATTTTTTCACCACCGGAGCCCTGTGAGGGCTTATTTGTTGTGGGACAATCTGTAGTTTTCATTGGCACCATTTTGGGGTACATGCGATTTTTTTTGATCACTTTTTATTCAATTTTTTTTGCAATCCTGAGCAAAAAACAGGAATTCTGACACCGTTTTTTAGGTTTTCATTTTGCGGCGCTCACCGTACGCTATAAATGAAATTTTTACTTTATTCTGCGGGTTGGTACGATTACGGCGATACCATATGTATATAGGTTTGGTCCTTTTTTTTAGCGTTTGCACAATAAAATGACTTATTTATAAAAAAAAAAAATTCTGTGTCACCATATTCAGAGAGCCATAATTATTTTATTTTTTAGTCAAAAAAGCTGTGTAGGGGCTTGTTTTTTGCGGGACGGATAGAAGTTTTTATTGGTACTATTTTCGGGTACATGCGACTTTTTGATCACTTTTTATTCTTTATTTAGGGAGCGGTGGTGACCAAAAATTTTTTAATTCCGTCGTAGATTTTTATTGATTTTTTTTGGGGTGTTCATCGTGCGGGAAAAATAACATTACAGTTTTATATTTGGGGTCGTTACGAACGCGGTGATACAAAATATGTGTACTTTTTTAACGTGTTCTTTTTTTTCTATAATAAAAGTCTTATTATAGGGAAAAAAAGCATTTTGTGTTTATAGAACTTATAACTTTTATTTTTACACTTTTTTTAAAACATTTTTATTACTTTTTTTACTTTTTTCACTTGTCTCACTAGGGGACACTTAGTCTTGCAGCTTTGTTCGCTGCTAGAGTACATTACACTACACACGTCAGAGTGTAATGTACTCCATCTGTCATTGTGACGTAACTGTCACACTGACAGGAAGGCTCGGAGGACCGGCCGGAGGCTGCTCCTCCGAGGCATCCGTACATGGCAACCCGGAGGTCATTATCTGACCTCCGATTGCCGTGACAAGCATCGGTAGCCCCCACGATCACTTCGTGGGGGCTGCCGATGTGCTTCAAACCACTTAAATGCGGCGACGGCAATCCGTCGCCGCACTTAAGGGGTTAATTGCCGAAAGCAGCGGCGATGGTCCGCTGTCTGGCGAGACTGATGTCTCAGCTGTCTAGGACAGCTGTCAGCGCGTGTCTGTCACTCTGTGTTTACACAGAGTGACAGTTTGAAATGCTGCCGAAAATGAACGTCCTGGTGCGGGAACTAGCAGCCGACCAGGACGTTCATTTTCGTCCTTGGTCGTGAAAGGGTTTACAGGCAGCGGTGGAGACATTTGGAGCCCTATTGGAGAACGTCTCCGTAATTCCAGTCCAGGAATGAAACCGGAGCCAAGGCGAACCCAGCAACACAAGATTGACGACTTTGGGCAAGATGAGGAATACAATTTGCTCAGTGTGAAGGGCTCCAACTTGGAGCTTCAGTGGCATGGTCTCAGACACAATAGGATTGGGAAAAGGAGGTCCATTCACCGAGGCAACAGCCAGGGGTGTCTCCAAAGAAACTGGAGCTGATCCACTAGGTGCTGTTGGATAAAGTTTGCCACGGACCCGGAGTCCAGTTAGGCAGAGACCTGGTGCGTCTTCTCACCGGACACTATGGTCACTTGAATGAACAATTTGTGAGAGAGTTTACTATTTAGCCTTTTTTTTACCTAGGGTTGTCTCTGGAGTTTTTTGGGCTTTTGGGGACACAGACGCACAATGTGGCCTCCGAGGCTGCAATACCGAAGTGTGTCTGCGTTGTTTCTCTTGGACAGACAACGTGAGACGATCTATTTGTATAGGCTCCTCTGGTGAAACATCTGATGAGGACAGCAGGGGTTGCTGAAATGTAGGAACCAGCCTAGGAAATCTTCTGACCTGGCAAACCTCTTAAAAACCGTTCCTGGATCCCCATGTCAATCCGGGTGGCTAGAAGAATGAGGTCATCTTGGGTAGAATGCAGATCTCGAGCGGTAAGCTCGTCTTTGATATCGGAGGATAGACCTTGCAGAATGTAGCCACCAAGGCCTCGTTGTTCCAGGTCAGCTCTGATGCCAGGGTACGGAAAAGAATGGCGTACTTGCCCATGGAGGCGTCTCCTTGGCGAAGGTTCAGCAGGGATGCAGCTGCAGAAGGGACTCGCCCACGTTCCTCAAATACTGTGCGGAAAGTCAGTAGGAAACACTGTAAGTCACAGGTCTCTGGTCCATGACGTTCCCAGATGGGGTTCGCCCATGCCAGGGCCTTGCTACTAAGAAGAGAGACTAAGAAGGCGATCTTTGCGTCATCAGAATGAAATCCTCTGGCATGTAGACTGAAGTTGATCTGATATTGGGTCAGAAATCCCCGGAAGGTCCTCGCATCTCTGTCGTAGCGCGGAGGTAGTGGCAGAAAAATCGGGAATCGGTACTGCCAGTAGGTGTTATAGGAAGAACAGCAGGAGCAATAGGAGCAGGTGCCGTGAAGACTGCAGCGTGCGTATCCAGTCGATGTGCAATAGCATTCACCGCCTGGAGGAATTGGTCCTGTCATGACTGAAGGTCTCACATATCCACCTGCATGACTTGTGATGTCGTCAAGGGCTTGGGTTGACCAGTGGGGTCCATGGCCTGAGTGTGCTGTCAAGATCTGTGTGTATGTGGGCCCAGTAGGCCGCACCGCCGTAGTGGAGTAGTAGCTGGCTAAACAACAATGTACCAAGTCTATACAAAGTCCAAGCACAAGGGGTACCTGCAATAGTCCAGTAGCAGTGGCTTAGGCACGGATGGTACTTTCACGACAGGTGATGCAAAACACGGCAAGAGGTACCAGGCGTGGTAGATGACACCAGACGTGGTGTAAGACAGCAGACGTATCAGACGGCACAACATGACTCCAACACTAGAAAGGTCACAAGAACAAATACAGCACGGAATGCAGGATACAGGTAGCAGGGTACGGGAACGCTGAGAACAGGATACGACTAAGGGACCATTTGCAAGACTAACATAAGAATACAAACAACGCTCAGGCAAGGAGTGAAAGGGCATGGCCATTTTTGCAGTCCAGGGTGATATGAGTAATTAGTTAATTCTTTACATGTGCGCGCGCTGACCCTTTAAGACCGGGAATGAGCTTGCGAGCACGCACCCTAGTGGTCACTGCAGGGCAGGACAGCCGCATGTGCTGGCATCTCCGGGGAGGGAGATGTCAGCAGGATGAAAGGGGACTGCCGTCTGCTACCGCGGGCGTTACATATATGTAGTGAGCTTGGTTCTGGCGTTGTATTTATTTACTGAGCTTTGTTCTGGTGCTGTATATATGTACTGAGGTTTGTTCTGGTGCTGTATTTATGTACTGAGCTTGGTTCTGGGGCTGTATTTATGTACTGGGATTTGTTCTAGAGCTGTATATAAGTAATGAGCTTGGTTCTTGTACTGTATGTATGTATCGAGCTTGGTTCTGGAGCCATATATGTCAGTGTTTGGTTCTGATGCAGTAGTTATATAGGATATATTTATAATAACAAAATTGCAGAGCAGATGGAATTGTTTTCAATTTGTTGTATATTTAATGGGAACCTGTCAGATAGTTTTAACCCCTTGAATCGCCACCATGCAATAATGCATGACCTGACAATATTTGCAAACATTCCCCTGTATGTTTTGTTTTTTTCAGATGCAACAAAATCTGTAAAATCAACTTTTAAAACAGTGCACACTATATGCGAATTACTCATTAAAAGTTAATGGGTGGGGCGGTGCCACTATCCTGAAGAGTCACATAGTCTTGCCTCCAAACCCAACTTTCCATGCTTGATTGACAACCCCGAGGCTGATATACATCACTACCAGTCTCCTCTAACTTTCTCGGATGCGCCATTGCCTTGTATTACTTGGGCACGCACCATGCAGCGAGGTGTACTCTGCCCGGCTGCACCGCACATGCCAGTACAAGGCAATGGCGCATCCGCAAGAGTTGGAGGAGTCTGCTAGGGATGTAAAACAGCCAGGGGGATGTCAATCAAAATCTAGGAGGCGCCATTTAAATTTTTGCCTCAGGCAGCAGAAAAGCTAGAATGGGCCCTGGTCAGGACTCCATACAAGTGATTGGTGTGGGTCTCAGTGATGAGCCCCCCCCCCCCAATGAATTAACATTTGCCACCCATGCTGTGCATAGGTGACAAATGTTGTTAGTGGGAAAACCTCTTTAACCCTAATATTTACATTAAGATTGGAAAAACCCTCCTGAAAATGTCACTTTTTTTTGGTAGATTTTGAATTTATCTAAAGTTAATAAAGCTGGCCAATAACGTAATAATTGAGTACATTTTAACTCCTTAAGGACTTTACTAATTTTAGCCTTGAGGACCAGTACATTTTTTCCCCCCCTCTGTGTTCCAGCAGTCATAACTTTTTTCTTCAATGTAGCTGTATGAGACGTTTGCTTTTGCGGGACGAGTTGTATTTTTATTTGTATTTTTTTTTCACAATAGGAACCATTTTGGGGTACGTACAATTTATTGAATATTTTTTATTAAAACATTTTTTTTGGGGGGGATGTAAAAAACACCCAAGAATTTCGTCATTGGTTTGGGGTAACGATTACAGAGATACTAAATTTAGATATTTATGTTTTACTACTTTTGCACAATAAAAACACTTTTTCTTACAAAATAATTAGTTTTTTTTGTTGCCGCATTCTAAGACTCGCATCTTCTTTATTTTTCCATCAATATAGCAGCTTGAGGGCTCATTTTGTTTTCTGGATCACTTGTAGTTCTCTTTGTTACCATTATGGGGTACATTCAACTTTTTGGCAAGATCAACAAAAAAGATCTATTCTTGCATTGTTTTTAATTTTACTTTTTACGGCATTTACCATGCAGGATTGATCATGCCTCCCTCTGTAAAACCACTTATGTGCCCTGGTCAGCATTGACCACAGCATCTAAGGGGTTAAACTGACAGAATCCTAGTTTACTTCAAGCCCGGCAGTTGCAGCAGCACTTACAGATGTAGCTATATTTAACTTGACTTTTAACATGTTAAATAAACTGGCAACAAACCTTAACTTAACTTTTTTTAATGGCATAAGTGATAAGTTATCACGCTGCAGCAAGTTTTAAGCCTCAGCTGATGGAAGAAATTTCAGGGGAAAGCTGCTGTAATTATTTAGCACCACCCTTTGCACTCAGTGCTGCCCAAGCTGTGCTCCTCCGTCACGGCTGATTTGGAGACCGAGAAGGGCATGGCTTAGCTGATGAATTGAGTCAGGCAGGCAGTTCCTTTATCCATGTCGTCGGCACACAGAGAGGAGGAGGAAGCTAATACCCCCCGGAGCCTGTGTCAGTGCGTCACTACAAGAACGGCAGTTTAAAACTTCCGGGTCCATGCAATGGGGACTAAACCAGCGATCGGTGCAGGTTTGGTCAAGAAAGCATATTACAAATTTGATTAATCTCAGAAAAATATAATAATAAAACGTTTTTATTTTCGTTGGACAACCCCTTTAAGCAGCACCCAAATACTAGTCTCGTAAAAGAGGCTGGCCTTACAGGTAGAGTTGTGAAGAAAGCCATATTTTAAAATGGCAAATACAAAGAAAGGGTAAAAAACACACATACAGTAGATGACTGGATATGAGAGTAATTCATAGATAAGTCTGAGGTACGTGGATCAAAGAGTAAAACCTATGTGAGGCACAGAGAAAATTAAAGGATCCTGGAGGCGTGCATAATGTCTTCTGTCATGCATGGCTGAGAAATGTCATGGTTTGGGGCTGCTTTGGAACTGGTAAGGTGGTAGATTTATGAAGAGTGCAAGGAATAATCAACCAGAAAGGTTACCACAAGGTTACTATTTTACAGTGTCATACCAAACCCTGCAGTTAACACCTAAATGGCATGAATTCCATTGTCTAGTAGGACAATGATCTGATATATTCTTCTTAGCTACGCAGAACTATTTAGAGAAGAACAATGTAGCAAAATTACTGTCTCGGGTGTTTTGTCCGGCAAATCTTAACCCTGAAATGTGCTTCATAAGGTCAAGGAATTTTTCATATAAAAACCTTTGGTAAGAGCTACAGAAATCATGGCTCAAAATGTCTCCTGAATACTTTCAAACATTGTGAGAATGCCAAACATCTGCAACATTGTAATTTCTGAAATAGAGGATTTTATGATGTATGTACAAGGTACCGTAATAAAAATGGTATCCAAAAAATAATGTATTATAATATAAACGGTACACTGCTTAAAAAATGTTATCCTATAAAATCAAAAAGTAGTTAAATATTTGGATAGAGACTAAGATAAGCACATACAGAGTGTGCATTAAAAAGGCCATACAGTATGTAAAAAGGCGAGACAAATGATATAAAACATTTTTATCCATCCGATGGTGCATGTCATGGCTTAGTTGCAAGATACGGTAGCATGGGTAATAATCTTCCATAGGCTACGTTAAAGGATTGTTCTTTATCATACCTCATACAGAGCAGAATCTGTGGGACAAGGTGTGTAGACTGATAAAAATAGATCTGTAAACTGATGGCTGTTCTTCAAGGATTTGCCTTCTAGCCACAAGAAAATATTTGAACCAGAAACTTTGCTTTGTATTTGTTGATATGATATAAGTCAGAAATATGGTTTGTTGGTTACCAAGAGAACAAGTGAAATCCAAGAAAATAATTATTAGAGCTTATCACAAAGATTAGGGGTTACTGGATATCTTTTGCCTATTACGTGAACTAAAAATAGTGAACCAGAATAAGAATACAATTGGAATTCCATTTATGGAATAGCATGCTGTGACGCTATGACGAAATATTTGGTTTAGATTTATTGAAGGGCATTTTGGGAAAGGTTTATGCATTTATCATATTTAATATGTATCAGGATTATTTAAAAACAATATATAACACTGAGAACAACAGACGCACTGGAGAAAAGTGCAAAAACTAACTTGTTGCAAGAATGTTGTTTGAATGTAAAGGGTAAAGGGGATTATATTTATTATACACTAACTGGATAGGTAAAAGTTCAACCAGTGGGGAGGCGACCGCAAGTATCCCCCATTGCTAAAATAAGGCATCCAAGTCCCCCCACCTCACAAATGCAGAAAAGAGTTGTATTGTATGGTGGTTAAGCATGCGTGCTGACAATCCATACAAATATATGAGAGTTATGGAAACAACTATCGGTGGGGGTTCCAGTGGTCGGACCCCAACTGATCTTACATACACTTTATGGACAAAAGTATTGGGACAAACCTCTTAATCCCTAGGCGCACCAGGACGTCCTGGTGGGAAGTTTCTTTGCACACCAGGACGTACAGTTACTGAGTGGTTCCCAGTGCACACTGTCAGTGACAGTGTGCACCAGGAACAGGGCGGTCAGCTCCCTCCGATAGCTGACACTCCACTGTTGCCACCCAGCGGTCCATCACCGCTGATTTTGGTAAATAACCCCTAAATGCGGTGTTCGGTTGCGATCGCCGCATTTAGGGGGTTTGTAGCAGATACGCAGCCCCCACAATGCGATCGTGGGGGTTGCCGAAGGCTGTCATGGCAACCGGTGGCCAGACAATAGCGTCCGTGTCTGCCATGTACGGAAGCCTATGGGAACCAGCCGGAGGCTGGTCCTTATTAGGCTTCCTGTCAGAGTGACTGTCAGCTTCACAATGACAATTATAATACATTACACTACCTAGGTAGCGTAATGTATTACAGCAGCGATCAGTGCTGCAGGTCTTCAAGTCCCCTAATAGGACGAAAAAAAGTAAAATAAAGTTAATAAAAATGTCAATAAAAGTTCTAAGCTAAAAAAAAATTATAAGACGTTTGTTATAGGAAAAAAATAAACATTTTAAAAAAGCACACATTTGATATCAACGTGTTCGTAACGACCCAAACTATAAAACTGTAATGTTATTTTTCCTGCACGATGAACACCGCAAAAAAAAACCAATGCCAGAATCACTCGTCTCATAAGAAATAAGCCCTTGCACCGCCCAATTGATCAAAAAAATAAAAAAAGTTCTTGCTCTCAGAATGTGGCGAAACAAAACAATTTTTTTAACAGTTTTTTCTGTTTAAAAGTAGTAAAATATAAAAAAAACTATATAAAATTGGTATCACCATAATCGGATTGAGACACAGAATAAAGTTAAGTTGTTTAACTAAACCCAAAAAACAATGGAGGAATCACAAATTTTTCCAATTTCAGCCCGCATAGATTTTTTTTCAGTTTCCCAGTACATTATATTGTACTTTAAATGGTGTCAATAGAAAATACAACTCCTCCCGCAAAAAAATAAGCCCTCACACCACTCTATTGACTGAAAAATAAAAAAGTTATGGCTCTTGTGATGCTGGGAGTAGAAAACAAAAATGAAACAGCAAAAAATGGATCAGTCCTGAAAGGGTTAATTAATTTTCTAATGAAAAAAACATTTGAGCACATGTGGGGTATTGCGGTACTCAGGAGAAATTGCTTTATAATTGTTGTGGTTCTTATTCTCCTTTATACCTTGTAGAAATTTAAAATGTCTAAGTTTTTCCAGAAAAAAAAGGTCGATTTTTATTTTCACGGCCTAACTCCACTAAATTCTGCATAAAACCTGTGGGGTCAAAAGACCTGTGGGGTCTAAATGCTAACTACATTCCTTCTGAGCCCTGCTGTGGGTCCAAACAGCAATTTATTACCACATATGGGGTAATGCCCTAATCGGGAGAAATTGCTTTTCAAATGTTGGGGCGCTTTTTCTTCTTTATTCCTTGAAGAATTTAAAATGTCTACAGTTTGTAAAATGTAAAAAAGTCGATTTTAATTTTTACAGACTAATTCCAATAAATGTAGCAAAAAAAAAGTGTGGGGTCAAAATGCTAACTATACCCCTAGATAAATTCCTTGAGGGTTGTAGTTTCCAAAATATGGTCACTTTAGGGGAGTTTACACTGTTTTGGAACTACAAAACCTCTTCAAACCTCACATGGTGCCTAAAATATATTCTTTAAAAAGGGAGGCTCCAAAATCCACTAGGTGCTCCTTTGCTTCTGAGGCCGGTGCTTCAGTCCATTGTCACACTAGGGCTACTTGTGAGATATTTCTAAAAATTGCAGAATCTGGGCAATAAATATTGAGTTGTGTTTCTCTGGTAAAACCTTCTGTGTTACAGAAAAAAAATATTACAAATTAATTTTGGCAAAAAAAAATAATTTGTAAATTTCACCTCTACTTTGCTTTACTTCCAGTGAAACGCCTAAAGGGTTAAAACACTTTCTGAAGGCTGTTTTGAATACTTTGAGGGGTGCCGTTTCTAAAATGGGGTGATTTATGGGGGACTTTCTAACATATAAGTCCCTCAAAGCCATTTCAGAACTGAACTGGTTCCTGAAAAAATTGCCTTTTGAAATTTTCTTAAAAATGTGAGAAATTGCTGCTAAAGTTCTAAGACTTATAATGTCCTAGAAAAAGAAAAGAACATTCAGAAAACAATGCAAACAAAAAATGTACATATGGTAAATATTAACTAGTAACTATTTTGTGTGGTATTACCATCTGTTTTACAAGCAGATACATTTAAATTTAGAAAAATGCTAGATTTCTCCAAATTTTGTTGTTTTTCACAAATAAATATTGAAGTTATCACTAACATTTTTCACTAAAATAACATACTGTGTGTGGGGCACTCTGGGTTGGGGCCCACTCAGATATGTTTCACCCCCCTGTGCTAAACCCCAAGCTACGCCTCTGCATGGTTGGGTGAGATTGGAGTGGAAGAACTTGACTGGACCGCATAGATCTGACCTCAGCCCCATCGAACACTTTTGGGATGAACAAGAACGGAGATTACAAGCCAGGCTCTCTCATCCAACATCAGTGTCTGACCTCACAAATGCTCTTCTGGGTGAATGGACAAATATTCCCACAGACACACTCCAAAATTTATATTAGAGCCACCCTAAAAGTCATATGTACTTATGGACTACTGTCTTGTTACTGTATATAGCGAGGAAGCTGTTGGACCCCCCAGGAACCAGGGCACAGTTGCACCTGTAACCTCGGCACCCAATATAATTGTGTCCCTGATTATAGACAAGACTATTGTTAGCTTTAAGCTGGGTTCACTTGTAGCATTTATGGTCTTTTTTTTGGTCATATTTTTTTTATGTGAAAAAGAACAGCTTTAAGATACTAGCAGTATTCTCTTTCTGTCTGTCCGTCTGTCTCTAACTCTCTTGCTCTCTCTCTCTCTCTCTCTCTCTCTCCCCCCCCCCTTAATTTGAACCAAATCAAAGCTATACATATGTTCCTTACATCAAATACTTCATATTTTTCTTCATTAATATCTCAATATATGATAAACAGATGTAGCTGAATTGTTTGTTTAACATTCAGTTTGTGTCTACATTTCCAGTACATTGTAATGACTTACTCAGTTAAATAAAGCAGTAGGCTTACCTGCAGTCCTAGTTTACACAGTGCAGTTTGGGCAACTCAGGAATGGATCCAAAACATAACATAAGTATAAAGCTATTCTTTAAAAATATAAAATGCAAGCAAAAAAAAAAAGTACCAGAATCTCCCCCTACCCCTGTCTGCATGACTTCCCTAATCACCAAGAAAACAAAACAGTTAATGCAAAACAGGGAGTAGGGGAGAGGAGGGAAAGCTGCAGCACTATTTTACTATTAAAATCTGTGTGAGATTTATGCTCTGAGAGGGGAAGAAGTAAAGTTGGATTATGTTAGTCTCTGCATTAGCCTTTGATTGAGACTCATGCTGTGAGAGAGGAGAAAGAGCTGCAGCGGAGGAAACAGCTGATAGGGTGAGAAAACAAGCAAAGCACATCATAGCTCCACAATGACCACAGTATCCCCCATGAGAAGAAATGAAATCGCTGGATTATATTTCTCGCTGCACTACATCTAATTTACTTTTGGTTACTCTTTAGTTCTATATAGAAAATAAATCATAGATTTACATCTCAGAAGCATGCAAGCACATAAAACAACATAATAAGGGAAGAGCAGGTGGCACTATATTCCGCTGGGGTGAGACAACCTGACCCCGTTTAGCCAATCACATGTTGGGCCTCCTACAAGTTACATTGTTAACCCCTTTGCTGATGCTGTAGTCATGCAGCACCACAAAATCAGATGCAAAACTGCACATAGCCTTTCAAGTAAAACCCCAAGTAAAAATTAAAAATTCCCATTGAGTGCTGTCTATTAATCCAATTATACTAACACCGCACTAAAACATAATGATAAAATTGAATAAATGCATAGTAATAGATACAAAATATAGAATTATATAGACTTTGCTCTTATTAGTATATGTATTTGTATATGGGGAAACACCACTTGACATTACTGTGTACTTCTGCAAATAGATGCAAATGTTTTTTTGTTTTTTTTTCATAGCATTTCTTGGACGTCCCTATTGTTAGTTACAGATGAATGCAACTGTGGCATTTATTCAGTGGCACTTTTCATACGGTTCTGCCAAACATAATTCCCAAAATGGGATGTGGACCTAGCCTTAGCCTTTTTTGACCCATATGCTCCTTTTTTTCTTACTCCATATTTTATTACATTTTTGTTCAATATTTTGTCATTTAGTATTTAATACATGATTGTGCAGATCCCTCCTGCCTCAGGAACACCTCACGTACTTTCATTCTAATATCCCCCTCCAATAATATGAGGCCCTCTTTTTTCCTCTAATAATCGTGCAAAGCTAAACTTCTCAAAAGACAACAATAAATTCCCTGTGCAGAGAATTGGAGCGCCTAGGCATGTGTGAAATTGTATTACATCAAACACAAAGGCTAAATCACTGCATTTGTCCAACTACAATTTTGTGCTTTGCTTTGAAAAATAATGTTTAACCCTTTCGCTACCCAGAGTTTCAGGACAATTTTCACACTTTTGACATACAGAAATAAAACCTGAACTATACCATTTTTTAAAAAAAATCACATTATACCTCCATACCCATAGATTTTCTAACAGCAGACATCTGGAACATTGTGAAAATCCCAAGCAGCACTTTAAAATCATGGGTATCTTCATGCAATATTCAAAGGTCAACATTTTGTAGACGATGCATAGAATGCGTGTGTGGCTAAAAGTCTGATCCAAGCAGAGCTTTAGGGCCCTTTTACACTGGGCAATTATCGGGCAGACAAGCGTTCACAGAACGCTCGTTGCCGATAATTGCTCTGTGTAAACAGGGTAGCGATTAGCCGATGAACGAGCAAACGCTCCTTCATCTGCTGATCGTATCGTTTTAAAAAAACTGAAATATTATCATTGTTGGCAGCATATCTCCCTGTGTAACCAGAGAGGCGTGCTGCCGACATGATAATAATGTATGGGGACGAGCGATCGGAGTAATGACCGTTTGTCCCCATACATAGCTCCTTGTGACTGGAGCAAACAAGCGCCGATCAAGCTGTTAAAAATAAACGTCTAACATATGCAGGGTTTATATATACCACTTATATCTATGTCTACATCCACATATTTTCACAAAATCATCAAAACCATTGACAAATGGTCTGATTAGTCGTAAGAGGAAAGATTAGATGTGTAACTGCTCAAGATCTCACCCCTTCAGTAGAAAAGAAAGACCCCCAATACTGTATGCAATAATCAGAGAAAACATATATTAAGACTGATAAGAGGGGTGATAACATGAACAAAACTATCACACCCCTGAGGTCAATGAAGGCCGTACAGGGGGAGAGATGACAGTTACAAACTACTTTCTTTCTGCTGTCACTTACAGCTACCCCCTCCCACTTCCTCCCCTACACAGACACAGAACCAGGAAGTAAAACTTTTCCTCCTGATCCCCAACTTCAAAAAAGTCCTGCCATAAATAAGCTAGAGCTTTGATCATTTTATGCTTATCCTTGAAAGCTAAGATTCAAAGGCAATTAGTAACCAAAGAGACTCAAAGCAAACTTGGAATGGGTCCAAACTTGTAATACCATCGAGCGTGTTTAAGAAATGGAAAGGTCAGGACAATAAGGGTCATTGCTTTTGTCCAGCCGATAACAAGAATGGGTGATATCCAGGACCCCTGTACCCAGTAGAAGATGGACATAGTCTCATTCTATTATAGCGAATGGAAATATAGAAACGGCCAAGTGCCAAATTCTTATGATTAAAGAAAACATCAAAACTATTTGACTCAATAATAATTAGGGCATTTGTTATGACTTTAAACAATTGTCTGGAATATAAGGGCTAAAGCTTATCTTTGTATCCTAATAAACATCAAAACTATTTGACTCTATATTCATTTCATGATTCAGGCCCCATGGACAAGGCATATTACATCACTGTTTCTACGGAGCCGTAGTAGCCCTCCCACTGTCGTGCATGGGGCCTTTACAGTACCTCCGAATGATTTCATATGGGGGCTTTCTATGTCACATTTTATCATAAGGAAATAAAATTGGGGCACACTCCTTCAGACTCTATATGTATGTAGGTATTCTCCCCTCGGGGCATTGTTCATTGCTTATAGGCACTTCTGTGTTCATGAGTTCTTAGGGAATTTGCGTGCAGAGAGAGTTGTGGGGTTGGTTAAAACACTAATTAACACTTCTTAAATGTTGGCATACAAAGTATTATTTTCTTGAAGGATATTACCCATAGTAAGCCATAGACATACAAATTGCAGCTTTTGTTATATATCCGCTTTTGTTATATTTTTATTATTCTAAGCAAGTATTTTGTTGCGTTATTTTGGTACTTTTCAAAGTTGCATTTGATGAACATTTTTATTTCACTTTAAACCTGCCTGCTCAAGACATTATGAAGAACAGATTTCTCTTTTTTTCTGGGTCATTCCACTCCCAAGAGCTACAAAGAAGACATATCTATGCTGCTAGCACATGAATGGAGACATATTTAAACATTTATATTCTTATGCCAGTCATTCTTACCTCTTACTGTGAAGGCTAATGAACATTATCAGCTAAGTCAATGTAATTAGTTATAGTTGGTATTCTATAACTGTATGTTTAACATTATATGTTACTTATATATTCTGAAATATAAGGGCATTCTTTAGAAAAGTCTTTCATGCATTTTGTAAGAAAAACATCTTGGTGATGTAGGAGTAAAAATAGAACAACAAATAAATACACTTGACAAGTTGGCATAAAATAATATTGCAATTATAAATAATATAATTTGCAGTACATAGGGATGCTTTTCCTTAAGGGGACATTATGTTTTCAGCAAATACAGCTTATTTATTTTATAATGAAAATGTTACTAATTTTCCAATGCATTTTCCAAAAATGACCTAAAGTGGAGATATATTACATAGATATTAGGTTTTAAATGTGTTTTCTGTATAGCCAATGTTATTTAAAGGTGCAGCTTTACTTCAATATCTGTTGCATATCTCCATGGAGCACCCATACAGAATTTTTATTTATTTATTTTTTTTTAGATAATCTGCACCTGTCATAGGGGGTCCCCGACTCTTAACAATTGCTGACAAAATAGTAGATATGTGGAACATACTGATTCCACCGCTATAGCCAGCAATTGGCTGCAGCAGACATCCGTCAGAATATAAAAACTAAGTATAGTTTTCTAATTTTGGTCATTTGAAGTAGGTTGGGGCTTATTGTTACTTGTCGAAAAACCTAATTATTACATCAACACTCTAGATGCTATTGAATTCGACTCAGCTTTCCCCAAAACCAGCATTCTCTGAATTAGTGATGCCCAGTTGGTGGCATGGGGTGGCAATTGTGCCTCATGTGTGTATTCCCCAAGATAATCATCGAGCAGGAGTGCTTTGCAAAACCATAGAGAACCAGTAGAAGAGCAAATGTTTTCTGCTTAGTTATGAGAGCACTTAGTTATTTGTCATGTTGTGTGGTGTGTATGTATATGAACAAATTTTAGAAACTCCATTTGGAGAGGTATTTTTGCAGTTGTTTTCTTTTAGCTAAAACCTGCCAAATTGTGTTTTAGCTACAGA
Source organism: Rhinoderma darwinii (assembly GCF_050947455.1). NCBI lineage: Eukaryota > Metazoa > Chordata > Amphibia > Anura > Rhinodermatidae > Rhinoderma > Rhinoderma darwinii. The sequence goes on from NC_134687.1 coordinate 87,538,299, forward strand.
AAACATATGGGGAAAGTGTTGATCACAAAAACAGCTGTGCCTCTCCTTTAACTGAAGGGACACTTTTAAAGCCCCCACTATATGTCAGGTTGACCACCAGCCCTGAGGGTGTTCTGTCAAATTGTTTAATGGTGTACAATCATCTTATTAAGTTTATGGTAAAAAAAAATACAGCACATTCACCCTATATACAGTGAAGGAAATAAGTATTTGATCCCTTGCTGATTTTGTAAGTTTGCCCACTGTCAAAGACATGAACAGTCTAGAATTTTTAGGCTAGGTTAATTTTACTAGTGAGAGATAGATTATATATAAAAAAAAAAAAAAAAGAAAATCACTTAGTCAAAATTATATATATTTATTTGCATGGTGCACAGAGAAATAAGTATTTGATCCCCTACCAACCATTAAGAGTTCAGCCTCCTCCAGACCAGTTACACGCTCCAAATCAACTTGGTGCCTGCATTAAAGACAGCTGTCTTATATGGTCACCTGTATAAAAGACTCCTGTCCACAGACTCCATTAATCAGCCTGACTCTAACCTCTACAACATGGGCAAGACCAAAGAGCTTTCTAAGGATGTCAGGGACAAGATCATAGACCTGCACAAGGCTGGAATGGGCTACAAAACCATATTTAAGATGCTGGGTGACAAGGAGACAACTGTTGGTGCAATAGTAAGAAAATGGAAGACATACAAAGTGATTGTCAATCGACATCGATCTGGGGCTCCATGCAAAATCTCACCTCGTGGGGTATCCTTGATCCTGAGGAAGGTGAGAGCTCAGCCGAAAACTACACGGGGGGAACTTGTTAATGATCTCAAGGCAGCTGGGACCACAGTCACCAAGAAAACCATTGGTAACACATTACGCCGTAATGGATTAAAATCCTGCAGTGCCCACAAGGTCTCCCTGCTCAAGAAGGCACATGTACAGGCCCGTCTGAAGTTTGCAAATGAACATCTGGATGATTCTGAGAGTGATTGGGAGAAGGTGCTGTGGTCAGATGAGACTAAAATTGAGCTCTTTGGCATTAACTCTACTCACCGTGTTTGGAGGGAGAGAAATGCTGCCTATGACCCAAAGAACACCGTCCCCACTGTCAAGCATGGAGGTGGAAACATTATGTTTTGGGGGTGTCTCTCTGCTAAGGGCACAGGACTACTTCACAGCATCAATGGGAGAATGGATGGAGCCATGTACCGTCAAATCCTGAGTGACAACCTCCTTCCCTCCACCAGGACATTAAAAATGGCTCGTGGCTGGGTCTTCCAGCACGACAATGACCCGAAACATACAGCCAAGGCAATAAAGGAGTGGCTCAAAAAGAAGCACATTAAGGTCATGGAGTGGCCTAGCCAGTCTCCAGACCTTAATCCCATCGAAAACTTATGGAGGGAGCTGAAGATCCGAGTTGCCAAGCGACAGCCTCGAAATCTTAATGATTTACAGATGATCTGCAAAGAGGAGTGGGCCAAAATTCCATCTAACTTGTGTGCAAACCTCATCATCAACTACACAAAACGTCTGACTACTGTGCTTGCCAACAAGGGTTTTGCCACCAAGTATTAAGTCTTGTTTGCCAAAGGGATCAAATACTTATTTCTCTGTGCACAATGCAAATAAATATATATAATTTTGACAATGTGATTTTCTTTTTTTTTTTTTTATATAATCTATCTCTCACTGGTAAAATTAACCTAGCCTAAAAATTCTAGACTGTTCATGTCTTTGACAGTGGGCAAACTTACAAAATCAGCAAGGGATCAAATACTTATTTCCTTCACTGTATGTGCACACCAATTTTACTATTACACGCTTAGAGCATACCCTATAGACAGCCATGACAACCATTCTGTGGAACACGTCAAAAGCTCTTCATTGTGAAAACTATGACAGCAAATCACGTAAAAACAGCAGGGGAGAAACTGAATGGACCACCGGAATGAGTCTTCTTTGTCATTTTCTCTCCTTTACTCTGTTTCAAACAAATAATTGTCAGTATATATATATATATATATATATATATATATATATATATATATATATATATATATATATATATATTGTACTATCGTGGTGTATTACTCTGAGATGTCTTGGATTTTTCCTTAAATTAAATCTATAAAAATAATAGAAAGGCTCTCATAAAATTTTCTGAAGCCACGGGGTAAGTATACCTTAAATTCTAGTCTGTCACAATGCGGCAGTAGAATTTTAAAGCAGTGATTTATGGAATGATGATCTCTCCTTGTATAGGATATATCTACACAACAGAGGCAAATGTATGTATTCTTCTAGTTTTCTACCATGTGCTGTAATATCACCTCTAAATGAGTGTCAATATGCCAGATGCTGCCTGATGTTTTAAGTTCACCATAGCAGAAAAAAAAACTGTTTCACATTGTCTAAGAAAATGTATACTTATATTCCTAGATTTTGCTTTTTTATTTTGTCATACAATATCTCATTTCTAATGACATGTTTTAAATCTTTCCTATTGTGAGTGCAGCTTAGCAGTTGAATAACTATATAAACCTGGCAATTAAATAACTAACACTTGTAGGGCATGCCCAGATGTGGCGGAATTCTTCCGCAACTCTCCGCATCAATGCCGCACAGAATCTGCGTTGCAGATTTTGTTCCGGATCTGCCCAAAATGGGCATTAAATTGATGCGGACTAGCCGCTGCGTATTGAGGTGAAAGTACTTCCCTTCTCTCTATCAGTGCGAAATAGAGAGAAGGGACAGCACTTTCCCTAGAGAAAGTAAAAGAATTTCATACTTACCGGCCGTTGTCTTGGTGACGCGTCCCTCTTTCGGCATCCAGCCCGACCTCCCTGGATGACGCGGCAGTCCATGTGACCGCTGCAGCCTGTGATTGGCTGCAGCCGTCACTTAGACTGAAACGTCATCCTGGGAAACTGGACTGGAGGAAGAAGCAAGGAGTTCTCGGTAAGTAGGAACTTCAATTTTTTTTACAGGTTGCTGTATATTGTGATCGGTAGTCACTGTCCAGGGTGCAGAAACAGTTACTGCCGATCGCTTAACTCTTTCAGCACCCTGGACAGTGACTATTTACTGACGTCGCCTAGCAACGCTCCCATAATTACTGGTGCACACACATAGTCACCCGTAATTATGGCAGCCCCATTGACTTCCTCAGTCTGGCTGTAGACTTAGAAATACACATAGGTCCAGCCAGAATGAAGAAATGTCATGTTAAAAAACCAATTCGCTCTGCAGCACACATAACATCTACATTATATCTGCGGACTTCATTGCGGAATTTTGAATCTCCATTGAAGTCAATGGAGAAATTCCGCAATGAGTCCGCAACCAGTCCGCCACACATCCGCAACAACCATTGTATGCTGCGGACACCAAATTCCGCACCACAGCCTATGCTCCGCAGCGGAATTGTCCGCAACGTGCAAACAAACCCAACCACAAAGCTGTGGAAGGCAATGGAGAAACGGGTCCGCTGCGGATTTCTGCTGCGGAGTGTCCGCAGCTGAATTCCAGAGCAATTCCGCTACGTCTGCCCATGCCCGTATAGGGGAAGTAAGTGAAATTCAGCTGGCGTATTTCTTTGTTTGGGACACTAGAGCCACTAGCTGTTTTTTTTGTAGAAACCATACTGTAACAGTGAATGCAGGAAAGAATACAATATGTGTTCTACAACTATACATTGCAAAATAATAGCTTTGTGTGTCTTTATGAGGGAGAGCAAGCACTCAGTTTGCTGACCTAACCCTTTATCTAAATTTCCTGGCTAAAGCAAAGTGGTTTGTTTGCACTACGCCCGACACCTAGCACAGGGGTCACATGCCCTGGCAGACACCCCCCTAGCTATGACCCATTCTACAATGTTAAGGCAAATTATGTGATAGATTTTCCACTTATTTTGTACATTAATGATAGAAGAAAAACATTTAGCTGTGATTTAAACGACCCCTCACCCAGGAAACTTCTCTATTAGCCAAAGTGGATAGCTGCTAATAAAAAGTAACTCACACTGTGGCGCATTTGACCGATTTGTAATACTACATTTCTCCTGCAGCCTTGAGAGAGGCGGTAAATGACACAGGTACTTAAAGAACATCGAAGACAGAGTCCTGGTACAAATCCTTAATTTAGGCACTGAGAACCTAAAGGTGGCCATACACATTATAGTAATGTAGGCCAAACTTGCTGATTTCAGCAGGATCAAGCGACAAACTACTGTATATGGGGGCCTCCCGACTCTCCCTCGGTGGCTGAAGACCTGGGAGAGGAAGATCAGGCAGTTGGATTTCAACATACATGATTTACAGAGGAGTTTGGTGGCAGATTGCTCCACTCTCCCCATTCTAAATACATGATCAGCAAAGTGTGCAAGTGTATGGAGGAGTCGAGAGGAATTGCTGCCGACAGCTATCTAATGTGTATGGCCAGCCTAAAGCAATGTTCACATTGAGCAGATTTGCTGTAAATTTTCAGATTCCACACAGAAAATCCTCAGCGAGCTTTATTGCAGTGTCAGGGTATGTCCATGTGGATTTTGTTTGAAGCCGAAAAATATGAGGCTGTTTTCAAGAGAAAACAGCCTCTGAAAACCAGGAGAAATTTTGGCAGATTTGCCCAACATTTTTTAAGCGTTTCTTCAAATCGTTTTTGTCATTATCCAAAAAAAATGGTCAAAATCTGCCTCAAAAACGCTTTAAGGCTATGTTCACACGGAGTATTTTGGGGGAGGAATATCTGCCTCAAAGCTCCAAACGGAATTTTGAGGCAGATATTCCTCCCCCAAAATACTCCGTGTGAATAGCAATTATCGCGCCGTTTTTCGCCCGCGGCCATTGAGCGCCGCGGGCAGAAAACACGCTTTCTCCTGCCTCCCATTGAAGTCAATGGGAGGTCGGAGGCGGAAGCGCCCGAAGATAGGGCATGTCGCTTCTTTTTCCCGCGAGGCAGTTTTACTGCTCGCGGGAAAAAGACGCCGACGCCTCCCATTGAAATCAATGGGAGGCGTTCTCGGGCCGTTTCTGCCGAGTTTTGCGACGCGGTTTCCGCGTCAAAAAACTCGGCAAAAGACCCCGTGTGAACATAGCCTAAGAAGTGACATGCACATAATGAGTCATAATTATTTGAAACGTATCTTTTTTGAGGCATAATTTTACGTATAGTTTTTTGTAAAATTCCGTCTCAAATGCCCTAGCCCATTTTAAACAATTGAAAATAGTGGTAAACTATTTGCAGGCGTTTTCAAAGCATATTTTGGAGTGCAATGTGACCGTTTTGTGCTCCAACATACGCCTGAAATATGCCTGAAAAAACTCTGTGTGAACATACCCTGTTATTTGAGGTTTTCAAAACCCCATTCACACATTGTGGAAAAAAATCAGTGCAGATTTTAGGGCATGCTGCGCAAAGGTGGCACTTTCTCCTTTGAAAGGGTGAAATCCAGGATGAACTCTCCATCGAAAACTGCACAAATATTGGTTGGAATTTTCATGTTGACTTCCCTCAGATTCCCTTCAGCAAATCTTCCCTGTATGAATGTTAAAGAGGCTCTGTCACCAGATTTTGCAGCCCCTATCTGCTATTGCAGCAGATAGGCGCTGCAATGTAGATTACAGTAACGTTTTGATTTTTAAAAAACGAGCATTTTTGGCCAAGTTATGACCATTTTTGTAGTTATGCAAATGAGGCTTGCAAAAGTCCAAGTGGGTGTGTTTAAAAGTAAAAGTCCAAGTGGGCGTGTATTATGTGCGTACATCGGGGCGTGTTTAATACATTTACTAGCTGGGCGTTCTGATGAGAAGTAACATCCTCTTCTCTTCAGAACGCCCAGCTTCTGGCAGTGCAGACACAGCCGTGTTCTCGAGAGATCACGCTGTGTCGTCACTCACAGGTCCTGCATCGTGTCAGACGAGCGAGGACACTGGCACCAGAGGCTTCAGTTGATTCTGCAGCAGCATCGGCGTTAGCAGGTAAGTCGATGTAGCTACTTACCTGCAAACGCTGATGCTGCTGCAGAATCAACTGTAGCCTCTGGTGCCGGTGTCCTCGCTCGTCTGACACGATGCAGGACCTGTGAGTGACGACACAGCGTGATCTCTGGAGAACACGGCTGTGTCTGCACTGCCAGAAGCTGGGCGTTCTGAAGAGAAGTGGATGATACTTCTCATCAGAACGTCCAGCTAGTAAAAGTATTAAAAACGCCCCGATGTACGCACATAATACACGCCCACTTGGACTTTTACTTTTAAACACACCCACTTGGACTTTTGCAAGCCTCATTTGCATAACTACAAAAATGGTCATAACTTGGCCAAAAATGCTCGTTTTTAAAAAATAAAAACGTTACTGTAATCTACATTGCAGCGCCTATCTGCTGCAATAGCAGATAGGGGTTGCAAAATCTGGTGACAGAGCCTCTTTAACTTAATAGTTTTTGCATTGTGTTTCATGTTGGAGATACATTTGATCTGTTTCGACAAGTGGTAGGTAAAATCAGTTAAAGTAACTGTAAAGGAGTTCAAAAAAAAATGATATGTAAATCAGCATGAAACTTACTTGATATTAATTTCCTAAGAAAATGCTCTTTGGCTGCTCCTGAGCTCAGCTCTATTAGGGCAGAGCTGTAATCTAGGACTACAGTTTAGCTACAGTGTCTACAGGGAGTCTGAGGTAGTCTGACATCCACCTCCTGTCTCATCATTGGTTCAGGCTGCTGCTGCTCTCTCCCTCCCCGCTGTAGCTCCGCCTCTTCAGATAGGCTGCTGTGTATAAACACAAGACCAGCACAAGTTCACCAGAAAGTCAGTGCATGAAGATCTGATTTCTATTACAGCAAAGACAGAATGCTTATAAAGTACATATTACAAAATCACCAGTGAGAAAAAGAAGGTTAACAGGTAATTGCTACACCTATACTGAGAGAAATGAGGCTTAGTAAGGGTGAGCCTAGAGGGTCGCTTTAAACACTGGTGATTACTAAGTCAGCGCTGCTACATATGTATTATTTCTACTTCCTTGTTCTGTCTTTATTCACAACCAGATACAACAGGGTTAAAGAGGCTCTGTCACCAGATTTTGCAACCCCTATCTGCTATTGCAGCAGATAGGCGCTGCAATGTAGATTACAGTAACATTTTTATTTTTTAAAAACGAGCATTTTTGGCCAAGTTATGACCATTTTTGTATTTATGTAAATGAGGCTTGCAAAAGTACAACTGGGCGTGTTTACAGTAAAAGTACAACTGGGCGTGTATTATGTGTGTACATCGGGGCGTTTTTAATACTTTTACTAGCTGGGCGTTCTGACGAGAAGTATCATCCACTTCTCTTCAGAACGCCCAGCTTCTGCCTGATCACGCTGTGACGTCACTCACAGGTCCTGCATCGTGTCGGACGAGCGAGGACACATCGGCACCAGAGGCTACAGTTGATTCTGCAGCAGCATCAGCGTTTGCAGGTAAGTAGCTACATCGACTTACCTGCTAACGCCGATGCTGCTGCAGAATCAACTGTAGCCTCTGGTGCCGATGTGTCCTCGCTCGTCCGACACGATGCAGGACCTGTGAGTGACGACACAGCGTGATCTCTCGAGAACACGGCTGTGTCTGCACTGCCAGAAGCTGGGCGTTCTGAAGAGAAGTGGATGATACTTCTCGTCAGAACGCCCAGCTAGTAAAAGTATTAAAAACGCCCCGATGTACGCACATAATACACGCCCACTTGGACTTTTACTTTTAAACACACCCACTTGGACTTTTGCAAGCCTCATTTGCATAACTACAAAAATGGTCATAACTTGGCCAAAAATGCTCGTTTTTTAAAAATAAAAACGTTACTGTAATCTACATTGCAGCTCCTATCTGCTGCAATAGCAGATAGGGGTTGCAAAATCTGGTGACAGAGCCTCTTTAAGTCAGTAAGTATAGAAGGCAGAAAAGCTGGGCTCGTCATTGGCCAAACTATCGCAAGAGGAACCCCGCTTTACCAATCATTGAGTGGTACAGCAGAGCAATATCATATAACTATGGGACATGTAACCATAATAATTATTTATGAACATGGACCACTAACCTATTGTATCATAATAACTTTAAATGATATAATGTAAAAAGTGTTAGAGAGCTATCAAGAGATACAGAAAAATGTGACTGAAATGTATGTAGCATGGAAGGCTATGGGGAAAAAATGAAATTAATTAAAAAGTTTTATAAGAAGTAGAAATGTAACATAAGTTGCGGCTCCGGTACAGTGTAATGATCGTCATTTATGCATAGCTGGTTATTCTACAGTTCCCTGGTCTGTGAGAGTTTGTCCCATAATGTCAGCCCAGTAATGATAGTTATAATGAATATAACATGCAGTAAAGCACTATACAATAAAAATAAATCAGAACTCCAAGCTGCTACAGTGCACATAGTGGTCCCCAGAGCAGCTTTAAGTGCTTTGCATTCTTTATATTTTACATTTCTTTAGGAAAACTTGAAATACATCACTATATATTTCTATTGTGAAATCCCTTTTAAATGGGTTCAGAATGAATACTTTTAAAATATATATTAAAAACTACAAACTAAAACATTCCAAACTGCAATGATTAAAAAAAAACAAAAAAAAAACCTTTGGATTGTTTCTTACAGTTTTTTCTAGTGCGAATGATGTCTGGGGTTATACATATTTCATTATGTCAGGAAAGAACATCCTGCATATTTTACAAGACATCTGAAACTATTAAGAGATATAAACAAAGCAATAACTTGCAGCCTACAAATAGTTTGATGGTCCCCCAAAATGTCTCTTCAATTATTCTTACTTTTTTTTAGAGAACCGTAAAATATAAATAGCTTCGTGCCCACTGCTCTGTAAAACGTGGACGGTGTAAGGACTACTAAATCAACAGTCTGTACTAAAAACACGTAGATGATAGATAGATAGATAGATAGATAGATAGATAGATAGATAGATAGATAGATAGATAGATAGATAGATAGATAGATAGATAGAACCATTGTAGTTATATGAACATTTCAACTATGGGCAATAGTTGCCCATAGGGTTTGCACAATAGGAAAAATATCAGGGAAAAGAGAATGCAAGAGAACCAAAATCCCCATTTAAAGACTTATAGGACTATAAAGGAAAGTGAGAAGGACTACTGATGTCTCTAGCATCATTCTTTTATGCAGAAATAAAGTTCTAGAAACAGAACGATGACATTATGCCCATACAATATTGCAGTGTAAAGTAATATGTTCTCCTATAGATCTCCTTCTGTTTAAGTGATTACTTCTAATACACATGGCCTACAATTAATATGATAACTAAGTGCATATTTTTCTTTTGCAGGAAATTTATTTGTCGTAAGCCTGGCAGTGGCAGACTTGGTGGTTGCCATTTACCCTTACCCCTTGGTAGTGACATCAATATTTCGAAAAGGGTGGAATCTTGGATATCTCCATTGCCAAATTAGTGGATTCTTGATGGGAATAAGCGTCATAGGATCTATATTCAATATTGCTGGGGTCGCAATCAACCGCTATTGTTACATTTGTCATAGCCTCAAATATGACAAGTTGTATAGTGACAAAAATTCATTGTTTTATGTGATTCTGATCTGGGTGCTAACATTCATTGCCATTGTGCCAAATTTATTTGTTGGATCATTACAATATGATGCTCGGATCTACTCCTGTACATTCTCACAGTCTGTTAGTTCAGCGTACACAATAGCAGTGGTGTTTTTCCATTTTATTCTCCCAATTACCATAGTAACTTTTTGCTACTTACGTATATGGATCTTGGTCATTCAAGTGAGACGTAGAGTAAAACCAGATAACAAACCCAAGCTGAAACCTCATGACTTCAGGAACTTTTTGACAATGTTTGTGGTATTTGTGTTATTTGCAGTCTGCTGGGCTCCATTGAACTTTATAGGCCTGGCTGTTGCTGTGAACCCAGACACAATTCTACCTAGAATCCCAGAATGGTTATTTGTTGGTAGTTATTACATGGCATATTTCAACAGTTGCCTTAATGCTATTATATATGGTCTCCTGAACCAAAATTTCAGGAGAGAATACAAGAGGATTATCATCTCCATTTGTACTGCAAATATATTCTTTCTAGAAAGTTCTAATGATGGACCGGAGAAGATTAAAAGCAAACCATCACCAATGTTAACAAACAATAATCAAGTCAAGGTTGACTCGGTATAAACTTGGACTGTGCATGCATGTATAAATATTATTAAATGGGAACTCCCCACGCATATATATGTATATATATTTATATATATATATATATATATATATTTTTATATATATATATATATATATATATATATATATATATATATATATATACACATATGAGTGTGTGTGTATTAAGCTGTGTGACTAGCCTCCACTCTTTTTAAATTATTCTAGTTTACTCATTCCACAGAACATAACATGAGCTTAGACATTAGCTGGTTGTCTACAAAGTAAAACATTTAGTATTTGCTGACCCTCTTAGGCTCTGTTTACACCATCCAAGGTACACATTTGATGTATAAAGTATTCTGGGTGAATCACTTGACACATACCTTAAATGTCTAGCTCTGACATATGCAACACGTCGCCCATTGACTCTCACTGTGACTACAATTTTTAATACTATGAAGAAAAAGCTATACTAATGTATACTACCAACATAGGCAAAAAGGACATTCTTTTCGCATATGTTGTGCCCATTATCGGCTACGGACACATTCCTTCATCCGCAAATGTCGTGGTGGTGATGTAAAAAAAATCTTAGATAGACTATATTAGGGTCTCGCAGAATAGAGAACTCCCAACAACTGAAGTAAGGCTGCATGGATTTAGCTGTTACAAAATAAAATGTAATCGTCAACGGAAAAAATACGCCAAAAAAATACCAAACATACTGTACATGTAAAAAAAAGAAAAAAAGGACAGCGATGGTCATGTAGACTTACCCTAATATACTTTACAGGAGTTCTCATTTAATGCATATTAAACAAATTTAGCGTTAAGAAGTGTTACTTGGCATGAATTGCCAGTAATTCCATGTTATCCGTTATAATGCAATACTATTCCTCCAATTAAAGATTCAGGGCACATTAGTAGATGTCTGTACATTTAAAGAGGACCTGTCACTAGCTCATATAAGTTGAACTGGTTTACTGCGCTGGTAAGCCCTGTTTTCCTGATTCCAGCGCTGTTTTTACTTTCTGGATCTCCCCGTTCCAGAGATATGGCCCACTGTTGTGGTGTTTCCCACTACGCTAATTTTCTGCAGTTAGCCAACAGGGCTTAAACTTCCCTCGAGCTGCCTCACGCTGATTGGTCAGCATCAGAGGCAGGAAAGATAGCTCTACCTGTTTGGCTAAGTATAGCAAATTAGCATATGGGGAGCCAACACAACAGTGGGCCATATCTCTGGAACCGGGGATCCAGAAAAAAAAAACAATGCCGGAAACAGGGAGACATCACTATTCTGATCAGTTATTCAGTTCAACTACTATGACCTAGAGACAGGTTCTCTTTAATTTCAATGCTGTAGTTATGAATTTTCTTGTTTACTATTAGTATGAAAAGTTTATTGTATATTTTACTTCACATAGTTATATATTCATAAATTCAGTTATTTATACACAAAAATAGACACAGACACAGATGTACATTATCTATGTGTCATATACCTGAATGACACTATGATTATTCTTCCATTAGCGCCATTGAACTAAATCGCCATTGTCAATGTGTCAGCTACAAGGGCTACATCTGTGTGTGTGTATACCAGCTGTGTGAACTGTCCTGTACCAAACCAGTGGAATGTAATGAACAAAATGCTGGTCTTATGCTAAGCCATGAGTATTTATGCTAAATTTACATTAACCAAAGTATATTATAATTATTTATTTACTCTGCACTTGATACACAGTAGACATCTGGGACTGGATTGAAAAATATTATTTTCTTAGCGGTGTAAATATCTATGTTTCATGGAAAGAATGAAATATCTGAACGCTACAACACTGATTGTTGAAATGTATTGACTGTATATATGAATTTTTTTTCACAGAGGCCTAACCACTGCGTATATAAACTCTAAAGACTTTGCACTTTATCTGCTTGGACATATTTGACATAAGTACTTGAACACAGTAATTATATTTAGGCAGCTATGGTATGCTGTAATAAAAACCATCTTCAATATACTGTAGGTGCCTGAGGACATGTGAACTTTTCATAAAGATTTAAAGTATTTTGAAATGCATGCCAATACATTGCCAAGGATCATAATAATAATGATAATAATAACTGTTTACATTTACATATCGCACTCAGACATACTATGTATATAGACTTCATGTCGATCAAGGAGAATGGTTGTCCTCTGTCTTTTTATTTCATTTTATATTTATTAAAAAGTTTCTCCAATACAACAGAATATACATTAATACAGTTTCCATTCTGTAAATATTAACAGTCGCAGGCCCAGAACAGTTCTACATCGGGACATTTCAGATCAAACTAGGAGAATAGATAAAATAAAAGAACAAGAAAATATGTACATGAATCCATACTAGTAGAGCAAGTACTGAGGTGTAGTTCATGTTAATCTAGGGTTGAAGAGAGGGAGAGGGGGTAATCATCCGTCAATGACCCCAATTCTCTTCTTGAGGAGAGCCATGGATTGCCATTTTTTTTTTATGGTATTAAGTTTAGCTGCAGTAGTCATGAAATTAGTGAGGTCGTCTATAGGTGGTTTCAAGTGCGGAGTTGGTTTTCCAAGCATGACCAATGTATCCGAAAGGTTGACTCATTTTCCACAGATCCTCTTGATAAGGGAGGAGGTCGCCAGTCAGAAAGGTCTTATCTCAGGAGAGTCCCAACACCATAAGGCCGAATTCAGACGAACGTGGGGAAACTCGGACGTGAACAATTTTGTTCTTTTTTGTTTGGTTTTCATGGATCCCCAAAGACTTGAGTCTGTCGAGGAATCCGTGAAAACGGAACAAAATAGGACATGTTCTATTTTTCAACCGAACCTTCAACTGATTTCGACCTAAGGGTATGTTCACACGGCCTATTTACGGACGTAATTCGGACATTTTAACCCCCGAATTACGTCCGAAATTACTGCTTGAAAGCGTTGACAAGCATCTGCCCATTGAAAGCAATGGGCTGACGTTTGTCTGTTCACACGAGGCGTATATTTACGCGTCGCTGTCAAAAGACGGCGCGTAAATAGACGCCCGTGCCAAAGAAGTGTCATGTCACTTCTTCAGACGTAAATGGAGCCGTTTTCCATGGACTCCATGGAAAACCAGCTCCAGTTACGTCCGTAATGGACGCAGCGTTCAAGCGCCTGCACATGCCGTTACGGCTGAAATGACGGGGCTGTTTTCTCCTGGAAACAGCCCTGTAATTTTGGCCATTACGGACGCTGCCGTGTGAACATACCCTAAGTATGAGAGAAATCCTGTATTCTAACGTGCCTGGAGTTATGTTCTTATCATTAGTGCAAAGAATTTGCTTTTCTTGCATTTGAAAATCTACAGTCCCTGCTATATGAATTATTGTTCATGTTTTTAATGTCTTGTTTTGGGTCCTTTTGCCTTATTTGAGGGAAAATGTCATTACATATTAATATTTCTTTGACACAAGATTTTGGCAGGTTTGGAGCTTACAATATATTTACTTGCCTTCATGGACTTGAACGTTCACATTCTATCTGTATCATCACATGTGCAAGCTATCAAAATAGTGATGGAAGTTGTCTTTGGATCAGTGTGGGGAATTTTAAGTTGATTTTGACCATTTATTTTTTATCACGTCAAGTGCTGCCATGTATTTTAGAATGCTTTTATGCAATAAAATGCTAAATAATGCTAAGAACTGTTTCATTTCTTTACTAATTCATTTTAAAAATTAAAAGAGCCTGTTTATTTGTTACCTATTTTTTTTATTCTTTATTTTATTGTATTCTGCTATTGATGTTAGCTAAAAAATATACAATTTTTCAAACACACACAGAAAGAAAAGAGCTTTTAAGCCAATTTATATATAAAAAATATAATTTTATTAAACATATATAACAAACAATGTTTAAAATCTATGAAGACAAGACCCTAGTACGAACAACAGAGCTAAAGATCACAGATGCTGGGTGTACAATATGGGTACACACATCCCCCCTGAGGAAGCACCTGTAGCGAAACGCGCGTTGGGGTTCATGTTGCGGAGCGAGCACTGACAATTACCTTCCTTTTTGCTGCTATGGGTAAGACTGCTGGCATTAATATTATGTTGTAGCACTGTCACTTTATTCCATTCCCCTTTTCTTTGTATTTGCTGAATATGGTGATAAGGTTTACTGGTTAAGATTGGGATAATTCCCCTTGGGGTAAAAATGTTTTAATGCAGCCTGTATACCCATATAGTACACCCAGCATCTGTGATTTTTAGCTCTGTTGTTCATACCAGGGTCTTGTCTTCATATATTTTAAACATTGTTTGTTATATATGTTTAATAAAATTATATTTTGTATATATAAATTGGCTTAAAAGCTCTTTTCTTTCTGTGTATGTTTTATTATATAGAGCTGCCAGCATGGTAAAATATGGGGGGATGTTTTTTCTATAAACGGTGCTCAGCCCTCATTACAATTGCTTTTGGAGTTTACATACTGATTCAAATTTTTCAAACATGCAACGAAATAAGACTTTATACACTCCAGCTCTATTTTACTGTTGCTCTAACATATATTTATAAAAAAGAAAGAAAAATTCACTCACAAAATCAATCTTTCAATGGATCCCATTTTAAACTCATTTGATAGTGCTCCGAATCCATTGATGTGTTGAATGACCTCTCTACATGACCCAGTGAGTACATCACAGTACATTATCTGAATAATAAAAGTACATTATTTAAGATGGGTCACAGTATTTGAAATGTTTAATGCTTTGAAAATTTGTTTCATAAAAAAGATCCCCTAACCAACACAAATGTGAACCTACATTTATATGTGGTAACACCTAAGGCTACAAGAGGACATTGGAACATTTTAGTCGTTTTATGTAATTTTTCATAGTTTACCTAAAAAAAAAAAGTGCTACAGCCAAAAATGAAAAAATACTAAATGGCAAAAGCAATATACCAACTTTCTATTTCTGTTAGGCCCTGTTCACGCAATGTTTTTTTGCAGGAATTAAAGGAATTTCTTTTCGCAGCGTTTTTTGCCCGCGGCCAAGGAGAGTATAACTTGTAATTTATTCTTTTAAATCTCTACTCATTGTGGGCTTAGGTGTCCAGTGGGCGTTCCTAATCACTGATTGACAGCTATCTCTATATTCACACTCATACAGGGAAGGCTGTCAATCATTGGGTGGGACTGCCCACTGCGCTCCTATGCCTAGAATGATCAGAGGCTTAAATGAATAAATTACAATACAACATATAAAAAAAGTATATATGACAAAAATAAATAAAAATTTATTATGGTATTAAATTTGTTAGGATGAGTGCACTAAATGGAAATAATGCTAATGCCCATGTATACTCCTGTAAGCAAAATATGCTACATATGTATGTATATATATATATATATATATATATATAAAAGAGACAACAAAATTTGATCAGCACATTCCAACAAGATGAAACAAAATGTGTATACAGGAACTAGGAAGCCTAAGACTGCAAAACAATACCAAGTATGGCGACAGCACTCTGCGAACACTAATGCCACCCAAACACTATAAATAAATAAATATGCATTGCTGCTGAATCTACTTACAATAGTGAGGTTCTTAGCGCACATTTTGATCAAGTGAGCCCACCTGCCACGACAAGGCGACCTCTATAATGTGGGTCCATACAGTGCTCGTACCCCCAGAACTGCGACTAAGCTTACATATACCTGGGGATGGTAGGAACCAGCATTTAACTAATTAAAATCATCCATGGCAGAATGGGAGGAGTGCATGATCAACAATAGAGGCAGTCAACTGATTGGGATGTCTCCTATCATATCACCTGAGGAACCATTCAATAAGTACAAAACCCAAGCAGGGTACCCACTGAAATTAAAAGGTGTTCACTGTTCTTAAAGAAACATCTGAGGTGGAGAGCTGCTCTAAGCTAAAGCTAATGTAGGGGAGTCTATCCTTTTAACGCAAATGAAAACCAGCTGTTTAAAAAAGAAAACTTCTTCAAGGACATACAGTAGAAATTCTAGCATTGGTAAATATAGTTAAAATGTGCAACTGAGAGCAGTAGCGTGACCAGAAAATGATGGACTCCATAGAAAACATTTGAATGGCCCTTCCTTACTCAAGCAGCTTTTGATGTGGATTTGACCTTTTGCAATGTAGAAAAATTCAATACCTTTCTGCACAACGCAAATCACAGCATAAAAACCCATCCTCTGAAAGGAGAGTGTGGGTGGTGGAACCAGAGGTAGAACAGGAATTTTACAAAATTTGACAGGGCTACTTGGCTCTGGTCACCAAGCCCACAGGCCCTATAGCAGCTGTGCAGTTTTCCCAGCATTAACTTTTTAAGCAATTTATGCTACAGAAGGTCTTCTGCGGGATCACACCAGACAGGCTATACTCTGCATCCCACATGCATCAAAGAGCCTTGGATTACCATGACTGTGTCTTCAGTTCACCTGTTGTGCTTCCTTGGACAACTTTTGGTAGGTTCTAAACCACTGCATACTGGGAATACCCCACAAGTCATGTCACTTTGGAGATGACACTGTCACGGCGCGGGGTGTGGACCCACTGGGCCGTACCACGTAGCGGGATAGCATCTGCCAAACTAGGTTCAAAACAATGTCTATAGTCCAGAGTACCTGAGGCAATGTAGACAGTAGCGGAGACACAATTTGACTTTCACCGTAGGTGGCACAGTAGATGCAGCAGAAGACACGACTTGACTCTCACTGTAGATGGTACAGTAAATGCAACGGAAGACACGACTTGACTCTCACTGTAGATGGCACAGTAGATATGATAGCACGGGATACAGGGTACAGGCAGCAGGAATGGGTAACACTGGGAACTGGAAAACACTGGGTGTGGGAGACCATTTGCAAGACAAACTTTAGGTATACAAAACCGCTCAGGCAGAGCCCTTTTTATAGTCCAGCAGCATTTTGGGCTAATTACTGATAATAGACAGCTGGACGCATACTGGCTCTTTAAGGCCATGCACGCACGGGCGCGCACGCCCTGCGGGAACCAGTCACAGAACCCGGAACCCGGAAGTGAGTGCCGTTGTCTCCCTGGAGAGTGATGCCGCCGGGAATCCAAACGTCTATGGCTGGAGCCATCAGATGGTAAGTCTGAATGACGGTCCGCAGCCACGGACGTTACAGTATCCCCCCTCTTATGCCCCCTCTTCTTGGGGCCAGAGCGGGATAGAAATCTCTTCATGAGGACAGGGGCATCGATGTACTCCTCTGGCTCCCAAGACCTCTCTTCTGGACCAAATCTCCTCCAATCCACCAAATAAAACGTCCTTCCTCCCACTTTCTTGTGGCCAGAATCTCCCTCACATTGAAAGTCCCTGATGAGCCGCCAGGAGCCACTGCGGAACTAGGAGTCCTGGAGTAGCGGTTCAGGACCACGGGCTTCTGCAAGGTGACATGGAAGGAGTTAGGGATCTTGAGGATATGAGGCAGCCAAAGCTTGTATGACACAGGATTGATTTGTAGCAGAATCTCGAAGGGTCCGAGGAACCTGGGAGCAAACTTGCAAGATGGCACCGTCAGCCGGATATTCCCAGAAGACAGCCAGACCTTCGTACCTGGAAGAAACTGGAGAGGATCAGGTCTTCTAGTGTCTGCCTTTCTCTTCATGTGGTCCACCGCTAGGAGAATAGAAGATCGTGTCTTTTGCCATATCTGCAGGAAGTCCCTGAAGGTAGAGTCAGCTGCAGGCACCTGGGACATAGTAGAGACAGGAAGAGGTATATGAGTATGTTGGCTGTAGACGATGAAGAATGGACTGGAGGTGGTGGACCCACTAGTATGGTTATTATAGGAGAATTCAGCCCACGGAAGCAGCTGCACCCAGTCATCATGCCGCCTGGAGACAAAGTGCCGCAGATAGTTCTCCATAATCTGTATAACCCTTTCAACTTGTCCACTGGACTGAGGATAAGTCCAACTTTTCACTGAGGAGGCCGCAGAGTGCTCTCCAGAACTTCGAAGTGAACTGGACCCCTCGATCCGAGACAATATGCAGGGGCAAGCTGTGCAGACGGAAGATGTGTTGAACTAAGAGGTCGGCCAATCGAGCAGCAGAAGGCAGGCCAGTCAGGGGAACAAAATGAGCCATTTTAGAAAATCGATCAACCACCACCCTGATCACACTGCATCCCGCAGAGAGAGTCAAATCTGTGACAAAGTCCATAGCAACATGCTGCCAGGGGGCATCGGGCACAGGCAGTGGTTGGAGCAGACCGGCTGAGCACACCTTACAGGAGGAGACAAAGTCCATGACATCTGTGGGCAACGTGGCCCACCAGAACTGACGGGCAATTAGGTCTTGGATCTTACGGGCACCCGCTTGACCTGTCAGCTTGGAGCTGTGACCCCAGCGAAGGATTCTTCCTCTGCCAAACGTACAAAACTCCTTCCCGGAGGAATGTCTCTAACTTGCAGAGTGTTAACAGAGAAGATGCAGGAAGGATCAATAATATTCTGTGGGGACTCCACAGTGTTCTCTGTTTCAAACGACCTAGACAAGGCATCGGCCCCAATTGAGTAGATGCGCTCTGCGGGAGATAACAGCTTGGAGTAGTAGCCACATACCACAATCTTGCCTTTTGAACCTCTCTGGAACAAAAGTGCACCGGCACCAACAGATGAAGCGTCCACCTCTAATGCAAACTGTAGGGATACATCAGGGCGATGAAGAATAGAGGCTGACGTGAAGGCCTTTTTTAAGGTTTTAAATGCGACTTCTGCTTCTGGTGTCCACACCTTGGCATTCATACCCTTTTTAGTGAGGGTGGAGATGGGAGCTGTCAATGAAGATAAGTTGGGAACGAACAGCCGGGAGAAGTTGGCGAATCCCAGGAAGCATTGTATGGCCCTTAAGCCTTGGGGGCGTGGCCATTCCAGGACAGCCTTTACCTTCTCAGGGTCCATCTTGAGACAATGATCATTAAATGATTTAGCCCAGAAAGGGTAGAGACTTATTTTCGAACACGCACTTCTCCAGCTTGGCATAAAGATGACCCTCCCTTAATCGAAGCAACACCTGGCGGACATGATCCTGATGAGTCACAAGATCTGGGGAAAAAATCAAAATGTCATCGAGACAGACATAGAGGAGATCACGAAAAAGGTCATTGACAAATTCCTGAAGCACCGTGGGGGCGTTACACAGGCTGAAGGGCATGACCAGATATTCATAGTGTCTATCACGAGTATTAAATGCAGTCTTCCACTCGTCACCCTGACAAATCCAAATTAGATCGTAAGCCCCCCGATCTAGCTTAGAAACATTTTTTGCCCCCCGTATGCCATCAAACAGTTCTTAAATCAAAGGCAATGGGTACCTGTTCTTCACCGTGATCTGGTTGAGGCCTCGGTAGTCAATGCAGGGTCGAGGGATCCATATTTCTTCTTGACAAAGAAAAACCAGGCTCTGGCCGGGGATGAGCATTTTCGTATGAAGCCCCTTATCCTTAATGTAGGCTGAAATAGACTCGGTCTCAGGCAAGGAGAGAGGGTATACTCTACCGCGAGGAGGAGACAAATCAGGAACCAAGTCGATAGGGCAATCATATGCTCGATGTGGAGGCAATGTCTCTGCTTCCTTCTTGTTGAAGACATCCGAGAACAGAGAATAACAAGGAGGCAACCCTGCCAGTGACTGATGCGGAGGAGACTGAGGCGGATGGACATGCACTAGACAGCGGTCAAGACACTTGGGACCACACTGGAGAACCTCTCCAGAGTTCCAATCCAGTACTGGGGCATGTAGACGGAGCCAAGGCATTGGGCAGGACAAATAGGGAGATGAGTTCAGAGTGAAGAACTCCCATTTGGAGTCTTAACGGCTTGGTCACAGACAAAACTGGGTCAGGCAAAGGCAGTACATCTACCGACGCAATGATCAACGGCCTTTCTAACAGAACAGTAAGCAACTGAAGAAGATCCACAACGTCTTGGCAGATGAAATTGGCTGCAGAGCCAGAGTCCAGGTAGGCAGAGACCGGATGGGGCCTCTCACCAGCGACGATGTTCACAGGAATGAACAATTTGGAGGAGAGTTCTCTATTAAATGCAGTATCGCGCAGGGTTGTCACTTCAACCAATCCTAGGCGTTGGGGTTTTTTGGCTTCTGAGGACACAGACGCACGACATGGCCAGCGAGGCTGCAATTTAAACAGAGTCCAGAGGTGCGCCTGAGCTGTTTCTCTTGAACGGACAGTTTAAGCCGATACACCTGCATCAGAACCTCGGGCGGAGCAGAAGAAGAAGGCAAGAGGGGTTGCTGGAAGTTGGGCGCTAGTCTAGGAAGCCGTTTCTCCTGTTGAACCTCTTCAGATCTCTCTCTGAGCCTTATGTCAACTCGAGTAGCCAGTAGAATCAGGTCGTCCAAGGCAGCTGGTAGATCTCGAGCAGCAAGTTCGTCCTTGATTTCAGGCGATAGGCCATGCCAGAAGGATGCTACCAAGGCCTCATTGTTCCAGGACAATTCTCCTGCCAGGGACCGGAACTGGATGGTGTATTCGTCCACGGAGGCGTCCTCCTGGCTAAGGTTAAAGATAGCAGTGGCTGCCGACGAGACTCGTCCAGGCTCTTCGAATACGGTATGGAACAACCGCACGAACCCCTGGAAGTCTTGGGTCTCGGGTCTCTGTCGTTCCCAGATTGGATTCGTCCACGCCAGGGCCTTGCCGGCAAATAGAGACATAATGGAGGTGATCCTGGCTCCGTTCAAAGGAAATGCTCGGGCGTGCAGAGTGAAGTGGATATAGCATTGGTTCAGAAACCCCCTGCACGAACTTGCGTCTCCATGGAACCGAGGTGGCAATGGCAGCTAGAACCGAGGATCCAAACCGGAGCTTCCAGGAGGTGTAGCAGGAGGGTCGATCGGAGGAGCTTGAATAGAAGCAGGGAAGGAAGAAGCTAGCACCCCTAGCTGCTGTGCCATTGAGTCTACTGCCACAAGAAGTTGATCTTGTTGTGTTCGCAGATCCTGCAGATAAGCCTGCATGGCTTGGGAGGGTGACATGCCCTTGAATTGACCAGCGGGGTCCATGGCCTGAGCGTACTGTCAGGACGCGGGGTGTGGACCCACTGGGCCATACCGCATAGCGGGATAGCAGCTGGCCAACTAGGTACAAAAAAATTTCTATAGTCCAGAACGGGTACCTGAGGCAATGTAGACAGTAGCAGAAACACAACTTGACTTTCACCATAGATGGCACAGTAGATGCAGCAGAAGACATGACTTGACTCTCACTGTAGATGGCACAGTGGATGTAACGGAAGGCACGACTTGACTCTCAATGTAGATGGCACAGTAGATACGATAGCATGGGATACAGGGTACAGTCAGCAGGAACGGGTAACACTGGGTACTGGAATACACTGGGAGACCATTTGCAAGATAAACTTTAGGTATACAAAAACGCTCAGACAAGGTACAAGTGGGCAGAGCCCTTTTTATAGTCCAGCAGTATTCTGGGCTAATTACTGATAATAGCAGGATACGTACTGGCCCTTTAAGGCCGTACACGCACGGGCGCGCGCGCCCTGCGGGAACAAGTCACAGGACCCGGAAGTGAGTGCTGGCGTCTCCCTGGAAGGCCTATTGTTTTAGGGAATGAAGGTATGTGCAAAATGGTCTGCAAATTGTTAGACTATTATTTAAAACCTTTGGTTACTAAATTACCATCTTTTATTAAAGATACCACTGCAGCTCTCAATCGTCTGGAAGGTATGACTCGACAAAAATATGATCATTGTTACAGCAGACGTAGAAACGTATACTTCCATACAGCACACAGATGGCCTTCAAGCAGTATCCTACTTTTTAGATATAAGTAATTTGGCAGAGGACCTTTGTAAGGTACTTCTTGTTCTTTTGGAATTTATTTTGACACACAATTTCTTTATTTTTAACCCCTTCCCGCCGCAGCCATTTTTCAGATTTTCATTTTCGTTTTTTCCTCCCCACCTTCCAAAAGCCATAGCTTTTTTATTTTTCCGTCTATATAGTTCTATGAGGTCTTGATTTTTGCGGGACGAGTTGTCGTTTTTCGTAGCACCATTTATTGTGCCATATAATGTACTAGGAAACGGGAAAAAATTAATTGTGGGGTAGAAAATGAAAAAAACAGCGAGTCCTCCATTGTTTTTTGCGCTTCGTTTTTACGGAATTCACTGTGCAATTAAAACAACATAACTTTATTCTGTGGGTCAATACGATTATGGCAATACCAAATATATATAATTTTTTCTATATTTCACTACTTTTACAAGTAAAAACCTAGGTGTAAAAAATAAAATTTATTTTGTGTCGCCAAATTCTGAGAGCCATAACTTTTTTATTTTTCCGTCGATTAAGTGATATGAGGGCTTAGTTTTTGCAGGATAAGATGTAGTTTTTAATAATATCATTTTGGGGTACATGCGACGTTTTGATCACTTTTTATTTAATTTTTTGTGGTAGATGAGGTGACAAAAAAAAGAGCAATTGTGGCGTTTACATTTTTTTTCACGGCGTACACCGTGCGGGTTAAATAATGATATATTGTAATAGTTCAGACTTTTACGGATGTGGCAATACCAATTATGTTTATTTTTTAAATTTTTTTTACTATGCTCTAGGGGGAAAATGGGAAAAGGTTTTTTTTTTAATTTAATATTTAATTTTTTTTTTACATAAAAAAACATCTTTATTTTACTAATTTTTACTTTTTTAATTAGTCCCCCTAGGGGACTTCAACCAGCGATCGTTAGATTGCTTGCACTATATACTGCAATACTAATGTATTGCAGTATATCGTGATTTTGACAGGCCTCTATTAAGCCCTGCCGGAGGCAGTGCTTAATAGGAGCACAAAGATGGCGGACCTGGGGGCCTTCATTAGGCCCCCAGGCAGCCATAGCAACCATCGCCACCTTGTGATTGCATTGCGGGGGGTGCAATGAGCTGTTAGAGGGGGTCACCCCCTTCTTTCTAACGATTGAACATCGTGGTCGCTATTGACCGCGGCATTTAATGAGTCAAACGAGCGGGATCACGCTCAAGCGTGATCTCGCTCGTTACTCTGAAGTGTCGGCTGTAACATACAGCCAACACCCGCATTGTATGGAGCGGGTTCACTTCGTGAGCCCGTTCCATACTTATCCTACCTGACTTTGGCGTATGGATACGTCAAATGTCGGGAAGGGGTTAAGGATCGTTGTTTTTTACAGATACAGGGCACTACCATGGGGGCCACCTCTGAGCCGTCATATGCAAATCTTTTCTTGGGAGCTTGGGAAAGAGAAATCTTCATCACGGATCCTCTTGCAGGAATAGAGAAAGTACACAATTGGATGAGATATATAGATAATGTTCTATTCATTTTGGAGGGAACTCTGAGTGAGCTAGATTCGTCACTGAAGAATCTCAATAATAACAACATCAATGTGAGCCATACAAAAGTGGAAAAGAAGTAGATTTTTTTAGAGATCAGTATCCAGATAGATGGCTGTGGGAATATAGAGACAAACATCTTTAGAAAATAAACCACAGTTAACTCACTACTTCATGCTCAATCTGCACACCTACCTTCTACTATTAGAGGAATTCCAGTAGGACGATATTTACGTATGAAGAGAATATGTTCTACATCAAAAAAAATTGAAGATCAGGCTGAGGATTTGAGAGTTAGGTTCCAAGTGAGAGGTTTCTCTAATAGGAGCATCAAAATGGGATACAAAAGAGCACATTTCAAATCAAGAGCTAGTCTTCTCTGTCCAAACAAGTTGGGGATAGAAAACCAATCTACAAGAATGATTACTACCTATAATTCACAATGGTCAAACATGACTAAAATATTTCAGAAATATTGGCATATTTTACTTGCCGATACAAATTTTGAAAATAGCCTGTCTCCATATACTTTATTTACTGCAAGAAGGGCAAAAAAATACTCGAGAGATCAACTAGTCCATAGCCATTACATTCCTGATATATCAAATACATGGGGTACCAAAGGACCCAAATGGGGATGTTTCCCATGTGGTACTTGCAAAGCTTGTATTGATACAGTGAAGGAAATAAGTATTTGATCCCTTGCTGATTTTGTAAGTTTGCCCACTGTCAAAGACATGAAAAGTCTAGAATGTTTAGGCTAGGTTAATTTTACCAGTGAGAGATAGATTATATATAAAAAAAAAAACAGAAAATCACGTTGTCAAAATTATATATATTTATTTGCATTGTGCACAGAGAAATAAGTATTTGATCTCTTTGGCAAACAAGACTTAATACTTGGTGGCAAAACCCTTGTTGGCAAGCGCAGCAGTCAGACGGTTTTTGTAGTTGATGATGAGGTTTGCACACATGTTAGATGGGATTTTGGCCCACTCCTCTTTGCAGATAATCAGTAAATCATTAAGATTTCGAGGCCGTCGCTTGGCAACTCGGATCTTCAGCTCCCTCCATAAGTTTTCGATGGGATTAAGGTCTGGAGACTGGCTAGGCCACTCCATGACCTTAATGTGCTTCTTTTCGAGGCACTCCTTTGTTGCCTTGGCTGTATGTTTCGGGTCATTGTCGTGCTGGAAGACCCAGCCACAAACCATTTTTAATGTCCTGGTGGAGGGAAGGAGGTTGTCACTCAGGATTTGAGGGTACATGGCTCCATCCATTCTCCCATTGATGCGGTGAAGTAGTCCTGTGCCTTTAGCAGAGAAACACCCCCAAAACATAATGTTTCCACCTCCATGCTTGACAGTGGGGACGGTGTTCTTTGGGTCATAGGCAGCATTTCTCTTCCTCCAAACACGGCGAGTTGAGTTAATGCCAAAGAGCTAAATTTTAGTCTCATCTGACCACAGCACCTTCTCCCAATCACTCTCAGAATTATCCAGATGTTCATTTGCAAACTTCAGACGGGCCTGTACATGTGCCTTCTTGAGCAGGGGGACCTTGCGGGCACTGCAGAATTTTAATCCATTACGGCGTAATGTGTTACCAATGGTTTTCTTGGTGACTGTGGTCCCAGCTGCCTTGAGATCATTAACAAGTTCCCCCGTGTCGTTTTCGGCTGAGCTCTCACCTTCCTCAGGATCAAGGATACCCCACGAGGTGAGATTTTGCATGGAGCCCCAGATCGATGTCGATTGACAGTCATTTTGTATGTCTTCCATTTTCTTATTATTGCACCAACAGTTATCTCCTTCTCACCCAGCGTCTTACTTATGGTTTTGTAGCCCATTCCAGCCTTGTGCAGGTCTATGATCTTGTCCCTGACATCCTTAGAAATCTCTTTGGTCTTGCCCATGTTGTAGAGGTTAGAGTCAGACTGATTAATTGAGTCTGTGGACAGGAGTCTTTTATGCAGGTGACCATTTAAGACAGCTGTCTTTACTGCAGGCAACAAGTTGATTTGGAGCGTGTAACTGGTCTGGAGGAGGCTGAACTCTTAATGGTTGGTAGGGGATCAAATACTTATTTCTCTGTGCACAATGCAAATAAATATATATAATTTTGTGATTTTCTAATTTTTTTTTAATATAATCTATCTCTCACTGGTAAAATTAACCTAGCCTAAAAATTCTAGACTGCTCATGACTTTGACAGTGGGCAAACTTACAAAATCAGCAAGGGATCGAATACTTATTTCCTTCACTGTAGATCGTTTGATTTTCAAGATTCTAGACAAATGAATACGTTTGAAATCACACAAAATATTTAATGTAGCTCCACAGCCATTGTCTATTATGCAACCTGTCCCTGCCAAAATATTTATGTAGGCCTTATGACTCAGGAATTTAGAGTGAGAGTATGGGAACACATTAAGGATATAGAGAAGGCTAGAACTGAGGATGACCTTATGAAACTGAAGACCAAACCAAAGCATTTCAAAATGTTCCATCAAAGCAATTCCAAGTTCCTCTGCTTCCGTGGGATTGACAGATTACATCTAGGATCAAGAGGAGGTGATGGGGGTAAGAAACTGGCACAATTGGAAAGCAAATGGATCCACAAACTGGGCACTTTAGCACCTGTGGGTCTAAATTAAAGTTTTGGTTTTAATGCCTTTCTGTGATTTATAATATATGTGTAATCCTCATTTTAAAGGTGGATGGTTAAATAAAGTACTTCATTTTGAGTATACTGTTTTTTATCTTTTATTTGATTTTAATTATTCTTATTGATATTTGCAGTTGAGCATATCATCTTGTGTTCGGGGCAGAGGGGCAGCCATCAAGATAACAAGATTTTACATACTTTTGCTTCTAGACTATTAGGATGTTTAGGAAGGAAAACCAGAAGATGTAAAATAAATGCCATATATGTTTGTATATTTCTATTTTTTAAACTGTATAGTATTTTTTGGCACATCACATGTATTATTGTGTATTCAATAGTTTATATAATTGCACTAGGCCCTTTGTTATATTTAAATAGGATGACTCTGTTTTTATTTTCCATTGTCCTATGTCCTATTATAAATTATGTTCACAATGTTCAGTGAATTGGATATTTGCAGATCTTTTATATTTCTAATTGCCACATAACTGTCTTGCATTATTACACAATCATATAATTCCACTACCTACACTTAAGTTTATATATGCACATCAATTTTGCCCCATCCATTTTTCTTCCTCCTCTTCAAATATGTCCATACCTGAGGTTTTTCACATCAGATTCAGTCCTGTGATCGCCTTGCCGGGGATGACAGTGCACATGCTTGGATTTTTCTTTCCAAAGATCGCTGCACCGTCTTGGTAATATGGAGGCGTGTGGGTGGGTGTTGTCCCCATTCTCTGCTTTATGCGGAGTCCCGGGACTCACCCCTCCACATTCCTTTTTTGTGTAGCGGTGATATGCCTATTCCAACTTGGGCGGATATCTGCGCTATTGCGCCACCAGTTCTCTCACGGTCATGTGATCGCAAGGTGAATCATCTTTTGATACAGTTTTGCTGTTCAGGATGCTGTCCAGGTTGTCCTGGCAATACCCAGGGGCGGACATACCGCATGTGCAGCCGGTGCAGCTGCACAAGGGCCCCGCGTGGGAAGGGGGCCCGTTCCTCTGCTGGCCGACTCAGTTCTCAGCTGCGCGATGCTGAGGACTGAGACAGAGGCCCGTGGACAGTAGCTGCGAGCCCATCAGCGGGCCCCCCGTGGACAGTAGCTGGGCAAAGAAAATGTGGGCAAAGAAAATAAAAAAACTATACTCACCTCCTCCCTCGCCTCCGTTCACCCGCCGCAGCCCCCATCCTCCTGTCTCGGTCTGTGTTACAAGTGTACAAGGCTGCACTGGTGACGCGCTGCCGATGGCACGTGACCGCTGCTGCCAATAACTCCTCATTGGTGTGCTGCTGAGGACAGTAGTTCCACAGCAAATCGCTGTTGAGGGCATTGATTGGCTGCAGCGGTCATGTGCCATCGACCGCGCGTCACCACAGCAGCTTTGTAAACACAGAAAGGGATAGGGGCTGCGGAGGGGGAACGGAGGCGCCGGAGGAGGTGAGTATAGGTTTTTCATTTTCTTTGCCCACATTTAGGGACTTAGTTTAGATAAGAATTTAACCCGGAAAAAAATGTGTTACTTGTGTTCTAAACTGGTAATAAAATGTACAATATAAATCTTCCTTCATAATTTTTATTAGTAAGGTTTATTTTTATATGCATATATATGTTTAGGTAACTTTGTCGGTATTGGGGGGGGGGGCGGGGGGGCCCTGGCACATTATCTGCACAGGGGCCTTTTGCAGTCTGTGTCCGCCACTGGCAATACCCCATGTGATGACATCAGGTGTGGATATTTTATAGTAAGGAGGAATATCACATGTATCCCTTTAAACATTTTCATTGGCTGCCACTCCATTTATCAGCTCCCTGCCCTCTCTCTGTTATCACGCCTCCTGAGGAATACTTTGAGAAACACGCGTCGAGGCGGCTGGTACATTTTTTTCTAAGACTCTCAACCAGGTATGCCCCTGTAACCTTGTTCTAAATATTATTATTATTCACTTTGTTTTCATAAACTTTTTTCTTAAAGTGTCACTACACTACATTGTGCAAACAAAGGAATTATTTTGCTAGAATTTATATATTCATAAATTATTTGTCACTTATATGTTATTATATGTTTCTACTGGTCTACTCACTAAATATATTTACATATCCTACATACCTATGTGTAGAGTCTATTACCACTGTATATTTACTAGCTACATGTTGCTTCCATTTTTATATATTGTTCGTTGTGCCCCTTCTTTTTTTTAACATATATCTAATAAAAAGTATATTTTATATTCATATAATTGTCTTTCTTTTTTGTATTACTCTGTCAAGGTCGAATTTGAGTTCAGAAAATAATCAATTTTGTTAGCACATACTTAGGTACAGGGGCATAGCTAAAGGCTCATGGGACACGGTGCAAAGGTTCTTCTTGGGCCCCATCCCCAAACTTCTCAAGGCCGATGGCCCGCAGCTTTCAGCTGCATCGCTGGGTCTCCTGAGTGACCCAACAATGAAGCACTAGCAGCCAGGGGCGTCACTAAGGACTTAAAATGTCAGGGGAAATAGCCCCAATACATATGTGTCCCCCTAAAAAACTTTTGTGCGTGTATGTGTGTGTATATGTGTTTATATATGAGACAGCATATCTTTAGCACTACGACCCTATAGCTATGGAAAGGATTAGATACAGAGGCTCAGCAGACAATATCACACATGATAGGATTAGATATAGGGACCAGGTCGCTGACATTGCGGTTCCAGCGCTGGACCCAGGAAAGGTAAGTATAAGAACTGTTTTGTTTTTTTATGTGTTACTAATTATTTTTGTGTGGACTACTTCAGATTCGAGGACTCCTTCGATAACGGCATTTTTTTTATTCTCAATAAAATGGTTAATGAGAGTTGTGTGTGTGATTTTTATTTCAATAAAATATTTTATCTATCTCTTTGTATTTTTTTAAACTTTATTACTACCACCTCAGCTGCTGGCTGATTGGCAACGCCCATTACTAAGGCAGGGCGTAATGTTAGACATGAAGAGGCTAACACTAACCCCCATTATTACCCTGGTACCCACCGCTACCAGGGGTACCGGGAAGGGTTGGGTACGATCCAGTACCCGACTATCTGTAGTGAGGGAGGGGCACTGGCACGGCCGCAGGCTGTTAATATCAGGCTGGGAAAGCCCAAAAACAGGGGCCTTTCCCACACTGGTAATGCTAGCCTGCTGCTGCTGCTGCTGCTATGTTGTATTTGGCTGGTTATAAAAATGGGGGACCCCACATCGTGCTTTCCAATTATTTATTTATTTTTAAAAATGACGTGGGGTGCCACCCATTTTCATTGACCAGCCAGATACAACACAGAAGCAGCAGCAGCCTAGCATTACCAGGGAGGGAAGGGCCACTATTTTGGCCTTTCCTAGCCTGATAATACCAGCCTGCGGCCACCCCAGTGCCCGACCATCACTATAGATGGTCGGGTACTGGATCGTACCCGGCTCTTTCCGGCACCCCTGGTGGCAGTGGGTACCATAGTAATAACCCAGCAATCTGCCATCAATATCTTAAGTGAGTTAATTGATTGTGTTATTATTTTTTTCATACATTTAAAATATGACCTTTAACCCCTTCCCTCTTTAGCCACTTTTGACCTTCCTGACAGAGCCTCACTTTTCAAATCTGACATGTTTCAATTTATGTGGTAATAACTTCGGAATGCTTTAACCTATCCAAGCGATTCTGAGAATGTTTTCTCGTGACACATTGGACTTTATGTTACTGGCAAAATTTGCTCGATACATTCAGTATTTAAATGTGAAAAACACCAAAACGTAGCCAAAAATTGCAAAAATTTGCATTTTTCTAAATTTAAATGTATCTGCTTGTAAGACAGGCAGTTATACCACACAAAATAGTCGCTAATTAACATCCCCCATATGTCTACATTAGCTTGACATAGTTTTTTGAACATCCTTTTATTTTTGTATGACGTTGCAAGGCTTAGAACTTTAGCAGCAATTTCTCACAATTTCAAGAAAATTTTCAAAAGGCTATTTTTACAGGGGCCAGTTCAGTTGTGAAATGGCTTTTATGGCCTTATATATTAGAAACCTCAAAAAAGTCACCCCATTTTAAAAACTTCACCCCTCAAAATATTCAAAACAGCATTTATAAAGTTTCCTAACCCTTTAGACGTTTCACAGGAATTAAACCAAAGTAGAGGTGAAATTTACAAATTTAATTTTTTGTTGTTGCAGAAATTCATTTTTAATCCATTTTTTTGTAACACAAAGTTTTACCAGAGAAACACAACTCAATATTTATTGACCAGGTTCTGCAGTTTTAGGAAATTTCCCACATGTGGCCCTAGTGTGCTAATGGACTTTTTACTAGAATATATTTTAGGCCCCATGTCGGGTTTGAAGGGCTCTTGCGGAGACAAAATAGTGGAAATCCCCCAAAAGTGACCCCATTTGGGAAACTACACACCTTAAGGAAATTAGGGGTATAGTGAGCATTTTGACCCTACAGGTTTATTGCAGAAATTATTGGAAGTAGGCCGTGAAAATGGAAATCTACATTCTTTCAAAGACAATGTAGGTTTAGCTATTCTTTTCTCATTTCCACAAGGACTAAAGGACAAAAAGCACCACAAAATTTGTAAAGCAATTTCTCCCGATTAAAACAATACCCCATATGTGCTAATAAACAGCTGTTTGGACACACGGCAGGGCTTAAAAGGGAAAGTGCGCCATTTGGCTTTTGGAGCTCAAATTTAGCAGGAATGGTTTTCGAAGGCCATGTCGCATTTGCAAAGCCCCTGAGGGACCAAAACAGTGGAAACCCCCAACAAGTGGCACCATTTTGGAAACTACACCCCTTGAGGAAATTATCTAGGGGTATAGTTAGCATTTTGACGCCGCAGGTTTTTTGCAGAAATTATTGGAAGTAGGCCGTGAAAATGAAAATCGACATTCTTTCAAAGAAAATTTAGGTTTAGGACTAATGGAGAAAAAGCACTGCAAAATTTGTAAAGCAATTTCTCCCAAGTAAAACAGTACCCCATATGTGGTAATAAACAGTTGTTTGGACACACGGCAGGGCATAGAATGGAAAGAGCGCCATTTGGCTTTTGGAGATCACATTGAGCAGGAATGGTTTGCGGAGGCTATGTCACATTTGCAGAGCCCCTGAGGGGACAAAACAATGAAAACGCCAAAAATGTGACTCCATTTAGGAAACTACACCTCTTGAGGAATCCATCTAGGGGTGTAGTTAGCATTTTGACCCCACAGGTGTTTTATAGAATTTATTAGAATTGGGCAGTGAAAATAAAAACAATTGTTTTTCTTCAATAAGACGTAGCTTTAGCTCAAAATTTTTCATTTTTCATTACCTACGTAGTGCAATGTATTAGATCTGTCAGTCATTCACTGACAGCAAGCCGATTAGGCTTTGCCTCTGAGCGGGGCCTAATCGGCTTCCGTAATGGCAAACAGAAGGCCATTGTTAGGTCTTCTGGTGTCATAATAGCAGTCAGCAGTTGTGCGATTGCATGGCACAGTTGGCGATCTGCTAGCAACCACAAAGATGCAGCGATCATCTCCTGAGCCAGTGCCATCTTGCCAGCGGCTACGGAAGCCTTTCAGGCCCCGCCTCCGGGCTGGGGCTAAAAGTTTTCCATGCTAGGCACACCGGGAGGCCAGTATTAGGCCTCCGGTTGCCATTGCAGTCACCGACACCCTCGGCGATTTCATTGCCGGGGTGCCGATGAGCTGCAAACACCTTAAATGTAGCGATCACTTTTGACGGCTGCATTTAAGGGGTTAATGGCGGGGATCGAAGCTAACTTCGGTACCCGCAATTCCAGCAGGATGTCAGCTGTCAGATACGGCTGACATCCGGGGATGATGGCATCGACTCAGCTTCTGAGCCGGTGCCATGCATTTGTCGTAAGTATACGACATTTTGCGGGAAGCTCTGGCTTTCCATGTCGTATACTTACGACAAATGTCGGGAAGGGGTTAAATGCAAATAATAAATGTGCTGTATAAAATATAGCATTATTCATATAGCTTCTTATAGCTATGAATGGGATGTAAGAAAATTATTTGAATGATTTGAAATTGAGCATTTAAAGAGAATCTGTCACATCTCCGAGCTAATCTAATAGGCTCCGTCACACTGATAATGCTAGTGAAACTGGTGTCCCAAAAGGTTTAGTATTTGAAAAGTTATGAGCTTTTTTTTTTATATGCAAATAACCCTATGCTACAAGTGGGTGTCAACAGCAGCGATTCTCCTGAGGTGGAGCTACCTCACAGCCTCTCATGCTGTCCTATCAGCATGAAGCAGCTTCACACAGTGTGAGAGACTGAGGCTGGAGGGAAGTGGGATCACTTCAAATAACCATATCTCGGGCTGCGGACCACCTAGAGCAGTGGTGGCATATGAAAGATGATATTCTAATCTTTCATATGGCACCAGGATCGCAGTTCTAGCTGTGACACAACTGGAGATATCACCAGTTGAGTACACAGTCGGGAATGGAAGCTGTATACTATATGATCACGCTGTCTTGCTTGGCTGGGAAGAGGAGAACTACATGACAATTGGACAGCGTCATACAGAAACATTACACTGCCCAAAAGAAAGAGTCACCTCCTATTTGGCTATTAGAGCCACATTAGCATATTTAGAAAAATGCTCATAACTTTGCAAATAATAAAAGTTATTTTTAAAACAAATCACACTGTAGTTATCAGCATTATGGCGTCTATTAGATTATTTAGGAGATAGGGAATGAATAAACTGGTGAAAGAGCCTCTTTAAGTAAAAGCTGTGAGTCATTCCACAAAAGAAAAAAATAATGTTGTTAGCTTTAGTTAGGTCAAAGTACCTGAATAACACAGTCAGGTTATTATTCAACATGACCTCCTGGGGCATTCACTCAGGTCGCTGCTACTAATTTAAATGACATATATTGCTGGATAGAGAATTGGCGCCTTGTGAATGTCTGCAATGATGCCTTTATCTATTTTTATGGAATAAAAGTTCCTACATTCAACTGCACGAACAATGCATTTTACTTTTCCTCTTAAACTTCTGTTCTAAAAGCAGATAATAGTATTTCCATTCCACTTTCTACATTCCCAAAGATTATATAAGAACACTGTTAACCTGCCAGACTGCAGTTTATATACTGTACATGCTTCAGTGACACGGAGGGAAAGCATATTGTCAAAAAGAATAGTTGTAATAAATGAGTACCATGCTCATTAAACCATTGCTGAATCTGCTCAATCCTATGTAGTGTTTATGGGAAGAAATTGTTATCCACCAAGAGACCGATGGGACCCCCACCGATCATGAGAGCGGGCTTATTTTGCAATTCCTGGGAGCCCCATAGGAATGGAGTGGTAGTGCGCATGCTCGATCACCGATCCATCCATTTCTGTGGGGCTGCCAAGCACTATCTTCGGCTGCCTTATATAAATGAAAGTCGCGGTGGCCGAGCATGTGTACTACCGCTCCATTCCTATGGGGGTTCCAGGAACAGCAAAGTAAGCCCGTTCTCATGATCGGTGGGGTCCCAGCCACATATATATACACACACACACACACACACACACACACACACACACACACACACACACAAACAAACACACAAAGCATGTATACATATACAGACGCACATATACACACACACAGACACATATATACACACACACAGACACAAAGCATGTATACATATACAGACACATGTATACGCACACGCACACACACACAAACACACACACACACACACAAAGCATGTATACATATACAGACACATATACACACACACACAGCATGTATACATATACAGATACATATGTATACACACACACACACACACACACACACACACAGACACAAAGCATGTATACATATGCAGACACATATACACACACACACACACACACACACACACACACACACACACACATGCGCAGACACAAAGCATGTATACATGTATACACACAGACATAAAGCATGTATACATATACAGACACATACACACACACACACACACACACACACACACACACACATAAAGCATGTATACATATACAGACACATATATACACACACACAGCCACAAGGCATGCAAACATATACAGACATATATACACATGTATACATACACATATACACACACAC
Source organism: Rhinoderma darwinii (assembly GCF_050947455.1). Taxonomy (NCBI): domain Eukaryota; kingdom Metazoa; phylum Chordata; class Amphibia; order Anura; family Rhinodermatidae; genus Rhinoderma; species Rhinoderma darwinii. The sequence goes on from NC_134687.1 coordinate 87,572,748, forward strand.
ACACATACACAGACAGACACAAAGCATGTATACATACACAGACAGACACAAAGAATGTATACATATACAGATACATATATATATATATACACACACACACAGACAGATACAAAGCATGTATACATATAGACACAAATATATATATACATACACACACACACACACACACACACACAAAGCATGTATACATATATATAGACACATATATACACACACACATACACAGACAAACACAGACAAACACAGACAGACTCAAGGCATGTATACATATACAGACACATATATATACACACACATGTGTACTCACACACACACACACACACACACACACACATGTACACAGAAAGTAACTTACCATCTCTCCAGCTGCACAGGTTTCTTGCAGGTCGGGCTGTGGGTGGAGCTTCCTCCTCGGCTCTGCACTTGCTTCCTCTGATTCCTCAATGTGTGTGTAACGAGGAGCAGAGAATATAGAGTCCAAAGTACGGCCAGCACAGTTGCGCCCCCTACATGGTGGGAGGCTGCAGCACAATGTCGCACACCTCTAAGGTTTGGCCCCATAAAGCCCAATCCAGTCAGTCAGATGTCCCCCCCCTTTTCAGTATGGTAGCAGCCAATAAGTGAATTGGAAGTGAATTGGGAGTTTTTGCTCATTCATCCAAAGGAGCATTTGTGAGGTTAGACACTGATGTTGGATGAGAGGGCCTGACTCGCAATCTCCATTCTAGCTCATCCCTAAAGTGTTGGATGGGTTTGAGGTGAGGGCTTTGTGCGAACCAGTCTAGTTCTTCCACACCTCACCCAACCATGTCTTTATGGACCTTGCTTTGTTCACTGGGACAGAGTCATACTGGAACAGCAAAGGACCTTTCCCAAACTTTCACACAAAGTTGGAAGGATACAATTGTCCAAAATGTCTTGGTATGTGGAAGCATTAAGAATTCCTTTCATTGTTAAGGGGCCTAGACCAACTCCTGAAAAACAACCCCATAACATTATCCCTCCTCCATGATACTTTACAGTTGGCCCAATGCAGTCAGGTAGATAACCTTCTCCTGGCATTCACAAAACCCAGACTCGTCCACCAGACTGCCAGATAGAGAAGTGGGATTTGTTGCTCCACAGAACATGTTTTCACTGCTCCAGAGTCCAGTGGCGGCGTGTTTACACCACTCCATCCGACGCTTGGCATTGTGCTTGGTGATGTAAGGTTTGCATGCAGCTGCTCAGCCATGGAAACCCATGCCATGAAACTCCTAGCGCACAGCTTTTGTGCGGATGTTAATACCAGACGAGGTTTGGGACTCTGCATGTATGTAATCAGAGGAGCATTGGTGACTTTTATGCACTATGCTCCTTAGCACTCGGCAACCGTGTTATGTAGCATTACGTGGTGTGCCACTTTGTGGCTGAGTTGCTGTGGCTCCTAAACGCTTCCACCTTGCAATTATACCACTCAGTTGATTGTGGAATATCTAGGAGTGTTGTGCATACAATTTAGACAGCTGATTTTAGGGAGTCAGTGTATCTTTCTAGTGCATCCCAGGGCGAGATTGGCACTAGACGAGATTGAGGCTGTCGGTGATTGAATAGCAATTACAGTTTTAAAAGACTGCATGCCACTATTATTTTAACGCATATCTATTAAAAGTTACCTTTTATTTTCTATTCCACAATTCATTCAGTGATAGGTTTATTATTAAGTGGATACAACCAACTATTTTTCAGTGATAGTTATATATGCTTTTATAAGAGGTAATACTGCTTATCTGAGAGAAGTTCATGCCTAGTATAGAAGCCACCTGTGGCTCAGAAAATTGTAAACATGTATATACCTCTAATTACTGCATCCTCGGCCGCTGTCTGTCGCCTCCACCATCATATACTCACTGCTCGCTGACGTCTTCTTGCTTCCGACCGACGCTACACCTCTGCCTTGGTCCATGCTGCCTGTGGCCTCCTTCGCACCCGCTCTCCTTCTTTTCCTCTGCTGGTCACTACAGCACGTTGACCTTGCCTTTTTTAAGGGGTCAACGGATGCCAATTCATCCGTATTTCCTGGTTGTTGAAGCTACCCTCCCCCATTGCTCTTTGTCTGAGCAATTAGATTCTTTAATCTAGTTTGCTAGTACTGGTCCTCTGTGTATGCTATCTGATTAAGAGTAAGTCCATGCGTAGTGGATTTTACTTGAACAAATCTCACCCACACACTACGTAAAAGAGCCACCGAAAAACCATTCATAAATTGATTTGCAGTGCATGTCAATTTATGCTGCAGAATCGCCAGTGTTCTGTTGCGAGTTTTCCCCATTGATTTCAATGGGGGGGGTAAAACCCATAACAAATAGAATGTTGCAATTTTTGGGGCAGAAAAGCTGCAATTCCACCGAAAAAAATCACAACTCAGAAGAAAAAATTATACTTACCCGTAGCCATGTCGACGCGTCCCTATGACGTTCTGTAGCCTGACCACCTGGAATGATGTTTCATCCCATGTGACTGCTGCAGCCAATCACAGGTTGTAGCAGTCACATGGGATGAAACACCATCCCAGGAGACCAGGCTGCAGGACAATAGAGGGATGCATCGCCATGGCTACAGGTAAGTATAAGTTTTTTTGTTTTTTTTACCGCTGTTTGTGCGATTTTAGGCCAGAATTCCCTGCAGGGTCCTATTTGAACATACCTTTACTGTAACTTACCCTGCTTGAACTTGACCATCCCTATCTGCAGCTTGCCCTGATCTTTTGAATGTTTACCGTAATGATCGACTAACACCTGCCCTGACCTCTGGCTTTGCTAACGGTGAGTGAACGTCTGACACCTGACCTGTTTACTGTCATTGTACCTTGTCTATCCACGTTGGTTGTTGCTAATGGAGACTACTCTGGGGGTAGCAACCTGGGGATACTAGTGGTCAAGTACAGATCTCTGTAAAGAGATTAAGGGGTTTACACCTGCTAATCCCTTAGACTCCGATTCCCAGTTTAGCCCCATGCCAAATGCAGTGGGTTCACAACATCCTCTGTTGACCCTGTGACGGTCTTTAATATCTAAGGGACCTGTGACAGTTTGCTCAGGCGATGGACCCCGCTGAAGTTCCCCTGCCTGAAAATTATGACCTAGCCAAAGAAGTTCCAAGACAATGTGTCCGCCAGAATCAATTGTTCCATTTGTTGCAAAATGTATTTTCTCGCCTTATTACCTTGTGCTATCTAGCTGCTTCTGCTGCTTCACCTGTGGCGCAAACACCACCACCTCAATGTGCTGTCTTCAGCTCTGGATTGCATCTTCACACTAACTCTTGCTTTGATGGTGACTCCAAGTCCTACAGAGGATTTTTGAATCAATGAACAATTCATTTGAAAGTGATGGTGCATCAGTTTGCTTTGATCTGGCCAAAGTGGCCTACATATTATCTATGCTCTCTGGAGAAGTGCTCGTCTTAGTATCAACGTTGTGGGAATTGGACGACCCAATCATGTTTTAAGAACCTGGTCAGGCATCATCTGTGGCTTTTTCTCTACTCAAACTCTGCCAAAGCTCTTCAACTGTAGGACAATATGCTACTCAGTTTATTGCCCTGGCTGCGGAGTTACGATGGAATAATAAAACCTCTGTCGCGACCTTTTGGGAAGTTCTGATGGGCCGCAACAAGGAGGAATTGGCAGGTCGGCATCTACACGCTTCATTGGACATTTCAATCTCCTTATGCAATCGAATTGTCATTCGGTTTTGTAAAAGGCAACGTTAAATGGACTGTTTCCATCATGTAACCCAGCTGGCACCTACGTCTCAGAAGCTTCTACTTGCCTCTGCTCCTGCTCACCCTGATGAACCTATGCAGGTGGAAAGATTAAAGTATTCCATGGAAGAACGTCAAAGAAGGTGCATCAATAATCTGTGTTTGTACTGTGGGGGTAAAAGTCACTTTCTAAGTGATTGTCTGGTAAGCCCAGAAAACTCCAATGCCTAGGGCAATTAGGAGAGACTACCCTAGGTAGAGAATTTACCTCAGAAAAATTTACTTTACCAGTTTATTTGTCCAGCTCTGGAGTTCACTTTACAGTTCAAGTATTTATGGATTCTGGCTCTGTTAGAAATGTTCTTTGTCAATTTCTAGTCAACCGTTATCGGATTGGTGTGCTCCAGTCAGACAGGACCCTTTCCATTGTATCTGTAGATTATTGACAGTAACCGCCCGCCAGGTTGCCAAGCCCATCTCTATGCAAGTAGAACCACTCTATCATGAACAAATTTATTTTAATGTTTTGAGAAATTCCCTCTGTTCTTTTCTTTGGGCCTTCCCTGGATACAGAAACACTCCCCAGCTATTGACTGGACTTATGGTAAGGTAACACAATGGGAGGAAACTTTTCATCAACAATGTCAGTCTGCCATCCCTCCCCCTAGGCCTCGGCCTGTGGAACAAATTCTGGAACGTTTACCAAAACCTCATCATCTAATGTATTGTTTAAATGCCAAGCGGAGAGTCTTCCATCTCATAGACCTTACGATTGTGCAATTGAATTAATACCCAAGTCCACTCCTAAGCCTCTGTCCATTGTCTATTCCTGAGATGGAAGTTATGTCGCCTTTCATTAAAGAAAATCTTGAGAGAGCATTATTAGCAAGTTCAAGATCATTCCCTGCTGGAGCTGGCTTCATCTTCGTTGATACAAAAAAAGATGGTACTTTACGGCACTGTATAGACTATTGGCGAATAGAATTTAATTTGAATTTGTGAAGGGGACAAGAGGAAAACTGCATTTAATACTAGAGATGGTTGCTTTGACTAATGTTCCACCAGTTTATTTAAGAATTTGTTAACAACATTTTCAGAGACCTGCTTTACAGTTGTGTTGTTGTGTATTTGGATGGAAATCTTGTTTTCTGCCCAGATATCAGCACTCGCAAACAAGTGCTAATTATCTTGTAATATCTCAGGAAAAATCATCTTTATGCCAAGCTGGAGAAGTTTTTTTTGAAAGATCCAGTTCACCCTTCCCAGGTTATCGTATTTCTGATCAAGGACTTTAAAAGGATCCAGCAAAATTATCCACAGTATTAAAATGACCTCGTCCCTAAAGACTCAAAGGCGATTTTTAGAATTTGCCAATTATTATCAGCAATTCATTCCTCAGTTTTCGTCTTTGGTGGCTCCCATCTCTGCACTTACTAAAAAAATGTGTAAATGCTAGGAACTGTACTCTTGAAGTCAACTCAGCTTTCCTCAGTGTTAACCAGGCCTTCTCCTCTGCCTCAGTTCTCCATAGGCCAGATCCCAACAAAGCTTTCATTCTGTAAGTAGATGCTTCATTAATAAGAGTGGGTGCAGTTTTCTCTTAGAAAGAAGATAAAAGTAAAGCACTTTTCTGTGTTTTTTTCTCTAAAACCTTCTCTCCAGCCAAGAAAAATTATGACATAGGTGAGCGTGAACTGCTGGGCATCAAGTATGCCCTCAAAGAATGGAGACATTTGTTGGAAGGAACTTGTCAGTTCTCAATATTCCTCCAGGAAAAACTTTTGTTCATCCTTACCAAAGAAAACAAATTCTTCATTGAGGTCATTCTTAGAAGTTTACTGGACATTCTGGAATACAGATAACTCTAGATTTAATCTCTCATCACTACTGGTGTGGACCTTTCTGTCCCGGGACATTAAGGATTATGTTGCAGTTTGTTCCACTTGTGCTGAAAACCAAGTTTCACATTAAAGGACTGAAGGTTTGCTACTTCCTTTTGCTTGTTCCCCCTCGACTCATATAGCTGTGGATTTTATTACCGATTTACCAAGTTCCTCTTTCTGTAGTGTGATCTGGATTGCAGTTGATTGTTTCTCTAAAATGGAACCCTTCTGTAACGTCCATGGTCGCTGACCACGAACTCCTTCCATCCAGTCGACGCCCTCCTCTCAAGAGATGTCTGCACATACGGCCGTCCTGCTCCACAGTGACCACCAGGGTGCGCTCACAAGCTCAGTCCAGACTTGAGAAGCCAGAGCGCACGCATGTTGGATATTGGGCTATTTGCGCCCAGGGCACCCTGGGCTATAAGAAGGTCCCAGCCCCATCCTCCCACGCCTGAGCGCTGTTGTCGTATTCCAAGTCTGTCTTGCACATGGTCCCCTAGTGTTTTCTGCTCCCAGTGTTCCCTGTTCCTGTATCATGTAACCTGTATCCTGATCTAGTGCGGTGCTTAGCTGTAGCCATGCTGTGCTGTATACCACGCCTGTCCTGCTTCTCCACGCCTGACGTCTACCTGCTGCCTAGTTCCTGCCAAGCCTGCCTTGCTACTGTCCGAGCTGCCATAGGTACCCTATATGAACTATAGACTCTGACCTGCGCCCTGTTGGCCAGATGCAATATTGCCAAGGTGGTATGGCCCAGTGGGTCCACGAACCCTACGTGACACCTTCATTCCACTACCTGGCCTTCCTACTGCTATTCATCTGGCTGTCCTCTTCATTGAGCACATATTTTGCTTGCATAAACTCGCTAAGCATATAGTGTCCGACAGACTCGTGCAATTCACTTCTATCTTTTGGAAAGCTCTCTGCAAGTTACTTGAAGTGGGACTTTTCATCTGCCTACCAACCGCAATCTAATGGTCAAGTGGAACGGATCAACCAAGTCCTGAAGAACTTTCTCAGGAATGATGTGTACCCTGTTTAAAACGACTGGACTTATCTTCTTCCTTGGAGAGTTTGCCTATAATAACCATAGTGGTGAATCCACTCAGTCTTCTCTTTTCTTTCTGGCAAACTTACAGTATCCAAGAGTTCCTCTACCAGTTCCTATCTGAAATTCCAGTAGTAAACATCTCGCATGCTAACCTCTTGGGCAACTGGCAGGAAGCCAAGAAATCTTTAAATAGAGCTGTTACTCGCTTCAAGAAGAATGCTGAAAAAAGTGCAGGATTCCTCCTAAGTTCCATCCTAGGACAAAGTGTGGCTGTCCTCCAAACATATTCATCTAAAGACTCCCTGTTTTATATTGGCTCATCTATTTTTGGCATAACAATAATCGTATTGACCCACAGAATAAAGTTCACATGCTATTTTTACCGCATGGTGAACACAGTAAAAACAAAACCCCCCAAAAGATTGAGGACTCTGTTTTTTTCCTATTTCAACCCACAAATATTTTTTTTCCAGTTTCCCACCACATTATATGGTACAATAAATGGTGTCATGAAAATCTACAACTCATCCTACAAGAAACAAGCCCTCATATGGCAATATTTATGGAAAAATAAAAAAAGTTATGGCTTTTGGAAAGTGGGAAGGAAAAAACGAAAGTGAAAATCCAAAAAATGGCTGCGGCGGGAAAGGGTTAACTAGTGACGTATTAATGGATATTTTTGCCGTAGTTAAGGCAATTTTTAATTTATTTCTTCTTTAGTCCCTTAGGTGATAGAGGTCTTCTATTACACAGAGGTCTACCTCATATACAGTATTCTATTTTTAATACCTTTCCCCGGGATACTAAACCTCAATTGATACTCCAATCGGAAGCATTGCTGCGCCACTATATTTAGGCAGTCACCAAGATAGCCTCGCCGAGATCTCTATAAAAGTCCTACACTGTACCGACCTAGTCCCATCATGAATCCTGTCTCTTCTCCTTTTCACCACTCAGCTTCCGGCGTTGCCAGAAGACAGGTTCACATCACCATATTTGGTGGTCTTGCCAGATTATTTCAAAATTCTGGTCGAAAGTAGGTGACCATATTAGCGCTACTATAGGGCAAAATTTCCCAAAATCTCCTACTGTCTTAATCTTAGGAGATAAGCTCCCTAGCTTGTGCAACCAGAAGCACAACCTTTCCCAAACTATGTGTATGGCAGCTACGATGCAGATTGCAGTATGTTGGAAATCTCGACATTTATCCCTTGACTTAGTGAAGAAGAGAATTAATAAAATGATAAAATGATGGTAGTTTTTAATGGTACCATTGTGGGCTACATGCTCATTTTTTATCACTTTTTATTCAATTTCTTTGTGGGAAATTAGGTTACCAAAAAAACTGGCGTTTACATTTTTTTTTCTCTACGTCGTTCACTTTGTGGGTTACATTTTATTATATTGTAATAGTTCAGACTTTTACGGGCGTGACAATACCCATTATGTTTATTTATTTTATTTTTTTCAATGCTTTGGGGAGAAATGGGAAAAGGTTGGTTTTAAATATTTATATATATATTTTTGTACATAAAAAAACTTTATTTTACTACTAGGGTACTGATCTTCGAATTGCTTATTGAATTGCCTATTAAGCCGGGAAGCAGGACTTGATAGGCATACTGTAACATCCGTGGTCGCTGACCACGAACTCCTTCCATCGACGCCCTTCTCTCTAGAGATGTCTGCACATGCGGCCATCCTGTTCCACAGTGACCACCAGGGTGCGCTCGCGAGCTCAGTCCAGACTTAAGGAACCAAAGCGCACACAGGTGGGAGATTGAGCTGATTGCTCCCAGAGCACCCTGGGCTATAAGAAGGGCTGTGCCCCTTCCTGCGATGCCTGAGCCTTTTATCTACCCTAGTCTGTCTAAGCAAATACCCTAGTCTGTCTACCCTAGTCTGTCCTAGTGTTTCCCAGTTCCCAGGGTTTCCCGTTCATGTAACCTGTATCCTGTGCTATCCTGGTCAAGTACTGTGTTGAGCTGAAGTCATGCTGTGCTCTGTACCATGCCTGTCCTGCTACACCACGCCTGGAGCCTGCCTGCTGCCTAGTCGCAGCCGAGCCTGTCTTGCTACTGTCTGAGCTACCACAGGTACACTATACGAACTATAGACTGTGACTCGTGTCCTGTTGGCCAGCTGCCATACTTTCAAGGCGGTACGGTTCAGTGGGTCCATGTACCCAACGTGACACATACAAAGATGGCAGACTAATGAACCATCAGCACCCCGCGATCACGTCACGGGGGCGGCAATGGGCTGTCAAAGGGGGTTGCTATCCAACACCTTAGATGCCACAATCGCTATTGACCCAGGCACCTCAGGAGTTAATCGAGCGGGATTGCACTTGAGCTGAATCCTGCTCATTACGGTGAAGTGTCAGCTCTAACGTACAGCCTATACCTGCTTTGTATGGAGCGGGCTCAGCCCGTAAGCCCGCTCCATACTTCCCCTACCCGGCTGTGACTTAAGCATAAGTCAAACATCGGGAAGAGGTTAAACATAAAAACAATATGGATTCATTTAATTTAAAGCCATTATACCTACTTTGATCTGATTATATGTTCATTTGATCTGTTTATTTTTTTTATATTTCACTTTTTACTCTATATAGTACAGGACAGCACATTTGTCCATACTTTAATGTTGTTTGTTATTCTCTAAGAGAAAAAACAAGAAGATTTTTGTGGCAGTGTACTATACATTTGTTTGTTTGCGAAAATAGAAGGAATTTATATAAATATATTCTTACTTTTTCATATTGCTTAATTGCAATCTGTAAAATGATTCAGAAATATGAATGCAAAGCTATAGAATTCAGTTTCTTCATCAATAACCTACTACAGTGGTTTGTCATCTAGTCTGTGCTATGACCTTATAAAAGACTACAATGCAAGACAAGCGCGCAGGCCCTTAGGTTGTGCCACTTTTGAAATATAGCTCAGTGTCACTGTGCATTTCATCTACCATGGACATTTGCTTTAATCTCTGCAAGTCGCAGGAAAAGCAACAGAATGGAAGACTCCATTAATGTATCTCTTATCAAAAAGACAGGATCATCTTAAAAAAGTCAAGGGATTGATTAGTTTGTTAGGAGTTGCAGAGTGGAATTTTTTTATTCCTTTAGCTTAACATATGTTTTATTTTCATGTGCATGGAGTGTTTGTTTCATCGGGAGAAAACGCAAAGAATAATTTTACAAATTAATAATTTAAGAAACTAAAATCTCAATTAACGTATTATCCCTGCTGAGGATATAGTCCAGATGTGATTTAGTGTTCTGTTTCTTATTAGACTTTATCATTCATCTGATCAGAGGTGTAACTGGAAGCTCCTGGGCCCCATTGCAAAATCTGTAACAGACCCTTTATGGTCCATGTGCAATTAGTAATACTGGTGTATGACATAGGGGCCTTTGGTTCCCCTGTGGGACCCAAGGTCTGGGTGTGACTGCTACCTTTGCACCCAGTGTAGCTACACCACTGCATCTGATGTTCTCTGCATACAAGTTGCTGTTCAAAGTTGTATATTTAACTATATTTGCTGCACAAGGAAATGCTTAGTAACTATTGTAATGGTCTCTGCTCCCCGCCACTATTCTTTACTTACCTGGTCCCAGCGTCTTCTCCTTCCTGTCCGGCACTGCTCCTCCCCTCCTATGTCAACATCTAGCGGCCTCTCAAGCCGCCGATGCTCTGCGTCCTAGTGCGCGTGCACTGACTCTCTCTGCCTTAAGGGCCAATGCGCTCCAAACTATCAACTTAGATTTCCATTAGTATAAATGATCCTCCCTTAGCTGTGTTCCTTGTCTGAGCAATTAGGCTCTTTCTGTCTAGTCTATTGATACTCTGCTATAATGTTTTTGGATTTCCTGTGATTAACCTCTGCCTGTACTTTATAACCATCCTTGCCTGCCGCCTGCCCTGACCTCTTGCTTTTGACCTGTGACAAACCTTTGACTCCTGCCCAGACCTTAGCTGTGTCTGACTCAGCATACTGTCTATTCAGTTTGTACTACACCTGTTTACGTTGGCCGTCACCAAGGGAGACTACTCTGTGGTTAGCGACCTGGGGTTTCCCTGCAGCGAAGTCCAGATACCTGTATAGGGGTTGAAGGATGAAAAACAGGGGTTCCCTTAGACTCTGCACCCCAGTTTAGCCCTATGTCAAATCCCTTGGTGAAAAAGAGGGTAGACACCACCCTCTGCTGGCCCCATGACAGATGTATTCCTCAGGCCCCATGACAGTTATACAGGTAAAAAAAGGTGTGATCCTAGAGGTTGCCATAGATAGGTAGATGTAACTGACACCGTATCTGTATTATTTTAAATTTATGTATACTTTTTATCTCTATGTTATGTATGAGATATTTAGCTTTTGTATGAGTACAACATGCATATGATTTAGCTGTATATGGACCAATATGTTCTCTCATGAACATATTTTATGATATATCATTAGATATGCCATGAATGTCTGATTTATTAGGGTTTTATTGCTAGGTCTTCCACCTATCCTTTGAAAGTGGGTGTTTGATCCCTGTTTTTGGCAGAGAAGTGAGCATACCCCTTCATTATACTCTATGGAAGTTAAGTCATCTTTCGTATCTCACGCAAACATTGATAGAATGTGACCACATATGTGTGGCCACTTGTTGGGAACAGTAGACCATGATCAGACTTTTCAGCAAATAGATACATCACAATTTTTTTTTTATGACAGAAACCCTTGAAGTCCAGAGAGTAGAACAGCTGCTAATCTTTACAAATCCACTGCTCAGTCTGTATAGTCCGGTCAACAGGCAATTCTCTTTTACTTCTTTAAGTCCTGGATGGGAAATATGTAGTAAAGCTTAGATTACAGATGGGCTTCTCCTTAAAGCTGTCAGTGGACTGATGTGAAGATGTAATTGGATGTATTATACATATAATAGTTGTCAACATATCTCTGCCAAGCTGCCCTATGAGTCTCCAGTCACCTGGATTTCACACCCATTTCAGATTTTATATCCATGTTCTCATAGACCTGAAATCTTGGTATGTCATAGCCCATTCTAAGCACAGTAGCTCAGTAAAATCTGAAAACCTCTGCATTTACCTGTATCCTGGTGCCTGCAAGGCATCTGTGGATCTGAGCAGCTGCCCCCTGAATTCCAGTTTGTATTGGGCAGCGGTTATTGTGACATAAAGTGAGGTTACAATGAATGCATGTCCTTGAACAGATGATGCAAGTAAGACACACTTGTAACGTCAGCTGTTCAAGGACAGCCCATCCTAAATTAAGTATATCATCCCAGTATTTATGCGTGTGTTTCCTACTAAGTTTGGCACAGTCAATATTTTATATACGGCCCTTTTTTGTTACATCCCTGTATACAGCAGTTACTAATAGAGACGGATGCTGAAAAGGATTAATAGATGCAATGTGTGGCCCCATGCACACGAACATATTTTTTTCCTCCTGTAAATACTGGTGTAAATACGGGTCCTTTGTCACACATATTCGACCCATATTACACCAGTATTTACGGACCCGTGCCCATAAATACGGGTCCGTTGTCACTAGTATTCCACCCGTATTTACAAACCCATTTTCTCTGCACTAATCGGCAGCCCCTTCTCTCCATCAGTGCTGGATAGAGAGAAGGGGCAGCCCTTTCGGGCAGAGTTTCCGCAGCGATCGAAAGTAAAAGAAGTTCATACGTACCCCGGCTGTTGTCTTGGTGACGCGTCCCTCTTTTGACATTCAGTCCGACCTCACTGGGTGACACGGCAGTCCATGTGACCGCTGCAGCCTGTGATTTGCCTGTGATTGGCTGCAGCGGTCACATGCGATGAAAAGTCATCCCGGGAGGCCGGACTGGAGGAAGAAGCAGGGAGTTCTAGGTGAGTTAAATTTTAATACTATTAACTCCAGTGGTAGTCACTGTCCCGGGTGCTGAAAGAGTTACTGCCGATCAGTTAACTCTTTCAGCACCCTGGACAGTGACTATCCCCTGACGTCGCCTAGCAACGCTACCGTAATTATGGATGCACACATGTAGCCACCCGTAATTACGGAAGCCCCATAGGCTTCTATGGGCCTGCCCGTGCCGTAAGTACGGCCTGAAATAGGACATGTTCTATATTTTTCAACGGCCCGAGCACCTTCCCGTAAGCAAACGGTAAGGTACCCGTGCCCAATAGAAGTCTATGGGCCCGTAATTATGGCCCGTAATTACGGCACGTAATTTCGTGAGTTTTTACTTTTGTGTGCATGAGGCCTGAGTCTGTAAAGAGGAACACCGGAGGTCTAGACCTGAGAGAAAACACGGAGTCTTCATTGATGTGGTAAATATAAAAGCTAATTAAAACCTGCTATAATAACCTACCTATTATTAATATTTGAACTGTTATCATACATCTGCATTTTACATATATATATATATATATAGTTCTGTTTGTCTGAATTGCAGAAAGTCATAGAAAAGGCTCAAGTGCTTAGTTATGTACCTCAAATGCACCTGTCACCATTAATTACCATGTTCAGGTTAAATTATACATAGAAAAAGCTATGCGGCTGTCATCCTTGGTATTTGCTCCAGTCTTTGTTTTACTGTCTACTTTTTTACAGATGGCATCTTATCTGGTTAATGCCAGTAACTTAAATGCGTAATTGAGAGGCAGAGGGATAATTCAGGATTCCCTTGTAATGCTGAAACAGAATGAAAAATATAATAGTATGTCACTGCTGTTTTTAACGAGAAAATAGTTACAACTTGATCTGGAAACAGCGTTAGATTTTTCCCAAGCAAGTAAAAAACACCTGTGCTTCACCTCAATCATTGGCAGACTTGGGTTCCATGGGCCCAACAGAAGAAACTATTTGTCTACCATCCATCTATACAGAATATGTACACGTTCCCCACTTATTGCATTGTAATCTTTGTTTTTATCATTGCACACACAGGACATATCAATAGGATCTAACATTGACTCCAAAGTCATCGTTAAATGGCATGGTCTTCTGTTTGAACTTTTGGGATCTTCTCGAACTCCGGTGGGCTAGTCAGACACTGCCCACAATGTATGAACATTTATGTTTCAGGCCACTACTGTCCACAACCTATTTTAAACTTTCATGTTTGCTTTTTCCATATTTAAAGTTGTCTGGCTCAGAAAACCCATTTCAAGTACCATGTTATGGAATTCCTAGTTAATAGAGAAGAGCCCCACATTCAGGACCTTCATCTATTAGTCAGACTACAAAAAGGCAACACTGGAGGACCCCACATGTTCATACATTACCCGGACATCCCATTGACAGCAATGTGTAATTTCTCCAGTAGCTGCACTGCAGGGAAAGAAGGTTCTCACACAAACTAGAGCGAAAGGGAAAAGTCCACAGCAACCAACCCCTTTAATGTCACACCCATGTATTTTAGTTGACAGTATTCCTTGCAGTTATGTTGTTGTAGTCTGATTCACATTGGGAAATTACAAGTCAAATATCTCACCTCAGCGTATTAACTTATTTGGTATGGACCAAACCAATATATATTTTTAGATTTACACTCAAGTTTGGCTGTACTATTAGTGACCCAAAGGCCAAACTATTGTGTCGATCCTCCAACCTTCTCTGAATGTGGTATGAAATATATTGTGCAACATTATTCTCTCTATTTTTTTTCCAGCTTATACTGCTTGTATGATGGAAATGTTGCCAACTAATTCATCATAGTCTCTCTTCGTTACTAATAATATTGAAAAGTGAAGCTTTAATATAATGCTTGGCCTTATTGCATAAAGTAATGATATACAAAAATGAAAGCTTCTAGACTTTTTGTCATGCATAGATACACATACAGAGTATGCCAATGGACTATGATTATGTCAGGTGACCTAATGGATGTGACATCACAATGATAACTTCTACCCACAGTAATATGGTTTACATATGGCCACGGGATGTAGACCACCTACCGGGAGGGTAATAAGTAAATATAGCATTATAGTAATTGCATTTGTTTCTTTTTAGCAGATTATTTCTGCAAATAAGAAAATATAGAAACATGCTAAGCTATAAGGAACAGCCATTAGCAATTCCAGCTATGGCAACAATTCACATATGTTAATTTGTACATAATATCTTGCAAAATGTAAGTCATTTCTACAGCAATAAGTGCAACTCTACCGTTTATACTGTAACCAGGAACATCAATAACAATGTAAGCAGATGCATCAATTGTATTGTTACTCAATGGTGCTGCAGAATAGGTTGGAGCTGTATAAAGATTATGATAGTGGTCTGACAGATGATGGAATTTCAAATGTTTCAATCACTTATAGCCATTATGGTCTTCTTAATGCTTGTCACCAACTTTCCTCAGACCCAGAGTAGTATATAAATTGACATTTATATGCACAGTGTCGGGGACTGTGATCTGGCATTTTCCCCCATGTCACCCCATCAGCCAAACGGGGAGCATGCTCGGGATCATGATGCCCGACCCGCAGCGACACGCGACCTGCCCAACAGGATCACCTGTCGGCTCGTTTTTGGAGCTGTGTGTTAAATTGCCTAGGCAACGCCACAAATCCCTTCTCTGCACTGTGAGCAGTTCAACCAAATGATCAAGGCCCGGCAGCGGTGGATGACGTCATAGGTTGGAGACCTTAAAGCGGAACTGCTCCTGGAATTCCTTACTTGAATCTCAGCCCTGGTGGTGAGTTTTCTGACATTTTCCCTGTTGTTCCCTGTAATTCTCTGTGTTTGACGCAGGTTTTTCTAGACTCCGCTTGATCCGATATTCTATATACCAACCTCTGGCCTGACCCTGACCTTGTTTCCTGATACTTATTTCTGGAGTTGACATTGCCCGCCTGTTACCAACCAAGATTTGTTTGACCATGATACTAATTAAACCCACCATCTGCAACCTGACCATCTATTGGAGACTATCCTGGGGACCGCGACCTTGGAATCCTACCAGCAAAGAACATACTTCCCTGGCAGGGCTAAGAACAGGAGATTCCTTAGACTCCGCAACTGGGTTAGCCTGCACCTACTCAATAACAGTCTGCGCTGTTCTCAACTCTTTGTCTGACAATTTTGCATAGTATCACTTAATTCTGTTCCCGCTTTTAATGTGCTACTTACTCTGCATCACAACTCCTGAGTCATCACCCAAGTTTCAACTACGCTAGCTAGCGGCCGGCATCCAAGTACACTCTTGGGCTTATAGTCAAATACAAAGCGGTAGACTGTAGATACATCCACTAATGTTTACTGTGTCTTAGGCCTTATTCACACGACAGTGAAAAAAAATGTCCATTAAAAACTGATCAATGGTCAGTTTTTCATGGCCGTTTTGCATTAGTGTGTCTCTAAATTTTCATCCATTTCCAGTCCGTCTGTCCGTTTTTAATGGGCGTTTGACATCCATTTGACATCAGTTTTTCATGGCCGTTAAAAAAACTGATGAATTTCATTGGTCAGGTTTTTTTTGTCCCAACCCCCTGAAAACACCCAAAAGAAGATCACATGTTCACCTAGACACTATTTTCTCTGGCTTCTACTGCATAAAGACTTTTGTTGAGTCCCTAGTTTTTCTGCATTGTTTTCTGGAGTATTTATAGCTATTTGTGGCTTGCAATATGTCCTCAGTACCTGTAGACAGTGTACTACGGAATTGGCTGATCTCTGGGCAATTTGGGGAGCCCGTGCCGGAGTCAGTCATTGTGCAGTACTGCTGCTCTGCTCCTATTCAAGTGAATAGGAGTTGAGTTGCAGTACTGCAGCACATCCACTATTCAGTGTACACAGCCATTTGCTTCCAAAACCTGCCACTGCATAACATCCGGTGCTCGGAGGCAGCCAGAACAGCTGATCGGTGCGGGGTCCGCCTGTCGTACCCTCATCGATCATGTGCTGATGACCTATCAGTATGAAAAACCTATCCATGCATGGACAACCCCTTTATCTAAACTGTTGCTAAACTTTTAACATGTTATAGTGACATGTCAGAAGTTTTGATTGTTGGGGGCACGAGCACTGAGACCCCCACCAATCGCTAAAACTAAGTGGCAGAATCACTTATAGGTGAGCACTGGGCCGCTTTGTTTATGATTAGCCTTCCCAGGAGTGGTGTACGGACTGATATATTTTATATTGAGCCCATACACCACTCTGAGGAAAGCCAATCCTAAATAAAGTGTCACAGCGCTCTCCCAAGTGTTTATGCAGCTTCTTTTTAGCTATCCGTGGGGGTCGAAGTGCTCGGATCCCCAATGATAAAAAAACTTCTGACATCTCACTGTGAGATATCACTTTTTTAAATAATTTCACCCTTTCAACTGGTTTTGTGTCCACATGGGTTTTCATACCCCTGACCTATCCACAAGATAGGTTATCAGTAAATGATCTGTGGGGTGCAACAATCAGACACCCACACAGATCATCTGAACCAGCTGCCTCTGTGCCTCTGAAGCTGTAAGCAGGGACAGGTGGCAGATGCAGCTCTGCTGTTTTAGGACCAGATCTTCAGTATCGTGGTGCCACTGCTATACAGTGGACATTGCTGGAAGAAGACACACGACACCGTTGTAAAAGTGAAAAAAACAACTTTTAATACAATAAAGTTAACAATTCAAATACGCCAACATGGCGACAACAAAAGCACCAACATGGTGCAAAAGCACAGTTAAAAGAAATACTTCGAGAAACAAAACAATTTAATTGTCTAAATACTGCTGGAAAAAGGTGTCAGGGGTAGTTCTAACAAAACTACCCTCTAAAACATCCTGATTACCCTGGATAGGGTAGTGCCCCGAGTAGCCTGGGACAGGTGGTGGGCCAGATGGTCCAGGTGGTACAGTTGACGAGTAGGACGACGGTCCAGGTTGGCTCGGTCCATACTGTCCTGTAGAAGGACCAGGTCGGCTGTATGGTACGGCTGATTGTGCAGCCGGAATCTGTACTGGAAATTGCCCATGAGCACCATAATCGCTACGTTGGGTGCGGTCCTGACTAAAAAGGAGTGGGGACGATTCCATTCCCCAATAATGGTTGCGTGTCCCAGTTGTTGCAGGTGGAAATTGTGCCTCATCCAGCTGTTGTTGATATGCACTGAGGCACCTCACTATGGGGGATGGATTGTTTGGAGGGACAAAAGCCTCCAAAACAGATATTACTGCCATGTGAGCACGGTACCTGTTTGCTTCTGGGATCCGGCGCAAGAGGGGTCACAAAGATCGTAGGAATGACTCTTCAACACCCTCCTGCAAGGATATTTCAAGGTACTCCAGTACCCTCTGGTTTATTCTGGCCCTGGTTACGTTCTCCTCAGAGGCAGAAGCTGTTGAACGTTTCCGTCTTTGCACTGGACGGATGGCAGAGGTTGTAACTGAGGGAGTCGCTAGCTCCTTGGTGTTGATTGTGGTGAGGTCCTGGGCATCAGGAAGATCGATCTGGGTGTCATCCTGGTCGACCTCTTCCACATCCTCTTGCTGCTGTGGTGGATGGACCAACAAATTATCAGTTGATCTACATTGTGAAAGACATGGAAAATGTATGATTAATCAGTGTGAAAGTACATGCCATATTGGCCTTTGCGGCACTATAGTATGGACCAAAGGGGTCTTTGGTCCCACTATCATGCAATTTACCACTCAAACAATTAACTGCCTGTTGCATGATGTTAGCGACCAAAGTAGAATTTTTTAAATTTTATTTGATTTCATTTTAATATGGTATAAACTAAAAATAAAAAGACGCTCAAAATAAATTACTTACGGCTTTATGTCCATAACTCTGTTAAGAAACTGTAATTGCTTGTGATAGGAGTAGGGCCTTTTCTTCAAAGGAGCATCCCCACTCCTGGCGTGCTCCCTGAGATATGTCTTATATTGGTCACGGCAACATGCCCATCGTGACTTCACATCTTTAACTGTAAAATAAATATATAAATGATTAAGCTAGTTTAAACATAAAGGGCCCTGTAACAAGAGGAAATCCTCAAAAGTGCTACCTGTGACCTACAAAGTCACTTTGAAGTACGGTAATGGCAGCCAGTTCTAGCAACATATGACGAAAACAGGATTAAAGTTATGGCAATTGAGTGAAAAGGGCAAAGGTTGGGGGGCTTCTGTTGGAGCTTTCAGTGGGGGGAACCACTCAACAGAAAGGCAAACACAAACATTAGCTTCCCTTTGCTTCACCATTGTTCTCAATGGTGACGTAAACGTTGCTAAAGGTTGTCGTTTGCCAACGTTGTGACAGGGTTCCCTTGTTTTGATAGAATCCATAGCACAGTCAACGGAAGGGACAGCGTTACTTACCAACCAGATCACGCATCTTGCCTCCTTTTGCCCACTCGATAGGGAACATCTCCTGCCCAATTTCTTCCCAGACGGCATCCTTTCGGTGGTGGTTATGGTATTCTTCGCTAGCCGTGTCCCAGACAGCTGGCCGCTCCTGGACAAGCAAAATTAGGCGCTCTACATCCATGTTTCTTGGCATTCTGTGATGTTTGCTGTAATGTCAGGTGTTGAAAAAGAAAATTTTGTAATACATTTATTTTGACCATGCACCCGCTATCAGTATTGATCTGAACGTATCAAGCTGTGTAGCTTTTTATATTACAATGTATAATTTAAAGGGCAAGGCTAATGGATATGTGCTGATGCTCGCACTCAGTGTCCCTGAAGATGGTGCCACACAGTAACTATGCACAAAGTGCCACACTGTCCACATGTAGATATTGCCATGTACTTCACCCTGTAGATAACGCCACAGACCTCCTGTATATGATGCCACACCAGCCTCCCTGTAGATGATGCCACACCAGCCTCCCTGTATATGATGCCACACCAGCCTCCCTGTAGATGATGCCACACCAGCCTCCCTGTATATGATGCCACACAGCCTCCCTGTATATGATGCCACACCAGCCTCCCTGTATATGATGCCACACCAGCCTCCCTGTATATGATGCCACACCAGCCTCCCTGTATATGATGCCACACCAGCCTCCCTGTATATGATGCCACACCAGCCTCCCTGTATATGATGCCACACCAGCCTCCCTGTATATGATGCCACACCAGCCTCCCTGTAGATGCCACACCAGCCTCCCTGTATATGATGCCACACCAGCCTCCCTGTAGATGATGCCACACCAGCCTCCCTGTAGATGATGCCACACCAGCCTCCCTGTAGATGCCACACCAGCCTCCCTGTATATGATGCCACACCAGCCTCCCTGTAGATGCCACACCAGCCTCCCTGTATATGATGCCCCACAGCCTCCCTGTATATGATGCCCCACAGCCTCCCTGTATATGATGCCACACAGCCTCCCTGTATATGATGCCACACAGCCTCCCTGTATATGATGCCACACAGCCTCCCTGTATATGATGCCACACCAGCCTCCCTGTATATGATGCCACACCAGCCTCCCTGTATATGATGCCACACCAGCCTCCCTGTAGATGATGCCACACCAGCCTCCCTGTAGATGCCACACCAGCCACCCTGTAGATGCCACACCAGCCACCCTGTAGATGCCACACTAGCCTCCCTGTACATGATGCCACACCAGCCTCCCTGTATATGATGCCACACCAGCCTCCCTGTATATGATGCCACACCAGCCTCCCTGTATATGATGCCACACCAGCCTCCCTGTAGATGCCACACCAGCCACCCTGTAGATGCCACACCAGCCTCCCTGTACATGCCACACCAGCCTCCCTGTACATGCCACACCAGTCTCCCTGTACATGCCACACCAGTCTGCCTAGAGATCGTGCCACATACTCACGAGAGCAGCGCCGTCTCTTGTCTTCAGGTGTCGTCACTGGTCTGCACGGGATCTGGCAAGGCAGCGCGACGGGGCGGTGACGTCATCGAGGCGCCTTCAAACCCGTGAAGACGAGTGACCACACCTAAAGAAGCGCCACAAACGTGAGTATGCCAACCATAGCCAGCAAGGAAACTAGTAGTTCCCTTGCCAATCCCCATGTAACAGATCCGTTTTTAACGGTTGTTACATGTATTGACAGCCGTTAAAAACGGATCCATTGACTTCTATGGGGGCCGTCAGGCCGTTAAAACGGCCAAAAATAGGACATGTCCTATTTTTTGACGGCCATTATTCACGGGCCGTTTAAAAAACGGCCGTGTGAATAAACCCATAGAACATCATTGTTCTGAAAATGGCCATGTGAAAGCCGTTAAAAGGACGGCCATCACATGGCCGTTTTTCACTGTTGTGTGAATAAGGCCTTACACTTTACCTCTGTGTCACAGTACATCTGAAATTCGGTTGATGAATCAAGATGCTCTGGATTATTAGCGCTATATATCCCTCCCAAGTAAGGCAGCAATGCAAACTGGAAATTGTGTGAGGGCCTAGGAAGAAGTAAATTGAAATAACATAATTTGTTTTGAATGCAATATGACTATCTTCTGTAAGCTATGCTGCTTGTACAAGCACCTTCTTTGGAGGACTCCTGGAGTAGCTCTTTCCAGTTGTACATGATATCACCAACAGTGCTGCAGTAAGGACCTGTTCCCACGACACATATTTGATGTGTATTTTGGTGCATTTTACATGCCGACATACACGTAAAAAAAAAACGCTACATTAAGCATCACAGTTAGAATGCACAGTTAGTACATACAATTCATTTTTTTACGCAGGCGTATTTAGAAAACTCGTCTTGTAAAAAAGAAACAGCAGGTCAATTCTTTGACACATAAAATGCCCCAAAAACGTGCCAAATGTTCCCGTAGTCAGTGGGAGTCTCAAGGCCCTGTTCACACGGCGTGTATAAGACACGCTTTTTGGCATGTAGAACATGCCAAAAAATCATGTAAAAAATACATGACTTAAGCTTCCCATTAACATCAATGGGAAAGCGCATAGTTAGTGCATATGACACCTTTTTTCCGCAGGCGTGTATAAAAAACACGTAGCATAAAAAAAGAAGCGTCCAGCGCCCGACAATGCGCCTAATTCCCATAGTTAATGGGAGTCCTAATTACACACCAAACAAATGTGCAGAAAGTACGCACAATGGATGGATGGGTAGCATTATTTTTATATTACACTAGAATGCAACAACATTAATGCATTCACTTTCACACTGCACAGAGGAACTGCTATAAAAAAATATTTGATTCTCAGCAAATTCAATATTTAGATAAGACGTTAATTTTGCCATTGAAATTCTGGGTAATCAAATACTCCAATAAAAATTATTTTCCAAGTTCTCTTGGTAGCTGACGCATTATTATTTTCCATTGAAAGCACAAATAAAGAATGAGAAGTCAAAATATCACCTTCATTTATCTGGTGTACAGTAAGTGTCACTTATTTATAAATATATTAATCAAGGGAAAGTGGTGTTGGCACAAGTTTGCTGTGGCGTCCTCTTGAAGGGGAAGTTTTGCTATACCATTAGCACAGCCAATCATCCAAAAAGGGTACATCAGCGTACTTTCCCTCAAATATTGACCTTTAGACTGCAAAGTTTTGAAAGACACTAAATCAAAGGACAAACATTACAGACAAGATACAAAATTATATATTTACAGTTCTAAATCAGTACAGACATTTATTGTGCCATTTAATGCTGAAAATTTGAAAGAAATGTACTCTGTACTGTGACACATAAAGTGATTGGCAAGCAAAAGGAACATTGTATGAAACATGGTAATTAAATCAGCAAAACAACCTTAACAGTGCATAGACATGGGGAGGGGGTTCAAGTCCATGAGGGATGACGTGCCTTGGTGAGCTGAGCTGTTTAGCCAACTTTCATAGTGGTTAAACTCCTGCAATTGGCTAAAATGGAAGTCACTTCACTTTGCCATGGTAAGGAAGTTCTCTCAGCACATTCAGGCACGTTCACTAGCTCTCCTCCACGGCTCTTATATCCAGGGGCACATTGACACCTTTGTTACGGTGGACCCACCATTAGGCGGCAAAATGATAATGTCGACCTCCTAAGCACAGCAGCCTCACCTTACTGCACAGACTTACCCTGCAATGCCTCGTCCTATAACACTTTCAATGTTGCAATCACTGGAGACGTTCATCTTCCACATAATGAAGGGGTCTTTGTGACAGCGCTACAGCGATCCATAAGGTCTGGCCTGTATACAGCACCAGCCTCTCAGACTTCGGCTCTCCTCTTGGTCTGCTGGCCTACAGTGTTGACCCACCAGAAGCTGGACTACACTGTTCACAGTCTTGCCAACCCCCCTGTGAGACCCTTTCTGCACCATATCCCCCCCCCCCCAAACATCCAGCGGATAACTCGGACTCTTGGTTCCACTCAAAGGGTGAAGACCCCTTGCTGGCTGCTATCCCCAATTTGTCTCAGTTGGGCGCAGATACACACTCATGGTCCTCCTTATCGAACTCTGACGCAGATGATCTTTTACCTTCTATGAATATGTGGTGCACTTACATGAAGCAGCTCCTTTGCAGAGGTGAAATAAACTTGTGGCTATACTCCAGGATATTCATCATATTTCCCACAAAGTGTCAATTCTGGAGGACGACCATAATTCCACCCGTAGATGTTGCTTAGCTACAATCCAATGTTTCAGCATAAAGCCATTTGTGAATACCAAAGACATTTAAAATACCTGGATAACAGAGGAAGAGTTCATAGCTCTTATAATTCCGTCATTATTCTGAGTTCACACCTAAAGAAAAAAAAAATATTATGTGGAGAACATGTAATTTACCACAACCACAACTAACAACATTCTGGTTAAGGAGTCAACTATATGCTTGGCTTGGCCATGACATAAAAAGCAATTGCATTTGAGTAGACATGTTCTGTACTGCTGAAAGCAGTGTGTGCGACTGAAAATATCTGCACATGACAAGTGCGTCAGCAAACACTGTCACATGAAAGTCACAAACCAAAGATGTCAGAAATTGCATTTATCAAGTGACAGTTTTTCAAAATTTCTTAAGACTTTTATGGAGCTATAAATCGCAAGACTCGAATCAAACAAAAGTCTCATCATATAACTTGAGTCACAACATACTCTTGCCAGATCTCATAGGTAACAGTCTTTTTCTAAAGTTAATATCCACCTTTTAACACCATGTCAATTTAAGTCCAGTATTCTGTGATAATTACTTTCTAAAATTAATATATAATATATGACTTTTAGCAGTAAGAGCTTTGTTTTTCTGAAACAGAGCTCCATATCCCCTGTATAGACATAGGGAGGAATTTAACAACTTTATACGCCAGTTTTTTACCGCAAAAAAATTGCAAACAGTTTAAAAGTTGCAAAAATTATGACTTTTGGGTCGTTCCCGCTGCTCTCGACACTTTTCCTGGAAAAAAGAAATGAGTGTAACTTCACGGAAGTAGCGGGGCCACGAGCTGCTGGCGGGCATAGATTTCACTCAGTGGCACACAGACAGCCAAAGATGCAACACATTTATTAAGAGACGTGGGTCTTTTAGTAAAACTTGTTGCATCTTACTCCAGCTTGTTTGCTTTTATAATGTCAGTCTTAATAAATTCTCCCTATAGAATTAAAAAAAACAATTTTGGCTGCCTGCAATTACCACTAGAGGGAGCTTAGGGGCTTAATGCATACAGAGTATATATTTAACCAATAATAACACAGTATGCAGTAAGCTCCCACGTGTTATCTTCTGGTGGTAAGCATGTTATCTTTTAACTCTAAGTTTATGCCAGCGATTTAGAGTTCTATATCGGAATAACACAGCTCCGTCCCCTTTGAAGGTATATTAATACATGTAAACCTATTTAGACAACACCATGCACATTAGAAGGTCGGCCGATTTCAGCAGGTTCGACCGACATACATCTAATGTTTATGGCCACCTTTACACATGTAAGTGTTGATAAATGTGGAGGAAAGTTAGACTATGCCAACAAAGATGTATTAAATAATTACTGAGAAGATGCTGGGACAGATAATTGCCGTCCATCAGAAAAATACTTTTCAGCAGGTATTATTGATTTTGGAATAGACTTTTTTTTCAATCCTGAACAATTACACCACATACACTACCGGGAGAGATAATGAAACCATTAGTTTCTTATCAGGGTAATCACACTAGCTTAGTAAAAAAAAAGGTCAGTAAAATCTTTCTGACACCAATTTTAATAGCTCTACTGTATGACATTTAACTACAGTGATTATTTAATAAGGCCATAATACTAATAGGGAAGTTTTTTTTTTTAAAGAAAGCACAGATTGATTGCAGTGAATGTTTCTGGTTCTAATTACATCGTATGGTAATCATGTCATACTAGTTTAGCATATAGTCACTAATGGCAAAATTAGATCCAATTTTACAATTACGATTTAAAAATGCAGCAGTAACTTCTCTCATACATTTTTAAGTAGGAAAGAGGTCACAATTCTATTCCCCATATACGTATACATGTTTTAATACACCGGTCTCATATTTCACTGGTACTAGCTTGTGAATCTGAGTAAGATTTATTAATGTACCCATTGTATTGCTGAAGAAACAATCATTCATCACAAATCCCTTTTGATACAATCATTTGTACTTTAGAAAATCACAACCATAAAAAGTATGCTGCATACAGGAGTACGCTGATATATTATAAGTAAAAAAAAATGAAAGTTGTTAAACAGTTATCCCTTTATGGGATAAAAAATAAAAAATAAGAATAAAAAATTTCCAAAAAAAGTCATTATTTTGCATAATAAATATATTGTATTGCCCATAAATTACATAAAAACAAAAAGCCTACATATAGTACGTATCTACACCACCATAATAACCTGAATAATTAATTTAACAGGTTATTTAACTCAAAACAGGATCGGGATAAAAAATAAACCATAAAAGAAATGCTGAAAATCGCTTTTTCCTATATTTACGCTGTAAAAATAAATGACATACCTTACACAGTATATTCTTTATACCCACAAACTGTACGGGAAAAAAATATATAATTTCACCTGCATGAAACAAGGCTTCATACAGCCACGTCAATGAAAAAATAAAAAAGTTATGACCGGTGAAAGGCAGAGAGGCAAAAATTAAAACATTTAGCTGGTCATTAAAGTGCACCTTTTTATAGCAATCCACTGATCGCTAAAATGAAGCTGCAGAAGCATTCAGGGGAGTGCTGTGCCGCTTCGCTTCTGCTCGACTCCACTTGGCTTTCTTCAGAAAGCCAAGCGAACTGTGTACAGGCTCAATAGGAAGTCTATGAGTCTTTACACTACTCTCTCGAATTTAAAAGGGTTTTCCAGTCATAAAAAATTGATGGCCTATCCTCAGTGTGGGACCCCCGCCGATCAGCTGTTTTGAAGGGGCTGCAGCTCTTATAATAGCACTGCTTCCTCTTCATTCCTCATCTGCTTGTACTGTGAACTGCCGACACACATATAGTAACAGTTCACAGTATTACAGCCTTCTCCTATTTACTTCAATGTGAGAAGGCTGTAATACTGTGAATTGCCACTACAAGTATATTGTGCGATATTGTGCGATTCACAGTACAAGGTAAGGCATGAAAGGGTAGCAGCGCTTTTACGAGTGCCGCAGCCCCTTTAAAACAACTGATCGTCGGGGGTGCAGAGACTCGCACTCCCACCAATCAGATATTGATTGCCTTTCCTGAGGATAGGCCATTAATTTTTTTATGACTGGACAATCCCTTTAAAGGGGATTTACCATGTTGGACAATTATGGCATATACACAGGATATAAAAGTAAGATAGATGCGGGTCCCACCTCTGGGACCCGCACCTCTCTCTAGAACGGGGCCCCCACTAAACCCAGTTCTAGCTTACTCGGCTATCACTACCTCCCGGGCACTTCATGGTTAGGTGGTCGGGAGTTACGGAAACAGCCGAGCTCACTGAGCTACGCTGCTTCTGTAACTCCCATAGAAGTGAATGGCAGTTACTGAAACAGCATAGCACGGTGTGCTATGCTTTTTCCGTAGATACTAAATTCTGGAAACAGTGTAGCTCGCCGTGCTGCGCTGTTTCAGTAAGGATGCTTCTTTTTATATTTAAGCCTGTCAATAGACCAATACTATTTATTTTTTCGGTAAAGTTACTGTGGGACTTACAGCACAGCATGATCCTGCGAGATCATGCTGTGCTGTCATCCATGTCCATCTCTACTCTTCCGTTGTTTCAACGGACCGTGTGAAGGATCCGTTGAAAAATAGAACATGTCCTGTTTTCTTCAATTTTCACGGATCCCACCATAGACTCAAGTCTATGAGGATCCGTTAAACCGGGCTTGCATGGGTGAAACCGTTTTTCACGTCCGAGTTTCCCCACGTTCGTGTGAATAAGCCCTTCTACATCTCAGAGTATACAGACTTCAAGCAGTAAGGGTTAAAGCCATTAGATAACCTCCTCACCAGTCCAAGCTTCTCTCCTCTTTATCAGGGACAGAGATAAGAACTATCATTCAGCACAAGCAGTGGGGGGGGGGGGGGCTTTATTCCTCACTGCTTGCAGTCTGTATACCTCTTATTGTCCATGCTTGGCTTTCTTTCTCTCTGTTTGTTTCACTGATAAGAGCAGAAGCTGCATGTCTTAGAGGCCGTTCACATACGCACGTCGCCCGCTTCAGTTTACCTCCGGCGTGTTTTAGGACAGCCGAAGGCAAACTGATGTTAGAACGGATCCCATAGCTTTCTATGGGATCTGTTCTGGCACAGGGGACATCCGTTGTGGCGCGGGAACTCCCGTTGAGCTGGCTACAAAAACGTTATCTGCAGCATTTTTGGTTCCAGTTCCCAGGGAGGTCCGACGCCGTATCCTATCTATTTTAATGGACGCAGACACAGTTGAACTTAATACTGAAGCAGGGAACGATCAGGTCCCTGCTTCAGCATGAGTTCAGAGCGGAGGAGCAGATGGAGCTCCTCCGCTCGCCGAGAATACCCCGGGCACAGTGCTCTGCTCGGGGAAGCCCTTGACAGGCTAGAGGGAGCCCTGAAGCTCCCTCTAGCAAAGGAATCCCCCGTCAGAACATCGCCGACGCTGTGGCTGGCAATTCCCTCGCGGAGGACCCCGTGATTCCACTGTCCATGTATGGACAGTATCGTCAGTGGCTACTGATTGAGTGGAATCCCCGTTGCCGATAATCTGGCAACGGAGATTCCGCTCAAGGAGTAGCCACTGACGTCACTGTCCATACATGGAAAGTGGAGTCAGGGGTCCTCCGTTAAGGGAATCCCTGGCTACAGTGTCGGCAATGCTCTGGCCTGGGATTCCTCTGCTTCAGTGGAGGTAGCTTCAGTGGTATCTACAGGGGAAGGTGGTAGAACTATATAAAGTGGGGGTGGTGCCATCTACAGGGGGGCCCTGTGTAGCACCATCTACAGGGGGTTCTGTGTGGCGCCATCTACAGGGGGACGCTGTGTGGTGCCATCTACAGGGGGTGCTGTGTGGCACCATCTACAGAGGGGCGCTGTGTGACATTATCTACAGGGGGTACTGCGGCATATAGAGGGGGTGCAGTGGTATCTACAGGGGAAGGTGGTAGAACTATATAAAGTGGGGGTGGTGCCATCTACAGGGGGGCGCTGTGTGGCACCATCTACAAGGGGGCGCTGTGTGGTGCCATCTACAGGGGGCGCTGTGTGGCGCCATCTACAGGGGACGCTGTGTGACATTATCTACAGGGGGTAATGTGGCATTATACACAGGGGGTACTGCGGCATTATATAAAGGGGATGCTATGTGGCGCTATATACAGGGGGGCTATGTGACATTATCTACAGGGGGTACTGTGGCATTATATACAGGGGGTACTGTAGATTTATATACAGAGGGCGCTGCGGTATTATTTACAGCGGATGTGTGGCACTATATACAGAGGGCACTGCTGCATTATCTACAGAGTGCAGTGTTTCATTATCTACACATGAAATTCATCTGTTTTTAAAAATTTGTCAAAAACGGAAAACACGGAACTGATGCAAGACGACCGTCAGAAACGGACCTAGATGGCTGTTTTTAACAGCCGACACCCGAAACCTGTTGTGTGAATCCCTGCGTGGTGTGGGGTGGGTAGGAGATGCAGGTGGTATTCGGTAGCTGTAAAGGCGCCAAAAACTATGTACTCCCTGAAGTTATGGCTAGTGTTTGGCGTCTTTTCAGGCTCCCATGGCTGCTTCGAAGATCTGATCTGAGGTCAGTAGACAGCAGCTTCCTTCTGGGCTCTATCTCTTGGCGTCGGCCTTGGCGCTGCGCTGAATATGACACACGTGACATTACAATGTGTGTGTCAGACTTCAGTGTAGCGCCAAGGCCGGAGCAGAGAAGGAGAGCCCTGACATGGAACACAACAAGTATCTAATCTATCATGAATCCAATCTATCACAAACTATCCACCACTCTTAGGGCCGGTTCACATCAGCGTTCGTTTTCCGTTCAGAGGTTCCGTCTGAGTTTTCTGTCGTGGAACTCCTCAACGGAAAGTCAAACGGAAACCTTAGTTTCCGTTTGCATCACTATTGATATCAAGGGTGAGGAAAACATTGCTAATGGTCTCCGTTTGCAGTCGACTGCGCTATTGATTCCATCACAAAAACGGAAACCTACCGGAATGGTGACAAACGGAAACCATTAGCAATGTTTCCGTCACCAGGGCCGGACTGCCCATCTGGCAATTCTGGCAAATGCCAGATCGGCCGGTATATGCTGCGGGCCGCTTCCTGCTTACCTCTTCCTCACTGAGTACCGCTAGCCTGTCATCATGCCGCTCTGCTGTGTGGTGCACTGGCCTCTGCAGCAAGCAAGCAGCCTGCTGCCAAGCCAGTGTTGCTAGCTGTAATAAATTTATTTTTCACGAATTTGTCCCTGTCCCTCCTCCTCAACCACCGACACGGCTCCTCAGTTCTCTGTCTCTGTTCTAATCCCCGCCTCCTCTGTAATTGGCCCCACCTCCTCCATAATGAGCCCCGCCTCATCCGTACTCTAACCTTATCACGGTGCAGCTTCTTGCTGCTCTGCGTGAGCATGTATTCCCAGCCTATTGTCTACAGCGCAGCGGCGGATTTACTGCTCACACGGAGCTGAGCTGACAAATGAGTCAGTCTAGCATCTTCATAGGAAAGTGTGTCCATCCTCCGTCCTCTCCAGTCTCCACAAGTAGGTAAATAAAGAAAGTAAATATTCAAAATAAATTACTGTGTTATCTCCTTCCCCTTCATGTGGAACTATAACTCCCAGCATGCCCAGACACCTGTAGGACTTCAGGACCTGCTGATAGTTGAGGTTTCCCCCCACAGTTTGCATTAAAGGTGTTGTCTAGTCCCTAAAAATTGATGGCCTATCCTCAGGATAGGCCATCAATAGCTGATGGGTCGGGGTCCCACTCCCGGGACCCCCGCCGATCAGCAGTTTTGAAGGGGCTGCAGCGCTCGTACAAGTGGTGCTTCCATTTCATTTCTACTTGCTCATTGTGAATCACTGACATGGATGTAGCGGCGATTCACATTATTACAGCCGCCTTCTCCCATTCGCTTCAATGAGAGACGGCTGCAATACTGTCAATCGCCGCTACATGAATGTCAGCGTTTTACAGAGAGCAAGTAGAAATGAAAGGAAAACAGCACTCGTACAAGCGCTGCGGCCCCCTCAAAACAGCTGATCGGCAGGGGGTCCCGGGAGTTGGACCTCGACCCATCAGCTATTGATGGCCTTTCCTGAGGATATGCCATCAATTTTTAGGGACTTTACAACTATATGGTCACTACATGGTGGTAATATTGGTCTTGGTATAGTGGTTTTTATTCAGTAACAGTAGGGGGTATTATTCAGTCACTCTGTGGTTATGGTGTGGTGGCAGTGGCGTAACTATAGGGGTCGCAGCGGTCACAATTGCGACTGAGCCCCGAAGCCAGGGGGGCCCACGGCCCTCCACACCGCATCGAAATTTACTATAGTAACTGGGGCCTATGTAATAAACTACACGAACCCCCATTACTATAGTAACTGACAGTACTTACCTTCCTGGTTCCAGAGCACAGCGGCGGACCTGACGTCACAGCGCTGTGCGCAGTGCATGACGTCACAATGCTATGCGCTGCGCACAACATCCCGATGCTGGATGGAGTCATGAGCTCCGCTGCGGCCGAAGAGGAGGGTAAGAACTATACTACTCTGCTGGAGCTGATAGGTCAAGGGTCCGACTCCCGGGACCCCCGCCAAGCAGCTGTTTTGAAGGGGGTGTCGTGCTCGTATGATCCAGTACCCAACAATCTGTAGTGATGGCCGGGTACTGGGGCAGCTGCAGGCTGGTGTTATTAGACTGGGAAAGGCCAAAACGCAGTGGCCCTTCCCACCCTGGTAATGCCAGGCTGCTGCTGTTTTGTAGCTGGCTGGCTATGAAAAATGGGGGGACCCAACGTCATTTAAAAAAAATAAAAATTGGAAAGAACGATGTGGGGTTCCCCCTCTTCACGTTTAACATTAAGCCTCGCCTTAGTAGTGGATGTTGTCAATCAGTCAGCGGCCATTACTATGGTGGTAGTAATAAAGTTTAGAAAAATACAAAGACATAGAAAAAATATCTTATTGAAATAAAAATCCCACACAACCCTAGTTATCCATTTTATTGAGAATTTAAAAAACGCCGTTATCGAAGAAGTCCTCAAATCCGAAGTAGTCCAACCAACGAACCAATAAAAAAACACAAACACACAAAAATAATTAGTAACACATAAAAATCAAAACAATTATTATTCTTACCTTTCCTCGGTCCAGCGCTGGAGCTGCAATGTCAGCGAGCTGAGACCTATATCTAAGCCTATCATGTGTGATACTGTCTGCTCAGCCACTGTATCTAATCCCATAGTGTGTTATACTGTCTGCTGGGCCTTATATCTAATCCTATAATGTGTGATATTGTCTGCTGAGCCCTATATCTAAGCCTATCATTTGTGATACTGTCTGCTCAGCCACTGTATCTAATCCTATCATCTATGATACTGTCTGCTGGGCCTTATATAATCCTATCATGTGTGATACTGTCTGCTGAGCCCTATATTTAAGCCTATCATGTGTGATACTGGCTGCTGACCTACTGTATCTAATCCTATCATGTTTGATATTGTCTGCTCAGCCACTGTATCTAATCCCATCATGTGTGATACTGTCTGCTGAGCCACTGTATCTAATCCTATCCATAACTATAGGGTCGTAGTTCTATAGTTATGCTGTCTCCTATATACACATACACGCACACACTTTTTTGGGGGTATATGTATTGGGGCTATTTCCCCTGGCGTTTCAAGACTTTAGTGACGCCCCTGGCTACTAGTAATGTTCGTGTACTAATCAGTCTCAACCGGCAGGGATAATACGTTGAGTTCGTACGAAAGGAATCACACCACACAAAGTCTGGTACAAAGCTCCTTACTCAGTGTCAGGAGAGGCGTCACTGCTTTATTACACACATTTGTTCTATATCTCCTTTCTCCTGGGGGTGGGTACATGTTATCACACTTTTATAAAAGCACGTATCACTATAAGCCTCTTGTTACTTGTGTCATCCTTGGATAGGTTCACCCTTATATGGTCCTTCGGATATGTCTTCATAGTTCATAGTTCGTTCATACCAGGATGTGACTTGTTATTGTATTAGGGCGTAGTCCCTGTTCAGGGGCCATCTTGCCACGTATACTTATCTAATCCTACTATTGCTTCATCACAATTATGTACACAACTCCTAAGTCTATATTTTATTAAAGAAAGAAAATTATTATAAACATTAACTTCTGTCCACTCCATCCTTCACAGTCCCCCCTTTTATCATTATTTTCTTCATTTCTTAACCTAAGTGTGTCCGTGCTCTGGGAAAGGGGAGTAAAAGGATTTTTTCACCAGTTTGAGACGAGCCTCCCCTATTAGGAGACCCCCCTTTGTAGCTGGACTTAAAGAGTCGGTGCACACCCTACACTATCTATTCATCTTCAGAACAATAGTCTCGATAAAGGGTGGTTGTTTTCATGGATGGAGTTGGTAAAAGTCCTTCAATTTCTGAAGAAAACATAAAAGTGGGAGTTACTTCAGTTATAGTTTTAGTCATTAATTTCTTCATACATGGTAATACACAACAAGCAATAACTGCGAAAAGCACTAGAAAAATTAAGATTACAATCCCAATTTGGGCGCGAATTTTCTGCCATCCGGTTAACCATGAGAAATACTGATCCCATGGGTCTGTGAAACCTGAATTTCGTTTTAATTCCTCGGATAAAGAAACAATCTGTTTGATTGCCATGGTTACTTTGCCGTTTGGTCCTGTGTTATCTGGAATAAAAGTACAACAGGTAGTACCTATCATGGCACAAACGCCTCCTTTTTCTGCTAGTATCATATCAAGGGCCATACGGTTGTGGAAAGTCATAGTAGATGTGGGTCCTAACTGGTCAGCTAGACCTTGTAAAGCGTCCCTAGTATAGTTAACAAACCGTTGCTGGTTGTAATAGATATAATTTATCCAATCTACATTTTTGTTAACTGTGATCATAGGGATTAATGATTCAAATCCAGCTGCTACCTGATCCCGGGCCTTGAATTCATCTGGGACCCCCCTTGGGACTCCTATAGCATCTATATACACATGGGGGTCAAAACTTCCTTTCAAATCTCTTTCTTCCCTTGTTAATATGTGACTATTTGTGAGATGGTTCGGATCCTAGGGGCAACGGGGTTTGGCTGTTCAATAATCAATTTTCCCCATTCTGTGGAATTTACCATATCCATAATTCTAAATGGACCCTCAGGTCCCACATAGCCGAGATTTCCTGTATAAGACGACAGCCAATACTGTCCCCCATCTGTGTGTTTGGGATTTTCTATAGTTAGAATCAGTGGATTACAGCTACCTACATTTTGACACTGGCTACGAAATGGGGTCTTAGTAAGGGTCATCCTAGTTATTAGAGATTTTCCGCAATCATCCTTTTTGTTTAAAGCGCTAGGGGGTTGATATCCCCAATCTCTTCCAGTGTTCCATCCCACGGAGCCCCAGTATTTACCCTGAGTTCCCCAATTATCATCCGTAACACATATATATTGTTCTCCTTCTCCTATGGTTTTGATCCAGTGTCTTCCCCAATCATAGTTCAACCCGTGTTCCCACTGTCTATGGTTACAGTCTATTATTTGTCAATAATCGAATGTGTAAGTGGCTACATGGGTGTTGCTTGAATTAAACCAGAGGACAGTCATATCGTCGATCTTAGTGACCGCTACCTGTCCGGTTACTACCCATGCTGTACCACACAAAAGGATATACTGGATCATTTCGGAACTTCCACTCGTTTGCAATGGGAAGCGTGAATCCAAGTAGGGCGACCCTCAACTTTCACAGCGGTAGGGGTGGTCAGTATGACTTGGTATGGGCCCTCGAATCGTGATTCTAGAGATCCTCGGACATGCTTCTTGACTACCACAAATTCTCCAGGTTTAATGTCGTGGGTGGTAGTATCTGCTTCCGGATCTGGAAAAGAGGAGTATACTGCAGAATGTGTTATTGTCAGTTCCTTACATAATGCAATTACAAAGTTCACTAGATTGTCATTTCCCATGCTAAGCTGCTGGGGGTAGTAGTGGCCTAACCTCGGGGGACCACCAAATAGTATTTCATAAGGCGTCAATCCTGTAGGGGCTTTAGGGGTGTTCCTAACCGAGTATAATGCTATAGGTAATAGTTCTGGCCATGCCATGTTCAGTTCTTGGCTGGCTTTCAAAAGTTTGTTTTTTAGGGTACCATTAAGTCTTTCTACTTTCCCGCTACTTTGAGGATGGTATGGAGTATGTAGTCCTAGATCAGCCCCGACTAATTTCCAAATTGCCGATGTGATATCTGCAGTAAAGGCTGGTCCTTGATCGCTTTCTATTACTTCTGGAATTCCGAATCTGCATATTACTTCTTTCATAAGTTTCTTTGCAGTAGTCCTGGCTGTCATATTGGTGACCGGGTAAGCCTCGGGCCATCCTGAAAACATATCGATTACCACTAGTAGATATTCGTATTTGCCACTTTTAGGCAGTTGTGTGTGATCTATTTGAATTCTTTGAAACGGATAGGATGTCCTGGCGAGGTGTTTTGCAGGAGTGGTCATAGTCCTTCCAGGGTTGCATCGATTGCAGATTATGCATGTCCGGCAATACTGGGTGACAGGGGTGGATATTCCTGGGGCCAGGTATAGTTTGTTGATTGCCGTTACCATCTGGTTTTTCCCTCGGTGGGTAGGACCGTGTGCCCACTGTACAATTGCTGGGTACAGGGCTCTCGGGAGGGCAACTCGTTTGTCCTTTCTCCATATTCCTTGTTTATCCACACTTGCTCCTTCCGTCTGCCATTGCTGTCTGTCCTCAGGGGTACTATTGTTCTGGAAGATGGTAACTTGGTTGATGGCGTCGGTCCCTTCCACATTTGGTATCTGTTCTCTGGCCCGCGACCTAGTCATAATCTGAAGGTAGCTTGTTTGATCCGGACTCCCTTCTGACTCTTTTCCGTAAGTTGCTGCCCATTTTGCCGTCTCGTCTGCCAGCTTATTTCCTTGTGCTTCTTCTGTTTGGGCTTTTCCATGGGCTTTGGTCTTGAGTATGGCCACTTTTTCTGGACGAGTCAAGGCTTCAAGTAATTCAGCCACAGCTTGCGCATGCCTGATTGGGGTACCAGCAGCTGTTGCAAAACCTCTGATTGCCCAGATCTGTCCAAAGTCGTGAGCCACACCGAAGGCGTATCTGGAATCCGTATATATGTTAGCTGTGTGGTTGGCCGCTTCGTGGCATGCCTCTGTGAGGGCTTTTAATTCAGCTTCTTGTGCAGATTTGTGGGGTGGCATCCGGCCTGCTCGGATGGTTTCGTGCAGTGATACCACAGCGTATCCAGTGTGGAATTTACCTTGTTCATCAGCATAACGTGATCCATCAGTGAAAAGAATGAGGTCCGGGTTGTCAAGTGGAGTGTCAGATACCGTGGAGGGAGATGTTGCTGGCTGCTGCATAAGTTGTAAGCAGTCATGAGATTGTGCATGATCTGATTCTGTATGGGGTTCTTGGTCTTGATCCCCCCTTACAAGGGGCAGAAGGGTGGCCGGATTGAGCGTATGGCAGCGCTGTAAAGTGACGTTGTCTGGAAGGAGAAGAGAACATTGAAGACGCATACGTCGTTGTAAGGAAAGTTGTTTTTGTTGACTTTGAAGTATGATTGCGGATAAGTCATGTGGAGCTAAAATGGTGACTGGATGTCCGAGAATAAAGGGTGATGTTTTGTCCAGTAATATCTGTGCAGCCAGCACAGCTCGTAGGCACATGGGTGCGGCTTGCGATACAGGGTCCAGTTTCGCCGAGAAGTACCCAATAGGTCTAGGTTTTCCTCCATGTGTTTGAGTGAGGACAGCAGATGCATGGCCTTGGTTTTCTGAGATGTATAGTTGGAAAGGTAGTTGGTAGTTGGGGATGCCCAGGGCTGGGGCTGTAGAAATGGTATGTTGTAGTTCACGGAACGATTGTACAGCAATAAGGGGGAGATTGGGCATCCAGGAGGGATCAGAAACGCAGGCGTATAGAGGATGCATGAGTTGAGATGCGTTGGGAATCCATTGTCGACAGTAGGTTACCATTCCTAAAAAGGCCTGCAATTGCGTAAGGCCAGTAGGGAGAGGTATGGCAAGAATAGTAGAGACTCGTTCCGAGGTGAGATGTCGTGATCCTTGTGAGATACAGTGTCCTAGAAAGATAACTTTGGGGGCACACCATTGCAGTTTCTTTTTGGAGACTTTGCAGTTAATTTGTGCGAGAAATGTGAGAAGACTTAGAGAGAGAACTGAACACACGGAGGTGTTTGGTGCTGATAGGAGTAAGTCGTCAACATATTGGAGAAGGGTGGCTTCCGGATGTGCAGCTATCCATGGTAGAAGAGAAGACGTGAGGGCTTGAGTGAAGTGATTTGGGGAGTTCTGCGCACCTTGAGGCATGACAGTCCAAGTGTACTGGGCGCCTTGATGAGTGAAAGCGAAAAGATACTGGGAGTCTTGATGTAATGGTACACTGAAAAATGCATTGGCTAGGTCAATAACAGTGAAGGACGAATGTGAAGGGGGAATGTCACTGAGGAGCGTGTGTGGGTTAGGCACCACTGGAGTTTCCATGATAGTTACTGCATTGATAGCGCGTAAGTCTTGAACTAATCTATAAACAGTAGGGGAACCCGGTATTGATTTCTTTTTGACAGGAAAAAGTGGAGTGTTGGCTGGTGAAATACACTGGACTAGCGCACCTTTGTCCAGAAGGGCTTGGATTTGTAGCTGCAGAGATGTTTCTTGGTCACGACGTAAGGGGTATTGGGGAATACGAGGCGGGGGCATCGTAGGATCTTTGAGAAAAACACGGACAGGAGGGACAGGTAGCTTGCCTATGTCGTCAGGTCCGGTAGACCAGAGGGAGGGGGGTAAAGAACTGGCTACATCCGGTGGAATATCCGAGGTTGAGGAGTGTGGTGCCGGTTGAGATAAAAACAACGGTACAGTTCGGAGAAGACAGGTATCTTCGTCCGTAAGAGAGATACTGGTAGAAAGGTGCATTCCCAATTCATCGTATATAATATGGGCTTTGAGCTTGTGTAAGAGGTCGGCTCCTAAAAGGTTTAATGGGCAAGTCTTTGACACTATAAATTGAGAGACGTATTTCTGACTTTTCCCAATAGGTAGAGGCTGCGTAAGACGTGACGTAGTGGCGACTCCATCGACTCCAACGCAGGAAAGAAAGTCTTCAGAAAGAGCACAGGAGGAGGGTAGGTCAGAAGTCTTGATTACGGAGGTGGCTGCACCCGTGTCTACTAGAAAAGGAAGCTCATGGCCGTCTACAGTGAGATAGACGGAGGAAATGGGTCCAATACGGGGGTTGGTTAGGGCCATGAGTTCTGCGGGCTTGCCTTTATCCTATGGTCTGTCTGGCTGTAGTGGTGGATGCCTATCTGGTCCGTTAAAGGTTGGAGGTGGATGAGGATACCTAGGTGGTGGGGGATGGTTGCGGCTTGTGTCTTGAGTTTCTCTAGGAGAACGGCATTGGCTACGGAAATGTCCTGGTCGCCCACAATTGTAACAAACAATATCATCCCGTCTTCGGGGTGAGGGGCGATGTTCCTGCAAATATGGGTAATTCTGTAATGATGGGCGAGAAAATTGTGGTGGTGGATGAGTATACATAGGGGTAGGTACTGAAGAAAAGGGATGGGGACCGATGTCCGCAAGCATAAGGGGTCCGGGCTTGGGTGTCGGGTGTTGCAAGGAAGCTT
Source organism: Rhinoderma darwinii (assembly GCF_050947455.1). Classification (NCBI taxonomy): domain Eukaryota; kingdom Metazoa; phylum Chordata; class Amphibia; order Anura; family Rhinodermatidae; genus Rhinoderma; species Rhinoderma darwinii. The sequence continues at coordinate 87,610,753 of NC_134687.1, forward strand.
GTAGTTGTCTATCTATAGCCTTGGCAATGAGAAGAACTTGACGGGGTTCCATGTCGGGGTATTCTGGGCGGGTGGTGCAAAGTTTGGTTTTTACAGGATCTCTGAGTCCTGTAACGAAGGATGATACGAGAAGCGTCTTCTGTACTTTCTTCTGCATGTCATATCCTTGGTCTTGAAACAGCATTTGGATACGTGTAAAAAACTTCTCGACAGATTCTTTCTCTTCCTGAGTGCAATCGGATATATTGGTGGTAGAGTCCCCAATTCTGTCCTGCGCCCAGGCTTTTATTTGGCGGGTGAATTCAACACCGGAGTGGTACGTACAGTCGTCACCTACTCTATCGGTGTCTAGAGCGGAGCTAATGATTGGCCAGAACCTATCCCCGGCTTTAATACTGGATACGTGTAGCAAATCTTTCCAAGTGGGGGAATAAGTTTGCTGCACTTGGCGTAGCTTTCGGTAAAATCCCATAGGATTTTTCTCTGGGTCTTCTAGGATTGCACATATGCTTTGGACTTGGGGTGGGGTGAACGGGGCATAGGTCGTTGGGGGTAGGTGATTGAGAAGGGGGACCGGGGATGCTCGGGTCAAGACACCAGGTTTAGGACATTCAGGGGAGGTAGGTTCGTGGGCTAGAACTGGAGTATCACAGGGATTAGAAGGAGGGTCTACGGGTAGAGATGGCGAAAATGGGGATTTAAGGGCAGTTACTGCGGCCGCTATCGCTGAGGGGTCAGTACTAACGATTCGGATTTCTTGAATGGAGCGCACGGGGGCGTGTTCTTTTATTGTGGTGATTATAGTCTCGGCACACTGATAGAGGGGAAATCCAAATATGCCTGCACCAAGGAGGGGCAGGGCCAACGTAGTGAAAACTTTATTTTCAACAAGGTCAAGCACTGAACAGACACTTTGTTTTAACAAGGCTACACATTCGGAGTGTTTAGCAGGGTTGTACAGGGGCCCTACTGCATGAATAATAACTTTACAGGGGAGAAGGCCCGGACCCGTGAGGACAGCGTGTCCTGTTGGGAGTGGCCCTAAAAGCTGGACAATGTCATCACAATCGGATTTAATGGAAGCACCGCCATGTTCGATGATGGCTCTTGCCAATCCACCCCTATGTTGTAGATTCATATTGGCAGCGTTCACTATGGCGTCTACCCTTTGGGTGACCATATTCCCGTGTCCCACTGTTAAAAGTGAATTCCCTTCCCATATCATACGCTGTATCTGGGGATTCCATTGTTCCGGAAAGGATTCAGGGGGTGGCGCTGGCCATTCTGGGAATTGTGGTCGGGGGGCCACGGGTGGCCGTACAGCCAGAGGGAGGAGTAGCGGACGACTAGGGGGAGGCGGTGACTGTGAAGGAGGTATAGCAGGCGGGATTGTAATTGTAATCTCTTCCCCCCATTCTCCCTCCGAATGTTCGGATTGGGCATCATCATTAGGATGGATACATCTCCTTCTGGCCGCTAATTGATGGGCGATGGGTGTAGTGGATATAAGGGGGTTGGCGCTACGGGTGGTCACTGGCATTAGAGGAACGTCAGCTGTGACCTTATCCTCCGGAGGGGGCTTATAAAATCCACCTTCTTGTGTGAGTACCGGATATAACGGAACAACAGGTTTAGGTGTACCAAGATGTCCTCCTGGGGCGGGGAGTGGTGCCGAAGGCGTGGCATATATGGGAGGATCGGGGCGTGGAAAGTGACATGATACACAATATTCAACTTGGGGCGGGTTCTGTTGACCACAACTGGGACACTCCCACGAAGTTAGAATTCCACCGTCGCCATTATAAGGCGGTGGCTGGACACGTTCTTTGTAATACACATATTTGATGATTTTACCCTTTCTGTCTCGTATTTCTTGCTCAGTAAACTTGTCTTTAGTTATGGCTATGGCTGTTCTTTGCCAAGCTAATGCTTCATCTAACTTTCCTTCGTCACTTAATCTTCCCTTGTTTTCCCTAAGAGCTGCAGCCCATTCTCCTGGTTGTAACCTTCCATCTATAAATATGCCACATATGTGCATAACTTTCTTACTATTTTCTACATTCTTCTTGCCTTCTCTTTTTTCTACTATCTCTTTTGCGGTTAATAGACCACATTCCTTTGCCTGTCTCTTTGTTTTAAACACATTAAACATACTGTTCTATATATAACACCGTCCTGAGAATGAAACCTTATTCTCGATGTTTCTGAACACAATTATAACTGACTGTCTGTCTCTGTCGTCTTAATGGTATCAAACTATACCCTGCGACTAATTGAATTATTACACTTATACTTATCACCTATGCCGGCGAGACGCGACTATCTATACTATGATTCTTGGAGCCACACAGCGGGTTAACTCTCTGTCGCTGAGAGTGTGGCCGGGATCGACTCCAAATACCTCGGTACCTTATCACCTGCTCACTCTCCCACATGAATAAGAGCCAATATTCATAAACATGAACTTAACCTTACCGTGTTTTATTTGAAGCTGATCAGACTTCCTGGGAGCGTGGCTGGCGATTCGATGTTGAGGCGTCTGGGGGTCGTCGATCACGGACACCGCTTGTCCCTCGAGTGTGGCCCCACATGGGGGGCCAAATGTTCGGGTACTAATCAGTCTCAACCGGCAGGGATAATACGCTGAGTTCGTACGAAAGGAATCACACCACACAAAGTCTGGTACAAAGCTCCTTACTCAGTGTCAGGAGAGGCGTCACTGCTTTATTACACACATTTGTTCTATATCTCCTGGGGGTGGGTACATGTTATCACACTTTTATAAAAGCACGTATCACTATAAGCCTCTTGTTACTTGTGTCATCCTTGGATAGGTTCACCCTTATATGGTCCTTCGGATATGTCTTCATAGTTCATAGTTCGTTCATACCAGGATGTGACTTGTTATTGTATTAGGGCGTAGTCCCTGTTCAGGGGCCATCTTGCCACGTATACTTATCTAATCCTACTATTGCTTCATCACAATTATGTAGACAACTCCTAAGTCTATATTTTATTAAAGAAAGAAAATTATTATAAACATTAACTTCTGTCCACTCCATCCTTCACAGTGCTGCATTGTTGGGTCACTTAGGAGATGGTGGTATTCAGTCACTATGTGGTTATGGTGTGGCAGTATTATTTGGACCTTATAATGTATTATTATTGGTAATATTGGTCTTATTATAGTGAGTTGTGTTCAGTAACAGTATGGGGTTATTATTCCGTCACTATATGGTTATAGTGCGGTGGTATTATTCAGTAACAGTATAGGAGTATTATTCAGTCACTATTTGGTTATGATGTGGAGGTATAATTCAGTCATTATGTGGTTATGGTGTTGCGGTATTATTTGGACCTTATAATGTATTATTATTGGTAATATTGGTCTTATTATAGTTGTGTTCAGTAACAGTATGGGGTTATTAGTCAGTCACTATATGGTTATGTTGTGGCGGTATTCTTCAGTAACAGTATGGGGTTATTAGTCAGTCACTATATGGTTATGTTGTGGCGGTATTCTTCAGTAACAGTATGTAGGTAATATTTCATCTGGTATAATGGTATGATTTAATAACTGTATATGTATATAGATAATTTTTGTGTGAGGGGGAACATATGCTTTGGGGCTTACAGCACTTCTGGACGCGCTAGAAGTCAGTGATGCAGTTCCCTGCACATCGCCTTCTGAATTGACTACATTATTGATACACTAAGATGGTGAGGGTCCTGACTGACATTTATGCATGTATTCATGTGTTGATATGACTCCCGAATAAATACAGCTACATCATTCATTAAATTAAATAGTGATGCACTTGGAATCTCCACCTTTGTGGTATTTGCCAGCACTAAATTCAGTACATGAGCATAGCACCAGACATGAATTTGGCCTGGTGACTCTGCTGACAACCACGCAGAAAACCCTCTATGGGTATGTGCACACACACTAATTACGTCCGTAATTGACTTATGTACGATGCTAGGAGTCCCTGCCTCGCTGCAGGACAACTGTCACGTACTGAAAACATGATTACAGTACGGGACAGTTGTCCTGCAGAGAGGCAGGGACTCCTAGCACCGTATATAACTATGATGCTAGGAGCCCGGCTCCCTGCACTGAGTTCGGTCCGGTACTTGCGGCCGAAATACGTCCGTATTAGTGTGTGTGCACATACCCATATTGTCCTTGCATGTTTGCAGCTCCATCTGTAGAATTGGCAATACAATGTTTTATGTCTATTTTGCATGACTGGAGAACTCCTAGGAATTTCCCCAACATAAGAGATAATGGGATTCAGGCACACGCAATGGAAGAATTGAGCAAACACTTGCTCAAATTTGGTGAAAGAGCCACAACTGACAAAAAGCTTGTAACTGTTCTTCTTGGTGTGGTTTATATGCATTAATTTATCATTTATGTTTTAATAAATGACTCTGTTTTTTTATTGGGTTATCCAGGACTTTAACCCCTTAACGCTCAGCGACGTACTATTCCGTCATGCTGACCGCCCCGTTCGCGCTCAGGGACGGAATATTACGTCGCGGGAGAAACGGCCATTTCAGGTGTCTTCCCGACACATGCAGGAGCTGTGACAGCTGCTGTTTTGTACAGCGGTTGCCACAGCTCCTATAGCAGGGACCGATCGCTGTGTCCCCGCTGATTAACCCCTTAAAAGCTGCGTTCCATAGAGAGCGCGACTTTTTAGGGGTTAAGCTGCCATCGTCGGCCTGCTACACGATAGCGACCGGCAATGGTGACTATGGCAACCGGACACCTAACAACGGCGTCCGGCTATGCCATCGGCGGAAGCCTAGTGGGTCCTGACAAAGTCAGGACCCACTATGCTTGCTGTCAGTGAGTAGCTGACAGCTCTAATACACTGCACTACGCATGTAGTGCAGTGTATTAGAATAGCGATCAGGTCCTCCTGCCCTCAAGTCCCCTAGTGGGACAAAGTAATAAAGTAAAAAAAAAGTAAAAAAAAGATGTGTAAAAATAAGAAAATAAAAGTTTTAAAAGTGCTAAAAGTAAAAATCCCCCTTTTTCCCTTATCAGTCCTTTATTATTAATAAAAATATATAAACAAACAAATAAACTATACATAATTGGTATCGCCGCGTCCGTAACGGCCTGAACTACAAAATTATTTTGTTATTTATCCCGCACGGTGAACGTTGTAAAAGAAAATAATAATAAACCGTACCAGAATCACAATTGTTTGGTCACTTCACCTCCCAAAAAATGGAATAAAAAAAGATCAAAAAGTCGCATGTACCTAAAAATTATTGATCGAAACTACAGTTCGTTACGCAAAAAATAAGTCCTCGCACGGCTTTCTTGATGGAAAAATAAAAAAGTTATGGCTCTTAGAATAAGGTAACACAAAAAGTAAATGATTTTTTCCAAAACTTATTTTATTGTGCAAAGGCCATAAGACATAAAGAACTATAAACATATGGTATTGCCGTAATCGTATCGCCCCGCAGAATAAAGTGAACATGTCCATACTTTGAGGGGTCTAGTTTCTAAAATGGGGTGTTTCATAGGGGTGTCTAATATATAGGCCCCTCAAAGCAACTTCAGAACTGAACTGGAACCTAAAAAAAATAAATTAGGCAATACTTCGCTTCTTACAGTATACTGATAATGAGCAGTGCCCACCTTGAGATGGCCCCAGTTTTGACCGTTTGTATAAACGGAGACCCCTATTAGACCGTTTCAGTGCCCGATTTTCCCAAGCATACACCCCCCGAGAAGTATATTTCTATTGACGAGTCCTTGGTACATTTTAAAGGGAGGCTTCAATTCCGCCAGTACCTGCTGAGTAAGAGGGCAAGGTATGGTGTGAAGATGTATAAGCTGTGCGAGAGTGCCTCAGGGTATACCTACAAATTTAGGATATATAAAGGGAAGGACACCAGTATTCAACCCCCATAATGACCGCCCCCCCCCCCTTACTGGGAGTTAATGCAAAAATTGTGTGGGATTTGGTGCACCCACTGCTGGACCAGGGTTACCACCTCTACCTGGATAATTTTTATACCAGTGTCCCACTCTTCAAGTCCTTCGCTTGAAGAAGTATTGCGGCATGTGGCACTGCTAGAAGAAATCTGAGAGGCCTCCCTAAGACATTGCTTGGGCAAACACTCAGAAGGGGTGAGAGCAGGACACAATCTAGCAGCAACATATTGTGTGTCAAGTACAAGACAAGAGAGATGTCCTTGTATTGACGACAATACATGCCCACACCAGTACCCATGTACCTGTACGAGGTACCAGTACAGAGACCGCCAAACCAGACTGCATCCTGGACTACAATAGGTACCACGGGAGGGGTGGACTTGTCAGATCAAGTCCTGAAGCCCTATAGCGCCATGCGGTGTGGTATAAGAAGCTGGCCGTACACATCATACAGATGGCATTGTACAATGCGTACGTGCTACATCGATGTACAGGCCAGACAGGAACTTTCCTGGAATTTCAAGAGGTGGTTATCAAGAAACTAATATTTAGGGACCAGGAAGGGGGGGCACCCAGTACTTCTGGAAGCGAGGCCACACGTATCGTACCAGGGTAACACTTTCCAGGAGAAGTTCCCCAAACTGGCAAGAAGGGAAAAAGTCAAAAGAGGTGCAAAGTCTGCTATAAGAGGGGGATAAGGAAGGACACGATATATCAATGTGACACGTGTCCCGAAAAAACAAGGCTCTGTATGAAAGAGTGTTTTAAAATTTATCATACATTCCTTGATTTTCAATCTACCCGTTTTACGTACCCTGATACACGACACACAGCTTATCCCCCTCATCTTTCCCCTCTGGGCCCTGCTGAGTGCCCAGGCAGCTGTTAACAGCCACATGTAGGGTATTGCCATACCCAGGAGAACCCACATTACAGTTCATGGGGTGTATGTCTCCGGTGGCGCATGCTGGGCACAATATATCGGACACTGAAATGGCATATATGTATAGCAAATTGCAAATCTCACTCTGCACCATCTGCTGCGCACTATCTTTTACCCAATACCTGGGGTCAAAATGCTCACTACACCTCTATATGAATGCCTTAAGGGGTGCAGTTTTTAAAACGGGGTCACTTTTTGGGGGTTTCAACTGTACTGGTACCTCAGGGGCTTCTGCATATATAACTTAGCACCAGTGAAACCCCAGTAGGCCAAATGGTGGTCCTTTCCTTCTGAGCCCTCCCATGGGCTCAAATGGAAGTTTGTCACCACAAATGGAATATTGCCACACTCAGGACAAATTGGGCAACAGAATGGGGCATTTCGTTCCCTGTGAAAATAAGAAATTTTGATAAAAAATGACATCTTATTGGAAAAAATGTCATTTTTTAAATTTCACAGCCCAATTCAAATACGCGCTGTGAAAAAACCTATGGGGTCAAAATGGTAACAACAACCATAAATGAATTCCTTGAAGGGTGCAGTTTCCAAAATTCCACTTTTGAGGGATTCCTACTTTTTGGGCACATCAACACCTCTTCAAACCTGGCATGCTGCCTAAAATATATTCTAATAAAAAAGAGGCCCCAAAATGCACTATGTGCTTCTTTGCTCCTGGGGCTTGTATCTTAATCCACAAGCACAATACAATTTTAGTAGTGTTTCTCTGGTAAAACCTTCTGTGTTACAGAAAAAAATAGAATAAAAATGAAATGCAGCAAGAAAAATTAAATTTGCAAATTTCACCTCCACTTTGCTTTAATTCCTGTGAAGGGTTCAAAAAAACTTTCTAAATGCTGTTTTTAATCTGTTGAGGGGGTCTAGTTTTTTAAATGGGGTGTTTTATGGGGGTTTTTAATACATAGGCCCCTCAAAGCCACTTCAGAACTGAACAGGTACCTTAAAAAAAAGGCTTTTGAAATTTTCTTAAAAATATGAGAAATTGCTGTTTATGTTCTAAGCCCTATAACGTCCAAGAAAAATAAAAGAATGTTCAAAAAACGATTGAACTCTAAAGTAGACATATAGGAAATGTGAACTAGTTACTATTGTGGGTGGTATAATTATCTCTTTTACAAGCAGATGCATTTAAAATCAGAAAAATGCTATTTTTTCTAAATTTTCTCTAAATTTTGCAATTTTTCACAAATAAACACTAAATATATCGACCAAATTTTACCACTAACATAAAGCCCAATGTCTCACAAGAAAACAGTCTCAGAATCGCTTGTATAGGTTTAAGCATTCCGACGTTATTACCACATAAAGTTAAATATGTCAGATTTGAAAAATGGGCTCTGGGCCTTAAAGAGGCTCTGTCACCACATTATAAGTGGCCTATATTGTATGATGTGATTGGTGCTGTAATATAGATTACAGCAGTGTTTTTTATTTAGAAAAATGATCATTTTTGACGACGTTATGACCTATTTTAGCTTTATGCTAATGAGTTTCTTAATGAACAACTGGGCGTGTTTTACTTTTTGGCCAAGTGGGCATTGTACAGAGGAATGTATGACGCTGACCAATCAGCGACCAATCAGCGTCATACACTTCTCTCCAGTCATTTACACACCACATATATATTGCTATGTGCAGCCACATAAACACACTATAACGTTACTGCAGTGTCCTGACAATGAATATACATTACCTCCAGCCAGGACATGATGTGTATTCAGAATCCTGACACTTCGCTATAATACAATCCCGACACTACAGCACAGCAAGCGTAATATCGCAAGATTACGCTGTAAACTGTCATTTCAAACGAGATTACGCTGTCGGGATTGTGTTAGCGAAGTGCCAGAATTCTGAATAAACATCACGTCTTGGCTGGAGATAATGTATATTCATTTTTAGGACACTGTAGTAACGTTATAGTGTGTTTATGTGGCTGCATACAGCGATATAGCTATATCGCTATCTGCTGTGTAAATGAATGGGGAGAAGTGTATGAGGCTGATTGGTCAGTGTCATACACTCCTCTGTACAACGCCCACTTGGCCAAAAGGTAAAATACGCCCAGTTGTTCATTAAGAAAGTCATTAGCATAAAGCTAATATAGGTCAAAAATGATTGTTTTTGTAAATAAAAAAACACTGCTGTAATCTACATTACAGCGCCGATCACATTATGTACAATATAGGCCACTTATAATGTGGTGACTGAGAGCTCCAGATCTTCGGCACATCAGAGGAGGAGCGGCTTGACCATGTGGGGAGACGTAGTGTCTGACGTCAGGAGGCGGGGTTTCGCGCTTTTCAAGATAGAGGAGCTGATGGACTACGTGAGGGCCTTGGCCACGGGAAGGGGAGAGGTGTGGTTGGCAGAGCAGGTTGCTGGGATGCAGGCAGGGGCGGAGGTCGGAACACGACCGCTGCGCCATGCACGGCCACCAGTGAGGCTGAGCCCCAGTACGGTGAAGTCTAGTTGGAGACAAAGGAGCCTGAGCCCCGCTCGTCGGGCGGGCGGTCGGAAGAGGGGAGCACCTACCGGTGACAGATGGAAGACACAGGTCGGAAGAAAGGTGTCGGTAGGAGAAGGGATGGACCCAGGAGCAGCGTCTGGCAGGCAAGTGGTTATGAGCGCTGAGGTGAACGCCTCAGAACTGTTGCTGAAAGTGGTTGCGATGGGACAGAATGCTGGAGGATCGGGGGAGTGCAGCCGTACGGCTGGCGTCTGGCCACGTGTCGCGGGCCGGAGAGGTGTGACGGAGGAGGACAGTTGGGCGCCTGAAGCTACGGCCGGGCCCCCACCTGTCGGGGGATTGGTGGTGGAAGAGGGGAGAATGCAGCTGGTTCCGGTGGACCGAGAGCGGTTGGATGATGCGTACTGTCTGTCTCACAGGTCTCGAGGTCGGAGGGAGCCGTAGAGACGCTCAGCGGGGGGCAGAGTTGCCCAGCGGTCTAGGACCAGGACGAGAAGTCGGAATAGGAGGTCCAGGACCAGGACGAGAAGTCGGGATCGGAGACCAGCTGATGCGGGACGGCGTGGGGCTGGAGTTCGGGAGAAGTCTGGGTCGGAACGCCGTTGGGAGTTAGAGGGGTACGGTGGACGGTCGGATGGCAGAAGATGTTCGGATACAGTGGTCCGGGAAGACTTGTCACCGAAGCGGAGTTGTGCGCAAGTTTCGAGGTCTAGGGGAGCAGGCTGCGGGTATCCGCCCCGTGTTGCAGAGGAGCAGTACAGTGGCAGGATCGTCTTCTAGATCGGGAGGTGAGGCTGGTTTTTCTGCTGGCTAATTTTTACGGGTCCTGGTGGATGTGATGGACCTGCTGGCGGCAAAGGTGGGGCGGGTAGTGGAGCCTGATGATGTGGAGGGTACGGGGGCTTGGAGAGAAGTTCGGGATTCCGTGTGGTTGTCACTGCTGGGTAGTGTGGGGGGGGCACCTGGGGTACTGGGTTCAGTGGATGTTGGTTCGTAGGTGGGGTTGGAAGAGCAGCCGGTGGCGGGGGTGGGGCCCGTGACAGATGTTGCCCACAGAGGCTCTTATTTTGCCTTTTCGGGCCCGCTAGAAGCGCATTTGAAGGAAGAGTCCTAGCAGAAGATAGAAAAGGGGGAGTATGTAGAACTGTTCTCACTGCTGCCGCTGGAAGATTTTCCCGAGACGAAAGAAACGGATACGGACGAGAAGTTGAAGAAAAGAGAAGAGGAAGAACGCAAATGTAGGTATAGGAAGATTCCGAAGATGTTTGGGAACTGGTTGAGAGCCTTTTGTATCTATGCGAGCGTTTGGGGAGCAAAATTCCCGGAACGTTGTGCGTCTTTGGTTTGTTACATTGAGGGGATTTGGGATGCGTGTAAGACCTATGGGGGTCTCGCATGGTGGCGGTATTGACGAGCAGTTTCGTCAGCGCCTGGTGGCGTGCCCTGCCATGCGGTGGGATCAATTAGATCTGCCGTTGTGGATGAGGCTGATGATGTCACATTGACCTGCCCCCTGCCCACGGGGGGGGGGGGGTGACGGGGGGCAAGGGTCTGCCCAACCGGCCCTTAACAAAAAAGGTGTGTGTTGGGCGTGGCTTGGCAGCCGAGAGACATGGCAGCTTGAACCCAGAGCTCCGGCAACATCAAAGCTACTTGCAAAGCTAAGCTCTTCTAAAAAGTGATTTCGGCACCTGAAAAGTAGTTATAACTACTCATGATGACAAGGGGCAAGAGAAGCCTTAAACAACAAGGCAAATTAGACTTCTACTTCGAGAAAGACCGGGAAGGAGAAGACGGGGCTGCTGGCCTCACCTCACATCCCTCTCCTTCAAGCCCGGGAAACCCAGCTTCATCTCACACCGCCAGCTCTTCCCAGGGTATGAGAAGATCCATACTCACCTCGACGGAAACCAGGAGGCAGACGCAGAAGAGGATTCCGGGATCCCGATACAGTCCTTTGGCAGCGGAGTCTCTGGATGAGGTTAGTGATGAGGGCGCCACGAGGTCGACGCCATCTTCCCCTTCACTAAGCCCGGAGAAACAGCGCTTCAAACTACAGGCGCAGTCAGGCCAAGACACTGAGGTAAGGGAGAGAGACTCTCACTCCCAGAGTTCATCGACGGGAATAAAAACATTCAGAGACATCCCCACTAACGATAGTCCAGCATCGGGAACCCTGATAAAGGAGATGCTGACGGTGTTTAGCACCTCTATACATTCAGAATTCACCGCCATACTAGCCCCCATTACTGCTACATTGCAGGGACTGGGACAGCGAACACAACATATGGAGCACAAAATGGGGGAGTTTGCAACGTCCCACAACAACTTAGTGGACTCGCATTCAGACATGGCGGCAGAAATTGAAAGCTTACAAGCTAAAGTAATAGATCTGGAAGACCGTTCTAGACGGAACAATGTGAAGATTAGAGGAGTATCAGAAGACATTCAAACTGCAGATCTCACCAAATATGTACAAGCATTTATGATGGCAATACTACCAACAAGTTCAGCTACTGACATCATAATTGATAGGGCACACAGAGTGCCAAAGCCGAAACACCTACCAGAAACCTTGCCTAGAGATGTCCTCATAAGGATTCACTATTATCACGTCAAAGACGCGTTGATGGCCGCGGTACGGTCGATGGGAGATATACCAGCACCATATCAGCATATTAAAATATATGCAGATCTATCCTTAGCAACCCTCCGCATGCGTAAAAGCTTGTCACCAATAACAGCAACTTTACGTGATCACAATATCGCTTATAGATGGGGCTTCCCTGTCAAAATTCTGATACGACACAATGGAACATTTCATGTTATTTCGAACCTGGTAGAAGGAAGAAAGTTTTTACAATCCAGGAACCTTCCTTGCCCGGAGATAACGGAGGATCAAGAGCTGTCACATAACCGCATAGGGCAAGACTGGCAGGTGGTGCCACCTCGGAAGAGACTTCCTCGCTAAAGAGTTATGAATACAGCGTGATATAGTTGCCGTTCGGAGTTCTGACATGTCTCTGGGATTTGAGCCCTGAGAAATTGCCCCGATATCCATCAACAGCTTATTCAGCTGTATATGTGTTTAAAATGTGTGTGTGGTTGGTGCGACTCTACTTGGGTCATGAGACACCTCAATATGTTGGTTTGTTACCTATGTATTTAGAAGAGTGAAATGCTAAAAACAGAAGATGTAACATTAGACATATCTATGCATAAACTGAGAAATATAATGTCACCTTTTGCGAATCTAGGAACATATATCGTTCTCCGCCGATTAAATAAACCTATAGGTTCCAAAGGGACACAGGAATATCAAGAGATATCTCAATTCCATACTCTCGTTGCTATACTATTTAGTAATGGTTAAGTTTGTTTCTATAAATGTGAAAGGCTTGAACAGCCCTCACAAAAGAGCGTTTATGTGGAAAGAAGCTCTGACCCTGAAAGGGGATATACTGTGTGTACAAGAGACTCATATAGTAGAACAAGATGCTCATAGAATAAAACACCCCCAATTCCCTAACATCATCCTTTCTCATTATACTAAAAAGCAGAGAGGGGTACTCCTGGCAATACGAAACACAGTTGCTTTTACTCCAATATCGTCCTTTTCGGATGCAGGAGGGAGATATATTATCCAGATAGGAGAAATTAATAATATGTTATTTACAATAGTGGTGGCTTACGCCCCAAATACACACCAAATTCGCTTCATTAATAAATTATTTAACAAGATTAACAAGGTTAGACGAGGAGAACTGGTGGTATGTGGGGACTTCAATACCATCCATGATCCCATAATGGACTCCACGAGCGATAATAAAACCCACTACCAATCTTTAGCTCCTGTCTTACTCCGAGAAGACATATATGACATATGGCGTATTCAACACGACATAGAAAGGGATTATTCCTTTTATTCTCTAGCACACAAGTCTTATTCTCGTATAGATTTATTTTTAGTTGGTCGTTCTTTGATACAAAAAGTAGAAAAGTCATCTATTGAACTGATTAAATGGTCAGATCATGCTGCTATAACTATGTGTGTTAAGGATGTTCATAACACCAACTTCTCATTTTTTATGGAGAAATAATGCATATTTGATGTCCCATCCTAAGTATAAAGAAGAGTTACGTAAAGGTATAGATGAATATTTTCTGCTGAATGTTAATTCTGTAAATGACCCTTTTGTGTTGTGGAACGCACATAAAGCGTATATAAGAGGTCTTTTTATAAAGTGGGGACATAGAGCAAAGAAGGAAAGGGAGAGTCAATTTGATGAAACAATGGCACAATTGCGTCAAGTAGAAACTCAGAACAAAAAGAATGTATCCCAAGCCAACATTGAGAAGATAAGAAATCTTCGGATTAAATTAAAAGATTGTTTAATGTATAAATATGAAAAAAACCTGCAATCTATTAAGGCACAATACTATTCTCAGGATAATAAAGCTAGTAAGCTTTTGGCACAGAGATTGAAAGCTAGGGCGGTGAAGAGTAAGATACCATTCCTAAAGGAACCCCTAGGTAATACTAAAACATACTCACCTGAAGGTATAGCGCAGAAATTTAAAGAATACTATGAATCCCTATATAATTTAAATTTACATACGGCTAATTCACAATCAACCCAACAAGTCGTCAAAGATTTCTTGACTGACCTAAAACTGCCACGTTTATCATCACATCAATTAGAGGATCTCAATCTTCCCCTATCCAAAATAGAGGTCTCCAAAATAATCAAGGCTCTCCCGCTTCATAAAGCTCCTGGCCCTGATGGCTTATCTGGAGCATACTATAAAACTTTTGAAGAAACTCTCCTCCCTCACTTGTTTGACGTCTTGAAGCACGCGATGATGAAAGGCTCTTTCCCGAAAGAAATGCATTAGCAGCTGCATTTCAGATCATACAGAAATTTGGACAAATGGCGTTTTACAAAGTTAATATGGGAAAATCCCAAGCAATAGCTTTGAATTGCTCATCGTTGGACATCGGATCTATGAGGGGGAAATTCCAGTTAGATTGGCAACAATCACACATAAAATACCTGGGGATTAATATCACTTCTAAAATGTCACAGTTATATCAAGTCAATTACTATGCTATGTTATCTCAAATAGAACTAGAATTGAAACAATTAGCAGCACATGAAGTCTCGTGGATAGGCCGCATAGCCGCTTTTAAAATGTTAGTACTTCCGAAATTATTATACTTGTTCCGAACATTGCCGATAAAAATGCCCCTTTCCTTTTTCAATAAGGCAAATAAATTGGTAAACACATATATCTGGCAGGAGAAAAGACCGCGAATAGCAGCTAGAATACTGAATAAAGGGAAAAAACACGGGGGCTTGAGTTCACCGAATATTCAACACTACTACCTAGCTACCCAGGTATCTCAATTGAAAGATTGGTGGGAGGGAGACATCTCCAAAAATTGGGTACACATTGAAACATCAGTATCCCCTATTCATAATCTAAAAGCTCTCCTAATAGGAAAATTACACTCCAAAACCCATGACTCTCACCTGCCATATTTACTAGATACTTCCTTACAGAATTGGGCAAAATTCCATACGTTAAGTGGTACATCTACATTCTCTATACTCCCAATATCACCAGTAGACGCTTTAGAGTTCCTTATACCTGACCTGGACCTCGGGTCTTGGAAGAAAAAGGGTCTGACACAGATGGCATCCTTGATGGAGCACAGTCATTTGGTACACTTTAATTCCTTACATACCAAATATGGGATCCCGAACACTGAATTCTACAAATTTCTAAGAATCAGACATTTTTTGCAAGCGGAGGGTCAGTTTGAGGTTACAGCTAATGCGGACATATTCCGATTGTGGTCCCAAACTGGGTTACACTCTAGAGGATTACGGCCCTTATATGATCTCTTGGGATCGAAAAACACATTTGCAAAATCTTCATCTTTCCTGGCATGGGAGAAGGAACTCACGAGAGAATATACTGAGCAAGATTGGATAAATGCACTCACCTTCATAGCAAAAAATTTGAAATGTACCCTGCATTATGAATCAGTGATGAAAACGATGCTTCGTTGGTATTATACGCCGGATAAACTTCGACGCATATACCCAAATGCCTCTCACTATTGCTGGAGGAACTGCGGAGGTAGAGGAACCTTGATTCATATTTTATGGAAGTGTCCATTACTAAAAAATGTGTGGAAAGCCACATTCCTTCTATTGTCAGACACCATAGGGATTACAATAGTTCCCTCCCCTTCACTAGCTTTACTTTTTCTAAACATTAAAGAGATTCCGAGAGAATTTAGAATAATAGCGGCACATATATTTCTTGCGACCAAAATAGCCATAACTAGGTACTGGAAAAGTCCAATAATCCCCTCACTAACGGAAATTATTGCACATGTCAACAGCACATGCTCGCATGAAAAAATGATGGCACATAAGAACCATTCAATACCTAAATATGAGACAGAATGGGATACATGGTTGAGTAGCGCTCATAACCTTAATTTTTAAGGGGAAACAAAAAGGAGAGGAGGGTATAGTAAGAAGGAGACGAAGGAATCATAATCCAGGAGGATAGACAAGATAGTAATCCATAAGTAAGTGAACATAACATATGTATGGGGTTATTGCAACTGAAGGTTCTATTTCATAGGTACTGTTTTATTTTTGTTTATTATTTGGATCTTTCTTTGTACTACATGTTTGTATTTGGTTTGTCTGATAATGCAAGTATTACTTATCCTTTGCAACCGAAAGCAAATGTATGTTAATTCTGTGTTGAAAATACCAATAAAAACTTATTGAGTTAAAAAAAAAAAAAAGGTGTGTGTTGGCCCTTCAATGAGGGTCAATGCAAAGCGGGTCTGTCGTGTAAGTTCCGGCACGAAAGCTCTGGTTGTGGGGGTACCCACCCCTACTCCCCATGCTTCAAATGCACTGGTAAGCGCCAGGGGGATGCGGCTGGAAAAGTGGAGGACCCCGGTGAGGTTAGGCGTGATGCTGCCGTGGCTCGAGCGTTACGGCAATAGGGCGCATGCAGTGTTAATGAGGGACGGTTTTAGGAGCGGTTTTCCTATTCCGGTTTCGTTAGTGGGGAGTGGTTCGGAGGTACCGGCAAATTTAAAATCTGCAATACAGTTCCCGGAGGTGGTTCGGTTTAAACTTAGAGGGGAAGTTGAAAAGGGCCGAATGGCGGTCCCCTTTTCCTTCCCACCCCTTTTGGATTTTCATATGTCTCCATTGGGGGTGGTCCCAAAGAAAGAGCCAGGGAAATACCGGATGATACATCATCTGTCTTTCCCGAAGGGAAGCTCGGTGAATGACAGCATAGACAAGGAACTTTGTTCTGTGTCGTATACTTCGTTCGATAAGGTGGTGGATCTAGTGGGAGAGGCGGGTCCAGGGACCCTATTGGCGAAAGCAGATGTGGAAGCAGCTTTCCGGCTGCTTACGATTCCCCCGGATAGCCATCATCTCCTCGGCTGTTGTCTTAACGGTGGTTACTTTGTGGACCTTTGTTTGCACATGGGTTTGTTGTTGTCATGCTCTTATTTTGAGGCCTTTAGTGGTTTTGTGGAATGGGTGGTGAGGGAGTCGGCTGTTTTTTGTAGCATCATACACTACCTAGACGACTTCTTGTGTGTGGGCCCAGCGGGGTCTCAGATTTGCCGACACATACTGGATAAATTGTTGAGAGTGGCGCTGGAGTTTGGGATCCCGATGGCAAAGGACAAAACAGTAGGCCCCATATCCTGCCTTACATTCCTGGGGTTGGAGATTGATTCGGTTAAGGGGATCTGTCGTCTTCCGGCGGAAAAGCTTGTAGACCTGAGAGTGGCGATCGTGGGTCTCGGGAGTTTGGAAAAGGTCAGACTTCGGGACTTACAATCGGTATTAGGAAAGTTAAATTTTGCATGCAGAGTTATCCCAATGGGTAGGATCTTGAGGAGGCGCTTATGCAGGGCAACGGCAGGTGTTTCCGACATTTCATCAGAGTGACGAGGGAACATAAGGTGGACCTGGAGGTATGGTGCTCGTTCCTAGCGTCGTTTAATGGGGTTTCGGTTTTTCAGTCGGGCCTGGTGGATACGGTGGAGTTGGGGCTACAGACTGATTCAGTGGCTAGTGGGGGATTTGGAGCGTTACTTGGCAGGAGATGGGGTGCGGCCAGGTGGCCAGCAGAGTGGGAGGGATCTCCGTTATTTAGGAATTTTACATTTTTGGAGTTGTTCCGCATATTGGTGGCAGTTCACATTTGGGGGGATGAGTTTCGGAATCGGAGGGTGGTTTTTCTGTCGGATAATATGGGAGTGATTCATGCAGTGAATAATTTATCGGCTGGATTACATTTTACCTATACTGTAAAAAACAAACGCAGGCTGGGAGGGCAAAAACATTTAATTTTAAGAAATTTCCCCAGGATGAGGGCGGCAATTCAGGATATAGACTGGGAAGAACTAATGTCAAATAATGGAACAAATGATAAATGGGAGATTTTCAAATCTTCCTATAGATAACAAGTATAAACGACTCAAATTAAACCCCACATGGCTTACACCTTCTGTGAAAGGGGCAATACATGACAAAAAAAGGGCATTTAAAAAATACAAATCTGAGGGTACAGCTGTAGCCTTTGTAAAATATAAAGAGCTTAATAAAATCTGTAAAAATGTAATAAAATTAGCAAAAATACAAAATGAAAGGCAGGTGGCCAAGGATAGTAAAACAAATCCCAAAAAATTATTCAAGTATATAAATGCTAAAAAGCCAAGGTCTGAACATGTAGGACCCCTAGATAGTGGTAATGGGGAGTTGATCACAGGGGATCAAGAGAAGGCAGAGTTACTAAATGGGTTCTTTAGCTCTGTATATACAACAGAAGAAAGAGCTGCTGATGTAGCCGGTGCCAGTGCTGTTAATATATCAGTTGATATACTGAATTGGATGAATGTAAATATGGTCCAAGCTAAATAAAGTTAAATAAATGTGCACAAGGCCCCGGGACCAGATGGGTTACACCCTAGAATTCTTAAAGAGCTTAGTTCAGTTATTTCTGTCCCCCTTTTCATAATATTCAGAGAATCTCTAGTGACTGGTATAGTGCCAAGGGACTGGCGCAGGGCAAATGTGGTGCCTATTTTCAAAAAGGGCTCTAGGTCTTCCCCGGGTAATTATAGACCAGTAAGCTTAACATCCATCGTGGGGAAAATATTTGAGGGGCTATTGAGGGACTATATACAGGATTATGTGACAATAAATAGCATTATAAGTGACAGCCAGCACGGTTTTACTAAGGACAGAAGTTGTCAAACTAACCTAATCTGTTTTTATGAAGAGGTGAGCAGAAGTCTAGACAGAGGGGCCGCTGTGGATTTAGTGTTTTTGGACTTTGCAAAGGCATTTGACACTGTCCCCCATAGACGCCTAATGGGTAAATTAAGGACTATAGGTTTAGAAAATATAGTTTGTAATTGGATTGAGAATTGGCTCAAGGACCGTATCCAGAGAGTTGTGGTCAATGATTCCTACTCTGAATGGTCCCCGGTAATAAGTGGTGTACCCCAGGGTTCAGTGCTGGGACCACTATTATTCAACTTATTTATTAATGATATAGAAGATGGGATTAATAGCACTATTTCTATTTTTGCAGATGACACCAAGCTATGTAATATAGTTCAGTCTATGGAAGATGTTCATGAATTGCAGGCAGATTTAAACAAACTGAGTGTTTGGGCGTCCACTTGGCAGATGAAGTTTAATGTAGATAAATGTAAAGTTATGCATCTGGGTACCAACAACCTGCATGCATCATATGTCCTAGGGGGAGCTACACTGGCGGATTCACTTGTTGAGAAGGATCTGGGTGTACTTGTAAATCATAAACTCAATAACAGCATGCAGTGTCAATCAGCTGCTTCAAAGGCCAGCAGGATATTGTTGTGTATTAAAAGAGGCATGGACTCACGGGACAGGGATGTAATATTGCCACTTTACAAAGCATTAGTGAGGCCTCATCTAGAATATGCAGTTCAGTTCTGGGCTCCAGTTCATAGAAAGGATGCCCTGGAGTTGGAAAAAATACAAAGAAGAGCAACGAAGCTAATTAGGGGCATGGAGAATTTAAGTTATGAGGAAAGATTGAAAGAATTAAACCTATTTAGCCTTGAAAAAAGACGACTAAGGTGGGACATGATTAACTTATATAAATATATTAATGGCACATACAAAAAATATGGTGAAATCCTGTTCCTTGTAAAACCCCCTCAAAAAACAAGGGGGCACTCCCTCCGTCTGGGGAAAAAAAGGTTCAAGCTGCAGAGGCGACAAGCCTTCTTTACCGTGAGAACTGTGAATCTATGGAATAGCCTACCACAGGAGCTGGTCACAGCAGGGACAGTAGATGGCTTTAAAAAAGGGTTAGATAATTTCCTAGAACAAAAAAATATTAGCTCCTATGTGTAGAAATTTTTCCTTCCCTTTTGCCGTCCCTTGGTTGAACTTGATGGACATGTGCCTTTTTTCAGCCGTACTAACTATGTAACTCCATCTGGTGGTTCGGCTCTTGAGGGTGTGGGTGTTGCGATGACTTCACTTGAATTTGTTGTTCCGGGCGGCACATGTGCCCGGGGTATCGAATGTTGCATCTGACGCTCTCTCCCATTTTCAGTAGTCACGGTTTCGGATGGAGGTTCCGGAAGCTTTTGATGCCTGCCCAGCTCATCTGTGGACCATTGTCAAGCCGTGATGGGTGAATTGGTTCGGAGGTCCTTGGTGCGGTCTACTTTTAGGTTCTATGAGAAGACGTGGCGGGAATTCGAAGCTCTGTCGGCTGGAGGGGGGGCGGTTTTGTTTCGGCCGGAGTCATTGGTCAACCTGCTGGAGGCCTATGTGGTTTGCTTGGTGGACATGAGAGTGTCGGCATCAGCCGTGGGAAAGAGGCTGGCTGCTTTGTCCTTTTATTTTAAGCTCTCCGGGAGGCCGGATGTGTCCAAAGACTTTAGGATACGGCAGGCCCTGAAAGATTGGAACCGTCAGAAGAAGGCAGTGTATTTCAGACAGCCAATTACAGTGGCGCTGCTTAGGAAGTTGGTGGGAGTGGTGGGTGAAGTCTGTTTGTCCAGGTATGAATCATGGATGTTTTTGTTGTTTTTTTCTTGGGCATTCTTTGGAGCTTTTCGTGTGGGGGAATTGGTGTGTGTGAGTAAGATTCGGCCAGGGGGGGGGGTTACTGTTTGAGGATGTGAAGTGTGAGTCCGATTTGGAGCGAATTTGGCTCAGGTTTTCCAAAACGAATCAAGAGGGGAAAGGGGTGGAGGTTTCGTTGTCCGGCATTGAGGATAAACGGATCTGTCCGGTTTATCTGTTTCAAAAATGTTGTACCATTAGGATTCCTGTCAGTTTGGGTCCTGGTTTTTTTTCATTCTGATGGGTCCTATCTATCTCATTTTCAGTTTTTGGCGGTTCTCAGGAAGGCCATTGGGCTGTTGGGAGGGGAGGCGGAGGAGTTCGGCACACATTCATTCAGTGTGGGGGCCGCCACTGAAGCTTCTCGTTTTGGTTTTGGAACGGACAGCGTAAAAGGTATTGGTCGCTGGAAGTCCGGGGCATATAAGAGGTATGTACGCTCGGGGCGGGTGCCTGGCATGTGATTGCAAGGGAGTCTGTGGGGGGGGGGAGTATGAAATCGGGAGTGGTAGGGCTGATGTTGTTGGTGGTACTTTTCTCCACAGCTGCACGTCCTATAGGGGCATGGATCGTGGGACACTCGTACATTTACTGGGCACATCGGAGAGCTGGAGTGAGGAGGAATGGTGAACGGCCCGATTTTTCGATTGAACAATTGGAGTTACGGTGGTTCGGGTTCAGAGGTCTTCGGTGGGACACTCTGGTGTCTAAGGTGGTCCGCCTGTCCCGGATGTTTGGAGTTCCGAAGATCTTGGTGCTGCACGTGGGAGGCAATGACTTGGGAAAAATTTCTCAGCGAGACTTATTGAAGGCGATGAAGAGGGATGTCATTTGGCTACTGGGTCTTTTGCTGGGAGTTCGGTTGGTCTGGTCGGAGATGGTGCCGAGGTTGGTGTGGTGTCACGCCAGGAACCCTTAGCATTGGCTAGGTCCCGTGGCAAAGTCAATAAGGAGATGGCGGCCTTTATCCGGCTCCTCGGGGGCGTGGTGGTGCGTCACCGCCTTTTGGAAGGGGTGACAGCGGGTCTGTTCCATCTAGATGGGGTTCATCTGGAAGAGGCCTTGGCTATTGGTGGGGGAGCGCAGACGGTATGAGGTGTCAGACGTCTGGCTCTTGGCGGGGGTAGTCAGTCTGGGGGGTGCTTTTAGTCTGGAAATGGGGGGACTCACTCAGTTGGTAAAACTGGGTGGGGCATGATGACGAACCCCTTCCGGTATGTTGTTTAATTGTACATGTTATTTATGTTAACAAATTTTATATGATTGATATGGCTGGTTAACGTTTTTTGTACACAGGTACTATTGGTTTACAAGTTAATAAATAGCCTTGGCCAAATTTATACCACAATCAGGTGTCTGTGTATTATTGTAAAATTTTGTTTTTAATTGTCATGTATTGAGCAAGGTAACCCGTACATTGGTCAAGAGCCTCTTTAAGGCCCAAACTAGGCTGTGTCCTTAAAGGGTTAATGAAAGCACAGTAAAAGTAATATTTTATATACAAACCCCGGATCTATCACTTTTTTAAAGTGGTAACTAGTAGAAATATACTATAACTGCAGCTCATGGCACAGGCTGTAATTCCAGATCAATTCATGGATATTAAGTAAAGCAATCACTTATTGAGCGATGAGGTCTGACTGACTGGACCTCCACCGGCCATTAGAATAAAGGGGCTGCATTGCTTTTTGAAGAGAACCTGTCATTAGATTTTAGGGCAGTAAACTACCAGCATGTGGTTACTCTTTTGGCGTTACGGTTTCAAAACATGCACCTCTCAAAACTGTCCGTTTTAGCATTTTGTCTACAAAGGAGTTATAATACAGCTCCCCCTGTATGTAAATTACCAAAGAAGAGTCTTGAGATGAGTTCATCGGCATCCTGCACATGCTCAGTGCTCAGAAGAAGCCGACGCCAATACACCAGGACTCATCTCAAGACTCTTCTCTGGTAAATTACATACAGCGCACAATGTATTATAACTTCTTAAATAGGACAGATTTTAGAGGGGCATATTCAGGATGTTATTTCCCAGCAGTATAAACACTTGCTAGTGGTTTAGTGACACAAAATATAGTGACTGATTCTCTTTAAGCGCTTGAGCTCCTTATTTTTTCTGCACTAAAATGGAGCTGTGCAGGAAAAATGCTATATCTTAGCGATGTGTCAAACATTAAATGATGGGAATACCTTTTCAAGCATAATGTATTCTAATGTGTAGGTTCCATGTAAAACTATGTTTAAAATTTTCAAAATCCCCCCCCTCCCATAAAATGTTCACATACAATACAGATATCTTATTTATCTAGCAGCTGTCAGCTGCATTTTCCACATGGATTCTAGTAATATAATTAGTACTAATAAAACATTCTACTGTCAGATTTAGCTGTCATATTCCAGTAATCTCATGTCGGAAAAACAAACTCTCCCAGAATGCAGTGCAGCAAAAAACTGCAATATAGGAGCTCTGCTAATCTGTTAAGGGTTGACAAGCTGTTGACTAGTTGCATTCTGGGCTATAAGACATGATGTAGCAAGATATGTATCCATGTATCTGTGTGTCGTGGAAGTCAATGTCTCAAAATATATTAGACTGAAATTTAGACGAGTCCAACAGACTCTCAGGCCAGGCACTTTATCCAGCATCCTAATCAGGATATTTCATACCGATATATATCGAGAGAGGTGAAGAAAACACACAGACGCTGCTGATATGATCAAAATACTCCTCTGGAGGTTTATTTCCAAACTCAAACTATAATACTATCATTCAGAAAGGGGTGTAGACTTGAGGTTAAACAATCAGGCAATGTGACAATAATCCTTATTCAGCCAATTACAGACATACGATACATTCCAGATACATCATTATTATTCTTCACACATCAGGTTTGCAGGTGGCCTTATCTCTCTTGGCTAGAATGTTCCTGTAAGATGGGGGAGGCATTCCCACAAGCATATTTGCCACCCTCCCATCTCACTCCCTGTGCCTTTTCTGCAAGCTTCGTATGGGAGCCAAAGTCAAAGATAAAACATACGAAATCAACATTACTGGTGTTAAAGGAACAATGTCTTTCTTATTCACTACAAAAGAACCAAGATGGGAACTCCAGACAAGATGGCTGCTGCACGAAACTAAATAATTTAAACATTATTATAATCACTTTCACATAATGCATATCTTAGTAATTCGGCCTCCTGCTTGATAATTCATAATGTAATTTCATGCAGAGACTACAAGCAAATAAACCATCCTTCACATGTGCAAGATAGGCAATGCAATATATTTACCGTATATGTCGGCATATAAGACGACTGGGCGTATAAGACGACCCCCAACTTTTACCCTTAAAATATAGAATTTAAGATATACTTGCCATTTCGTGCAGGAGCGCTTCACTATGGACATCGGCGGCAGGACCCAGGACTCTCTGTCTCTTTGAACTCGCGCATGCGCAGATAGGCTGCTTCATCGCGCGAGATCTGAGAGGCAGGGAATGAGAGGAAAGGGAGATCTACGGAGGCTTACAGGATCTTACAGAGATGTTCCCTGACGGCTAATACCGGCTTCCCTCAGATCCGTGGCGGATTCCGTGCATCCCGGGAGCCTGTGTACCGGACTGCAGGCTCACAAGGTAAGACACAACCTGTGTACAAGACAATATCCGGCATATAAGACGACCCAACACTTTTGACATTTTTTTAAGGGTGTAAAAAGTCGTCTTGTACGCCGATATATACGGTACTAATGTATTCAACTTTTCTTGAAGATTTGTTCTATATAAACTATTAAAGGATTATGTAACTAATACATTTATCAATAGGATAAAGCTTTCATAAAGGTCCTAAATCTAGTCTTGCATATTTTTATGTATTAGGCCACATGAACATGAGCCAATTTAATATCCGTATCACACGAATCCCAAATACAGTGGTAATGCATTTCAATGAGGCAATGCATATTACTGATATCAAAATTTTGGTAGTAAAGCATAGCCGTATAAAACATTTTTTTTCAAAAAATGCAGCATAATCTATTACATGCCATATATTGGACCCTAAAATCAGTGATTCTAAAGAAAAATGTAATCGTTGAAATGGAACCTCACTGGCAACGAAGCAACCCGTAATATGCAATCTTTTAGATGGTAAAATGTCTTCTACATATACTATTGAATAGCTGAACTAATGTTGCTCTGAATTAAATAGTTAACTGATAAAAATTAACACGTTATTATGAGCTGAACTAATAATATGAGAACACAAAAAAAAAATTATTCCGCTCACAGTACTTCCCATATTATCAGGGGTCAGTTCATTCAGATGGTGCTCAGATAAATCCGCATGGGCAGACGGTATAATCCATGAAGAAAGGCAATTAAAAATCCAGCACTTCATCCAGTGAGATTAAAAACAACTTCATTTATTTCAACATTTAAAACATTTATTTAATAACACATCCTCTTAGTCACGATGCGTAAGAACCACACGATATTGGCTTGAAATGCGTACAATGAATTTATTCCTGGGATGTGTTATTAAATCAACTTTTACCATTTTGAAAAGATTGAAGATGTTTTTTAATCTCACTTGATGAAGTGCTTGATTTTTCAGTTGTCTTTTTTCATGAACTAATAATATTTCTTGGCCAAGTTTAGGCCAGATGTGTCTTGTCAAACTGGGCATTGTGGGCACAGTGGTGCCATCCTGCAGATATTCCACATTGCAGTGTCCATACAGTAGTGTAGGCCAAAAATACATCCACACAGACTTGCCCATACCATTGTAGCAATCACACAAAATATCCCAAAAATAGCCCCAACCGCATAGCAGTACCCAGAGTAGTCAATGCTGCAGGTTTGCTCATACAAATGTGCCAACCGCATTGCATAATACAACACATTGGATTTGCTCTCAAGTAAAGGGAACTTACAAATCAGAAGTCATGTGCATATAACTAACTATGCCTGAGGCAATCCCTATAGTCAGAGGTCAGTGGCAGAGAATATGGGAAAATCAATTTATGATCGATCTCTTCCATAAGCAGTTGCTCAAGAATATTGCTAAGAATCTGACACTATCTCACTTAGGCCTTATGCACACGACCGTAATGATTTTTACTGTCCGCAAATATGGATCCGTAGTCATCTGCAAGTCATCCGCATATACGGCACGCTGTCCGCAAATACGGTCCATAGTGCATCCGTGGATCCGCGAAATGGAGCCTACAAATGATATCATCAACACGTCCCAATCCCTCTGGCACAATTTTCTCTGGCATTTATGCTTTTGTGAGAGCTCTGTTGAAGTCATCGGCTGATCTAGCTTTGGATTCTGAAGTGTCTTTCGCTGCAAGGATTTCCTACACACGTGTGGATCATGATCTTCTAGGCTGGCTCGTCTCTCGGCAATTCAAACAGCAAGCTATGCTGGAAGAAGTACTGAAGAGGTGGAGGAGGAGGTTCAGGGTTCACCCCATTGTCTCCCAACGGCCCAGGAAGGGGCATTTCCACACCATCTATGCTGACTTGTGGCAGCACCTGGATAAGTTTCACAACTTCTGCCGCATGTCGATCTCCAGCTTTGACCGTCTACTGTCGGACCTCCATCCCGGCATCACCTTCCAGGATACCAACATTCGACTGTGAATCTCTCCGTCAGCCTCAGGTAAGAACACATAATGTCCCCTGTGCCCATTGCCCCCATGGTAACCTGCTACAGATAATATAACCATAGTTGTTCCCTGTGCCCATTGCTGCCATGTCACCCTGCTCAGGTAGTCTAACCGTAGTTGTCCACTATGCCTATTACCGCTATGTCACCCTGCTACAGGGCCGCCATCAGCGCAGTATGGCTGGTACTGCAGTCAGGGGTCCGACCACAATGCTGGAAAAAAGGGGCCCATCCGTTTCTTAGTAAGTTTAAACATTTCGATCAGGGCCCCAGTGTTAGTTATTTAGAGAAAGGAACAGACCCTTCAATGTAATGTTCCTCCAAAAGTAACTAACGCTGGGACCCTGAGAAAACTTACAGTAGGGGAAGCTGCTGCATGTGCACCACGAAAGCTGTGCCGTGTGGAGAGAGCCCACCAAAAAGACAGGTCCTTCTCTACACAGCCGACTGGACCCTGCCCCATCCTCCTTCATATCCCTACCGAACCCCCCTCCCCCCTAGAAAATAAAATGCTGGCTTATTTCATTCTCTTTGCGTTTTCTGCCACGATTTTCGTAGTCGCGGAAAAAATGGAGCAGTTTTGCTGCGATTATAAAAATTGCGCCAAACCACGTCATTTGTGACGCGATTACCAGTATTGAATAAATAAAATGGCACAAAACATGAAAAAAAATTATTTTTAGGCTATATTCTCAAATCACATTTTGCTGCAATTTTGCAAAAATTGTGGCAAAAAATAGGATTTGACTGCCCTGCGTGAATAGACCCGAAGGCCACTTCAGACGTGGTAGATTTGTCTCCTATTTTCAGTGCGGATTGTGCACTGAAAATCCACTACAAATTACAATACAACTCATGTGAATGGGGTTTTCAAAACCCTATGCACATGCAGCAGAAAAAAATCTGCATGGGATTTAGAGCATTACGCTGATTGTTAAATCAGCAGCATGCCTATTATGTTGCAAAATTGCCACACATTTCACCCTTTAAGATGCAAAGGGTTAATTTGCTGCAAATCCTTATACAAATCTGTAAAGGTAAGTTCACACGTAGCGTAAACACTACGGATTTTACGCAACGGATTTAATTGCGGAAAATACGCAGTGTAATGCAGCAGCAGCAGAGTGGATGAGATTTGAATAAATCTCATCCACACACTGCGTAAAAATGCTCTGAAAAAAAACCATTGATAAATTGACCCGCGGTGCAGTTCTTTAATCCGAAGCATTTCAATTTCTGTTGCGGAATTGCTGCTTTTCTGTTGCGGGTTGAACTCCATGGGGAGGTAAAACCTGCAACAAATAGCATATGTTGCGATTATACTTACCCAAATCTTCTGTGTTCAACCCAGCCTCTTGGGATGATGTTTGATCCCATGTGACTGCTACAGCCAATAACAGGCCGCAGCGGTCACATGGGATGAAAAGTCATCCCAGGAGGCTGGGCTGCAAGATATCAAAGCGACGCGTCGCCATGGTAAGTATAGGCTTTTTTTTTTTATGTGCTATTTTCTGCAGCAAACATTTTGGCTGAAAAACTGCACCACAATTTGGTGCTGCTTATCAGCCAGAATTCCCTGTGGGGACTAGGGCAGATACGCTGTGTACTTTTTTGTGAACATAGCCTAACAGTTTTTTTTTTAACTAACCCTAAGGCCCCATTCACACTTGTTGGATTTGACACGATGACACGATGACAATCTGCATCCTATGTATGTGAATGAGGTTTCCGCAAGCCAGTTCACATGCTACGGAACAATTTCCATGCATATTTTTGTCTTCACCATGGAAAGAAATCCACCACAGCATGCTACTTATTTTGAACGGAAAAGACAAGGATAAGCCTATTAAAATTACAAAGGGACTAATCCTCGTGTGGATATGCTACACACCTGAGGCACATCCGCGGCAGTAATCCAAGGGTATGCCCCGGATTTGTGCTGTGGAAATACACCTCAGGCTTTAATGGCAACGTGTGAACGGAGCCTTAGTGCTTCTTGCATCCTCGTAAGTGCTTTACCTTCTCTTAAAAAGGCTCTGTCACCAGATTTTGCAACCCCTATCTCCTATTGCAGCAGATCGGCGCTGCAATGTAGATAAGAGTAACGTGCTTTTTTTAAAAAAAAACGAGCATTTTTGGCCAAGTTATGACCATTTTTATATTTATGTAAATGAGCTTTCTAAAGTACAACTGGGCGTGTTTAAAGTTAAAGTACAACTGGGCGTGTATTGTTTATGTACATCTGGGCGTTTTTACTTCTTTTACTAGCTGGGCGTTGTGAATAGAAGTATCATCCACTTCTCTTCACAACGCCCAGCTTCTGGCAGTGCAGACACACAGCGTGTTCTCGAGAGATCACGCTGTGACGTCACTCACTTCCTGCCCCAGGTCCTGCATCGTGTCGGACGAGCGAGGACACATCGGCACCAGAGGCTACAGTTGATTCTGCAGCAGCATCGGCGTTTGCAGGTAAGTAGCTACATCGACTTACCTGCAAACGCCGATGCTGCTGCAGAATCAACTGTAGCCTCTGGTGCCGATGTGTCCTCGCTCGTCGGACACGATGCAGGACCTGGGGCAGGAAGTGAGTGACGTCACAGTGTGATCTCTCGAGAACACGCTGTGTGTCTGCACTGCCAGAAGCTGGGCGTTGTGAAAAGAAGTGGATGATACTTCTATTCACAACGCCCAGCTAGTAAAAGAAGTAAAATGCCCAGATGTACATACA
Organism: Rhinoderma darwinii; assembly: GCF_050947455.1. Classification (NCBI taxonomy): domain Eukaryota; kingdom Metazoa; phylum Chordata; class Amphibia; order Anura; family Rhinodermatidae; genus Rhinoderma; species Rhinoderma darwinii. Next base: position 87,639,745 of record NC_134687.1, read on the forward strand.
CAATACACGCCCAGTTGTACTTTAACTTTAAACATGCCCAGTTGTACTTTAGAAAGCCTCATTTACATAAATATAAAAATGGTCATAACTTGGCCAAAAATGCTGTTTAAAAAAAAAAAAAAAGTGTTACTCTTATCTACATTGCAGCGCCGATCTGCTGCAATAGGAGATAGGGGTTGCAAAATCTGGTGACAGAGCCTCTTTAAGAAGCCCTTCACATCATGTTATCACCCTACGTTTATCTTATACGTCAGAAAAGCTCCCGAAGTATACAATAAATATGTTCATAGGGCTCCATTATGTCCTTTTGGTCCCCATTGGGCTAGTATACTGGTATACTTTTTTTTTTTTTTTGCAGGATGGAATAGTGCAGTAGGCTATGCTATTCCATTCTGAGAGATCCCACAAAAAATGTATACTGCTCCTAAAATCACTATATGGATAGTGATGTCAGGAGCTCCAAATGCTGGAGTTCCCAGGTAGAGCATTACAAGCACTCTGTCCGTGGACTTTGGCCCTGGGAAAGCTTTTAAAGTCTCTGTCCATTTATGGATAGTGACTTCAGGACTTTCCCCAAGGCCATTCCCCAGGCAATCAATAAAATCCAGGTATCAACCTGTCACTGACTGCTCCATGGTTTCTGTAATTGACGTCAGTACCGAAATCAGTTACTGCGTATAGCGTACAAACGTGAGAGCCACACTTTCTATCGCCCAATGGAGGGGGGGTGGACCAAGCTCTTTGGCTGTATGGGGCCCAAAAGTTCCTGATGGTGACCCTACAGATAGTTTAACCGTAGTTGTCCCCTGTGCCCACTGCTGCCTTGTCACCCTTCTACAGCTAGTATACTGTAGTTGTCCCCTGTGCCCATTGCTGCCATGTCACCCGGCTACAGGTAGCATACCGTAGTTGTCCCTTGTGCCCATTGCTGCCATGTCACCCTACTACAGGGAGTATAATTGTAGTTGTCCCCTGTGCCCATTGCTGCCATGTCACTCTGCTACAGGTAGCATAACTGTAGTTGTCCCCTGTGCCCATTGCCACCTTGTCACCCTGCTCCAGGTAGTATAACTGTAGTTGTCCCCTGTGACCATTGCCGCCATATGACCCTGCTACAGATAGTATAACCATAGATGTCCCCTGTACCCATTGCCGCCATGTCACCCGACTACAGATAGTATACCATAGTTTTCCCCTGTGCCCATTGCTGCCATGTCACCCTGCTGCAGGGAGTATAACCGTAATTGTCCCTTGTGCCCATTGCAGCCATGTCACCCAGCTACATGTAGTATAACCGTAATTGTCCCTTGTGCCCATTGCAGCCATGTCACCCTGCTACATGTAGTATAACCGTAGTTGTCCCCTGTGTCCATTGCCGTCATGTCACCCTGCTACAGGTAGTGTAACAGTAGTTATTTCCTTTTCCTATTTCTGCCATGTCACCCTGGTGCTGCTAGAACTAATATTTTTATTGGGGTTTTTTCACAGAATTCTGGCAACAGGGAACTCATTTGCATCACTGCATTTTGAATTTCTGCTGGGGAGCTCCACCATTTCGTGGATCATCCATGTGACCTGCAAAGTGATCTGGTAGCGACTGAGCGTGGCAGTGATGCCACAGCCTAAGGCACAAGACTGACTTTGGATTGCCGAGGGCTTCTACCAACAAGCACATTTTCCCTACTGTGTTGGCGGACTGGATGGGAAACACATTAGTGTGAAGAACCTGCCTCACTCAGGGTCCCTATATTTCAATTACAGGCAGTATTTTTCGGTGGTGCTGTTGGCCTTGGCTGACAACGACTACCGATTTGTAATTGAAGATATAGGGGCCCATGGGAGCTCTTCGGATGCTGGCATCTTCAGGGCTTTCAGAATGGGTGAACAGCTTCAGTTTAACGACCTCACCCTTTCAGAACTGAGACAACTGCCTGGATCTTCTAGACCTCCAGCCAGATTCGTCATCGTGGCAGATGAAGGATTTGGACTTTTCTTGCATGTGTTGCGGCCATTCCCCTGGCATGGTTTGGATGAAAGGAGGATTATTTTTAATTGCTGGCTTACAGTATGTGGCGTGTGCCTTCATGATTTTGAGCAGCAAATGGAAGGTATTCCAGAGACCTCTTCAAATGAATCTGCGCTTGACAGTAACCTGGAGCAGTTTCCTCCGATTTCTACCATCCATGTGGACAACGCCCTGCATGGAAGACCTGGAGCGGCTGGATTGTTGATATAACAATTCTATGTGGACTACTTTGTGTCTTCTGATGGGGCGGTTCCTTTGCAGATGGATGCAATCCACGGAAGTAGATAGTTGGATATGGACAGTTGTCATTCCTGTGTTGGTTCTGGACTGTTTATTTTGCTAGTTAGTTGTTTTAGTTATTAGTTAGGGACTCGCAAGAAAATAAGGACGCTTGATCTGGGTTGCGAGCTTAAGTATTTCTGCAAAAATACCTTTATGTTCCCCTGTTTTTTTCATCAAATTTTTTTAGCCAAATTTCATTTTCATTTTTTCACTTTTATATTTATTTTTTCACAATTTAAAAAAATGTTACCTTTGTTTTCTTTTATTGTTATGTTTTTTTTCACTTTTTTACATTTTTCACACTTACTTTTTACATTTTTTCACATTTACCTTTTTTATATTTATTTTAAAATGATCATCAAAAATAACTTTTTTAAGGGGAAAAGGTATTTTGTTCAGAAGTACAATCCAATACCTCATTATATATGTTGATGTATGTTTATATTGAAAGTTTTGTGATGTTGAAAAAAAGTTAGATCACAGAACATACATTACATATACAGCCCACATAACTATACATTTTACATACAGCTCACGTATACTTATACATTCTATATACAGTAGACGTACACACAACAGAACAAAAAAGTTAATGAAACTTGTTCTTTTTTTTTTTACAAAAAAATACATTACAAAAATAAATAATAGAAAATAAAAAATCCCAGCTCAAGCACTTCCTGTGATTCATCACCAGATACACTGGCTCCAGGCTCGTCACCCCACTGCCCTTGTGTGAAGTGTGGGTAAGTGGTAAACTTCCCACCGGAATAAGAGGGGCTGGGAGTCTGGAACATGGATTTATCCTGGGACTAAAAGGGCTGAGAAGGGTGGTAGTAAATCCGGTATAGCGGTGGCGGTTGAGTTTGGAGGTGAAATGGATTTTGCACACCCAGCCTGTTCTGATGGAACTTTATGGCATTATAGATTTTCATCGGCGCAGCACTGGAGGTGAACACCTGCAGGATCCCAAGTATAGCTGACTAACAATTAAGCAGCCGATCCCGGGTCACCTGCCTCCAATGCATGGCCACCACGCATCCAAATGTGCCCTCCACTGTCTCCTCTGTTCTTCTGGACAAGTGGGCCAGCAACTGTGCATCAATCAAGTCCCTTGTGTCCTGCTGTCCACGACCCCGCTTGTGGCCTCTTGATCTTGGAGGTATAGGGCCACTGGTAGGGTCCACATGCACTTCTGGGTCACGGGCCTGAGGCTGTTCCGCAGGCTGTGAGGGTCCGGCACCTGGAGATTCCATCTGCGTCTCATCTGAGTCCCCATCGTCGGGAAGACTATCTCTAGTTCTATAATAGAAAACAGAGAAAATATGTTGGCTCTGTAAACTTTTCCCTACCTACTCACAAAAATGGTATTTAGCCCTAGCTACACACAATTGTGTGGCGGATGGAAGTATGCTATGTCGCACAGGTATTTATGGGACATAGCATAGCCCCATGTGTCTACATGAGCCCTATCTACACACCAAGCAACATAAAATTGTGTGACGGACGGAAGTATGCTATGTCGCACAGGTATCTGTGGGACATAGCATAGCCCCATCTGTCTACATGAGCCCTAGCTACACACCTAGCAACATAAAATTGTGTTACGAATGGAAGTATGCTATAGCATAGTCCCATGTCACCAAATGTGCCCTACCTACACACCAAGCAACATGCAATTATGTGAGAAATGGGGGTATGCTATGTCCCACAGGTATTTGTGGGACATAGCATTTCTTTAAAAAAAAAAAAAAAGAGATTATATAATTACTGCCCAATCTCCATTAAATCATTTAGGAACCGTAGCTGTTCTGTATACATATACGGCTTTTTTTTAGATTTGACATCGCCGCTCCGGCCCTTAGACATTAGTTCTCTACGAAATTGGTCACAGCAGGTGTAACACCATGACTTGGCATCGCTAACTTTGGGAAAAAAACATTTTGAAAATGATTAGTATGAAACCAAAAAATATTTAGGAGGGGGGGGAGCAAACCCTTCTGGCCAGTGTGGACCAACTTACCGAATTTTCTTGCTTTTCTGTGGCTGTTTCCCACTCTTCCTCTTGAATCGCTATGACAACCTGCTCTTTTAATAAAGTGTCTTCATAATCCTCCCTTCTTTTATCCCAAAAGAGAGGGTGGTCCTGTACACTTTGGATCAGGCTCTCCACTTGCACTCTTGTCAGAGACACCTTGACCGCTGTCTTGTGGTGATCTGACATCTGGCTTTGGCCTGCACCTTGGGGAAATTATGGACACCCATTAATATGGCCCCATGCACATGACCGTAATGTTCAAGGATTTGTGTAAGGGCCGCGAATCCAGTCAGCAAAAACTCAGGAAAATAAATTTTATTGTCCAGATTTGCAGATTCACAAAATGGTGACATCAATTTTGTTTGTTGCGGATCCATGTATCATGATGACACACGGATGCCCAGAAAAAATTTTCGCGGACAAATGGACCGAAACGGATCCGTGGTTTTGCAAAACCACTATGGTCGTTTGCATTATGCCTTAATGGTGGTGCTTTCCGCATTTTGTCTTCATGGGGACTGTACATTGTCTATGATTTCAGTTAAAGTAATAACTACTAAAAACATAACATCAAAACTCCTTTATTGTATGTTAAGGATGTGGAAAAGTTTTCTCACTACCTATTTTCTGTGTGGAGTTATCCTTAACTGAAGTTAAAGGCCCAGAACTTACAGCTCCTCAACTTCAATGTACCCATTAGAATACTTCATGTCACTAACACAACTATAAAACTGCAAAGGTAATAAATGCAACCAGGTCCAGCAAATTTGGGTTAAAGCCATAGGCCAGGGGTATCAAACTCGGTCGTGTAAATGGGCCGCACAAAGAAAAAAATTTAAATTGACGGGACGCATTACTTTCAAATTTGATAAAATACAAAATTATTGCTAATGAATTGATTTTTTGAACTACTATAACAATACTACATTACTAATTACTACAGATGTAGCCACCTTCAACTTGATTCTTAATAACTTGCTGCAGCGTGATATCACACAACAAAAGCCATTGAAAAATCATTGAAAAAGTCAAGATAAGAGATCTAGCCACTGTGTATGTAACGCGTTAAAAGTCAAGATAAAGACGGCTACATCTGTGTAACAATACTACATTACTATAATAATAGCGCTAGGTTTAAACTTACCGGAAATTTGCGAGTTTACTCTATGTGCTTATTTTAATAATCCAGTTTTCCAGTTTAAGGACTATATACAGAACTATGTGACAAAAAATAGTATTACAAGTGACAGCCAGCACGGTTTTACTAAGGACAGAAGTTGTCAAACCAACCTGATTTGTTTTTATGAAGAGGTGAGCAGAAGCCTAGACAGAGGGGCCGCTGTGGACATAGTGTTTTTGGACTTTGCAAAGGCATTTGATACTGTCCCTCATAGAAGTCTAATGGGTAAATTAAGGACTATAGGTTTAGAAAGTATAGTTGTAATTGGATTGAGAATTGGCTCAAGGACCGTATCCAGAGAGTTGTGGTCAATGATTCCTACTCTGAATGGTCCCCGGTTATAAGTGGTGTATCCCAGGGCTCCGTGCTGGGACCACTATTATTCAACTTATTTATTAATGATATAGAGGATGGGATTAATAGAAATATTTTTATTTTTGCAGATGACACCAAACTATGTAGTAATGTTCAGTCTATGGAAGATGTTCGTGAATTACAAGCGGATTTAAAAAAAACTAAGTGTTTGGGCGTCCACTTGGCAAATGAGGTTTAATGTAGATAAATGTAAAGTTATGCAACTGGGTACCAACAACCTGCATGCATCATATGTCCTAGGGGGAGCTAGTCTGGGGGAGTCACTTGTTGAGAAGGATCTGGGTGTACTTGTAAATCATAAACTAAATAATATGCAATGTCAGTTAGCTGCTTCAAGGGCCAGCAAGATATTGTCGTGTATTAAAATAGGCATGGACTCGCGGGACAGGGAATGTAATATTACCACTTCACAAAGCATTAGTGAGGCCTCATCTAGAATATGCAGTTCATTTCTGGGCTCCAGTTCATAGAAAGGATGCCCTGGAGTTGGAAAAAATACAAAGAAGAGCAACGAAGCTAATAAGGGGTATGGAGAATCTAAGTTATGAGGAAAGATTAAAAGAACTAAACCTATTTAGCCTTGAAAAAAGACGACTAAGGGGGGACATGATTAACTTATATAAATATATTAATGGCACATACAAAAAATATGGTGAAATCCTGTTCCATGTAAAACCCCCTCAAAAAACAAGGGGGCACTCCCTCCGTCTGGAGAAAAAAAGGTTCAACCTGCGGAGGCGAAAAGCCTTCTTTACTGTGAGAACTGTGAATCTATGGAAAAGTCTACTGCAAGAGCTGGTCACAGCAGGGACAGTAGATGGCTTTAAAAAAAGGCGTAGATAATTTCCTAGAACAAAAAAATATTAGCTCCTATGTGTAGAAATTTTTTACTTCCCTTTTCCCATCCCTTGGTTGAACTTGATGGGCATGTGTCTTTTTTCAACCGTACGAACTATGTAACTATGTAAGTTGTAACGTCTATGGCCACAGTCCGTCGTTCGGTCGTTAACCTCGACGGCCGTGGCCATGGACATCTTACCTCGCTGCAGTGTCATTCTCCAGTGAGGCGCCGGCACTCACTTCCGGACTTCGAGTGGCTCCGGCGGGCGCGCACGGCCTTAAAGGGCCAGTGCGCGCATTTTTGTAGGAAGTCTGCAATCTAGCCCAGGATGCCCTGGGCTATAAAAAGGGCCCTGTACTCTTGCTCTTTGCCAGAGCATTGTTTGTTACCCATCGTTTGCCGTGCTTATGGTCTTCCAGTGTCTTCCAGTTTCCCAGTGTACCTTGCTCATGTATCCCGTATCCTGTTTCCGTGCTACCTAGTTCTAGTGACTTGCTGTGCTGTGCTACAGTATACGCTTGATCTGCTACGCCTCACCTGACGACTTCCCGCCGCCTGGTCCTGGACGTGCCTGCCTCGCTACTGCCTACGATTGCCTCAGGTATCCTCGCTGAACTAATTGAACTCTGTACTTACCTGTTTGGCCAGCTGCCATCACACTATGTGGTACAGCCCAGTGGGTCCACACCTTGCATCGTGACATAATTGTTGCTAAATGCATTCTGGCTGCTCAGTTGTCAGCGTTTGGCATACACAAGAATGTCAAAATTGGGCAGCCTCTCTTTAGATAGTGCCACAGTGCCCTCTGTAGATAATTCCCCAATGCTCTCTGTAAATAATTCCCCAGTGCCCTCTGTAGATAATGCCATGGTACCCTCTGTAGATAATGCCACACACACCCATTTGTAGATAGTGCCATAAACACCACTTTGTAGATAGTGCCACACACCCCTTTGTAGATAGTGCCACACACATCCCTTTCTAGATAGTGCCACACACCCCTTTGTAGATAGTGCCGCATACCCCTTTATAGATAGTGTCACACACACCCCTTTGTAGATAGTGCCACACACATCCCTTTGTAGATAGTGCCACACTTATCCCCCCATAGATAGCTCCATTGGGGCTCCCTCTAGGAGTGGAATTTCCAGCCAAAGCGTTGCCGGCACTTTGGCCGGGGATTCCTCTCCTGGAGGAGCCCCTGACGTCACTGTCCATATATAGACAGTTATGTGAGGGGCCGTGTCTATCAGCAGAATCCCTGACCAGTGCATCGGCAACGCGCTGGCGCGGCATTAGAGGCAGTAGAGGAGGAGCCACTGACGTCATTGTCCAATTAATGGACAGTTACGTCAGAGGCCTCATCTATCAGCGAATCCCCGACCAGTGCGTTCTGGCTGGGGATTCCACTCCTAAAGGAAGTCCCAATGCAGCTATCTATAGAGAGGGGGGTGAAGCGCAGTCCACAGGATGGGGTATGTGGTGTGGCACCATCTATTAGGGGGGGAGTGTGGCAGCATGTAAAAGGGGGGTGAGTGGCATTGTGTAAAAGGGGGGGGTGGCACTATCTACAAGAGGAGGATGTTCATTCTGTCACCATATAGTCTCATAAGCCTAAGTTTTACAATCTGTTTTAGTCAGGCACACTGACCTCTTTAATTTTTTAATTTTAATTTATTGTTATGTTAACTACCTTCTATAACTATATTGCTTGTAAAACATACAAATTATTTTGTGCTCGAGTTACATAAAAATAATGTGGAAAAAAAATAATTTACACCTCATTGATTAGTAGAGAAAGCAAACATGGCGAGGGGGAAGGAGACTAACAATGAATGTTTGCCCCGAGTGCAGGAGAACCTAGCTACGCCTCAGTTCAACATACTAGATACCTTAAAGGGATTGTGCCAACCTGGTAACCCCTCCTTAGAATGAAAATACCTTGACAATCTGTTGATTGCTGCTGGTCTGACTTCTATAACCTCTGACAATCAGTTGTTATTGCCAGGGTAAGCTGCCCCTGCAAATAAATGGGCGACTATGTAATAGGTGGTTGTATTGCGTCCACTAAAATAGGAGCAGTGCAGTATCTCCCCTCTCTGACTCATAGACTGGGTAGTGGGTACCGATCCCCAATGATGGTGATATGCCCTCAAGGGCATATGCAAATGGATTGTCTTGGTGGAATGTGTTGTTTCAAAAGAGAGCTTCCAATTAACGTGTAAGACCAGATTTATATTATTTCTAGGTCATATTGTATATAATAGAATATATATATATATACTGTGTTAGAAGTATTTTTTTCCCTGTTTACTGAATGTTCAATGAAGTCAATGCATGATGCCTCAGAGCAGACCCCTAGAGGATAATAGTCTGCACTTGACATTTTATAGCTAATTTGGGCAATAAAACTATTAGTATCTTCTATTGTTTAATCATTGTTCCATTTAAATGTGGTAAGCAGTGTTTCTTTATATCTTAGCAAAATATAAAGCATGAATTAATTTTTCAATGAATATATTGATGTTCCAGGCAAATTTCTCTATTTTTTTTTTCTGAACATAGTTATAAAGCAAAAGTAATTTTGCCATATTAGGCTAATTTTGCCCGACAGATTCAGTTCATGCTTCAGCTGTCAGAACAACTGCTGCCTTCATCCTGTTAGTGATCTTGACATTCCTTTGAGCAACTGAAATAGCACAGATCCAAGGTGCACCGGAAAATTGTGGTGTTTGTATCATGAATTAATTTAAAATCAATTGCTACATCAAGAATTGTAAAATATGTTGAATATTGTTTTTGAAAAATAGCAGTTCAGCAGTCATTTCAAGGGAGAAAAGAGGAGTACACAGGACATTGATGCTGATGACAATGCAAGTGACACACAACAAACAATGCACATAAAGCATTTTTTAAATGATGTTGCTTTGAGATTTCTCAAAAGAACAGGAGTGATATTAATATGTCACTATACTAAACATAAGTAAAAATAAGTAAAAACTATATGGATATGTCAATCCCAAACCATGACCCCTAAATAAGGCGATCACTATTAAACCCTTATAGACACAGCCCATTTATTTTTTCATATCTGATATGTGTCACTTTATGTGGTAATAATTTTGGAATAGTTTTACTTATCCAAGCGATTCTGAGAAAGTTTTTTCGTGACACATTGTATTTTATGTTAGTGGTAAAATTTGGTCGATACATTCAATGTTGATTTGTGAGAATTAGCATTTTCTAAATTTAAAAGTATCTGCTTGTGAGATAGATGGTAATACCACACAAAATACTTACTAATTAACACCTACCATATGTCTACTTTATGTTGGAATAATTTTTTTGAACATCCTTTTATTTTCCTAGGATGTTTCAAAGCTTATAACTTTAGCAGCAATTTCTCATATTTTCAAGAAAATGTAAAAAAAATATTTTTTAGGGACCAGTTCAGTTGTGAAATGGCTTTGAGGGCCCTATATATTACAAACCCCAATAAATCACACCATTTAAAAAAAAATGCAAAACAGTATTCAAAACAGCATTTAGAAAGTTTCTTAACCCTTCAGGCGTTTCACAGGATTTAAAGCAAAATAGAGTTTACATTTACTAATTGAGTCTTTTTTGCATAAATTCATTTTCTTATCTATTTTTTCTGTGACACGGAAGGTTTTACCAGAGAAATGCAGGTCAATATTTTTTGCCCAGGTTCCCCAGTTTTTAGAAATATCCCACATGTGGCCCTATAGTGCTACTGGACTCAAACACAGGCCTCAGAATTGAAGGAGCACCATGTGTACTTTGAGACCTCCTATTTATTACAATATATTTTAGGCACAATGTCAGGTTTGAAAAAAAACATTTTGGAAACGAAACCCCCAAGGAATTCATCTGGGGGTATAGTGAGGATTTTCACACCACAGTTTTTTTTGCTGAATTTATTTGAATTAGGCCATAAAAATTAAAATATAATTAAAATTTGTTCAGAAAAAACATAGACTGTAAAGGATCTGCCAGACACAGCTTCTGTGTCAACGCCCGTGGGTAATCAGTCTGCACCTGCTCTTAAGTCTGAGAGAGTGACTTCATCTTCGACCAGTCAGGCTGGGAGGCTTAGGAGTGGGAGAGCCTATCACAGCCAGGCCAGACGGAGCTAGCTCCCGCCTTCTGTCTATTTATACCTGCATTTCCTGCTCCTCCTTTGCCTGTGATTCTGCCTGTATCCTGACTCTGCTGCTGCTTGAACTATTGGTCCTCTGCTTCATTTTGACCCTGGCTATACTGACTACCCTTCTGCTCTGCGTTTTGTATCTTGTACACTCCTGGTTTGACTCGGCTCGTTCACTACTCTCGTTGCTCACGGTGCTGCCGTGGGCAACTTCCCAATTTCCCTATCTTCTGGGTACCCTTGTCTGTTCGTCTGTCGTGCACTTATTTAGCGTAGGGACCGTCGCCCAGTTGTACGCCGTCGCCTAGGACGGGCCGTTACAAGTAGGCAGGGACTGAGTGGCGGGTCGATTAGGGCTCACCTGTCTGTCTCCCTACCCTGTCATTACATAGACATTTTTTATTTTTACAAGGAATAAATGAGAAAATGCACTCCAACATTTGTACATTTCTCCTGATTACGGCAATACCCCATTTGTGGTCATAAACTGCTATTTGAAAAACAAATGCCAGAGGCAAGGAAGCCTTATTTCCCAGCTACCATTCGATTGATTAAATTTTTGAATTTTTAAATTATAATCTTTATTATGCTATTATAGCAAACAGACATACAGACAAACCAACATGAATAGTTAAAATTTCCAATGCATGGATAGGGTCAGTGGCCGTTAGTGGCTGTAACAATGTAAACGTGTTCCTGCCGTCTGTGACTGCAGACAGGCAGATTCAGGAGGTCACCGATGTAGCAGAGAACTCCTAAGTAGTTAGATTGTTAAATTATAAACTGGAGATGCCCTAATACCAGCATGTGTTAAAATTATAAAGAGAGCCCCCCCGACATGTTTCGCTACGTATGTAGCGTCCTCAGGGGTTCATGTGGCTACTGGCGGCGTGCCGGGAAACTCTCACTGTTATGGGAATCCTCTGTGACGAATCAGAGGGTGTGTGCATAGATAGGACCAATGGTAGCGAGGATGGGCGGGAACCACAGTCTCCCACTTGAGTGGCAGGTTAAGCTGCCAATCAAGTAGTAAACGGCCCGAGCATCCAGATAGGAATGACCGCGCATGCGCACATGAGCTTATTCTGCACTCTTACTTTTGGATCACTCGTAAGGATCAACAGATATGTAAGTGAGTGCTACTATTCAGATCCACTGTGCTAACGATCCACTGTGCTACCGGAGATAGCCACTACTATGTCAATAATGTGTGAGCCGCACGGTATAACAGCTGCTGACTTATAAAGAATATATGTACGTGATATGACGGCAGATGCTACTGCCGATAAACAACAAGAAAGTGCAGGGGCATAGACGGCCAATCAATAGAATGTATGTCCATATCACTGCAAAATACTAATACAAAAATAATTGAGCTACAGAGGGGTAGTAATATTGTTTACAAAGGTACCAATGGTGCAGACATTGCATTAGTATGTGGGCTAGTTCTAAATAGGCACATTTAGTACATTTGTCAAAGTAAGAAGGGGAATCTGTGTAGAACGTATAAAATGATTAATTAGCGCATGACTGGATGTTTGAACCACTATTATAAGTGGTCCTAATTAGAGTCACAAAGAATAGGGATACCAAAAGTAAACCAGAGAGAGTCTGGGGCCACCAGATCTCAATAGTTGGACAGTGTCTGTAGTTCTTTATTATGTCACTATATAAAATAAAGGATTTTTCTTAAAAAATAAGAGTAAGGTTAGGTTATGAGCATGTATCACTACAGTAGTGGTACTAAGCTATATGTATCTATTATTCTCAAAGAAAAGCCGTAAATGTAAATCCTTCATTAAGGCCCGAGGGGCTGAGAGAATGCAACCGATTAATCCATCGTGCCTCCTCCTGCAGTAGCATTCGATCTAAGTTACCAGCCCTTGGTCCCAGTTTTATCTGGGTGACACCCCAGAACTGTAGTAACTTAGTGTCGCCACCATGTAGCTGGTGCATATGTCTGGATAACGTAGTGTCCTCTTTATGATTGATGGTACTCAGGTGCTTTGAGATCCTCCTTCTTAGTTCTTGTATAGTCTTGCCCACGTATAATTTGGGGCAAGGGCATTTCGCGATATATATCACCCCACTGCTATGGCAGTTAATAAACTGCTTAATCACATAGACTTTACCATCATATGGATTCGGAAGGTTTTTGTCATGGGCATGAGAGGACAGAAGGAGCAGCGACCGCATGGATGGGAGCCCCTGACTGGGGATTTTAACCAGGTTTGTTGAGAACTACTTTTAGAAGAATAGTGGCTATGTACCAAAAGTTCTCGTAGGTTCTTCCCTCTGCGGTAAGTGATACTTGAAACCGCAGAAATGACTTTTTTGAGGTCTGGGTCAATAGTAAGTATTGACCAGTGTTTTTTAACCCCTTCGCGCTCAGGTCAGTAATAGTACGTCCTGCTAAGTAGAACGTTCGCGCTCAGGTCAGTACTATTACTGACCTGAGTAAACACGGCGCCATTTAATCCCGGCGCGTGTCTGAGCTGTGATACCTGCTGTTTCCGACAGCAGGCTATCACAGCTTAGTGTGCAGGGACCGATCGCGGTGGTCCCCGCCGATTAACCCCTTAGAAGCCGCGTTCAATAGCGATCGCGGCTTCTTAGGGGTTAAGCTGCCATCGCCAGCCTGCTACACGATAGCGGGCCGTGATGGCTACTATGGCAACCAGAATCCTAACAATGGACTCTGGCTACGCCATCGACGGAAGCCTAGTGGGTCCCGACAAAATCAGGACCCACTATGCTTGCTGTCAGCGAACAGCTGACAGCTCTAATACACTGCACTACGCATGTAGTGCAGTGTATTAGAATAGCGATCAGGGCCTCCTGCCCTCATGTCCCCTAGTGGGACAAAGTAAAAAAAGTGTAAAAAAGTAAAAAAAAGTTGTGTAAAAATAAGAAAATAAAAGATTTAAAAGTAATAAAAGTAAAAGTCCCCCTTTTTCCCTTATCAGTTCTTTATTATTAATAAAAATATATAAATAAACAAATAAACTATACATAATTGGTATCGCCGCGTCCGTAACGGCCTGAACTACAAAACTATATCGTTATTTATCCTGCGCGGTGAACGCCGTAAGAGAAAATAATAATAAACCGTACCACAATCACAATTGTTTGGTCACTTCACCTCCCAAAAAATGGAATAAAAAGAGATCAAAAAGTCGCATGTACCTAAAAATGGTACTGATCGAAACTACAGTTCGTTACGCAAAAAATAAGTCCTCGCACGACTTTCCTGATGGAAAAATAAAACAGTTATGGCTCTTAGAATAAGGTAACACAAAAAATAAATTATATTTTACAAAACGTATTTTATTGTGCAAACGCCATAAGACATAAAATAAAACTATAAACATCTGGTATCGCCGTAATCGTATCGCCGCGCAGAATAAAGTGAATATGACATTTATAGCGCACGGTGAACACTGTAAAAAAATTTGAATAAAAAACAATAGTAAAATTGCTGTTTTTTTAGTCACCACGCCACCTAAAATTAGAATAAAAACTGATCAAAAAGCCGCATGCACCCCAAGAAAACTACAATGGATTCCTCAAGGTCTCTAGTTTCCAAAAAGGGGTCACTTTTGGGGGGTTTCCACTGTTTTAGCACCACAAGACCTCTTCAAACCGGACATGGTGCCTAATAAATTAAATTAAATTAATTAAATGTCACCTCTACTTTGCTCTAAATTCCTGTGAAACGCCTAAAGGGTTCATAAACTTTCTAAATGCTGTTGTGAATACTTTTAGGGGTCTAGTTTCTGAAATGGGGTGTTTGATAGGGGTGTCTAATATATGGGCCCCTCAAAGCAACTTCAGAACTGAGCTGGAAACTAAAAAATAAAATAAAAATGAGGCAATACTTCGCTTCTTACATTATACTCATAATGAGCCGTGCCCACCCCGAGATGACCCCAGTTTTGACCGTTTGTATAAACGGAGACCCCTATTAGACCATTTCAGTGCCCGGTTTTCCCAAGCATTCACCCCCGAGAAGTGTATTTCTATAGATGAATCCCTGGTACATTTGAAAGGGAGGCTTCAATTCCGCGAGTACCTGCCGGGTAAGAGGGCAAGGTATGGCGTGAAGATGTATAAGCTGTGTGAGAGAGCATCCGGGTATATCTACAAATTTAGGATATATAAAAGGCAAGGACACCAGTACTCAGCCCCCAGAATGCCCCCCCTTACTGGGAGTTAATACAAAAATTGTGTGGGATTTGGTGCACCCACTGCTGGACCAGGGTTACCACCTCTACCTGGATAATTTTTATACCAGCGTCCCACTCTTCAACTGCCTCGCTTCCAGAAGTCCTGCGGCATGCGGCACTGCTAGAAGAAACCTGAGAGGCCTCCCTACGACTCTGCTTGGGCAAACACTCAGAAGGGGTGAGAGCAGGGCACAATCTAGCAGCAACATATTGTGTGTCAAGTACAAGACCAGGGAGATGCCACACCAGTACCCATGTACCTGTACGAGGTACCAGTACAGGGACCCCCAAACTAGACTGTATCCTGGACTAAAATAGGTACATGGGAGGGGTGGACTTGTCAGATCAAGTCCTGAAGCCTTACAGTACTTCTGGAAGCGGGGCCACAGGCATCGTACCAGGGCAACACTTTTTAGGAGAAGTTCCACAAACTGGCAAGAAGGGAAAAAGTCAAAAGAGGTGCAGAGTCTGCTATAAGAGGGGGATAAGGAAGGACACAATATATCAATGTGACGCGTGTCCCGAAAAACTAGAGCTCTGTATGAAAGAGTGTTTTCAAATTTATCATCCATCCCTTTATTTTTAATTTACCCCAGTTTTACTCGCTCTGATCCACTTCGCACAGCTTATCCCCCTCATCTTTCCCCTCTGAGCCCTGCTGCGTGCCCAGGCAGCTGATAACAGCCACATGTAGGGTATTGTCGTACCCGGGAGAACCAACATTACAGTTTGAGGTGTATATCTCCGGTGGCGCATGCTGGGCACAATATATCGGACACTGAATTGGCATATATGTATAGAAAATTGCAAATTTCACTCTGCACCAACTGCTGCACATTATCTTTTACACAATACCTGTGGGGTCAAAATGCTCACTACACCTCTAGATGAATTCCTTAAGGGGTGTCGTTTTTAAAACGGGGTCACTTCTCGGGGGTTTCAACTGTACTGATACCTCAGGGGCTTCTGCACACACGACTTAGCACCAGAAAATTCCCAGTAGGCCACATGGTGGTCCTTTCCTTCTGAGCCCTCCCATGGGCCCAAACGGCAGTTTATCACCACAAATAGGGTATTGCCACACTCAAGACAAATTGGGCAACAAAATGCGGTATTTTATTCCTTGTGAAAATAAGACATTTTGAGCCAAAACTACATCTTATTGGAAAAAATTACATTTTTTTTAATTCACAGCCCAATTCAAATAAATTCTGTGAAAAAACTGTGGGGTCTAAATGGTCACAACACCCATAAATAAATTCTTTGAGGGGTGTAGTTTCCAAAATGGGGTGACTTCTGGTGGGTTTCCATTGCTTTGATACCTTTGGGGCTCTGCAAATGCGACATGGCACCCGAAAACCAATCCAGCAAAATCTGGGCTCCAAAGAACACATAGCGCTCCTTTCCTTCTGAGGCCTCCCATGGGCCCAAACGGCAGTTTATCACCACAAATGGGGTATTGCCGCACTCAGGACAAATTGGGAAACAAATTGGGGTATTTTATTCCTTGTGAAAATAAGAAATTTTGAGCCAAAACTACCTCTTATTGGAAAAAATTACATTTTTTTGAATTCACAGCCCAATTCAAATAAATTCTGTGAAAAAACTGTGGGGTCTAAATGGTCACAACACCCATAAATAAATTCCTTGAGGGGTGTAGTTTCCAAAATGGGGTCACTTCTGGTGGGTTTCCATTGCTTTGATACCTTTGGGGCTCTGCAAATGCGACATGGCACCCGAAAACCAATCCAGCAAAATCTGTGCTCCAAAGAACACATAGCGCTCCTCTCCTTCTAATACCTCCCATAGGCCCAAACGGCAGTTTATGGCCACAAATAGGGTATTGCCGCACTCAGGACAAATTTGGCAACAAAATGGGGTATTTTATTCGTTGTGAAAATAAGACATTTTGAGCCAAAACTACATCTTATTGGAAAAAAGTTTTTTTTTTAAAATTCACAGCCCAATTCAAATAAGTTCTGTGAAAAAACTGTGGGGTCTAAATGGTCACAACACCCATAAATAAATTCCATGAGGGGTTTTGTTTCCAAAATGGGGTCACTTTTGGTGGGTTTCCATTGCTTTGATACCTCTGAGGCTCTGCAAATGCGACATGGCACCCGAAAACCAATCCAGCACAATTTGGACTCCAACAAACACATAGCGCTCCTTTCCTTCTGAGGCCTCCCATGGGCCCAAACAGCAGTTTATCACCACAAATGGGGTATTGCCGCACTCAGGACAAATTGGGCAACAAAATGGGGCATTTTGTTCCCTGTGAAAATAAGAAATTCTGATCAAAAATGACATCTTATTGGAAAAATTGTCATTCTTTTAATTTCACAGCCCAATTCAAATACACGCTGTGAAAAAACTACGGGGTCAAAATGGTAACAATAACCATAAATTAATTCCTTGAGGGGTGCAGTTTCCAAAATGGGGTCAGTTTTGGGGGATTCCTACTGTTTTGGCACCTCAACACCTCTCCAAACCTGGCATGCTGCCTAAAATATATGCTAATAAAAAAGCACCACCAAAATGCACTAGGTGCTTCTTTGCTTCTGGGGCTTGTGTTTTAGTCTACGAGCGCAGTAGGGCCACATGTGGGACATTTCTAAAAACGGAAGAATCTGGACAATACATATTTAGTAGTGTTTCTCTGGTAAAACCTTCTTTGTTACAGAAAAAAAATAGAATAAAATTGAAATTCAGAAATAAAAACGAAATTTGCAAATTTCACCTCCACTTTGCTTTAATTCCTGTGAAATGCCTGAAGGGTTAAAAAACTTTGTAAATGCTGTTTTGAATACTTTGAGGGGTCTAGTTTTTAAAATGGGGTGCTTTATGGGGGTTTCTAATACATAGGCCCCTCAAAGCCACTTCAGAACTGAACAGGTACCTTAAAAAAAAGGCTTTTGAAATTTTCTTAAAAATATGAGAAATTGCTGTTTATGTTCTAAACCTTGTAACGTCCAAGAAAAATAAAATAATGTTCAAAAAACGATGCCAATCTAAAGTAGACATATGGGAAATGTGAACTAGTGACCATTGTGGGTGGTATAACTGTCTGTTTTTCAAGCAGATGCATTTAAATTCTGAAAAATGCTATTTTTTCTAAATTTTCTCTAAATTTTGCAATTTTTCTCAAATAAAGACTGAATATATCGACCAAATTTTACCACGAACATGAAGCCCAAAGTGTCACAAGAAAACAATCTCGGAATCGCTTGGATAGGTTTAAGCATTCCGACGTTATTACCACATAAAGTGAAATATGTCAGATTTGAAAAATGGGCTCTGAGCCTTAAGGCCCAAACTAGGCTGCGTCCTTAAGGGGTTAAGGATGTCCATAACTTGGGAAGAGCAAACGTCGTACGTGCCAATACAGCGGATGGCACTGGATGACTCAGTCCTGACAGGGTTTACACCCTTGTCCTGAATCTAATTCTGTCTATCAGATGCCCTGGCCCTCGCATAGGCCCTATGTTGCCACTTTTTCGGATAGCCACGTGCCACGAATTTGTTATATTATAATATTCCCAAGTTATGGACATCCTTAAAAAACACTGGTCAATACTTACTATTGACCCAGACGTCAAAAAAGTCATTTCTGCGGTTCCAAGTATCACTTACCGCAGAGGGAAGAACCTACGAGAACTTTTGGTACATAGCCACTATTCTTCTAAAAGTAGTTCTCAACAAACCTGGTTAAAATCCCCAGTCAGGGGCTCCCATCCATGCGGTCGCTGCTCCTTCTGTCCTCTCATGCCCATGACAAAAACCTTCACGAATCCATATGATGGTAAAGTCTATGTGATTAAGCAGTTTATTAACTGCCATAGCAGTGGGGTGATATATATCGCGAAATGCCCTTGCCCCAAATTATACATGGGCAAGACTATACAAGAACTAAGAAGGAGGATCTCGAAGCACCTGAGTACCATCAATCATAAAGAGGACACTACGTTATCCAGACATATGCACCAGCTACATGGTGGCGACACTAAGTTACTACAGTTCTGGGGTGTCACCCAGATAAAACTGGGACCAAGGGCTGGTAACTTAGATCGAATGCTACTGCAGGAGGAGGCACGATGGATTCATCGGTTGCATTCTCTCAGCCCCTCGGGCCTTAATGAAGGATTTACATTTACGGCTTTTCTTTGAGAATAATAGATACATATAGCTTAGTACCACTACTGTAGTGATACATGCTCATAACCTAACCTTACTTTATTTTATATAGTGACATAATAAAGAACTACAGACACTGTCCAACTATTGAGATCTGGTGGCCCCAGACTCTCTCTGGTTTACTTTTGGTATCCCTATTCTTTGTGACTCTAATTAGGACCACTTATAATAGTGGTTCAAACATCCAGTCATGCGCTAATTAATCATTTTATACGTTCTACACAGATTCCCCTTCTTACTTTGACAAATGTACTAAATGTGCCTATTTAGAACTAGCCCACATACTAATGCAATGTCTGCACCATTGGTGCCTTTGTAAACAATATTACTACCCCTCTGTAGCTCAATTATTTTTGTATTAGTATTTTGCAGTGATATGGACATACATTCTATTGATTGGCCGTCTATGCCCCTGCACTTTCTTGTTGTTTATCGGCAGTAGCATCTGCCGTCATATCACGTACATATATTCTTTATAAGTCAGCAGCTGTTATACCGTGCGGCTCACACATTATTGACATAGTAGTGGCTATCTCCGGTAGCACAGTGGATCGTTAGCACAGTGGATCTGAATAGTAGCACTCACTTACATATCTGTTGATCCTTACGAGTGATCCAAAAGTAAGAGTGCAGAATAAGCTCATGTGCGCATGCGCGGTCATTCCTATCTGGATGCTCGGGCCGTTTACTACTTGATTGGCAGCTTAACCTGCCACTCAAGTGGGAGACTGTGGTTCCCGCCCATCCTCGCTACCATTGGTCCTATCTATGCACACACCCTCTGATTCGTCACAGAGGATTCCCATAACAGTGAGAGTTTCCCGGCACGCCGCCAGTAGCCACATGAACCCCTGAGGACGCTACATACGTAGCGAAACATGTCGGGGGGGCTCTCTTTATAATTTTAACACATGCTGGTATTAGGGCATCTCCAGTTTATAATTTAACAATCTAACTACTTAGGAGTTCTCTGCTACATCGGTGACCTCCTGAATCTGCCTGTCTGCAGTCACAGACGGCAGGAACACGTTTACATTGTTACAGCCACTAACAGCCACTGACCCTATCCATGCATTGGAAATTTTAACTATTCATGTTGGTTTGTCTGTATGTCTGTTTGCTATAATAGCATAATAAAGATTATAATTTAAAAATTCAAAAATTTAATCAATCGAATGGTAGCTGGGAAATAAGGCTTCCTTGCCTCTGGCATTTGTTTTTCAATTGTTGTATTAGGCCTGCCAACTACCAAGGTCCTAACTCCTTCTAAACTGCTATTTGGACACACGTCAGAGCTTCACAATGGAAGAATCCCCATTTGGCTTTTGGAACTCAAATTTAGCTGGAATGGTTCTCAGGTGCTATGTCGCATTTGCAAAACCTCTGAGGGACTAAAACAGTGGAAACCCACCATAAGTGACTCCATGTGGGAAACTACACCCCTTAAGGAATTTATATAGAGGTATAGTGAGAATTTTGATCCCACAGGCATTTTGCTGAATTTATTGAAATTAGGCTGTGAAAATAAAAATCTTTAAACATTTGGAAAGTACATTTTCCTGAGCACAACAACACCCCATATATGGTGATAAACTGCTGTTTGGACACACAGCAGGGCTCAGAAAGGAAGGAGCGCCATTTAGCTTCTGGAGCTCAAATTTTGCTGGAATGATTTGCGGCGCCATGTCACATTTGCAAAGCCCCTACAGAGACCAAAACAGTTAAAACCCCCCAAAGTTACCCCATTTGGAAAACTACACCACTCAAGGAATTCATTTATATGTCTTGCGACCATTTTGACCCCACCGTTGTTTCATATAATTTAATAGAATTGGACTATGAAAATTACAAATTCATATTTTTCCAATGATATGCAGTTTGAACATTTTCTTTTTTACAGGGTAATAGGAGAAAAAGCACCCCACAATTTGTTATGAAATTTCTCCCGAGTATGGAAATGCCCCTTAGGCCTTATTCACACAAACGTGTATTACATCCGTGATACGCACGTGAAAATCACGCGCGTCTCACGGACCTATGTTAGTCAATGGGGCCGTTCAGGCAGTCCGTGATTTACACACAGCATATGTGTGCTGCGTAAAACTCACGACATGTCCTATACTTGGCTGTTTTTCGCGCATCACGCACCCATTGAAGTCAATGGGTGCGTGAAAATCGCACACGGAACACGGAAGCACTTCCATGTGCCGCGCGTGATTCGCGCTACAGTAACAAAATAAATGAATGAAAAAAGAAAAGCAACTCCACTTTTATGTTTGTAAACATAAAAACAGAGTGTCATCATGCTGTCATGTGCGCGGAAATCATGCAGGCAAGCACCAAATACTCATGCCACACGGAACTTTTGCGCACGCAAAAAACAGTGTTTTTTGCGCGCGCAAAACGGACACGTTCATGTGAATAAGGCCTTATGTGGTTATAACCTGTTTTATGGGCACACAGCATGGCTCAGAAGATTTGGCCAATTGGCTTTTGAATCACAGATTTCATGGAAGTTGCTTTTGAGCTTCATGTTGTATTTGCAGAGTCTTTGAGGTGCCTGGACATACAACTTTTCCTCCTTTGCTTGAACATAAAACAGTACTCAGGAGTGAAAGAGCACCACACTTTTAGGTGTAATTTTGTAGTTTGTACAGCATTGGCCCACAATTGCAGAGGCTCCGAGGTAAAATGTAAAAAAATAAAACCCTGAGTAGTAACCCCATTCTGGAAACTACACCCCTCAAAGCATTTATCAAGTGGTGCAGTGATCAAGAAGTCGCATTTTGGTTCATCCACTTGTGGCCCAACGAACCTCCAAAAGGCACTTTCATACTCTCTATGAGGACTTATGTCGTCACCCCGAAAAATTTAGAGCGTTCTGCCGCATGTCTGTGTCCACCTTTGATCTTCTGCTTGCGCAGATTCACCCTGGAATCACCTACCAGAATACGAACATGAGACGCTGCATTTCCCCAGAGGAACGCCTGCTTGTGACCTTGAGGTATGTGTGTAGTTGCAATTAGTTCTTCGAGGACGCTGTATGTTTTACAAGTCCGCCCTAACATGTGTTGTTTATTGTTTCGGTTTTATCTTGCCTTTAGATTTCTGTCCACAGGCAATAGTTACCATTCGTTACATTTTTAATTTCTTTTGGGAGTGACCACCATTTCCTTCATTGTGACATCCACCTGTGTTGTGCTGTGGCAGAGCTTAAAGACCACGGTCATGCCTCAGCCCACGACAGAACAGTGGCTCCGAATTTCGGAGGGATTTCTTCGAGCAACTCAATTTTCGAATTGTATTGGTGCCCTAGACGGCAAGCACATTCGTGTGAAGAAGCCCCCACGCAGTGGCTCGCGATACTATAACTACAAACAGTTTTTTTCAATGGTATTGTTGGCCTTGGCGGACACTAATTATTGTTTCACAATTGTAGACATAGGCTCGTATGGAAGTTCTGCTGATGCCCGCATATTCCGTTCATCAAGAATGGGTAAACGACTTTTGAATAATCAACTGGCGGTGCCGGAACCTTCCATCCTCCCTGGCTCCAGCGGCCCACCAATCCCATATGTCATAGTTGCAGATGAGGGGTTTGCCCTGACAAGGCAAGTAATGCGGCCTTTTGCAAGAAGGGGCTTGGATGAGCGTTGCCGCATGTTCAATCTCCGCCTATGCCGAGCTCGAAGATGTGTGGAATGTGCCTTTGGCATTATGTCGAACAGGTGGCGGGTGTTTCTGTCTACAATGCAATTGTCCCCGCAGAATGTGACACGTGTCATACAAGCGTGTGTAGTTCTGCATAACTTCTGCCGCATTGATGATGCTACGTTTGATGCTGAATATATACTAACACATGCACCCACCAGCGACACTGTCCCGGCAATTCCACTAGGGAGATCTCTCACATCCGGACTCTGAGTGCGGGAAAGTTTGGCGGCATATTTTGAGAGCCCATCAGGAGCCGCACCATGGGGGCTTGATGTCATTTAAAGGGTCGCATATTTCTTTCTTTTTTCTGTCCACAGGTCCCAAGTGGCCAGTGTTTATTGTTTTAGGTTAGGGGCTTGTAGTGTTAGGGACTCGCAATACATGAGGACCCTTGACGTGGATTGCGAGCTTACATCTGTTGGGGTTTGTTCTTGCCATTTGCCATTCCTGAAACGGTTTGCATGAGAATGAATTATGGTCGCCAAAATTTTATTCTCCTCCAGTCGCGACTGTCCTTTCTGTGGCTATTGTCACATGACAGCACGCCAACTTTCACATCTCTTACAAACAATGGCAAACCCCTAAAGATGAACTAATACCTCATTGAACGTGTGCAATAATTTTTGGACATGCCCAGCAGTGTGTGAGTGTACAGTAAAATACATTTTAGGTAATCATTTTGTGGAGGGGGTTGAAAAAAAAAACACCACGCAATTGCAACTGTCAACACCTTCGTTTTACTGTTTATAATGCACAACAAACAAGGGGTGCAAAAGAGCCCAACAAAATAAATTTAACAACACACCAACATGGTGCAAAACGGATGTGGGCAGACTATGCAGCCCTTCAAAAATGTGCGTTGCTCCGCTCAGCCCACAGCCACTTTTATAAGTGATGGTATTGGTGGCCCGGGGAAGAGTATGCGGGCATTTCAGCACCACTATGCTGGCCTTGGAGCTGCTGAGGATGTTCTTCTCCAGCATAGTGGTGCTGATGATGGGCCTGGTAACTGGGTCCAGGAAAAGGGGGAGCGAAGGGTTCTTGACCTCTGCTTTATTGCGGCAAATGCCGCTCGCGGGCAGACAGAGGCCCAGGGGAAAAACGGGTAGGCCCACGTCGATAAGGGTGAGGCCGTGCGCTGGGGGTGGGTGGGTGGTATGGGGCAGGGAAATTGGATGTGGTGGTAGCCACGGCAAATTCTCGCCACTGCTCGATAGCTGTGAAGCAGTGGTGTGGATTGTGGGGGGGTGTGGCGCTATCTATGAGGGAAATTATGGCCGAGTGGAGGCGTGCCACCCTATCCACAGGTACCCTCCGCAGCAGTGGAACGATTCCCCTCGCAAAGAAATCCTGCCCGTCCTCGTCGGCCGCTCGACGAAGGTAGTTCAGGACCCGAGAATCAATCTGGGCCCCGGCGGCTGGGCTGCTGACTGCATCAGCGTCTGGGTGGTTGTCGCGGGGGGGGTTCTTGCGGAGAGAGTACGGCAGGGGCCGACTATACTGGGGCCGGGTCCTGGGGTGTTGGCTCCGGGGTGAGGGGCACTAGTCGACTGCTGGGACGTTGCGGCACAGACTCTGGCAGGTCACTCTCCTCCTCGGTGTCGTTCAAATTGTCCGTTGTTCTGTAATCGAAAAACATAATGAGCAACCAATAGTCATCATTGCCCAAAAATGCTGCATGGCGAATATGACATGTGCAAACAAACATTTTACGCATGCAATAGCACATTTACTTACGATCACATCTCCATGATGTCCTTGAGGAACATCAGGTGCTTCGTGTACATATAGGGCCGCTTTTGGGAAGCCCCATCCCCACTTCGGCCTCTGTCGCCCATCTCACGGCGGAACTGGTCCCTGCAGCTCCGCCAGCGTGTTTTTATATCCTGGACTGTAGGATGAACAACAAAAACATGGTCACACATTGTGGCAACGCACAAAGAAATCGGCCCTAAAATACATGAGGGGCCCTAGACAGCAAAGTACATTCTACACGGTGATGCGGCAGCAACACAAAACGAAAGTTGGGCATTTAGCTAAAGACACAGACAGGGACACACTACTTCAATAGGGGTGACATTGCATAGTTTATAAAGACATGTACTCACCCATTCTAGAGCGGTCGCGGGTCCTGCTGCTCTCCCATTCCGTGCTAAACAGCACCTGGGCTATATGCTCCCATGCGTCCTCCTTGGCCGTGAGGTCATGGTAGGACTCCGCACTGGTGTCCCATATTTCGCCCTTCTCCTGCACCAGGCTGATAAGCCTCTCGACATCCATCCCACGCGGCATGCCTGCACTTGTCTGGGTGGAGTTTTCACTGTGGCCAACTCGCAGAGCAAAGTCAAGCACTTCCTGGTTTGTGCTTGTTTGGACCAGCTTTATAAAGTCATTTTCATGGACATAATAAGGGATGCGTGAAAAACGCGCATCCAATGCAGGAGCTTCCGTGTGGCATGCGTGTTTTTCACGCACCCATTGACTTCAATGGGTGTGTGATGCGCGAACAACGCACAAATATAGGACATGTCGTGAGTTTAACGCAATGCACTAGCGCTGCGCAAAATTCACGCACTGTCTGCACTGCCCCATAGACTAATATAGGTGCGTACGACACGCGTGAAAAGCACGCGCGTATATCACGCTCATCGAAATGATGCCTAAGGCCTCATTTACACGAGCGTAATTTACGCGCGTGCGACGCGCGTGCTTTTCACGCGTGTCGTACGCACCTATATTACTCTATGGGGCAGTTTAGACGATGCGTGAATTTTGCGCAGCGTGAGTGCGTTGCGTAAAACTCACGACATGTTCTATAATCGTGCGTTTTTCACGCAACACGCACCCATTGAAGTCAATGGGTGCGTGAAAACAACGCATTACACACGGACGCTCCTGCGTTGCATGCGCGAAAATCACGCAAGAGCTGTCAAAAGGATGAATGTAAACAGAAAAGCACCACGTGCTTTTCTGTTTACAAACATCCAAACGGAGTGTCAAATTAGAGATGAGCGCACCGAACTTCACCAGGTTCGGCCGAACTCGTTTTGACCGAACCCGGCAAAAAATGTTCGGGTACGCGACGGCAGGAGACAGTCACTGTCCACGATGCTGAAAGAGTTAAACTGGTTCAGCACCATGGACAGTGACTTCCGATCACAATATACATGAACGTGTAAAAAAAAGTTCTGACTTCCCGAGAACTCCCGGCTTCTTCCTCCAGTCTGACCTCCCGGGATGACAATTCTGTCCAAGTGACAGCTGCAGCCAATCACAGGCCAAGCACAGCCTGCAGCCAATCACAGGCTGCAGCGGTCTCATGGACTGCCGCGTCATCCTGGGAGGTGGGGCCGGATGACAAGAGAGGGACGCGTCACCAAGGCAACGGCCGGGAGACCGGACTGGAGGAAGCAGGAAGTTCATGGTAAGTATGAACGTCTTTTTTTGATTCACAGGTTGGTGTATATTGTGATCAGAACTCACTGTCGCGGGTGCTGAAAGAGTTACTGCCGATCAGTTAGCTCTTTCAGCACCTTGGACAGTGACGGGCGTCGACTAGCCTCATCTCTATGATGGCGGCTGCGCGAAAATCACGCAGCCGCGCATCATACACGGATGACACACGGAACTGTCAAATGCCTTTTGCGCGCGCAAAACGCAGCGTTTTTTGCACGCGCAAAACGCACACGCTCGTGTAAATCAGGCCTAAGACTGAGGACATTTGTTAATTTACCGCTAGAGACAGGTCAGGTTGAAGGGAGCTAAATACGTGACAAATATGTTGCTCAAGATTGCATCAATATAATGTAAAAAACATTGACAGTGTTTAGGCTGGGTTCACACAGAGTTTTTTTAAGGCAGATTTTGCTCTGCCTGCACGCCATTGAGCGCCGCGGGCAAAAAACGTCACAAACTACGTTTTCTCTTCATCCCATTGATGTCAACGGGAGGTCAGAGACGTAAAACGCCCGAAGATATCGCATGTCGCTTCTATTTCCCGCGAGACGGTTTTTGAAATCAATGGGGGGCATTTTCAGCCGTTTTTGGCGGATTTTCCAACGTGGATTCCACATAAAAAAACTCTGTGTGAACTGACGCTTAATAATAAGTTACCATTACCAACAGTAATCAGCTGTTATCAGCAGATGAGGCGGCCGGCTTCTATTCCGGGCAGTGAGGAATGACACATTTTATGGTGCCGATTGAAATCACTGAATGGATGAACAATGATCCAAAGAGGGATGTTTTGAGTATCGATTGCATCCATAAGCCCTAATATGAGCCGACACTAAAGAATTGCACAATTGTTTGCTGAATATGGCACACACCATCATTATGGTTTTTAGAACCTTCTATGCTATTTTATCACTAGTGAAATAATGCTATTAACATCAAACATGAGTCTTTGTAAGTGGGAAGCATTAACCCTTTACGGATGAAGATATTTTGGGCCTTGAGGACGCATCATTTTTTGCAGGATGAGTTGTATCTTTTAATGGTACGATTGTGGGGTACATATAATGTATTAAAAAAAGCTTTTATTCGGGTTTTTTGGGGGGGGGGGATAGAAAAAAAAACAATTCCGCCATAGTTTTTTCGGGTTTGGTTTTTACGGTATTCACCATGTGGTTTAAATAATGTGTTGACTTTATTATATAGGTTATTACGATCGGGGCGATATCATATATGTGTATTATTTTACAATTATTTACACTTTTGCTCAATAAAACCACTTTTTATGGAAATACTGTACATGGTTTTGTTTTATTTTTACTGTGAATACTTTTTATTTTCCTAATAAACTCTATTAAAAACCTTAATTACCTATTTTTTTAGTCCCACTAGGGGACTTTTAAATGTGATCTGCTGATTGCTACTATATTGCTTTGGTATACTCAGTATACCAAAGCATTATTGCATGTCAATGTAAAACTGGCAGGCAATCTATTATAGCCACTTAAATTGACCGCAGCATTTAGGAGTTTAAATGGCCAGTATCAGAGGTAACTCCCATTTTAGCTGTTGCAGCGGGATGTCAGCTGTATATTCCAGCCGTCACCTGCTTTGCTTGTGCCATCCACTAGGTGTAACATTACATCCTATTGCGGTCAATAATATGCGTAATGGTGTGCCTATTTGCTCGAACGGTTTTAAGAGGATCTGTCACCAGTTTTTACAATACAAACCGCATACAATATTAAACAGATTTCTTGGACCTGATGAAGCGGGTGTATTAACTTTTAAAATCCATGTCAGAATGGCTGTATAACACTTTTTCAAAGTTTTCCTGTCTAATATTAAGTGTTTAATGGTACCAATAAAAACTACAGCTATTTCCCCCCCCCCCCACAAAAAAAATAAAATAAGCTATCACACTCTTCCATCGATGGAAAAATAAAAACGTATGAGTCCCTGAGACAGGACCGGGGGAACAGTGTTGGGAGTGTACGTTTTACCCAGGTTCCTGTCTTATACGTTTTAAAAATCAGCCAGAGAGTTTTTGGAGCAAGGAAACTGTGTGTTTCCCTGCACTGAACTTTATGTAAAACCTGTGAAAAGGGCCTGACTGTTGGAGTAGGGGTAGTTGGGTGGGTTCCTTCTCCCTTTAGCCACTCCGGGTGTTTTCAGATAATTGTGGTTAATCACCAGCAAGGGTTGAGGTGTGCTTTCAAAAGGCAAAGAGTTCACAAGCTGATCTCTCTCTCTGCTCCTGGGACAAAACTGCTGTGAGTAAAGCAACTGGTGTGTTTTGTTAGAGAATCTGAGCACTAGG
This sequence comes from Rhinoderma darwinii, assembly GCF_050947455.1. Lineage (NCBI taxonomy): Eukaryota > Metazoa > Chordata > Amphibia > Anura > Rhinodermatidae > Rhinoderma > Rhinoderma darwinii. The sequence continues at coordinate 87,668,559 of NC_134687.1, forward strand.
ATCACCTCTCTTGAGTTAGCACCTCTTATGTGTAGTTGGTGGCCAGACGGCCTAGGCTTTTATTTTGTAAAGTTGATGTTGTTTCTTTAACTGCCTGAAGAACAAATAAAACTGGTTCCGGCCAGTTGCACCTCATTTGTCTGGACTGGACTGTGCCTGTCTGACCCTGGTCCCAAAATATGGTGAACAAACTGTTTTTATTTTGTAAAAGTAGTAAAAAATAAAAAAACAATATAAATTTGGTATCGCCAAAATTGTATTGACCTGCAGAATAATGTTAACATGTTGTTTTTAATGCTCGTGGAATGCCGTAAAGACAAAATAAGCAATAAAGGAATTGCTGTTTTTTCAATTCCACCCGACAGATACATTTTTAACAGTTTTACAATACATTATATGTTACATTAAATAGTGCAATAAAAAAAATACAACTCATTGACAAAAAAACAAAAAACAAACGGCCATGCCAAATAAAATATAAAAATGTTATAGCTTTTGGAAGGTGGGGAAAAAAACGAAAACGAAAAAACTAAAATCGGCTGCGGCAAGAATAGGTTAATTTACGTTTTCGGAATGTGTTCTTAGTTTCTGTAGGTTTTAATATAATTTGGCTACTGCTTCAGTTTACATAGGTTTTGCATGTGAAAATGACGACATGCAATGATCTCTGTCTATGGAACTTGTGGCTTCACCCTAGCAGCTCATAGATTCCCTAATGAGGGGCAGAACCTGTTTTTGGATACTCCGCATCAAGCTGCCCATCTATCCTCTCTTACTTTGTGGTTACTGTGTTTTTATATATATATAAAAAAAAAAAAGAATTGGTGGATTTTTGATGGTTTTTGTAAATGTTTAAAACAAGTGGCAGTAAACATTTATTTTAGCCCGCTACCAGATCTTAACATGTATCTGCTGGTTAAAGGGGTTGTCCAATCATAAGAAATTGATGGCCTATCCTCAGTATAGGCAATCAATATCTTATTGGTGAGGGTCGGACTCCCGACACCCCCTGCCAATCAGCTGTTTTTGAAGGAGCTGAGGCGGTCATTTACTGTCACTGCTTGTACTGTGAATCGCCGATACACTTGTACCGGCAGTTCACAGTATTACATCCTTCTTCTATTCTCTGTGAACCACCGCTACAAGTGTGTCAGTGATTTAAAGTGTGAGCAGAGAAGGAATACTGCAGCCCCTTAAAAATAGCTGACCGGAAAGGGGTACGGGTAAGAGGATAGGCCATCAATTTCTTATGATTACACAACCCCTTTTTATTTCCAAAGTGCAATGTTCGAAAAAATTATGAAACCCTGACCGACCCCACTAAAAAAAAAGAAGTAATTTGGTGTCCATATTCTTTGTTCGGTTTGGGGGGCCTAATTAAAAGAGAGTACTTCTGGTTACAGTATGTATGGTGCTCCCTGCATAATGAATTGAAAGGTAAAAAAAAAAAAAGAGTCAGTGTCCACCATGATAGACTTTTTGATAAATCTAAGAAATAGAAAAAGATATTTACTTTTTATTTAAGCTTTTCAAAACATATTTAATTGACATCATTTTGAGGATAGCCCCTCTATTCGGATTTTTTCAAACAATCAGCGTCACTGGGAGTGTTCTTAGTAATGTTTACTAGTACATACCCTTACTACTGCTATGATATCATTATTTTGCTTTTAGATTAATTTTATTTTATCAGCATTTGATAATATGCTTTTATACTTTATTAAAACTAATAGCAATATCTATAAGTCAAGAGTTAGAAAAATCATTTTAAACTGAATATATTCAGAAATAAGCTGCTTCACATGGTTTTTCCATTCTAAACTAGTTAAACGTATGAATCCCCAAATACAATAAATGTATAAATGTCTGTAATCCTATACCATAAATAAATGTTGAATACCTCATGTGCAGGGCTGGGTATTCTAAACCAGATCATCATTCATGGGCTTTGCCCATATCAAGTGGAGCGTGGCATCTGCCTAGATCTGCCTGGTGCAAACAATGGCCCTGCTGAAATGCAATTTAAATCAGAACATTTCAATTTCCTCATATACTGTAAAAAATTGAATCAAACATGATAATGTATAATGAAAAGAGTTTGTATGCATTCCCACTGTTACAGTAATTATTTTTAGATGAAAAATTAAACATTGAAACTTGTATGATAGCATTTACAAGTTATTATGAGTTTACAAGACTTTAGGTTAAACAAATTTTTCAAGCTATGATGCTCAGACTACTAGCTATTTTGTTTCTTCATTTAAACAATGCTACAAAGTTTGAAGAGCTTGGTATTGATAAAGGAATATGACTTAAAGTACACTAAATATTTTTGTTGAGAGAATGGCTGTTGTAATCCAGTAAATGTGTCAGACTTTACTCAGTATGCTAGTTAGTTCTCCTCCAGGACAAGGAAAACGATTTCTTTAGTACCACCTATTAGAGGTAGCTTCCCTGTAAGTCATTGTTCGACCAGTAGAAGAGCCTTGAAACATGACTAAGGATTTTAGCCAAGCCAGAGTCCCCTCCAAAAGAAAGAGAAACCCATCGTAGACAGCTGTTTCTGAATTTTTGTCCTTGTCAGTACAGAGCAGGATGCTGGCTGGCAGGCTGGGTGACAGGTCTTTCCAGTAGCGCTCAGGCGGTGCTTGTTCTCATTAAAACAGACATAGCTCTACACAGAAAATGTGCAATATGCTGGATTATAATTTCTGCACAAATCATATACTATATTTCTGCTCATTTTTTCATCAATTCACCAATTCTTGACAGTGACGTTAACAGCAGATTTGATTTTGCTGACATGTTCCTTCACTCGTATCTTAAGGGGTCTGCTGGTCATTTCAATATAGATCATGTCACAAGGACAGGTTACAAAATTAACCACCACTTCTGTGTTACATGTAATATTAAAGACGATCTTAAATTCCTTGTCCTTATTGGTGTTATAAAGAGAAGTACAAGAACGTAGAATATATCTACATGCGGCATAATTGCCACAGTTAACGGACCCCGATAGGGGGCCACAACAGCCAAAGGGGTTCTGGGGGTGGATTTAGGGTTATAATGGCTGGATGTAAGCAAGTCTCTGAGATTTTTGGATCTCCTCCATGTAATGGAGGGGTACTTTGGCAAACAACCAGCCAGGTCCCAATCTGTAAGAATGACGTTCCAGTGCTTACATAGGATATCACGTACTTCGACCTACTGAGGGTTAAAAGTAGTGATAAATCTCACATTATGATTAAAACCACCTGAGCTTTATGGTTTACTCACCAGCAGTCCTTCCTGTGGAGAATGCTTATCTCTTATATAACCTCTTCTGATATCTCTCTGATTGTAGCCTCGACTATGGAATCTCTCTGTCATGTCTAATGCCTGATATTCAAAATGACTATCATTTTAGCAGATGCATCGTGCCCTCAAAAATTTGCCAACTGGTATTGCTTTCTTGATTTTTGGATAGTGTGAAGAGATGGCATGGAGGAAGGAATTAGTTGAGGTCTTCTTTCTATAAATATCAGTGGAAATGAGACCATGAACATCTAGTTCAATCAAAATATCCAAGAACTCAACACAAGATCTATCATATTTCCAAGTAAGCCTAATGTTAATATCATTGATATTAAAGGGTAACTAAACATTTGACAAACTTCTGACATTTCATAGTGACATGTCAGATGTTTTGATTGGTGGAGGTCCGAGCACTGAGACCCCACAAAACGCTAAAACAAAGCGGCAGAAGCGCTCGTATGAGCGCTCAGCCGTTTTGTTTGTGATCAGATTTTTCCAGAGAGCCGATGTATCAGAGTACAGACTCATAGACTTTCGATTGAGCCTGTACTCCAATACATTGATTTCCGGGAAAAGCCAAACAGACACGAAGCAGCTGAGCGCTCACACGAGTGCTTCCTGCCGCTTCATTTTAGCGATTGGTGGGGTTCTCAGTGCTCGGACCCGCACTAATCAAAACTTCTGACATGTCACTATGACATGCCAGAAGTTTGTCAAACGTTTAGCTACCCTTTAAATGTGGCCAAAAAAAGACTCAAGTTGTGACGTGGAGCCCTGCCAAATGAATAGAATATTGTCTATGTACCTCAACCACTGGAGGGAGCACTGCCTCATAACCGGGAGTGTATTAGACAATTTCTCTTTCCCAGAGCCCCAGAAATAAATTGGCATGGGAGAGAGCACAGGCTGCCCTCATAGCCGTTTCCTTGAAGCTGCAAGAAGAGATGGTCCTTGAACGTAAAGAAATCCTGCAAAGCAAATTCAAGTAGACACACCACAAACTCAATTAATTTAAAGTCATGATAGGTCATCTCCAGAAAATATTTAGAGGCATGTACTCCATTGTCATGGCATATAGACGTGAAGAGAGACTCCACATCCCAAGTGACCAGAAGCATGTCATCATCAAGATGTAGGCCATCAAGACGCCGCAACATATCCATTGTGTCTTTAGTAAATAACGGCAAAGTCTCCACACACTTTTGTAGATAAAAATCAATAAATCTACAGATGTTCTCACAAAGTCCACCAATTCCCGAAACTATAGGACCACCAGGGGAATTGGTGGATACCTTGTGGACTTTGGGTAACAAATAAAATGTGGGCTTAATTTGAAAATCAACTGTCAGACCCTCCCTCAACTTTGAAGTTATAATCTTTGTTGTGGTACTGTATATATGTATGAGCTTGGTTCTGGAGCTGTAATTATATAGGATATATTTATAATAACAAAATTGCAGGGCAGATTTAATTGTTTTCAATTTATTGTACAGGGTGGGCCATTTATATGGATACACCTTAATAAAATGGCAATGGTTGGTGATATTAACTTCCTGTTTGTGGAACATCAGTATATGGGAGGGGGGAAACTTTTCAAGCTGGGTGTTGACCATTTTGAAGTCGGCCATTTTTTATCCAGCTTTAGTTTTTTCAATGGGAAGAGGGTCATGTGACACATCAAACTTATTGAGAATTTCACAAGAAAAACAATGGTGTGCTTGGTTTTAACGTTACTTTATTCTTTCATGAGTTATTTACAAGCTTCTCTTTGTTTACAGCCATTGACATGTCGCAGAGGTTAACACGCGAGGCGCGGATAGAAATTGTGTTGATGTCTGGTGAACGCAGTACCCGGGTCATTGCAGCAGATTTCAATGCAAGACACCCTACGAGACTACCCATCTCCCATGCTACAGTTTGCAAACTGCTTGCCAAGTTTCGTGAAACTGGTTCAGTGTTGGATTTGCCCAAATGTGGACGCATGAAAAATGTCACTAATGAAGAAACATCAGTGGCTGTCCTAGCTTCATTCAGCTAGAGCCCACAGCGTAGCACTCACCGCATGTCACTGGAGAGTGGCATCAGTCGAACATCCCTTCGGCGGATATTAGCTACTCACAAATGGCACCCTTACAAACTCCAGCTGCTGCAGCATCTCAACGAGGATCACCCAGATCGGCGCACTGAATTTGCAGAATGGGCAAAACAAAAATTGGAACAGGACCCTCAGTTTACACAGAACATTTTGTTCAGTGATGAGGCAAACGTTTATGTGAATGGTGAAGTTAACAAACAAAACCACCGCTATTGGTCTGACACTAACCCACATTGGATAGATCCCTCCAAGACTGTTGGAACACAAAAATTGATGGTATGGTGTGGTATATGGGGTACAAAGATAGAGGGGCCATTCTTCATCAATGGAAATCTCAAGGCCACGGGATATCTGAAATTGCTACATGATGATGTGTTTCCCTCTTTATGCACTGAAGCTGGCACGTTCCCTGAGTTTTTCCAGCAAGATGGTGCACCACCACATTATGGGTGTCAGGTCCGAGCATTCCTAGATGAACAGTTTCCTGGAAAGTGGATTGGTCGTCGTGGGCCAGTTGAATGGCCCCCTAGGTCTCCCGATCTGACCCCCTTAGACTTTTATCTTTGGGGTCATCTGAAGGCAATTGTCTATGCTGTGAAGATACGAGATGTGCTGGAAGCCTGTGCTAGCATTTCTTCTGCGGTGTTACTATCAGTGTGTGAAGAGTGGGAGAAGAGGGTTTCATTGACAATCCAACACAATGGGCAGCACTTTGAACACATTTTATAAGTGGTCAGAAACTTGTAAATAACTCATGAAAGAATAAAGTAACGTTAAAACCAAGCACACCATTGTTTTTCTTGTGAAAGTCTCGATAAGTTTGATGTGTCACATGATCCTCTTCCCATTGAAAAAACTAAAATTGGATACAAAATGGCCGACTTCAAAATTGCCGCCATGGTCAACACCCAGCTTGAAAAGTTTCCCCCCTCCCATATACTAATGTGCCACAAACAGGAAGTTAATATCACCAACCATTCCCATTTTATTTAGGTGTATCCATATAAATGGCCCACCCTGTATATTTCATGGGAACCTGTCTGGTAGTTTTAACCCCTTGAACTGCCACCATGGGGTAATACATGACCTGACAATATTTCCAAGTGTATGGTTTTTTCAGGTGCAGCAAATTCTTTCAAATCAACTATCCTGAAGAGCCACATAGTCCTGCCTCCAAACCCAACTTTCCATGTTTGACTGACATCCCCCTGGCTGATACAACTTTCTCGGATGCACCATTGCCTTGTACTACTTGGGGAGCTGTGTGGCACTATACACAAGGGGGGCTGTGTGACACTATACACAAGGGGGGGTTGTGTGGCACTATACACAAGGGGAAGCTGTGTGGCACTATACACATGGGGGAGCTGTGTGGCACTACATACAATGGGCTGTGTGGCACTACTAAGGGGGGGCTGTGTAGCACTATCTACTAGGGGGCTGTATGGCACTATTTACAAGGGGGAGGGCTGTGGCTCTATCTACAGGGGGCTGTGTGTGGTGCAATCTACAGGGGTCTGTGTGTGGCACTATCTACTAAGGGGGGCTATGTGGCACTATATACAAGGGAGGGGGACTGTGTGGCACTATATATAGTGGGAGCTGTATAGCGCCATATACAGGGGGGCTTTATGGCAATATATACACGGGGGCTGTATGGTATTATCTACAAGGGGGAAGTGGGGGGCGATATCTACAAGTGGGGAGTGTCTACAGATGGGGCTGTATAGCACTGTCTACAGGGGGTTGTATAGCACAATCTATAGGGAACACTATCAATAAGGGGGGCTGCGTGTGGCACCTTGGGGGCCCTAAGTCAAAAGTTTGCTAAGGGGCCCATTCTTTCCTAGTTACACCCCTGACTGTATGTGTAAGGGATCTGCCTGACACAGCTTCAGTGTCGACGCCCGTGGTTACTCCACTCTGCACCTGCTCCTAAGTCTGGTCGAGTGACCTCTTCTTCCACGAATCAGTCGGGGAGGCTGAGGAGTGGGAGAGCCTATCACAGCCTGGCCAGACGGAGCTAGCTCCCGCCCTCTGTCTATTTATACCTTCACTTCCTGCTCCTCCTTTGCCTGTGATACTTTCAGTCTGTTTCCTGGCTCTGCTGCTGCTGTTTACTACTTGTCTTCTGCTTCATATTAACTGACTATTTTCCTGCTCTGCGTTTTGTACCTCGTCCACTCCTGGTTTGACTCGGCTCATTCACTATTCTCCTGCTCTGCGTTTTGTACCTCGTCCACTCCTGGTTTGACTCGGCTCGTTCACTATTCTTGTTGCTCACGGGATTGCCGTGGGAAACAGCCCCATTTCCCTTGGCTTCTGTGTACCCTTGTCTGTTTGTCTGTCGTGCACTTAGTGAGCGTAGGGACCGTCGCCCAGTTGTACACCATCGCTTAGGACGGGCCGTTGCAACTAGGCAGGGACTGAGTGGCGGGTAGATTAGGGCTCATCTGTCTGTCTCCCTACCCCGCCATTACAGTATGTGTATAATTTAATATTTTTGTATGGTTATAAGGCAATACCTAATGGATTGGAAAAATTACCCATTCATAAGGACAATCTATATTTGCATAAAATGTAAAATGATAGTGTAAAGATGGAATTGTTAAATGGACTCTGAACTTTCTGTTCATCTTTTACAGAGAAGAGTAGGGCCATTTTAACAATTTAGCTTATTTCAGTATGCATATACTGTTCTCTTCAAGAACATTTTCTATGCTGCCCTTCTTGTCAGAATAGTTTAGTAAAATGTCTTGTCCCCATAGTTTATAGATCCATTTTTACCTCAGTGTGTTCGAGACTGCATGCTGTGAGATGGGAAGGGGAGCAGCAGAGGGAGACATCGTATTAGCTCAGAGCACACAGCGCAGCTCTTATATCACGCCTAGAATTGCCTGACCATTCAGCAAGCATGAAGAGAGAAAATTTGTATTTATGTGTATGTGTAGGAAAAAGAACAAAAGTACAGGCTATGAGAGGTGCCAACTACACTGTACCAAAAGGTATCCAACAAATTAAACAAATATGATGTCCTCATTATCATACGCTAGTTATTATACTTGCTCAATGGGGATAAATGTTATCTCTTTGCATGATTAAAAAAATAAAGTTGAGTATAATCCTAAACTATGTTCACACATAGCGGATTTGCTGCTTATTATTTATCCAGACTTGCGGATGGAAAATCTGCAGCAGAATACAGTAGTATCAAAGAAATGTGGATGAGAACAAATCTCATCCACGTGTTCTGGAAATTTTTTAATTTATTCCGGATATTGCCACGGATTACCTGCAGATCTGCAGCAAAATCCACAAGTGCAGAAAATGTTAAAATAAATAAAAAACAATATTGAAAGTGTAAAATAGAAAAAACACTATACTCACCTCCCTTGACTCTCCAGTGGCAACACTTTCCTGGTCCTCGACCAGTCTACGTACACCCGACCTCCTGTAATAATGCGTCGTGTTTATCAGATGCTGCAGCGGTCACATGTGACAACACGTTATCGCTGGAGAATGGCTGTACAGAGACCGGATCGGGTAAGCATTGCCACAGGAGCACCAGGGGAGGTGAGTATTTTATTTTTGTTTTTGTTTGTGTTTATTCACTTGGCTGTTGTCCACAGGGAAATTCACACCAAAATTGGCATGATTTGGTGCAGATTTGCCTGCTGCAAATTTTGCCGCTAATGTTTTCTGCAGCAAATTTGCTACATGTGAAGTTGACCTAAGGGTATGTTCACATGGGACAGATTTTAAATGGATTTTCGTGTATATTCCATGCCAAAATACATGTGAAATTATAATTTATTATATTGGTGACATTATTCAAGTAATAAAATGATCCTACCAAATTACCACCCACAAAAGAGAAATAATTTACTTTAACTGATCTAAAAAAAGAAAAAAAATTTTTGTCCTAGCCACAAAATAATAATTGAATAATGTGTCTTTTAGAACCAGTGCAAGGTGCTAGCATTTGCAGATGATTTCTTGGATATTATATAGGTCCTCAGGTTAGGCCATTAATGTATGATTGGTGGGGGTCCCAGGGGTGGGACAGCAATTTAAGTGAATCGGGCTGAGCATGGTTGAGCTGCAGTACCAGTCATAGCCACACTCATTTAGATGTCACTGTGCTGTGGGTACTGCAGTGAAGGGGTCGCGTCACACCAGCAACTGCCACTGTCCCTTCATTCTAATCAGTGGGATTTCCGAAGGCTAAACGAACAATGTAATACCCTGGAAAAAGCCATTTAAGCTTTCTTAGAAATAAATAATTGTTTGTTGCCAAGATTACATAGAATAAGTAAAAAAAAAAAACTTTATACGGTTTTAACGATGCCCACTACCATGATATCATCACATTCAGTAACATAATATCTTTGAACAATCTTGAAGAAGAAAGTACAAGTAGAAACTAATGCTTTCAGCATTGCTAAAGAATTTATTTTTAGTAAAAAAATACAAGAGCTGCATTTTCTTCTACTTGCCTAGCATTTTTTCCTGAGGTTAGAGGGAGAAAATCATTCTAGTCTAACAATTGCTGTTTTGAGTAAGCTGATTTGCCTTATTATATTGCTGGAAAACATGGTCGCTGTTATTGCAGTATGTCTGTGATCCTTTAGTTAACTGGAGCTTGATTTTCCATTATTAATGTGAACATCAAAGAGAGAATGACAGTGTCGTGTGATCTCATTCAGATATTCTGTGCACATACACAATTTAAAAGAAATGTATAAGACCTTTTTACCCTTTATCTTTGGAGCGCAGGCACTTTCTGCCATTTTAGTAAACATTTTCTAACATAAAAATGTTCTAGGGATCAGTTGTGAAATTGCCCTAAAGCACATGCCAAAAGCCTGAATTTTCATCACACACACGCACACGCACACGCACACGCACACACGCACACACACACACACACACACACACACACACACACACACACACACACACACATACACACATATTTGTGCATTTTACTGTGGATCTAGATAATGGCTGCAATATCAGGCTCAATAGATACTTCCCAGAATGAGCTTCAATAAATGTGTGCAGAAGCCCTGTGGGCAATAAGCATTGAGCAATAAAAGCAGGCTCAAATTTTCCATAAAGCACAAGAGGTACGTGTCTCGGGTGTCCCTACAGAAAAGGCTCTGGGTCTTCTGGATCAGTGCAGAATAACTGTAAGTATTATGCATGTATGTCTGCAGTCACTTAAGATATAGATCTGACATTGAATAAAGGTGTACAAAAAACACACACAGAAGAATTAGATAATTAATTAACCATTGGGATATACATTCAAGTTTTCCCATCTTAGACGATAATGGATGGCATATCCTCAGGATATACATTAAAGTTTTCCCATCTTAGACAATAATGGCATACCCTCAGGATATGACATAAATGTCTGATAGATGTGGGTCCCACTTACTTATATCTCCCGATCCCCGTTTCGCCTGGTGCGGAGGCTGCTGGCCGCAGAATCCAGGCGGGCACTAGTGGAGAGAGTGTCGCTTGTGCAAATGGCTCTCTCCATTCTGTGCAATGTGAGTTCCAGAAACAGATGAGCAATCGCTGCTCATCTGTTTCCGTAACAACCATTCTGTTGAATTTGAGTTACAAAAAACAGCCAAGCCAGCGCTGCACGGCTGTTTCTGTAACAACCATTGAACATAATGGATAAAGCAGCGCACACGCACGACCCTCTTTCCACTAGTCACCGTTTGGATTCTGCGGCAAGTGGCTACCGCACCAGGTGCAACAGGGATCGGGATATAGGTATAGATGCAGGTCCCAGAGATGGAATCTGCATCTTTAAGACATTTATGGTATATCCTGTGGATATGTCATATATGTCTAAGATGGGGAAAACCCCCTTTGAAGGGTGTGTACAACTTTGCAAAAAGTCTTGATTTAAAATATTCTACCATTTGGTTTATAGAGCTTCTATGTGACCATTTGTGTCTCCATGGTTACAGACTACAAACAAACCATCTGTAGCCTGATTTTGCAGTCATATGTTACTTCCTTCCATCTACCAAGAAAAAGAAGAAGAAAAAGAAGGTGGCAGTGGAATAATACAAGGCTGCTGGGTCAGTTACACAGGGTTTGTTTGTAGTCTGTAAACATGGAGACACATAGGTCTGCATAGGGGCAATAGACACAAAATGGTAGGAAATTTTGTAATCAAGACTATTTGTAAAGTTGCTTATTTTTTATTTTTACATACACATTAGCAATAAAAATTGGTTGCAAAAGTGCACAACAAATGTGTCACATATTCATATTCAAATTTGGTGCTCTTTATGACTCATTTTAGCCAGAAAAACTGCCTAAAACACAGAATAAATTTGTTGCATACCATGTACTCTACTATTTTTTTAGCAATTTGAGTCAGAATTTCGGTACATTTTGCTTAGTAAACCTTCCTATTGACTCAAGAGATTACATTTCCCTAATTTGAGGACAAGGTGATTAGCAATTATGGTTAGTGTGTAGAAATGAGCGAGTCGATTTTACACAAACCAAATTCATTATGAATTTCTCCAAAAATTGGGATTTTTGCAAATCCCAAACTTTTCGTATTCGCCCTGCACATGTCCCTCAAAATGGCAGCCGCCATTTTACAGATTAGAAGAAGACAAGAAGACAGAGTAGAAGGATCCCATGACCTTGCCTCCATAATGCCAATAACAGCCAATTACGAGGATATAGGTGTAGATCACTGATGACGACAGTCATATGAGTCATAGTAATTATAAACAGCCCAACCAGGAAATGCTGCTGCTGCTTTGTGGGGATAAAGAGAGGAGAGAGAGGTCATCAGACAGAGAGTGAGAAATAGTAACAAACAGAATGCAGATAGATCGTAGATTAGTGTCAGTTAGAGTGTTTTACAGTGCGAAAAGATTAGAGAATAGATAGATTTACAATCATTTTATAGATGGGAGATTTTAGGGAGAGATAGGAGTCACTCACTGTCAGTGTGTTAGTGCCGCAGGCACAGGCAGCCAGTGCTGCTGCCGCTATGCAATTAATTTCTTACATAAATTAATTTCTTATATAAATCACCAATCTTCATCACATCATTCACAAATCTTCTTTAATAATATTAATCCTGGTTCTGACAGCATGCCGCTTCCTGCAAATACATACGTCACGGACGTGATGTCACTCTTTGTTTTGCATATAAGTAATAGTACCACAAAAAATTGGCGTATTGTTCTGTGTTAAGCATTTATACAATGCCGCTAAACTTAAGTCGGTGTCCGAGAGACAATTTTTTTCAAATAAACAGATTTTCATTCAAATTTAAATCCTGGTGCTGATCTTGTGCCTCTGCCTGCTTATACAGACATCATGGATGTGACGTCACTCATTGTTTTGCATATATATCTATAATTGTTAATAATAGTACCACCAAAAATTGATGTATTATTCTTCATTTTCAGCACACTGTCACTGGCACATGTAGTTTTGGCAGTGGAAGTAGTGGATGATATATACACTATATGGACAAAAGTATTGGAACACCTACACAATACACCTGCAGGGACTTTTATAACATCCCATTCTATATCCGAAGGCATTAATATGGAGTTGATCCTGCTTTGCAGCTGAAACAGCTTCCACTCTTCTGGTAACAGTTTTTACAAGATTTTGAAAATTTTAAGGATATTTTTGCCCATTCACCCAGAAGGGCCTTTATGAGGTTAGACACTGATGTTGGACAAGAGCGCCTGGCTCGCTATATCCGTTCATGTTCATTCCAAAGGTATTTGAACTGTGTTTTTATTGCACTGATGTCCATGGAGATCCATTGAAACCCAATTTTAACATCTATGTACTAATATGGTCTGAGAGATAGACATTTTAAATATAGAAGCAGAGAACAGAAATTGGATCCAGCGCTGATGTGGGTAAAAAGGAAACTTTTTCCAAGTTTTATTGGTTCGTTTAAAAGCAAAATCGGCAGGATAGTATCCTAGTACAGAGGGAGGTTCAATGGTGTAGATAGTCTACGCGTTTCAGACGCCTCCTGCGTCCTTACTCATGGCTTATGACGCAGGAGGCATCTGAAACGCGTAGGTTATCTACACCATTGAACCTCCCTCTGTACTAGGATACTATCCTGCTGATTTTGCTTTTAAACGACCCAATAAAACTTGGAAAAATTTTCCTTTTTACCCACATCAGCGCTGGATCCAATTTCTGTTCTCTGCTTCTACTTCCGTTCGTGTGCCGACACGGATACACGAGCGCGGCGGGCAGTGCAAGTCTGCATATAAGGTGAGCTGGAGGCTTCCTCTCTTTACCTTCATTTTAAATATAGCTTTAGCTCATCTGGCAAGAAAGATATGAGATGATCACATGGTCTTATAATCTTATGATCTTTCTTAAACATCACACAGGTGTGTTTCTCCAGTAGCACTGTTAACATATAACCTTCCACTAGTACTGTCAAGAATGACATGTGACACATGTGCTTCTCAAGCATGGTTTATAATCTTTAATTTCTTAATCCATGATAGCTATATGTAAAATTGTTAGTAGTATTATCTAACATTTCCCCCTCCAGAGGGTGAGATACATTAGGTGGAACCAGTGGCGGATTAAGTAGACCATGGGCGCTGGGCTGTTACCCAAACTTGGGCCCCCCTTCCTCACCGCCGCCCTGCCGCGCCGTAACTATTTTTAACACTACCTTTTTGGGCAAGCATTAACAGTGTTACGATTTCCCTTGTCACACTGTGCAGGGACACAACCTCCTGACAAGGGGAATTGTCTATCAGTCCTGGACTGCAGAAATACTTTTTGTGAAATACAAGGATTCCTATAATAAACATGTCAGGAGAGGTGACAGATTCTCTATAAATCTAGTGACTCACAGGTGACGACGTCTCAGATTCTAGTAGTTTTTTTCCTCTTTTCTTCTCCATCCGGTCCAGCGCTCATGACGACTTCTCCCGGCCATGACTAATTTCTGCAGAATTTGCCGCTCAGACGTCTCCTCACTTTTCCAACATTTCCACACCTATAAACGAAAATAAAGTTATCATGGTGCCACATACTGTGCCCCTAAATATAATAGCACCAAACACTGCGCGCCTGAATATAATAATACCACACACTGTAAAACACCACATACACACAGCCCCCTGTACATAGTGCCACACATAGCCCCTGTAGATATTACACACCCCCATAGATATCGCCATACACAGCCCCATCTATATATCACACATCCCCCCCGTAGAAAGCGTTACACACAGCCCCCTATAGATAGTGCCATACAGCCCCCCTGTAGAGAGCGCCACACAGCCCTCCCCCTCTTGTAAATAGCACCAAAAAGCCCCCCCCTATAAAGAGCGCCACACACATACCACTGTGGATAGCACTACACAGCCCCCTCTTGTATATAGTGCCACACAGCGCTCCCCCTTGTATATAGTGCCACACAGCGCTCCCCCTTGTATATAGTGCCACACAGCGCTCCCCCTTGTATATAGTGCCACAGGGTTATGTACACATTTAAAAACTTTATATTATAATTATATATATATATATATATATATATATATATATATTAAACCGAGCAAAGAAAGAACCAAGGAGTCTTTAAGTCAAAAAATACATGTAGTCTTTTTATTCAACAATATTACACTATTTATACAATATGAATTTCTAAAAATGAATCACAAATAAAAGCATGGCCGCCACATGAGTCAAATATTGGTCAAAATATACTCATGTGAGTAGGTATACACCTCAAGACAAAAATGTAAACTAACATAATGAAAATGAGGTGAGATGTACAAGCTACAGGTAATGTGTTAAACTGCTTAAAAAGTGGGTGAAAGGGATGTAATGCATGCATGTATGAATACTGGGATGATACCCATATGCGTATTAGAACCCAGACAGCAACCAGCAGCAAGTAGTAAAAGACGAAGTACTAACAGAGTACTAACCCATGTAGCTAAGACTCCACGAATGGCGGCCAGCCCCAACGCGTTTCGGCTTCCGCCTTCGTCCGGGGGTGGCATCTACAAGTATAACCCTCCTATTAATCTCAGATGACGACCAATCAGAAGTCGATTGGCCAGGTGAAAGTATTATACCATACATTTACCTCAATCAGCTGTGGCGTCATGACCGCGTTTGTCAATAGACAGTCATCACATGGTGTGGGCATCATGTGATACGTGATGGGTGCGCCGCGTGATGATGTCACAGCGGCGCCCTTCATCCCGCGCACATTCAGATGCCGACTCGTAGTGAGTTGCTAAGGACGCCAGCGCATGCGCACTAAATTGAGGTACGTTAATGATAATTCAACCAGATACAATATATATACGTGTAACGAAAAATTGCACTCCATGCAATGAGAAATAAGTGTTCAATATTTATAAGTATGTCAGTACCCATAGCGATCTATAAAGATATATATATGTAATTTATAATTAATTTTTAATTTTAAAAGAGTCCTTTTCATATACACCACACGATTTCCAAGGGAATGCGCAATGAATTTAAAAACATCACTTTATATTACAACATATAGACATTATTCAATAATCAGTAAATGTGGGATAGACCATATTCACACAAAGTATACCGTGTTTAAAAGACACACACATAAATAAATATATACATACATATATTTTGTGTTGAATGTGACATGGTGAAATAATTCTTAAATAGATATATGCATATATACGTGCACAAAAAATACATGATAATATGTTATATGCAAAGTGAATGTGGAAATAAACATATATTATATGGTGGTAAACAATTATTATCATACTAATACATGTATACGTGCATAAGACATATAAACATATGATCAAGTGAAAAAATATATATATATATATATATATAAAATATATAGAGCAATTAGTGCTAATATTATAAAAACATAAAATATAGAAAAATATATACATATAGGTGACTAAAGTGCAGTAGTGCAGAAATTCATAAAATTTAAAAATTATTTGTTAGAAATTGCGCATTTCATTACTTTGTTTACACTGTCGTATATAGGCTATTATAGAAATTGAAAACATATAAACCGCAAGTTACTCAATATATATATATAAATCAATGTGGCACATCGCTTGAGCATGATTGTTGTCTTTCACTGCAGAAATGATACATCACTGAATATCGATGGTATTTCATACACGTATATATCTGATAAACTAGGAAGGAAAAGAACAAATATGTTAAAATCACAAAAATATTATTACATTACAAAAATTAAAAAATATGCCACACAAACACATACACAGTGATCAGAGAAACGAAGCATACCCATGCGATTCGTTTAAGCCTCTCGGCTGCATGGTCTTCAAAGTCCAGATCCATTTACTTTCCAATCTTAATAATTTCTTCATCAAATCTCCACCTCTTATGTTAAGTTCCACATGATCTATTCCTCGTACCTTCAATAACCTGGAATTACAGTTGTGATGTTGTTTAAAATGGCGTGGAATCGTTTTTAATTTTTCTATTTTATCAGCATCATGGATCTCTTTTGCGGATTCAATATCTCGCACATGTTCACGGACTCTAATTCGGAATTCGCGTGTGGTCAGTCCTATGTACACTTTATTACATGGACACACTGCACAGTATACCACCCCGCGTGTAGCAAATGTAATGTGCCATACAATTTTGAATGTTCTGCTTCTTTCAGAGTCAGTGAACTCTTCTGCGCGTTCGATATTGGGGCATGAAATGCACCCTCCGAAAGGGGAACACCCCCATTTGGGGCCCTTAGTTCCAAAGAATTTCATTCCCTGTGGAACTGGGGTGTAAAAACTTCGGACCAAATGGTCTTTCAGATTTTTAGCACGGCGGTAGGTTACAGACGGAAATGTGGGCAATATTTTATTGAGTATAGGATCGGATTTCAGAATTGGCCAGTATCTCTTTAAATGATCCTTCATCTCTTCCCAGCGGGAATGATATGGCGTGATAAATCTCACCTCATTACTTTTATTTTCTCGAGTCGCTGGTTGTAGGAGTTTGTTTCTCTCCATTTCTTGGGCTCTTTTTTTCGCTTTTCTAATGCATCGATTGCTATAGCCCCGATCCATAAACCTGTATTCTAAGTCCTTAGCCTGTTTCCTAAAATCTTCTTCCCTGGAACACGTACGTTTTAGTCTAAGAAATTGGCCTGTGGGAATAGCGGCAATAGTTTGTTTCGGGTGTGCAGAGGTAGCGTGCAGGAGAGAATTCACAGATGTCTCTTTCCTGAATAGATCAGTTTGGACATCACCATTTTCATCACATTGGATTTTGATGTCCAAAAAATCCACTTGTTTTTTGTCACATTTGTATGTGAGTTTGATATTCTGATCGTTCAGGTTCAGTTCTGCCATAAATTGTTGCAATTGCTCAAAAGTTCCCTGCCAGATCAAGAAGATATTGTCAATGAAGCGGGCCCAGAAAATGACCCGGTTCATCGACGTACCGTGATCTGACAGGAATAAATTTCTCTCCCACAGTCCCAGGAAAAGATTGGCATATGAGGGCGCACAAGATGCCCCCATTGCCGTTCCCTGGAGCTGTAGGTAGAATGACTCATTAAACGTAAACACATTGTGTGTCAAGACGAAATCTAATAATGTACCAAGCAGTTTAATGAGCCCTTCCTCCAAATTACTCATGCTCAGAAAAAATTTGGTAGCTTTAATCCCATCGTGGTGTCTGATGCTGGTATAAAGCGATTCAACGTCGCAGGTGACTAACCACATATCGACATCTAGATGGGTGCATTCCAATTTTTGTAGGAGATCTGATGAGTCCCTAATATAGGAGGGTAAACATTCCACTAATGGCTTAAGGTGATAATCTATAAATTTACAGATATTCTCTGTAAAGTTACCTTGGCCAGAGATGATCGGTCTTCCTGGTGGAATCTTTATATTTTTATGGACTTTTGGCAACAGGTACAGTGTCGCTACTACAGGTATTGGGACAAGCAGTGCATTATATAAGTTTTTAGTCATAACTCCATCGTCCATCGCTTGTTTCAGAATTTTAGCCAGTTGTTCACTTATTAAGATTGGAAAGTAAATGGATCTGGACTTTGAAGACCATGCAGCCGAGAGGCTTAAACGAATCGCATGGGTATGCTTCGTTTCTCTGATCACTGTGTATGTGTTTGTGTGGCATATTTTTTAATTTTTGTAATGTAATAATATTTTTGTGATTTTAACATATTTGTTCTTTTCCTTCCTAGTTTATCAGATATATACGTGTATGAAATACCATCGATATTCAGTGATGTATCATTTCTGCAGTGAAAGACAACAATCATGCTCAAGCGATGTGCCACATTGATTTATATATATATATTGAGTAACTTGCGGTTTATATGTTTTCAATTTCTATAATAGCCTATATACGACAGTGTAAACAAAGTAATGAAATGCGCAATTTCTAACAAATAATTTTTAAATTTTATGAATTTCTGCACTACTGCACTTTAGTCACCTATATGTATATATTTTTCTATATTTTATGTTTTTATAATATTAGCACTAATTGCTCTATATATTTTATATATATATATTTTTTTTTTCACTTGATCATATGTTTATATGTCTTATGCACGTATACATGTATTAGTATGATAATAATTGTTTACCACCATATAATATATGTTTATTTCCACATTCACTTTGCATATAACATATTATCATGTATTTTTTGTGCACGTATATATGCATATATCTATTTAAGAATGATTTAAAGTTTATTAAATTTATTATATTTCGTATTACTATAACACTTATCTATTTATCCTATTATTTCACCATGTCACATTCAACACAAAATATATGTATGTATATATTTATTTATCTGTGTGTCTTTTAAACACGGTATACTTTGTGTGAATATGGTCTATCCCACATTTACTGATTATTGAATAATGTCTATATGTTGTAATATAAAGTGATGTTTTTAAATTCATTGCGCATTCCCTTGGAAATCGTGTGGTGTATATGAAAAGGACTCTTTTAAAATTAAAAATTAATTATAAATTACATATATATATATCTTTATAGATCGCTATGGGTACTGACATACTTATAAATATTGAACACTTATTTCTCATTGCATGGAGTGCAATTTTTCGTTACACGTATATATATTGTATCTGGTTGAATTATCATTAACCTACCTCAATTTAGTGCGCATGCGCTGGCGTCCTTAGCAACTCACTACGAGTCGGCATCTGAATGTGCGCGGGATGAAGGGCGCCGCTGTGAAATCATCACGCGGCGCACCCATCACGTATCACATGATGCCCACACCATGTGATGACTGTCTATTGACAAACGCGGTCATGACGCCACAGCTGATTGAGGTAAATGTATGGTATAATACTTTCACCTGGCCAATCGACTTCTGATTGGTCGTCATCTGAGATTAATAGGAGGGTTATACTTGTAGATGCCACCCCCGGACGAAGGCGGAAGCCGAAACGCGTTGGGGCCGGCCGCCATTCGTGGAGTCTTAGCTACATGTGTTAGTACTCTGTTAGTACTTCGTCTTTTACTACTTGCTGCTGGTTGCTGTCTGGGTTCTAATACGCATATGGGTATCATCCCAGTATTCATACATGCATCAGTCTTTTGTGGACACTATATGATTTGGTGTATTAGTCCTGTCTCAATTGTACTTTGCATGTTTGTGAGTTACATCCCTTTCACCCACTTTTTAAGCAGTTTAACACATTACCTGTAGCTTGTACATCTCACCTCATTTTCATTATGTTAGTTTACATTTTTGTCTTGAGGTGTATACCTACTCACATGAGTATATTTTGACCAATATTTGACTCATGTGGCGGCCATGCTTTTATTTGTGATTCATTTTTAGAAATTCATATTGTATAAATAGTGTAATATTGTTGAATAAAAAGACTACATGTATTTTTTGACTTAAAGACTCCTTGGTTCTTTCTTTGCTCGGTTTAATATATTTTGGGAGTACAGTCGCAAGTCATAAGGGAATATACATATATATTTTGCCAGATGATGCAGCATGCATGCCCTGTATATAGGATTTATATATATATATATATATATATATATATATATATATATATATATTTATTAGTATGTGTGTGTATCAGTGTGATTGATTGATTTTATGAAAAAATAGTTTTACTTTTTGAGATACAGGTGCTTTGTTTCTGACAGGATCAGTGACACGCAGGATCCACCTCAAATCTATCACATCTAAGATTATAATTTAGCGCAGGGCCCGTTTCACTGATCCCGTCAGTCCTGCTGACCTGACGGATACAGGATACAAAGCAGCTGTATCTCAAAAAGTGAAAATATTTTTTAATAAAACGTAATTACAAAGTTGCACCAAACACACATTTTTATTAAAAAAAAATAAAACCGACGTGATTTTTGCGAAGTTTTTTTCCATAGACAATGCAGGTTTCGTTTTTTATCGTTTTTATACACACCTTTTTTGCCATTTTAGAATTTTTATTCATAGTTTAAAAATAATAGTAAAAAAATAAGCTTTTTTAAGTTTCAGCTTTTTTTTTTTTGGTAATATAGTTTTACCCTAAAATAGACCTTTTATTTGTAATCGTCATTGTTTACCGTAAATTTTTATATATTACATGTCTATATTAGGGTAATTGGGTCAGCGCTGGCTTTACAACAATGATTGGCGGGGGGGAACGGTTTTTTTGGGGTGGGTATTTTATGTGTATTTATTATTTAATTTTTTTTTTTGCACTTTACTTTACTATTTTTTTATTACTGTGGTCTGATCCTCAAAGGTCAAAAAAGACCTTTGGGGAACTTTATATATACTTTTTCTTTCTTTTACACCATGTTTTTCCCCTGTAACTGGAGCTGCACAGCAGCCCCACTTACAGGGGAAATCAGCCCTCTCATAGTGACGATTGTCACTAATAGGGCTGTGCTGGGTCTAGTAAGACCCAGCAGCAGCCTGCCACTAACGGCACCCGGCGATCATGTGACCAGTCACATGATCACCGGGAGGAATAGAGACAGCGCCGCTGCTGCTGTCTCTATTCCTGTACACAGCGCACATTCAGCGCTGTGTACAAGTCATCAGAGAAGACAGAAGCAGTGAAAGCTGCTTCTATCCTCTCCTCAGGGTCCCCGGCAGTCACTGACAGCCGGAGACCCGACATTCAGCTGCCCGATCGCGCGGGCAGCAAGTTAAAACCCGAGCCGTAGAAAGTCTATGGCTCGGGTTTTAACGACCCGTTCCTGACCGCTGGCCGTAAAAATACAGCCAGCGGTCGGGAAACAGTTGGGCAGGAGGTTAAGCCAACTAACCTCAGCGCCGGTGACCGCCCGCCCGGCTCTTCTCTTGCTTCTGTGGAGTAACAGAACAGCCGTCCGTCGCTGTTCTGTTACTCAATGGCGGCGGCCCGCACTTGTCAGGGAGGCGTGTCCTACCCCTTTCCCGGCCAATTCCCTGCTCCTCCTCCTCATCTTCGGCAGTTAGCAGCGTTAGCGCGCTGAATATATTTATAAGATGATGTGCGGTTCGGGCTGCCATGGGCCCCCTGGAAGCCTCGGGCCCCGGGCGGCCGCCCGAATCGCCCATATGATAATCCGCCACTGGGTGGAACCATCAAAATATACAGACTTATCATCAGACAAAATACAATCGTCATTGTGTCTTCATTCTTCTTTCTGTTATTAATATATTCATAGTGTTAATCAATGTTGTAGTAAACTCTTAATGTATACTCAGAAAAAGTAGATTTTAATTAAACCTATCTAAAATGAAGAAGGCCTTTTTCTGCTCCTTATCGTCTGGTTCAGGTGTAGAATTGGTAATGCTGTGGTTGATTTTCTAACAATCAGGATGGTACTTTTATAAACTTTTTCCACATAAACACTGACTTTAGATTGTAGATTTAAAAATCATTAAAACGAAAGTCCATATGTTGAAGACATTAATATCAAATCCAAGTCAATATATTGTAAACATATCACTTCATATTGCACAGACATAAACAAACTTTCCTTGAAATTAAAGGGGTTGTCTAGTCCCTAAAATTTGAGGCCTATCCTCAGGATAGGCCATCAATATCTGCCGGCTGCCGAGACCCCCGCCGATCAGCTATTTTGAAGGGGCCACAGCGCTCGTACAAGCACTGCTTCCCCTTCATTCCGGTCACTTGCTCACACTGAATCGCCGACACGGCAATAGCCATTGAAGTGAATGGAAAAAGGCTGTAATAATTTGAACCGCCACTACAAGTGCGTCAGAAATTCACAGTGTGAGCAGTAAGGAAAATGAAGGGGAAGCAGCGCTGCAGCCTCTTCAAAACAGCTGATCGGCGGGGGAGCCGGCAGTCGGACCCCGACCGATCAAATATTGATGGTCTATCCTGATAGGCAATTAATTTTTAGGGACCGGACAACCCCTTTAATGTTAATGATAATGACTAGGCTGTGCAGCCTTACAAATGTTTCCATCGTCGAGTTTTCAGTATGAAATTACAGTGCATATTTTAATGACATAAAAGCAAAGTCCATGTATTAAAAAAATAATATATATATATATATATATATATATATATATATATATATACACTACCGTTCAAAAGATTAGGGTCACTTAGAAATTTCCTTATTTTTGAAAGAAAAGCACAGTTTTTTTCAATGAAGATAACGTTAAATTGATCGGAAATACACTCTATACATTGTTAATGTGCTAAATGACTATTCTAGCTTCAAACGTCTGGTTTTTAATGCAATATCTACATAGGTATATAGAGGCCCATTTCCAGCAACCATCACTCCAGTGTTCTAATGGTACATTGTGTTTGCTAACTGTGTTAGAAGGCTAGTGGATGATTAGAAAACGCTTGAAAACCCTTGTGCAATTATGTTAGCACCGCTGTAAACAGTTTTGCTGTTTAGAGGAGCTATAAAACTGACCTTCCTTTGAGCTTGTTGACAATCTGGAGCATTACATGTGTGGGTTCGATTAAACTCTCAAAATGGCTAGAAAAAGAGAGCTTTCATGTGAAACTCGACAGTCTATTCTTTTTCTTAGAAATGAAGGCTATTCCATGCGAGAAATTGCCAAGAAACTGAAGATTTCCTACAACGGTGTGTACTACTCCCTTCAGAGGACAGCACAAACAAGGCCCCGCTGCACAATTGAGCAACAAGACAAGTACATTTGAGTCTCTAGTTTGAGAAATCGACGCCTCATAGGTCCTCAACTGGCAGCTTCATTAAATAGTACTTGCAAAACGCCAGTGTCAACGTCTACAGTGAAGAGGCGACTCCGGGATGCCGGCCTTCAGGGCAGAGTGGCAAAGAAAAAGCCATATCTGAGACTGGCTAATAAAAGGAAAAGATTAATATGGGCAAAAGCACACAGACATTGGACAGAGGAAGATTGGAAAAAAAGTGTTATGGACAGACGAATCCAAGTTTTAGGTGTTTGGATCACACAGAAGAACATTTGTGAGACGCAGAACAACTGAAAAGATGCTGGAAGAGTGCCTGACGCCATCTGTCAAGCATGGTGGAGGTAATGTGAATGGTCTGGGGTTGCTTTGGTGCTGGTAAAGTGGGAGATTTGTACAAGGTAAAAGGGATTTTGAATAAGGAATGCTATCACTCCATTTTGCAACGCCATGCCATACCCTGTGGACAGCGCTTGATTGGAGCCAATTTCATCCTACAACAGGACAATGATCCAAAGCACACCTCCAAATTATGCAAGAACTATTTAGGGAAGAAGCAGGCAGCTGGTATTCTATCTGTAATGGAGTGGCCAGCGCAGTCACCAGATCTCAACCCCATAGAGCTGTTGTGGGAGCAGCTTGACCGTATGGTACGCAAGAAGTGCCCATCAAGCCAATCCAACTTGTGGGAGGGCCTTCTGGAAGCATTTCTCCTGATTACCTCAGCAAATTAACAGCTAGAATGCCAAAAGGTCTGCAATGCTGTAATTGCTGCAAATGGAGCATTCTCTGACGAAAGCAAAGTTTGAAGGAGAAAATTATTATTTCAAATAAAAATCATTATTTCTAACCTTGTCAATGTCTTGACTATATTTTCTAGTCATTTTGCAACTCATTTGATAAATCTAAGTGTGAGTTTTCATGGAAAACACAAAATTGTCTGGGTGACCCCAAACTTTTGAACGGTAGTGTATATATATATATATATATATATATATATATATATATATATATATATATATATATATATTTATATCTCACTTCTGAGTTTTCTGAGTACAAACTTACAAACATTCCTCTGTCCCTTCTTGAGAAATCATCTCTAGGATTTAACATGTCACCATGGAACAGCTGTGACATCTCTAGGAGAGCATTGCAAGTCTTGACTATGACACCTATTCTTTGCTTGAGTAGACTGTAAGTTCACACAGAGTATAACAGTCTTTTATGCACAGAACAAATGTCAGGGTTGTAGCATCCTGACACATTTAGGCCGTGTCAATCACTCCACCCACCAGTCACCAGTCAAACTTTCTTTCAAGTGGCCAAGTTGGTATTATTCGCTACAGGAACTTTGAAAACAACAAACTTGATAATAAAAGAGTTCAATAAGCATCATATGAATGTTTCTAAACCCCAGTAACATTTGTCAATACTAAAAATCAAATGAACACAGTCATTTAACACAACATAAGCATTTAGCCTTGATAGTAGGAAACAAAGGGAGAAATCCTCCAGCTCACCTGACACAAAGATTGAGTGTCGCTGTCAGCGCCTGGATCTTTTTCGTGTCGGCACACGATGCAGGAACAGAAATAGCAGAGGAAATATGGTCCAGCGCTTAGGTAGAAGTAAAATAGAAAAAATATTTTTCCAAGTTTAATTAAATTGCGTTAAAAAGTCCATTGTAGTATGGTCTCGGTGTGTGAATAGTAGGAAAGAAATGATCCTGTTAGCCTACGCGTTTCGGACGAGGCAACGTCCTTAGACTTGGCTGTAGTGTAGTTTGAAGTTGGCGCTCTGGCGAATTTATACTGTGTCCGGGGTGACAGCTGAGTCCTGATTGCGTTTCACGTCTCTGTGTCGCATGGACCGCAACCCGGAAGTGGGATGATGTCGGTGTTTGGTGCGCCCATACTGGTGTTACGTAAGTTATCATTTCATATTAGGCAACTTGCCCTATGAAGCAATATGAGTTACTTTGATAAACTGTATTATGGGTTGTATCTAATATGTAACACTGAAATATTTGAGGACGCTTGTAAAATGGATCTTGATATATAGTCATGTGTGCGTTCCAGATCACGTGACCAAGTGGAACGCAAACATGCAAGGCGGATCAGCGGCATCCAGTTTGGATGAACATATGTCATCCTGATTCAACTACATATGGTACGTAAATTTTTGATTCCTATGTGGTTAGTAAACTTGTACTTGAAAAGTACTAATTAGGAAATGTCAATATTTGATGTCTGTACCTATGAGCATAGCTGATTGACGTTCGGGTCACAATATCTTGTAATGTTAATGTAACAAGGAGTGGCCAGATTAGGACATTTTGGCGCATCTAAAGTTCAATTTTACTAGTTAAAGATGATTGGATCATGAGTGCACGGGTAAGGAATGTGAAATGAAGGGAAAACAAAAAATTATTAAATTGTGAAAGTGTAATGCATGACAATCAGCATATGTTATGCATGCACCACGGGGGGTGATTGGTTAAAATCATAGTTATATGGAGAAGTTCCTGTGAGGACAAGATGTCAATGTATATTATGTTATATCATAGATTCATGGGACTGTGTATGGGGAGGTGGTATGATGTTAAATGACTTCACTTGTCGGTTTAATATTGGAACATAAGTTCTTTTTTTCCAGTAACAACATATATGGCAATTGTATTGAATGGTACGGTAGATACATTGATGACATTTTACTTATCTGGAAGGGAGACATTAACATCATCCCAGTTTTTGTTGAGAGTCTAAACCGTAATAACTGTAATCTTAAATTTACTCATAACCATAATACCACTGAGATTATTTTCCTAGACCTAAAACTAAGCGGCAAAGTGGGTCAGACAATATGTACCGAAACACATCGTAAACCAACAGCATCCAACAACATACTTCATGCCAAAAGCAACCACTCTAAACAAACCATTCGGGCCATACCAGTAGGGGAGATGCACCGAGCGAAACGGAATTGTAGCTCACACAATCGTTTCTTACTAGAAGAAGAGCAGATAAAATCAAGACTCTCCAAAAGAGGATATCCACAATGGACACTGAATAGAGCAAGTGACATCATGTCTAAAAAACCTAGAACACAACTACTTGAGTACCACAATAAGACCATTATTAAGAAAAATACCAACAGTCAGCCCACATTAATTCTCCAACAGAGTAATCAATTTTCTCAAATTAAAAATCTAGTAAATCGATACTTACCAATTCTCATGGAGGATGACAGTTTGCGCACCATCTTGGCAGGAGGAATCAGGATAGTAGCCCGCAAAGCACCGTCCCTAGGCAGCATCCTATCCCCGTCCTATTTTAGTTCACACGATAAAACAAATACCACATGGTTAGAAACAAAAGGCTTTTACAGGTGTGGCCAACACCCCTGTAAAGTTTGTTCCTATGCATACCCCACTAAAAATTTTAGTAATTCTACTCAAACGGACACTTTTACCATTCAAAATTATATAAATTGTAACACGGAATCTGTTGTCTATATTATTGAATGCACAGAATGTCTTCTAAAATATGTGGGATGCACTAACCGGAAACTAAAAACGAGAATACTGGAACATCTGAGTTATGTTAGAAATCCAAATATTGTGAACATCTCCAACGCATCAAAACACTTCATACATAAACACAATAGGACAATTAAAACTTTCCGCTGCTACGCCATCGAAAAAATTCACATGCCGAAAAGAGGAGGTGACATAAAAAACAAAACTCACCTAAGAGAAGCCTTCTGGATTTATAGACTAAAAACAAGATTCCCAGACGGCTTAAATTTGAAAAAAGAACTTATGTTCCAATATTAAACCGACAAGTGAAGTCATTTAACATCATACCACCTCCCCATACACAGTCCCATGAATCTATGATATAACATAATATACATTGACATCTTGTCCTCACAGGAACTTCTCCATATAACTATGATTTTAACCAATCACCCCCCGTGGTGCATGCATAACATATGCTGATTGTCATGCATTACACTTTCACAATTTAATAATTTTTTGTTTTCCCTTCATTTCACATTCCTTACCCGTGCACTCATGATCCAATCATCTTTAACTAGTAAAATTGAACTTTAGATGCGCCAAAATGTCCTAATCTGGCCACTCCTTGTTACATTAACATTACAAGATATTGTGACCCGAACGTCAATCAGCTATGCTCATAGGTACAGACATCAAATATTGACATTTCCTAATTAGTACTTTTCAAGTACAAGTTTACTAACCACATAGGAATCAAAAATTTACGTACCATATGTAGTTGAATCAGGATGACATATGTTCATCCAAACTGGATGCCGCTGATCCGCCTTGCATGTTTGCGTTCCACTTGGTCACGTGATCTGGAACGCACACATGACTATATATCAAGATCCATTTTACAAGCGTCCTCAAATATTTCAGTGTTACATATTAGATACAACCCATAATACAGTTTATCAAAGTAACTCATATTGCTTCATAGGGCAAGTTGCCTAATATGAAATGATAACTTACGTAACACCAGTATGGGCGCACCAAACACCGACATCATCCCACTTCCGGGTTGCGGTCCATGCGACACAGAGACGTGAAACGCAATCAGGACTCAGCTGTCACCCCGGACACAGTATAAATTCGCCAGAGCGCCAACTTCAAACTACACTACAGCCAAGTCTAAGGACGTTGCCTCGTCCGAAACGCGTAGGCTAACAGGATCATTTCTTTCCTACTATTCACACACCGAGACCATACTACAATGGACTTTTTAACGCAATTTAATTAAACTTGGAAAAATATTTTTTCTATTTTACTTCTACCTAAGCGCTGGACCATATTTCCTCTGCTATCTCATTTAGCCTTGATATCTACTTCCATCAATCTTTTCTCTCTTTCAGCTTGCAATAATCGGTTAAAGGAGTTGTCCATGACCGGATAGGTCATCGGTATATGATCGTGCGGGTCCGATACCCGGACCCCGTACCGATCAGCTGCTTCAGCTGCTTCCGAGCTCCGGATGTTTGAAATGTATGCAGTAGTTGGAGCTGGAAGCAGTTGGCTCCGACCGTTGCATAGCGGCCGTTCTGCAGAACTCCAGCTCAGCATCTGCTTCCGGCTTCAACTACTGCATACCGTTCAAAACATTCGGCGCCTGGAGGCAGTAGGTCCGTGCGGGGTCTGAGTGTTGGACCCCCACCAATCATATACTGATGGCGTAGGTCATCAGTTGTCCGGTCGTGGACAACCCCTTTAAAGCTGTAATTGTAATTCTCCTATAAAATGTTTAGTGTCACAGTCTTCTCAATAATTTAAGGCTTTACATTCATTGTAGTCTTCTTTCCTAACAACATTTTATGTAGACTTGGAGTAGAGTAGTAGCTAGGCCTTCTCTCACCTAATATTCAGTTTGTTTCTCTTCTACTATATCTAGATACCCTGGCCAAGGCCAGCCCTCCTGAGTTGCACCCATGATATGGAGTATTAATCAAAGGTGGACTTTTCCTTTAAGTGTCCGTTAATGCTCTATGTTATAGCAACTGGGAAATACAGGAATTTTTTTATTTTTTTTCAAATTCTGTTCAGAAGATTACTAAAACTTAAAGGTTGTCCACAGGTTGATTCCGCTCCTTCACGGAGCTACAGTGTTGCTATCTACAGGAAGGCGTGCTATCTACAAGGGACTGTGTGGTACTACCTACAAGATGGCTGTGTGGCACTACCTACAAGGGGGCTGTGTGGCACTACCTACAAGGGGGCTGTGTGGCACTACCTACAAGGGGGCTGTGCGGCACCACCTACAAGGGGGCTGTGCTGCACTACCTACAAGGGGGATGTGCTGCACTACCTACAAGGGGGTTGTGTGACACTACCTACAAGGGGCTGTATGGCACTATCTAATGGGGGAATCTGTGAGTGGCGGGCTGATGGTCATTCTAGTGAGAGTGGCGGGCTGTTGGTCATTTTACTGTGAGTGGGGGGACTGATGGTAATTTTACAGTGAGTGGCGGGCTGATGGTCATTTTACTGTGAGTGGGGGGCTGATGGTCATTTTACTGTGAGTGGCAGGCTGATGGTCATTTTACTGTGAGTGGGGGGCTGATAGTCTTCAAGTGCTTTCCACCTCTGACCTCCAATTGAAATTAATAGAGGCAGAAAATACCTGCGGCGCTCGGTTGGAGTGCTGTATTCCTTGCGACTTTTGCATTAGCTTCAACGGTTTAAAAAAAAACACAAAAAAAAAACCGTCAAATAATGCTGTCAATTCAAAATCTGCCTCAAAATTCCTGAAGGCTACAGGATCACGCCGGCCTAAACAAGGATCCTGTCGTGGAGCAGCTCAGTTTGTTATGGGAACGAGGCCTAGGTATTTACAATTTTTATTTTGTTTGGGGGCACTGTCTACAAGGGGGAGGTGGGGGGCTGTATGGCACGATCTACAAGGGGGAGGTGGGGGGGTTGTATGACACTGTATACAAGTTGGAGGTGGGGGATTATGGCGCTGTCTACAAGGAGGCTGTATGGCACAATCTACAGGGGGAACTATCTCCAAGGGGGGGCATTATGCTGTGTGGAGGCCACTAAGCGGACACTATACTGTGTTGGGGCACTATAGGGGGCAATATACTGTGTGTTGCACTTAGGAAGTATAATACTGTGTGGGCACAATTAGAGGACAAAATACTGTGTCCTTGAAGGGGTTATAATATATTATATTATTAAATATTATTATTATTATACTGTGTGGGGACACTATATATGGCATTATACTGTGGGGGGCATTATACTTTTTTATAGGGAATTTTTTTTATGATGGGGTGGGGCACCGAAAGATAATTTTGCACGGGGCGTCATCTATCCGAAGGCCGGCCCTGTACATAGTAAATGCACTGTAGGTACTCTAATCCTTAGCAGTTTTTAAATTCTCACTATAGTTGAACTGTATGAGGTAAATAGGACATATTTTTGATGATTAGTTGTTCATCAATGTGATATAATAGGAGGATGGTGGCTATCATCTTTAAAACTTGAATTTAGTTTATGATTAAACCATACATTACAAAAATATGCCAATGTCATACATTATATATTTTTTAAACATTTTGTTAGTTGTATCCATAGATCTGATCATGAGTCCACCCACCAGAATGTATAGAAGATTATTATGCTTTATTTTGTGTGAAGGATAAAGAGTGGAAATAACTCATTCACTGTTTAGTTAATTCTAGTGTTGACTATATTGGGCATTGTTTGACTTGTGCACCAATGTTTGGTATTATAACTCTTTGTTATACACATACCAGTAACATTTTTCACTGTTAGATGTCAATAAGTGATATATGAATTAATGACCTTCTTATGAAATTAAGACTAACATATGTACTAGTTACGATAATGTTCTGGGATATATGATTGTCTCATGACTCTTGATAGCCTTAAAGGGGTATTCCGGGAGTTTTCAAATTTTGCAGGAGGGCAGGGGAGGGTATAAAATAATAAACTAACAGGTACTCACACTTTGAAACCCCTGATCCAATGCTGAAACCCTGTTCGCTGTCGCTTCGGTCCTGAAAGCTCCAGCAGCCAATCGCTAACCTCATCGGTGGGCTGCCAAAAATCGCACGTGACTGTTGAGGCTGTCAGCGCAGGAATGGAGAGCGTTTAAAAACGTGAGTACCTGTTACTTTATTATTTTTAGCCCCCTTGCCCTCCCGCAAAATATGAAAGCTCCCAGATATCCCCTTTAAGCTTAGAATTATGAAGATGTGTCTTCAATAAAAAGATCATTGCAGTAGTAGGTCAGGTGAGTTTTCCAACAGAAAGTCCAGGAGAGTAGCTATTACCACATACTGTGAAGACTCTACAGTAAACATATAAAAGAGAAACAAAAGGTAGCAAAGAAAGAAACCACATGCCACTTACAGATTTATAAGACAAAGTGTGATCCATTTTATCCTTCACATTCTGGTTTGTGAAAGGAACCATTGTTTACTTGCTATTTTACAAACTTACCTTGCCAGTCTTTTATGTCAATTGTGTCTTGGGATAGGTTCATTCATATTAGCCCAATAAAAATAAAAGAAAATGGTTTGTTCATTTGAAAAGAAAGTAAATAAAGGATACACGTGTTTTCTGTGCAGTCTGTTTTGACATTGTGCATTTGAATTTTGAATTGATCGGTGTATTTTTTGGTGAATGCAGCCTTACAGGTGGTATGTCTTAAAGACGACTTCTTCAAAGGATAAATGATCCCAATGACACTTTTTTGAAACCACTAATAAAAAATATTTTTGTGCGTAAAAACTGAAGTTCCAATTCTGTCCATACTGGCACACTTTGATTTGTGAATTCACTGGCACAGACTTATTTTTTTAATATTAGGAAAGCGAACATTTCTTTGATATGTACAGGTGGCTATGTTATGTAATACTGTTCACATGCACAACAATACATTGCTGAAACAATATCTTACATTTTGTTACATTTACAGATGTTGAATACCTCAAATGCTCGTTCATTACTTTGGTACATGTATCATGCTAACTCTTATCACTGGCTCTTGAGTGGATAACTCATTATATCACTTCACTTTTATTGGCTATACGTTAAAATTATTCTCGCTATCACTCAGCGTTTAGTTCCACTCCAAAAATTCTAAGTGGAAACAGGACTAAGGACACTGATCACTGTCACTTGCGGGCAGTGCCGGCCCTAAGATGGGGATAATTGCAACACTGTATCTATTCTAGCCGGCATTCAGCAATATTGATTGCCCCTATGCCCCTAGATATAACTGCCTAAAAGGGTTGGATTTCACAGCCTGCTGCAACTGTTCCCCTCTGCTATAAATTCACACTGCTGGGTGCCCTCATGTCGCAATAACTGTCTCTACATCTTGAGGCTTCAAATAGGCTTTAAATACTATTCAGAATTGCCCCTAGACAAGGTATTTCTTCTGTGGACCTGTGAATTATTAAATTTGACAAATAAGGCTGAGAGAGTAAACACTAATGGGGAGATTTACTTCAGCTGGCCTTTCATACGCCATTTAACACCCAAAATAGGTTGGAGTAAGATATGCCAAATTTAGGAGACACACGCCTCTTAATAAATTTGACCCAACTTTGCCTCTCCATGCTCCAGAAATGCAAATCTGCACCTTATCTGAGTAGACGAATATTCTCGCTTTAATTTATCCCAATTTCTGGTGTTAATTATAGTAATTTTGTCGTTTCCTGGCCATACCCTCTCCTGCAAACCCCCACCTCCTTTTCTAATTGACTTTTGAAAAGAGGCAAGAGAAGCATTAAACGGCAGAAAGTCGCAAAATATTGCACAAATATGGCATGTGCCATAACTTCAGACTTTTTAGCACCAATAAATTGTCATAAAGCCATTGATGAATCCCTCCCCTACATGGGCTCAGGTGGTGACTCAAAAATAAATACTTTGCATTTGACAATAATGGCTGTATTGTGCAATAGCCAATTTCTAATCTGAGTTTCTAAACTTTTAAACGTCTTTTCTCTCCAACTGCTAATTGAAAACTGTGAGGAATGAATACAGAAAGTAAATTGGAAAAATGTCAGCTGGTCACGTGACATATCGACAGTTAGGATAGTTTAGAAATGAAGAGGATGAACTGCCCTATCTTTAACCAAGTGTACTTTCTAAGCAAGTGCCACAACAAAAGAATTCACCGGAGTGTCCCTTTTAATGTTATTTTTTGTATAATTAAAAGTTATAAAATTTTTCAATTTACTTTCTGTATTAAAGGGGTTTTTCTGTACCAGTTGACAATTGTGTAAGAACAATAACATGTTACACCAATACACTTTGCAATATACTTCAATTCATGAAGTGTCTGTATCGCTGTCTCTTCCGGCTGGTCACATAATACCTCCGCACAGAAAATGTTAACTTCCGCCTTCAGCCCGTACAACTTCTCTTCCAGTGGACTTAATGTATGGAGACGTCATTGGTGACGTCACTGTACAAAAGAGCAAGGAGCAGACCGGATCCTTGGCATCAGCCTCTGAGAATGCGTGATTGAGACACATCAAGTATTCGCCATGCATGGTCAAGCTTTTGCTACCACTGCGCCTGCGTGACTTGTGCCTAGGCTGAATTGTGCATGTGCCCAGTCCTCCTGACTAATCATAGACCCTAAAAATGATTATGGACTGTGCACTGGAAGTGCAAAGATGGCGATGGGAGGTGGAGTGGGAGGACTGAATCATACTGGAGGTGTACAGGGAGGAGCACTATGCAGCATGGGACCTGTAGTCTGGGAGGGCAACAGGAAACAATATCAACAAACCGGATGGAGAGGCAAATGACTGAAACGGGTATGTGGAGGGAATTAGGACACAACAATGAGCAGAACATTTTAAAAAAATTGATATCAATGTCAGAAAACCCCTTTCATTCCTCACAGTTTTCAATTAGCAGCTGGAGAGCAAAGAGATTGTTCATCTGTTAATTAACAGATATTGAGTCAATTTGTGGTTTTCTATGATAAAATACTAAAACTTATTACTTTCGCTGTTGGCAACTTTGGTGATTTGTATGCGTGATGGATCACAATCTCGTAATTCTTAATAAGGATCAGGGCTATAAACATAATGGCAGAGTTTCTGTTTTATGGAGATAATTATTAAAAGTACATAAAGAAGTGGAAGTTTTGTCATGTTGGAAACAAAATTTATAAATTAGACCTCAAAGCTAATACATTTCTATTTACATAATACCTTCTCAATTTTGGAAAAAAACTATTATTGATACTGAGAATACAGATGGCCATTAGTATTTGTTGAGGGGAAAGTGTCCTGGTGTCAACATTTGGGTAACTGGCACTGAGTACTCATGTGGATCTAGCGGACACTGATAATGGCCACGCTGGTGGTGGACACAACAGGCATCGACATTTCTTCAATCTCATGGGTAGAATATTTCATAATCTCTTTGTTAATACTGAATCACAATCATTATTTCCTACAGTTAATGTCCACCTCCATGTTTAAGGAAAATTTGTTCATGCTCCTAAACCCTTAGGGTATGTTCACACGGCCAAATTTCAGACGTATACGAGGCGTATTATGCCTCGTTTTACGTCTGAAAATAGGGCTACAATACGTCGGCAAACATCTGCCCATTCATTTGAATGGGTTTGCCGACGTACTGTGCAGACGACCTGTCATTTACGCATCGTCGTTTGACAGCTGTCAAACGACGACTCGTAAAAATACAGCCTCGTCAAAAGAAGTGCAGGACACTTCTTTCAGACGTTTTTGGAGCTGTTTTCTCATAGACTCCAATGAAAACAGCTCCAAAAACGAGTTGGTAAAAAAATGAGTTGGTAAAAATGCGAGTTGGTAAAAAACGTCTGAAAAGCAGGGTCTGTTTTCCCTTGAAAACAGCTCTGGATTTTCAGACGTTTTGGTTGACTACGTGTGAACATACCCTTACTTTGTATTTGTGTGCAGTCATTTTCTTGTAAATTCCACTGTTAGGGTATGTTCAGACGACCCATTTTTTGGTCCGTAAACGCCCCAAAAAATGGCTAAAAATGCAGGGGCTGAACGCCTCAAAACATCAGCCCATTGATTTCAATGGGAAAAACGGCGTTCCGTTCCCAAGTGGCTTTTCTTACGTGGCCATTTTTAAAAACGGCCGCGTTAAAAAATGCCTTGTAAAATGAATGCATGTCACTTCTTGAGCCGCTTTTGCAGACGTTTTTCATTGATTCAATAGAAAAACAGCTCCAAAAACATCCGCAAAAAAACGCCACAAAAAACACTAGTTGCTTAAAAAATGTCTGAAAATCAGGGGCTGTTTTCCCTTGAGAACAGCTCCGTATTTACAGCTGTTTTTTGTTAAGCATGTGAACATACCCTTATTGTTACTGTCAGACATGTACTGTACTCATCAGCTGGGAATGTCAGGTAATGTCGTTCTAAGATGACATCACTGAGTAAAGAACTTATTGCATGCAAGCAATTCAGACTTCTGCCGGGGGACAGGAAGTCTACTGGCACAGTCTAACTTCATGGCGACACAACTCGTCGTCATGTGACCGTCCCCAAACACTGGCTGCAGAGGTCTCCTAGGATGAAACATCATCTCAGGAGTCCAACCTGCTAGCAGGCCGGCTGAATGCTGCAGTTTTCCGCAGCGGACATTCCATACAAAAATCTGCATCACAGTTTGGTGCGGGTTTTCGCCCAGAATTCCTGTACACAGGGCGGTTATGGTGTGTGCTTTTATGCAGCGTAACCGCCCAGTGTGATCTCAGCCTTGTAGAGGTGGT
Source organism: Rhinoderma darwinii (assembly GCF_050947455.1). Taxonomy (NCBI): domain Eukaryota; kingdom Metazoa; phylum Chordata; class Amphibia; order Anura; family Rhinodermatidae; genus Rhinoderma; species Rhinoderma darwinii. Next base: position 87,704,518 of record NC_134687.1, read on the forward strand.
TCACAGTATTACATGGAAGTGAATGGGAGAAGGCTGTAATACTGTGAACCACCACTACAAGTCTGTCGGCGATTCAGTGTGAGCAATTAGGGAAATGAAGGGGAAGCAGCGCTTGTATGAGCGCTGCGGCCCCTTTATAACAGCTGATCGGCGGGGTGCAGGAGTCGGACCCCAACCGACCAGATATTGATAACCTATCCTGAGGATAGGCAAAAACATTTTTTGGGAAAATAAGCCCTCCAAAAACCAGTTGCGCACTATTTATTGTATGTAAGAAATGCGCACATATTTGGTATTGCTGAAGTTGGCAGAAGTTGCCAAATATGTATTAAGGTGTGTTTACCGAGTGGCATGCACCAGATGTAAAAAAAAAAAAAAATCACCTAAATGCACGTATTCCCATTTTTTCCCCATTTTTCCTTCCATATTTTAAAAATATAAAATATATAAATTTTTATTACATAACATGGAAGCCCAATATGTTCTGAGAAAAACCAGACAAAATCTATGTAGGTTGGAAGAGTAATAGAAGAACAATTTGATTTTAAATTGGCAAATGGCTTAAACTTGAAAATGGGCCTGGTAAGGAAGGGGCGTAAAGCCTCTGTTATATAGTGAGGTGACTAACAACTTGGTTTTGTCTTAGTGCATGTCCAAGAGGATTGACATTTTATTCCTGGGAAGATGTGGAGGAATTCACTGCTCAACCTACCGTACTTTGTATCTAGTTTGTAACAAGTACTGTAAACACTTAAACTGTAAGCTATAGTGAGCAAGATCTTCTCTCTTAGGGGCTGTGTTGGAGTCTCTGTTAGGGGCCTCCATCGCAGATCCGGCAGAAGTTACTGGTAACAATAGTGCTGCATGCTGCGCTACTGTTTCCGGTAAATCGACGGACACTCGATGGAAAGGCGTCAGAACCTATCAAAGTCATTGGGTTCCATCAGCTGCCGACGATGTCCGTGTTGCAACGGAACTGTTGCGTCCGGCATTCCCTTGTTCTGCTCCTCTGATAGAGCGGATCAACAGAATGTGCCAACAGGGATGTGAACAGTCCTTTACAATTTTTTAACTTTGCTCATATTTCCTTTTTTGGTTTGTTATAGTAAAAAAAAAAAAAAAATTCAGGCTTTGAGTGGCTTTCAATGTACAATTTTTGATGAGAAAAGTTAGTATTAAAGGAAGACATAATTTGTTGTTCTTTTAAAGTACTGGGTGTAAAAGGTACAAACTGTTAAACAGTTATGTATTTAATAAGTACTAAATAAAAATATATTTAGGAATATTGATATAACTAAGGTGTGCTATAAAGAAGAAAATACAATTGAATTATTATACAGTAATACATACATTGATCAACGTGACAATGTTTCAAAGTAATCTTGACAAATGTGTTCTAGAAATAAAGCTCTGCAAAAATGATGATGGCAATGGCATTCCTAATTTGACTAGTTAATGATATTTTCATTTTGTGTTTACTCATTATTTAAATTTTGTGACTGTAATACACACCCTGCAGGGCAATTATGTCAAATAGTTTTGTCGAACACCACTTAGGGGGTAAATATTTTGACACAGTCTGTCGTAAGTCATTTAATTTACTTCTTGCCCAATTTATATGTTTCAAGAACAGTCTATACAAAACGATAATATCAAATGTACCTGTATTTTGCCTGCAATATAAAATAGAAATCTGAGTATTTGTTAACGTGCATGGAGAGATAAAAATATGAATGAGCACTTAGCTTACCAGTACAGAGGAGACAAAAGAAAAGCTGCTTGTAAATACACAATAGGGGAACTTTACCTTTTCCCAAAAACATCTGAACATATTAAAAAATGTGACTTCAGTGTTGTAGAAAAAATATAAAGTAAAAGATAACATGAAAAAATATACCTTACATAGATGAAACACAATAAAAATACAACAAAAAAAAAAGTTACAAAACTTGCTTAGTCTGTGGTCAGATACATGACTACAGATAAGAATTGGCTTCGATGGCTGTGCCATGTGGCCTGAGAATAGGTCATCTGCCCAAGCTGAACTAGAAGTGTCTCCAGGTTCAGGTGAGAGAGTTAATAGCATGAGAGGCAAAGACAATTCTGGATTGTAGACCATACCCTTTAATAGGCCCAGCTGCATTGGGCTAATCTCTTCTGCCTCCTACCTGTGTCCCATGAGTAATTGACTTAGAACTGGGAAATCCAACTATTTAATTACAGCAAAATACAATGCATTCAGAAAGTCTTCAGACCCTTTACATTTTTTCACATTTTGTTATGTTGAGGCCTTGTGCTAAAATAAAAAAAAAATCAAGTTTTTCCCCATAATTCTGCACTCAATACCCCATAATAACAAAGTGAAAACAGAATATTAGTAATCTTTGCTAATTTATTGAAAAGGAAAAACTAAAATATTGCATTGACATAAGTATTCAGACCCTTTACTTAGAACATAGTTGAATCACCTTTGGCAACTAAAACAGCATCCATTCTTCTTGGGTATGATGCCACAAGGTTTGCACACCTGGATTGAGGATTTTCTGCCATTCTTCTGTGCAGATCCTCTCAAGCTCTGTCAGCTTGGATGGGGACCGTTGGGAGACAGCTATTTTCAGGTCTCTCCAGAGATGTTCGATTGGGTTCAGGACAAGGCTCTGGCTGGGCCACTCAAGCACATTCACAGAGCTGTCCCTAAGCCATTCCTCCGTTGTCTTGGCTGTGTGCTTAGGGTCCTTGTTTTGTGGGAAGTTGTACCTTCTGCCCAGTCTGAGGTTCAGAGCACTCTGGAACAGGTTTTATTAAGAATATCTCTGTACTTTGCTCTATTCATCTTTCCCTCAAACCTGACCAGTCTCCCTGTCACTGGCCGCTGAAAAACACCCCCACAGCATGATGCCACCACCATGCTTCAATGTAGGGATGGTATTGGGCAGGTGATGTGCAATGTCTGGTTTCCTTCAGACATGACGCTTAGAATTGAGGCCAAAAAGTTAAATCTTCGTTTCACTAGACCACAGAATCTTGTATTTCACAGTCTGAGAGTCCTATAGGTGCTTTTAAAAAAAAAACAAAAAAAAAAAACTCCAGGCAGGCTTTCATGTTTCTTTTACTGATGAGAGGTTTCCTTATGGCCACCCTGCCATAAAGCCCAGATTGGTGGAGTGCTGCAGTAATGCTTGACCTTCTTGAAGTTTCTCCCATCTGTACACAGGATCTTTGGAACTCAGCTAGATTGGCCATTGGGTTCTAGGTCACCACTCTTACCAAGGCCCTACTCCCCCAATTACTTAGTTTGGTGGGGCAGCCAGCTATAGGAAGAGTCCTGGTTCTTCCATACTACTTCCATTTAAGAATTGGAGGCCACTGTACTCTGGGGAACTTTCACCCTTGTCCAGATCTGAGCCTCCACACAATCCTGTCTCTGAACTCTACAGGCAGTTTATTCCGCCTCATGGTTTGGTTTTTGCTTTTTATTGTAGCATAAGGCCTCAACATAACAAAATGTGAAAAAAGTAAAAGGGTCTGATGACTTTCCAAATGCACTGTATTGTGAAGGCCCGAGGTGTGGTGGTAATGTGAAGTGCTCTGTGGAATCATACCTTTTAAAATTCAAATTTAAAATTGTTATGCTTATAAAAGAGCTTTTTTAAATTTGATAATATGAAACCTAGTGCTATTATACAAAACTTTGCTACAATATTTCAAAATCCAATTTTTCAATATACAGTTAGGTCCAGAATTATTTGGACAATGACACAAGTTTTGACATTTTAGCTGTTTACCAAAACATGTTGAATATACAGTTATATAATTAATATGGATATAAAGTGCAGACTCTCAGCTTTAATTTGAGGGTATTCACATTCTAATTTGAGGAAGGGTTTAGGAATTACTGCTCTTTAATATGTAGTTGCCTCTTTTTCAGGGGACTGAATGTATTTGGACAATTATCTCAAAAGCTATTTAATGGGCTGCATGGGCTATTCTCTCGTTAATCTATCATCAATTAAGCAGGTAAAATGTCTGGAGTTGATTCCAGGTGTGGCATTTGCATTTGGAAGCTGTTGCTGTGAACCCACAACATGAGGTCAAAGGAGCTCTCAATGCTAGTGAAACAGACCGTCATTAGGCTGAAACACATGAAGAAATCCATCAGAGAGATTGCACAAATGTTAGGAGTGGCGAAATCAACAGTTTGCTACATTCTTGAAGAAAAAGCGCACTGGTGATCTCGTGCACTCCAAAAGGCCTGGTCGTCCACGGAAGGCAACAGTGGTGGATGATCGCAGAATGCATTCCATGGTGAAGAAAAACCTCTTCACAACATCTACCCAAGTGAAGAACACTCTCCTGGAAGTAGGTGTATCTAAGTCTACCATAAAGAGAAGACTTCATAAGAGAAAATACAGAGGGTTCACCACAAGGTGCAAATCATTAATCAGCCGCAAAAATAGAAAGGCCAGATTAGACTTTGCCAAACAACATCTAAAGAAGCCAGCCCATTTCTGGAACAGCATTCTTTGGACAGATGGAACTAAGATCAACCTGTACCAGAATGATGGGAGTAAGAAAGTATGGAGAAGGCTTGGAACGACTCATGATCCAAAGCACACCACAGCCTCTGTAAATCATGCTGGGGGCAGTGTGATGGCATGGGCATGCATGGCTGCAAAAGACACTGGGTCACTAGTGTTTATTGATGATGTGACTGAAGACAGAAGCAGCCGGATGAATTCTGAAGTGTTCAGGGATATACTTTCTGCTCAGATTCAACCAAATGCAGCAAGGTTGATTGGACATCGCTTCAAAGGACAGAGGGACAATGACCCAAAACATACTTGTCACGATGCGGGCTGTGGACCCACTGGGCCGTACCGCGTAGCGGGATGGCAGCTGGCCAAACAGGTAGGTATAGAGTTCAATTAGTTCAGCGAGGCAATCATAGGCAGTAGTGGGGCAGGCACGTCCAGGACCAGGCGGGGGGAAGTCGTCAGGTGACGCGTAGCAGATGAAGCGTAGGCTGTAGCACAGCACGGCAAATAGCACAGCACGGCAATAGCACTAGGTAGCACGGAAACAGGATACGGGATACGGGATTCAGGAGCACGGTACACTGGGAAACTGGAAGACACTGGGAGACCATAAGCATGACAAACAATGGGTAACGAACAACGCTCTGGCAAAGAGCAAGGAGACAGAGCCCCTTTTTATAGCCCAGGGCATCCTGGGCTAGATTGCAGAGTTTCTGCAAAAATGCGCACACTGGCCCTTTAAGGCCGTGCACGCGCTGGAGACACTCTGAGTCCGGAAGTGAGTGCCGACGCCCGACAGGAGGACGACGCTGCAACGAGGTAAGTTGTCCATGGCCACGGCTGTCAAGGTTAACGACCGAACGACGGACCGTGGCCATAGACGTTACAATACTGAGAAAGCAACCCAGGAAGTTTTTAAGGCAAAGAAGGGGAATATTCTGGAATGGCCAAGTCAATCACCAGATCTCAACCCGATCGAGCATGCTTTTCACTTGCTTAAGACAAAACTTAAGGCAGAAAGACCCACAAACAAGCAACAACTAAAGACTTCCGCAGTAAAGGCCTGGCAAAGCATCACAAAGGAGGAAACCCAGCGTTTGGTGATATCCATGGGTTCCGGACTTCAGGCAGTCATTGCCTGCAAAGGATTCTCTACAAGGTATTAAAAAAAAACACATTTTATTTATGGTAATGTTAATTTGTCCAATTACTTTTGAGCCCCTGAAATGAGGAGGCTGTGTAGAAAAATGGTTGGAATTTCTAAACGTTTCACAGGATATTTTGGTTCAACCCCTTTAATTAAACCTGAAAGTCTTCACTTCAATTGCATCTCAGTTGTTTTATTTCAAATCCAATGTGGTGGCATGCAGAGCCCAAATCATGAAGATTGCGTCACTGTCTAAATAATTCTGTAGGTCAATTCTAGTTACACTAGTCAAATAATGTATGTATGGTGTGGGACAACATTGTTGGCTTTGGTAGACTAATTTGCTACAACTGTAACAATATCCCACAAGATCCATTTTGCAAATATAACCCTTATTCTTTCTCATATCATTATAAATACAGTAGGCCGGAGTATAACTGTTATTCGTCTATTCAGAAGGGGTTCAGAAGTCCTGACATCCACAGGCTTTTTATGTTAAACAGCTCAAAACCAATGAGAGTTCTGTGAATGTTGGATGTATAAAGAGGTCTGAAGTTTAATTAGTTGGCTGTACCAAGTATTCTCAACTATGGTATATTGATTTATATAATAATATATCATATATTATACTTATTCTATCCTCCTATAAAATAGATTAGACCAAATGGAGCTATCCTGGTTCCTCAGAAAGAATTTTTTAAATAATAATAATAGCCTGTGACCTTACTGAATACAGCATGTCACACGAGGCAGACAGCTATAAGTTTTGGTTTTAGATGTTTATTATATTTTCTGTAACTACTTACTAAAAGTGTCTGGTCTTTTTTCAAGACTTTTTTTAGGGGCTTCCGTCGCAGGCCCGGTGAAAAATTCTGGACGAAATAGCACAGCCTGCTGCACTATTTCTTATGGTAAAACGACGGCCATCCTCGCGTAAATAGTGGGAACCAATTAAAGGGGTTGTCCACTACCGGACAACTGATGACTTATCCACCGGATAGGTCATCAATATATCATCGGTGCGGGTCCGACACCCAGACCCCGCACCGATCAGCTTCTCCGGCTGCCTGCGGGCACCGGATATCATTGCACAGTATGCAATGTACAGAGCCAAAAGCAGTTGGCTCCGTACATTGCATAGTGGCCGTGCTGCAGAACTGTAACTCTGCCGCTATTCAGTGACCAGAGCCATCTGCTTCTGGAATGATCGTCCGGTGCCTAGAGGCAGCCACAGTAGATGACCGGTGCGGGGTCCAAGTGTCGGATCCCCACCAATCAAATACTGATGACCTATCCGGTGGATCAGTTGTCCGGTGGTAGACAACCCCTTTAAAGTTAATGGGTTTCATCAGGTGTTGTTAGTGTCCGTAATGCAATGGCTCAGACACTTCAGCTTTTTCGTTCTTCTTTTCCTATGACAGAACAGAAGAACAAAAAAAATGTACGCAGCTATCAGCTATCTAATGTTATGGGCAACTTGATGGTCTTTTGGAGAGAATTGATAGGGTTTTCTGGGAGTTTCCATTGACAGTCTTTCCTTAGAATAGGCCTTCAATGTGTGATTTGTGGGTTTCCCAACCAGCAGAATGAAGGGGCCGTGGTCCCTTCAGGATAGTAGCGGACACAGCAACATCCATATGTGTGTTACTGTGCCTGGTACTGCAGCTCAGCCTGACAAATTAACAAAAGTTATCCTAAACCACTAATCTGCTTCATTTGTGAGACATCTCATTTCACATTTATTATAAATATGAAAGTATTCATGTTTCGCCTGACACAATTTGACTGGTGAAACCGGTCGGGCACTGTTTTAATTTCACAAGAGAGATGATTTTAAGATGCTGTAAAGCAACAATTAATCCCGTAAATTTAATATTAAAAGATGGGTAAATGCTTTTCTATCGGGTCCCATGCAGTGATGTTGGTGCTGTGTAAGCAACCGGAAATAAATAACAAAATATTCATTGACTAATGCTAAACATTTCTTAACCCCTTAATGACCGTCAATACTCTTTTTCACGACGGTCATTAAGGGGCTTTATTCTAGGCTGCTGCCTTATCACGGCGACCTAATCAACGTCCTGCACGTTCTAATAGAAGCCTGTACGTTTTACACTGACAGGCAATAATGCTCTGGTATACGAAGTATAACAAAGCATTATATCTGCGATCTAAAGATCGCATAGTGAAGTCTCCTAGTGAGACTGAGAATAACATTAATGTGAAATAAAAATTAATAAAAAGGTAAACATTAAAAAAAATAAAACTATTTTTTGCCATAAAAAAATAGTTTTATTTAGTAAAAGTATAAAAATAAAATAAAAACTACACATATATGGTGTCCCCGCAATCGTAATGACCCAAAAAATAAAGTTAGCATATTATTTAAACCGCAAGGTGAACATCATAAAAAAAAAATGCAAAATTGCTATTTTTTCCCATTCCTCCCCCCAAAAAAATAATAATAAAACGTTAATTAATAAGTCCCATGTACCCCAAAATGGTAGCAATGAAGTCCCGCAAAAAACAAGCCCTCATATGACGACATTGTCGGAAAAATAAAAATGTTATGGCTCTTGGAAAGCGACGATGCAAAATAAAATTATTTTAGTTCAAAAGGGTTTTTATTCTGCAAAAGTAGTAAAACATAAAAAAAACTATACATATTTGGTATTGCCGTAATCGTACCGACTCACAGAATAAAGGTAGTATGTTATTTACGCAGTTCAGTAATCGGCGTAAATGTAAAGTGCATAAAACAATGGCTAAATTGCTGTCTTTTTTTTACCCCCCCAAAAAAAAAAGTTAATAAAAGTTAATAAAAAAATTCTACATACTCAAAAATGTGCCATTAAAAAATACAACTCATCCCGCAAAAAAACAAGTTCTCTTACAGCCATGTACATGTGAAAATAGAAAAGTTATAGCTCTTTGAATGTGATAATGGAAAAAATAAACAATTGCTTGGTCATTGGGGCCCAGAATGCATGCAGGGGGAAGGAGTTAAACACCGCGAATAATGACTGTAAATATATACAAACAAATGTTTCTGACAATTTAATTTAATTTAAATGATGTAAATAGAAACGGCCTGATTTATCAAAACTATATAACAGAAAATCTGACTGTGTTGCCCATAGCATGAAAGCTGAGTTCTGATTGGTTGCTATAGATAACATGGTCAGTTTTTCTGGTAGACAGTTTTGATAAGTCATGCCTATGCAGATTTATGTAACTGTTTAAAGGGAAAAACCGTCTTTGCCCAAAGCAACCAATCACAGAGCAGCTTTCATTTTTCAGCGGCATTATAAGGAATGAAAGCTGCACTGGGATTAGTTGCTATGACCAACAGTGTTGTAAATCTCTGTGTCTTCCAAGAAGAGCATTTATTAAACCATGTTAACTTCCTCTTAATGGTTTTTGCCTACTTTCCATATGGTTCAATATTTATTTAAAAAAAAGAAAAAGTTGGACCCACTAATAGACTAGTAACCCTTTTTGTCTATTAAACCTTCAGTGACCAGCCTATTTTGGGCCTTAATGACCGAGCTATTTTTTAAGTTTTTCCATCGTCGCAATCAAAGAGCTATAACTTTTTTATTTTTGTGTCGACATAGCTGTATAAAGACTTGTTTTTTGCGGGACAAGTTGTATTTTTTAATAGCACCATTTTGGGGTACATATAATTTATTGACTAACTTTTATTTACTTTTTGGGGGGGAATAGAAAAAAAAGCCATTTCGTCACTTTTTTTGCATCCTACATTTACGCCGTCTACCATGTGGTATATATAACACAATAACTTTATTCAGCGGGTTGTTATGATTGCAACTATGATGCTGACTGGTCACTGATTGGTCAGCCTCATACACCTCTTTACAACACCCACTTGGTCAAAAGTAAAAACACGCCCAGTTGGGCATTAAGAAACTAAATCTAAAATTGCTCATAACTTGCTCAAAAATTATCGTTTTAAAAACCACTGCTGTTATCTACATTACAGCGCCGATCAGATTATGTAGGAGATAGGGCATTTATAATCTGGTGACAGAGCCTCTTTAAGGCAGCACAGAGTATTTCAGGAGATGAGCGTGCGGATCTTGTGCGGGGTGGTGACTTGCCAATCATGTGAAGGTGTTATTGAGGACAGGAGTGGAGGAGAGGTAACAGACTGAGAGCTACGTAATGGTAAGAGCAGAGTTCACAGCAGCACAGAATATTTCAGGAGAGGAGCGTGCAGATTCTGTGATGCTGTGAACTTATGGTTCCCCAGCAGCATTTAAAAGAAACAGGATCCTGACCTGTCCAAAGAGTTTAAGGCAGCAGAGAGTATTTCAGGAGATGAGCACGGCCGGGCACGGCCGGCCACGGGCAGCCGGTCGTTTTTCCGAGTCGTGCTCTCATTATAAATTATAGGTGCACGGCCCGTAAAATAAAAAAATAGAACATGTTCTATCTTTTTAACGGCACGGGCACCTTCCCGTGAGAAAACGGGAAGGTACACGTGGCTAACAGAGGTCTATGGGCCCGCTATTTCGGGTCGTAATTACGACCCGTAATAACGGGTGTTTTTACGGTCGTGTGCATGAGGCCCCGTAATGGCGGGTGGCTACATGTGTGCACCCGTCATTACGGCAGCGTTGCTAGGCGACGTCAGTAAATAGTCACTGTCCAGGGTGCTGAAAGAGTTAACTGATCGGCAGTAACTGTTTCAGCACCCTGGACAGTGACTACCGATCACAATATAGAGTAACCTGTAAAAAAAAAGACGTTCATACTTACCGAGAACTTTCTACTTCCTCCAGTCCGGTCTCCCGGCCGTTGCCTTGGTGACGCGTCCCTCTCGACATCCGGCCCGACATTCCTGGATGACGTTACAGCCCATGTGACCGCTGAAGCCAATTACAGGCTGCCGCGGCCTCTGCAGCCAATCACAGGTTGCCGCGTCAGAAAAGAAGGTCGGACTGGAGGAGGAAGAGGGACTCGTCACCAAGACAACGACCGGGTACGTATGAAATGCTTTTTATTTTATTTTTAATCAGCAGCCTCTTTTCTCTATCAGTGATTGATAGAGACAAGTGGCTGCCGATTTGTATAATATTTTTGACCGGGTTCGGTCACAACGTGTTCGGCCGAACCCGGTGAAGTTCGGATTCGCTGCGAACCGAACTTTTCCCGATGTTCGGACCGAAACCGGGTTTGGTTGTCCCGGTTCGCTCATCTCTAATTGCAACGATACCAAATTTATATAGATTTTGTATGTTTGACTACTTTTACACAGTAAAAGCACTTTTTTTTTTAATTATTTGGTTTTGTATCTCCACATTTGAAGAGCCATAACTTTTTTATTGTTCCGCCGATGCAGTTGTAGGAGGGCTTTTTTTTTTGCAAGACGACTTGTAGTTTTTATTGGTATTTGGAGTAGATGCGACTTTTTGATCACTTTTTATCACATTTTTTTTAAGGCAGGATTCACAGAAAACAGCAATTCTTGCATTGTTTTTTATTTTATTTTTTATGGCGTTCCCCGAAAGGGGTAAATAATGTAATTACTTTATAGTTGAGGTCGTTGTAGACGCAGCGATACCAAATATGTGTAACTTTTTTTACTGTTTTTTTTTTTTTTAAATAATAAAGCATTCTGTAAGGCGAAAAAGTGGGTTTTTAATTATATTTCACTTATTTATTTATTATTAACTTTATTAAACTTTTTTTTTACTTTTTTACTAGCCCCACTAGGGGATTTCACTATGCGATCACTTGATCACTTTTATAATATACTGCAATACTTCTGTATTGCAGTGTATTACTGCCTGTATGCGTAAAACAGACAGGCATCTGCTAGGCAATGCCAGGCCTAGCAGGTATTAACTATAAGCAAACCTGGGGGCGTTTATTAGGCCCCCGGGTCTGCCATAAAAGACACTGGCACCCTACGATCGCAGGATTCCGGTGGGTTGAGAGAGGGAGGTCCCTCCATCCAAAACCACTCAGATGCAGCGCTCACTATTGAGCACCACATTTGAGGGGTTAAATGAGTGAGATCGGACTGACATCGATCTCACCCGTTAGAGCAAGGCTGCTCTCAGCCCTCAGCTACCACAGGTAGCTGAGAGCAGGGAGATTTACCGTCTCCCTGCTCTGTTAATTTATTCTGATGCAGCACCATAAAAAGACTACTGCATCAGAATAAAGCCCGTTAGTGGCCACCGTAAAAACAGCTATGGGCGATCACTAAAGGGTTAAATGCATTTTAATTTATATATTTTTTTATATTTACCTTTGAAATACATATTTCATTTACTTGGTTAAAACTTTCCAACCTCTATTTAGCGTTATGTTTGGAGGAAAAAAAAACCACTGCATTTCAGCATAAAAACCTCATACCATGTGTGAAACACAGTGGTGGAAGTATCATGGCTTGGGCCTGTTTTGTATCATCTGGGCCAGGACAGCTTGCCATCATTGATAGAAAAATGAATTGTGAATTCTAACAGTAAATTCTAAAGGAAAATGTCAGGATATCTGTCCGTGAGCTGAATCTCAAGAGAGCGTGGGTCATGCAGCAAGACAGCGACCCTAAGCACAAGTCGTTCTACTAAAGAATCTACATTTTGCTACTCACAGATATGTGATATTGGATAATTTTCCTCAATAAATAAATGACCAAGTCCAATATTTTTGACTTATTTGTTTGATTTGGTTCTATTTATCTACTTTTTGGACTTGTGTGAAAAGCTGATGTAGTTTTAGGTCTAATTTATGTGGAAAGAACACAGACATGTATTATACAATGTGATGCATGAATGTGCTTTTAGTAAAATCCGACCTTAATGACTTTTAAAGACAATTACATGTATGAAATGACCATTCACATTAAAATAATAAATACATATTTTATATATCATTTAGGGGTCATGAAAACCCAAAGTTGAGCGTTATGTATTTTGGAGGATGAGCAATGCAGCTGTAATATTTAAAGGTTACTTTCTGCTAATTATATAAAACAGATATTATCATTTTCAGGCTTGCATTTTAGTACCTTGTAGAATAAAGTAAGATACATTCAGTTTGTTTCCTACGTTACATTGTGACCTGTTTAGTTCCTGCGCAGCTGAAACAACACTCCACATTATGGCTGGGTTGGGGTTGTGACGTAGCAGAGGTTTAGCTATTGCAGGTGTAGAGGTAGCAATTGTACCCGGACCCCGGTAATAAAGGGGGCCCAAAGACTTCACTGCCGTATAAGTAGACACCAGTTTTATAAATGGCACGTGGTAGATGGGGAGTCATGTTTACAGATTTTGCATTGGGGTCCAGGAGCTTCAAATAAAACCTCAGGATGTGGCAAACGACAGCAAGTGCAGAAGACCTGACTCCAACACTAGTAGGCACAGCAACAATAACACAGCATGGGATACAGGAACAGGTAACATGGCACGGGTAACAACTGGAACGGGAAATCATGTGTAGTTGATGATGATGATTGTTCACATGTGTGTGCACTGGCCCTTTAAGACCTGGCACGAGCGTGCACGCACACCCTACGGGACACAGCGGAAGTGAGCGCTGGCGTCTCCTAGGAAGGAGATGCGAGCCAGCGCTCACTGATCCATGGCTGCGGGCGTCGGGAGGTGAGTAAACCTGTCGGCCCGCGGCCATGTACGCTACACTTGCACATGAGTTGGACTGGAGTGGCACTGTGTAGGACAAAACTGTAAAGGACTTCTGAGGATCGGTGGGGTCCCATCCCAAAGTGATGGCATATTCTAGCAATATGCCATCCCGTCTTAGGTTTGGGAAAACTTCTATAAACAAAATAACCAACACGACTAAAAACATTGTGACTTGGACTCAAGAACCTGCTTATGCTGGACACAGCAGACTTTGTAAGTACCATTAGAAATTGGGATGGGGAGTACTGGAACAGAGTGGTTAATAGCAAAACAGAAGGTGGAGAGAAATAAGGACTGGGCTGTAGTACCATGTGCTTCCACACTATGTGATATGGGTTGTACCTGACATAATATACTTTGAAGTCTGCATTTCTTTCATTTTTCAGGCTACTAAAAATCTCTAATTAAATCCATAATCTCTTGTAGAGCTTGTACCTGTCAAGAGCAAGTGGAAGTTTTTAGGTCATGGATAGGTCTCAACTCTCTGTCCATTTTCCAGTTATCTAAATTTAGTCAGTGATGTAAACAATGGATGTTTTTATTCTAGGTACTATGGCTACATGAAGAATTATGCACATATCTCTATTTATATATCTCCTTGATTACTACATGCATATGTAATGACGGGGGTAGGGAAACGGACAAGTGAGCCCTATTCTACCCGCCACTCTGTTCCTGCCTACTTGCAACGACCCGCCCTAGGCGACGGGGTACAACTGGGCGGCGGTCCCTACGCTCAGTAAGTGCAAGAGACAAACAGACAAGGGAACACAAAGCAAAGGGAAATGGGGCAGTTGCCCACGGCAACACCGTGAGCAACAAGAGTGGTGAACAAGCCGAGTCAAACCAGGAGTGCACGAGGTACCAAACGCAGAGCAGGAGAGTAGTCAGAAAGCCAGGGTCAGTATGGAGCAGGATCAAATAGTCAGAAGCTGTAGCTGGGCCAGGAAACCACACGAGAAGAATCACAAGCAAAGGAGGAACAGGAAAGGCAGGTATAAATAGACAGAGGGCGGGAGCTAGCTCCATCTGGCCAGGCTGCGATAGGCTCTCCCACTCCTAAGCCTGCCATCCTGAGTGGTGGAAGATGGAGTCAGTCTCAGAGACATAAACTCAGGTGCAGACTGATTACCTATGGGTGTATCCACAGAAGTTGTGCCTGGCAGATCCTTTACAGCATGTTATATAGTGTACTAGAATAGAGATGAGAGTATATGTATATGTATACAGAAAGGCCTGTCCTTTACAAACAGAACAAAAACATTGCTGGCTGCACTCAGAGAACTGGAACAAAATAGAGCCTTTTATGTGCTTATTATATGACTAATAAGGTTAAAACCCCTTTCATTTTGTTACATTACTCCTACTACCATTACACATTACACATTCTATTTTGCTTCATAGTTTTTTTGCTTTTACACATACATTATCTGGGACAACCATCATTTTCTTATGCTATTTATTGCAAATATATTGATGTATAATACAACTTGTGTTCAAAGGAAATTATTAAATATATAGTCAGAAATTTCAGATTGTTGTAAATTATGATTTATTTTCAAAGTCAAAGGGAAGATTTATTGGATTCAGCCCTCACCTTTAACGTTGTATATGAATGCACAATGACTAATATAACCGTCAGAGGGGCAGTTTATTATTTATCCTAGATTATGTCTCCTTATATCATCATCGTCGTCATCCAGCCACCTGTATTAGGCTTATTTATGTAGTTGCATTCAATATTGTGCTTCTGACTCACAGAATTGTCGGATCACATCACATTTCGTAACATTTACAACTCACCCTAACTTACCTAAACAGGGCTAAGCTTGGGATCTATATCATGCAAGAAGTCCTGCTCTCCTTTGTATTCTTGCTTTTTCCCTCCACTCTTCCTTGCAGAAAACTTCTAGTTTAGCAATAGTTTTTAGTTGTCTAGTATGCACAGCATGTTTGAGATCGTCTCACAGATTTTCAATAATATTTAACTATGGGGACTGCAAAGGTTATTCCAACACATTAATCTATTGTTTCCTCGGGTAGTTTGTGGCTGATTTTGAAGAATGTTTTAAATCATTGTCTTGCTGTAATATCCAAACTCTTCAGATTCTCCACTGACTGTGGGACATTAACCTCCAGGAATGATCAATATTTAGTAGAATCTATTCTTCTCTTTCTGCTTTATAAATGTGTCTTGAATTGTGAGCATAAGGGTCTGTTCACATCAGCGTGGAGGAACAGATGAACAGAAAGACAAATGGAAAGTATTGTTTTTGTTTGCAGTACCATTTTTTTCAATGGTATTTTTTTGTTTTAGTTTGCCTCTATTCCGCTAGGTTTCCGTTTCTTTCACGGAAACAATAGCATAGCGTGCCGTGCTACTGTTTCCTTGAAAAGGAAAACGGAAACCTAGCGGAACCGAGGCAAACTGAAACAAGAAAATACCATTGAAATCAATGGTAATCCAAACGGAAACAATACTTTCTGTTTGTCTTTCCGTTCATCTGTTCCTCTGACGGAACAGATGAACGGAAAGCCAAAAGAACCCCTCTTCCCTACGCAGCCACTTTTGACCTTCCTGACAGAGCCTTATTTTTCAAACCTGACATGTTTCACTTTATGTGGTAATAACTTTAGAATGCTTTAACCTATCCAAGCGATTCTGAGATTGTTTTCTCCTGACATACTGGACTTTATATTAGTGAAAAAATGTAGTCATTAAATTCAATATTTATTTGTGAAAAACACCAAAATTTTCAAAAATTAGCATTTTTCTAAATTTTAATGTATCTTCTTGTAAAACCAATAGTAATACCACACAAAATAGTTACTAGTTAACATTTCCCACATGTCTTCTTTATGTTTGCATCCCTCTTTTGAACGTCCCTTTTTTTTTCTAGGACGTTACAAGGCTTTGAACTTTAGCAGCAATTTCTCACATTTTGAAGAAAATTTCAAAAGCCTATTTTTTCATGGACCAGTTCAGCTCTGAAGTGGTTTGGAGGGCCCTATGTATTAGAAATCCCCATAAATCACCCCATTTAAAAAAAATGTACCCCTCAAAGTATTCAAAACAGCATTTAGAAAGTTTCTTAACCCTTTAGGCGTTTCACAAAAATTAAAGTAGAGTGGAAATGTACAAATTAATTTTTTTTTACAGAAATTCATTTATAATAAAAAAAAATTATGTAATACAGAAGGTTTTACAACTCAATATTTATTGCCCATATTCTGAAAATATCCCAAATGTGGCTCTAGTGTGCTAATGGACTGAAACACCGGCCTCAGAAGCAAAGGTGGACCTAGTGGATTTTGGGGCCTTCTTTTTATTAGATTATACTTTAGGCACCATGTCAAGTTTGAAGAGGTCTTGTGATGCCAAAACACCCGAAAAAATATGCCATTTTGGAAACTACACCCACAAGGAATTCATCTAGGGGTATAGTGAGCATTTTGAACCCACAGGTGTTTCATAGATTTTATTCGAATTTGGACAAGAAAATAAAATTATTTATTTTTCCAAATTATGTTGCTCTAGCTAAAAAAAAACAATTTCCACAAGGAATAAAGAAGAAAAAGCACTCCAACATTTGTAAAGCAACTTCTCCAGAGTGTGTAAATACCCCATATATGGTCGTAAACTACTGTTTCGGCACACGGCAGGGCTTAGAAGGGAAGGAGCGCCATTTGGCTTTGGAGTGCAGATTTTGCTGGATTGGTTTCTCGGCACCATGTCACATTTGCAAAGCCCCTGAGGTACCAGTATAGTAGAAACTCCCCAAAAGTGACTCCATTTGGGAAACTACACACCTTGTTGAATTAGTCTACTGGTTTAGTGAGAATTTTGACTCCACATGTAATTCATGGATTTTATTAAAATTGGGCAGTCAAAATAACTATAATTTTTTATTTTTTTCAATAAGATGTCGTTTTTGCTCACAATTTTTCATTTCCTCAACAAATAAAAAGCGAAAAAGCACACCAACATTTGTAAGGCAATTTCTCCCGAGTACGGCAATACCACATATGTGGTCATAAACTGCTGTTTGAGCACACAATAGGGCTCAGAAGGTAAGGAGTGCCATTTGGCTTTTGGAGTGCAGATTTTGCTGGATTGGTTTCTGGGCGCTATGTCGCAATTGCAAAGCCCCTGAGGTATCAGTACAGTGGAAACCCCCCCAGAAGTGACCCCACTTTAGAAACTACACCCCTCAAGGTATTCACCTATGGGTGTTGTGAGCATGTTAACCCCACAGGTGTTTTCCAGAAATTAGTGTAACCTGACTTACAGCTGATGTAAATGTGAGAGGGAGACTTTCCCCCTCCCTATTTTTGTATACAAGCCAGGAAAAGGTGTCCTCAAATTGCTAAGCATTGTCCAGCTTACATTTTGGGAGTGCTTTTACAATGGCAGCTGGTAAAAGGCTAAGAATGAGGGAGACCCTGTGGTGAATGACTTTTCAATTAACAGGTACACACAGCGTGTTTTTTGGCGCTTTTTGTGCCACATTTTACGTGCCCAAATCCGCATCAATAAACGCTTTTCATTTACATAAATGGGAAAGCGCACTGTTAGTACATACAAGGTTTTTTTTGACACGCGTTTAAAAAAAATGCATTTTGGAAATACAAAAGTGTCGAGTCCATTCTTTTGCACATAAAACATGCCAAATGTTCCCACAGTCAATGGGAGTCCTAATTATGCGCCAAAAAAAACGGTGCAAAAAGCGCACACAAAATGCGTAAAAAAAGTACGCAAAAAAAACGTCAAACGCTTGATTAAACTTTACATTTATTTTTTTCGCAAGCATTTTTAAAAAAACGTGTTGCGCAAAAAAGAAGCGTTGGATCAATTCTTTGTTGCCAAGTCAGTGGGAGTCAGAAAAAAACTGCAAAAAAAACCCGCAAAAAAATCCCGCACAAAAAAAACCTGAAGTGTGCATAGCCCCATAGAAATAAATAGGTAAGTGTGCTTTCCGTCAAAAAAAAACGGAGAGCACACCGAAGCATTTCACTGAAGTGTGCTTAAGGCCTAAGTTTAGTTTTTTGTATTTTCCGATGGACCCATTGGACTACGTTGTAGATTCGGTGGACTACTGCGATGGACTACATTTAAAAAAAAAAAAAAATAGTTAGGCAGGATTGTTTGGGGGAGTTTTTATTTCAATAAAAATATTTTCTTTTGTCTCCGTTTTTTAATACTTTATTAGCGCCTTAGTAATGGCAGTTGTCTGTTTGACGATGTCCATTACTAAGGTGGGGCTTAGTGTTAGCCAGTAAAAAGGCTGCAACTGACCCCCCCATTATTACCCGAATATCCACCGCCACCAGGGGTATCTGGAAGTGCCGGGTACGATCCAGTACTCGACCAAATGTAGAGTTGGTCGGGCACAGGGGCGACCGCAGGCTTGTATTATGAGGCCGAGAAGGGCCAAAAACTGTGTCCCTTCTTACCCTTGTAATGCTAGGCGGGTGCTGCTGTGTTGTATATGGTTAGTTCGTAAAATGGGGGGAATAGTTTAAAAAAAACGATGTGGGGTCCAAAAAGCTGTTTTAAAGGAACAGCGGCGAGCACTGCTGCTTCGTCGATCGCCCCCCCCCACACACAAACCCCCCCAAACATGCAACCACGCCACAACACATAACCCCCACACACACAACCGCCCCACAGGCACGCTCGCGCACACGCACACATACACACACCTTACCTGCATTCGGCCGGTCTTCCCCTTACAAACCAGCTTCTATGCCGGGTCGCACTGAACTGCGCATGCGCAGTACAGAGCTAGACGGCAGAGGTAGAGGATGTAACTAACGGCTCCCGTTCATTATGTCCTATGCCCTGTAGCTGCCATATTCCATCTATGTATGAGTCGTTAAGAGACACATACACAGACGAAATAACACATGGCAGCCCCCAGTAGTGTAAAAAAAAAAAAATGTTAACAAAAAAATCATTTTATGTGAAAAAACAATAAAGTAAATATAAGATTTTATTACATAAAAACACATAAATTAATAAAAAAAAAATGATGACACCTTTCCTTTAAGTAAATTTAAGCTAACCTAATCTGTACTTTGTTTTGGTATATAGTTGTGCTGCACACTACACTTTTACTGCTCACTGCTTATCTCGACTCTAATGATAGCCTACGAGAATGAGAATGTCTCTACCACTTTAGCATTGAATATGACTTCAGAGTCTCTGGCTTTTACAATAGAGGAAAATGGCATATATACAATATATATCGTTTTTCTTTGATGAAGATATTCTATTCAAAAGAAGATCATCGTTTTCATCTGTTTCATCTTGGACAAAATTCTACTGTCAACCTTCTGTTTGAATACAATTCTACATGGTTTGTCCTTCTAGTTATTACAGCAGTGGAAAATAACTAGATGAATATTATGCCAAAGGCATGTCCTTGACTGGTTTAAATACCAATCATGCCATAAAGATTATTTCAATTCATATTCATGTAGTGTTCTGCAGTACAGATCAAAGTATAAAGTAATACCGTAAGGGTATGTTCACTATCGACAAATTTCTATTCTGCCACTAAAATATATCTCATACATCTGTATTGTAAAAATCCCAAGCACATTCAGCAGAAATAACCCCATTAAAATGTATAAAATGTGTGAATATTTCAAACCTTTAGAGGATGCAGAATATCTGACTACCTCATTGGACCTACATTACTGTCAATAGCTTTCCAAGTACGATACTGTAAACTGACAGCTTACTTTTACTATTAGTAAATTAATAGTCAAAGTTCAAAACACACATGAACTTGACCCTTAAGTCATGGTGAATTCACAATGTCATCACTATACTTGGATTATACACTGTTAATTGTTATTACAACATCACTACAGAGCACAATGTCACTAGTGTGTGACAATGATTAAGATTAGCATTAATATTCGTTGTGCCCAACATGAGGTGTCTTGAAAAGATCCCAAACAAAGGCTGAAAATGTCAAGAACAGCTTTAAGGCTTTAACCCCTTCCCTCTTTAGCCACTTTTGACCTTCCTGACCAAGCCTCATTTTTCAAATCTGACATGTTTCACTTTATGTGGTAATAACATCGGAATGCTTGTACCTATCCAAGCGATTCTGAGATTGTTTTCTCGTGACACATTGGACTTTATGTTACTGGCAAAATTTGCCCGATACATTCAGTATTTAATTGTGAAAAACACCAAAATATAGTGAAAAATTGCAAAAAATAGCATTTTTATCAATTTAAATGTATCTGCTTGTAAGACAGGCAGTTATAACACACAAAATTGTTGCTAATTAACATCCCCCATGTGTCTACTTTAGTTTGGCATCGTTTTTTGAACATCCTTTTATTTTTCTAGGACGTTACAAGGCTTAGAACTTTAGCAGCAATTTCTCACATTTTCAAGAAAATTTCAAAAGGCTATTTTTACAGGGGCCAGTTCAGTTCTGAAGTGGCTTTGAGGGCCTTATATATTAGAAACCCCCAAAAAGTCACCCCATTTTAAAAACTGCACCCCTCAAAGTATTCAAAACAGCATTCAGAAAGTGTTTTAACCCTTTAGACGTTTCACAGGAATGAAAGCAATATAGAGGGGAAATTTATAAATTTCTTTTTTTTTTGCAGAAATTCATTTTGAATCCATTTTTTGTGTAACACAGAAAGTTTCACCAGAAAAATGCAACTCAATATTTATTGCCCAGATTCTGCAGTTTTTAGAAATATCCCACATGTCGCCCTAGCGTGCTTATGGACTGAAACACAGGCCTCCGAAGCAAAGGAGCACCTTGAGGATTTTGGGGCCTTGTTTTTATTACAATATATTTTAGGCACCATATCCGGTTTGAAGGACTCTTGCGGTGCCAAAACAGTGGAAACCGCCCACAAGTGACCCCATTTTGGAAACTACACCCCTTGAGGAAATTATCTAGGGGTATAGTGAGCATTTTGACCCCACAGGTTTTTTGCAGAAATTATTGGAAGTAGGATGTGAAAATGAAAATCTACATTTTTCACAATAAAACGTAGGTTTAGCTCATTTTTTTTTCATTTCCACAAGGACTAAAAGAGAAAAAGCACCACAACATTTGTAGAGCAGTTTGTCCCGAGTAAAACAGTACCCCACATTTGATCATAGACTGCTGTTTGGACACATGGCAGGGCTTAGAAGGGAAGGAACCCCATTTGGCTTTTGGAGCTCAAATTTAGCAGGAATGGTTTGCGGAGGCCATGTCACATTTGCAAAGCCCCTGAGGGCACAAAACAGTGGAAACCCCCCACAAGTGACCCCATTTTGGAAACTACACCCCTTGAGGAAATTATCTAGGGGTATAGTGAGCATTTTGACCCCACAGATTTTTTGCAGAAATTATTGGAAGTAGGATGTGAAAAATGAAAATCTACATTTTTCCCAATAAAACGTAGGTTTAGCTAATTTTTTTTCATTTTCACAAGGTCTAAAAGAGAAAAAGCACCACAACATTTGTAGAGCAGTTTGTCCCGAGTAAAACAGTACCCCACATTTGATCATAGACTGCTGTTTGGACACACGGCAGGGCTTAGAAGTGAAGGAACCCCATTTGGCTTTTGGAGCTCAAATTTAGCAGGAATGGTTTGCGGATGCCATGTCGCATTTGCAAAGCCCCTGAGGGCACAAAACAGTGGAAACCCCCAACAAGTGACCCCATTTTGGAAACTACACCCCTTGAGGAAATTATCTAGGGGTATAGTGAGCATTTTGACCCCACAAATTTTTTGCAGAAATTATTGGAAGTAGGATGTGAAAATGAAAATCTACATTTTTCCCAATAAAACGTAGGTTTAGCTCATTTTTTTTCATTTCCACAAGGACTAAAAGAGAAAAAGCACCACAACATTTGTAGAGCAGTTTGTCCCGAGTAAAACAGTACCCCACATTTGATCATAGACTGCTGTTTGGACACACGGCAGGGCTTAGAAGGGAAGGAACCCCATTTGGCTTTTGGAGCTCAAATTTAGCAGGAATGGTTTGCGGATGCCATGTCGCATTTGCAAAGCCCCTGAGGGCACAAAACAGTGGAAACCCCCCACAAGTGACCCCATTTTGGAAACTACACCCCTTGAGGAAATTATCTAGGGGTATAGTGAGCATTTTGACCCCACAAATTTTTTGCAGAAATTATTGGAAGTAGGATGTGAAAATGAAAATCTACATTTTTCCCAATAAAACGTAGGTTTAGCTCATTTTTTTTCATTTCCACAAGGACTAAAAGAGAAAAAGCACCACAACATTTGTAGAGCAGTTTGTCCCGAGTAAAACAGTACCCCACATTTGATCATAGACTGCTGTTTGGACACACGGCAGGGCTTAGAAGGGAAGGAACCCCATTTGGCTTTTGGAGCTCAAATTTAGCAGGAATGGTTTGCGGATGCCATGTCGCATTTGCAAAGCCCCTGAGGGCACAAAACAGTGGAAACCCCCCACAAGTGACCCCATTTTGGAAACTACACCCCTTGAGGAAATTATCTAGGGGTATAGTGAGCATTTTGACCCCACAAATTTTTTGCAGAAATTATTGGAAGTAGGATGTGAAAATGAAAATCTACATTTTTCCCAATAAAACGTAGGTTTAGCTCATTTTTTTTCATTTCCACAAGGACTAAAAGAGAAAAAGCACCACAACATTTGTAGAGCAGTTTGTCCCGAGTAAAACAGTACCCCACATTTGATCATAGACTGCTGTTTGGACACACGGCAGGGCTTAGAAGGGAAGGAACCCCATTTGGCTTTTGGAGCTCAAATTTAGCAGGAATGGTTTGCGGATGCCATGTCGCATTTGCAAAGCCCCTGAGGGCACAAAACAGTGGAAACCCCCCACAAGTGACCCCATTTTGGAAACTACACCCCTTGAGGAAATTATCTAGGGGTATAGTGAGCATTTTGACCCCACAAATTTTTTGCAGAAATTATTGGAAGTAGGATGTGAAAATGAAAATCTACATTTTTCCCAATAAAACGTAGGTTTAGCTCATTTTTTTTCATTTCCACAAGGACTAAAAGAGAAAAAGCACCACAACATTTGTAGAGCAGTTTGTCCCGAGTAAAACAGTACCCCACATTTGATCATAGACTGCTGTTTGGACACACGGCAGGGCTTAGAAGGGAAGGAACCCCATTTGGCTTTTGGAGCTCAAATTTAGCAGGAATGGTTTGCGGAGGCCATGTCGCATTTGCAAAGCCCCTGAGGGCACAAAACAGTGGAAACCCCCCACAAGTGACCCCATTTTGGAAACTACACCCCTTGAGGAAATTATCTAGGGGTATAGTGAGCATTTTGACCCCACAGGCTTTTTGCAGAATTTATTGGAAGTAGGCCGTGAAAATGAAAATGTAAATTTTAACCAATAAAACGTAGGTTTAGCAAAATTTTTTTTCATTCCCACAAGGACTAAAGGAGAAAAAGCACCACAACATTTGTAGAGCAGTTTATCCTGAGTAAAACAGTACCCCACATGTGGTCATAAACGGCTGTTTGGACACACGGCAGGGCTCAGAAGGGAAAGAACACCATTTGGAGTTCAAATGTAACTGGAATGGTTTGCGGTGGCCATGTCGCATTTGCAAAGCCCCTGAGGGGTCAAAACAGTGGAACCCCCCCACAAGTGACCCCATTTTGGAAACTACACCCCTTGAGTAAATTATCTAGGGGTATAGTGAGCATTTTGACCCCACAGGCTTTTTGCAGAATTTATTGGAAGTAGGCCGTGAAAATGAAAATGTAAATTTTAACCAATAAAACGTAGGTTTAGCAAAATTTTTTTTCATTTCCACAAGGACTAAAGGAGAAAAAGCACCACAACATTTGTAGAGCAGTTTATCCTGAGTAAAACAGTACCCCACATGTGGTCATAAACGGCTGTTTGGACACACGGCAGGGCTCAGAAGGGAAAGAACACCATTTGGAGTTCAAATGTAACTGGAATGGTTTGCGGTGGCCATGTCGCATTTGCAAAGCCCCTGAGGGGTCAAAACAGTAGAACCCCCCCACAAGTGACCCCATTTTGGAAACTACACCCCTTGAGTAAATTATCTAGGGGTATAGTGAGCATTTTGACCCCACAGGCTTTTTGCAGAATTTATTGGAAGTAGGCCGTGAAAATGAAAATGTAAATTTTAACCAATAAAACGTAGGTTTAGCAAAATTTTTTTTCATTCCCACAAGGACTAAAGGAGAAAAAGCACCACAACATTTGTAGAGCAGTTTATCCTGAGTAAAACAGTACCCCACATGTGGTCATAAACGGCTGTTTGGACACACGGCAGGGCTCAGAAGGGAAAGAACACCATTTGGAGTTCAAATGTAACTGGAATGGTTTGCGGTGGCCATGTCGCATTTGCAAAGCCCCTGAGGGGTCAAAACAGTAGAACCCCCCCACAAGTGACCCCATTTTGGAAACTACACCCCTTGAGTAAATTATCTAGGGGTATAGTGAGCATTTTGACCCCACAGGCTTTTTGAAGAATTTATTGGAAGTAGGCCGTGAAAATGAAAATGTAAATTTTAACCAATAAAACGTAGGTTTAGCAAAATTTTTTTTCATTCCCACAAGGACTAAAGGAGAAAAAGCACCACAACATTTGTAGAGCAGTTTATCCTGAGTAAAACAGTACCCCACATGTGGTCATAAACGGCTGTTTGGACACACGGCAGGGCTCAGAAGGGAAAGAACACCATTTGGAGTTCAAATGTAACTGGAATGGTTTGCGGTGGCCATGTCGCATTTGCAAAGCCCCTGAGGGGTCAAAACAGTGGAAACCCCCCACAAGTGACCCCATTTTGGAAACTACACCCCTTGAGTAAATTATCTAGGGGTATAGTGAGCATTTAAAAAAATGTTTCAATTAAAATCCATGGATGTGTGATAAACTTTGAAGCACTCTTTTATGCACAGGCCAGGTTTGTCGGGACAGGTTTCACAATGATAAGTTGTGTCTCGTCTTCTCCCTCTGTTGTAACACACTTTACACCTTTTTTGGCTCCTTCCCTTTTTACCAGTGGGGGGGATTTCGCCAGGAAAGTGTTGCCCTGGTACAATACGTGGACCATCGCTTCTAGAAGTACTGGGGCTCTCCCCTTCCTGGTCCCCAAATACAAGGGCCTTGATAACCGCTTCTTGAAACTGAAGGAATGTCCCTGTCCGGCCTGCACATCGGTATAGCACGTAAGCGTTATACAATGCCATCTGTACCACGTGCACGGCCAGCTTTTTGTACCACGTCTTTGTTTTACGCATGGCACTGTACGGCTTCAGTACTTGATCAGAGAGATCAACACCTCCCATGTACTTATTGTAGCCGAGGATGCAGTCTGGCTTGGGGGTCATTGTGGTGCTACCTCGGACAGGGACAGGGGTGATGCCACTACCGTGTATTGTGGTCAACATAAGGACGTCCCTCTTGTCCTTATACTTGACCAGCAACAAGTTATCGCTGTGTAGTGCCCTGCTTTCTCCTTTTCTTAGGGGTTGCCCAATCAGATTTTTAGAGAGGCCTCTCTGATTTTTGCGCACGGTGCCGCATGCTACAGTACTTCTGGTGGAGAGGCATTTAAATAGTGGGATGCTGGTATAGAAGTTATCCACGTAAAGGTGATAACCCTGGTCCAGCAGTGGGTGCATCAAGTCCCACACTATTTTTCCACTAACTCCCAGGACAGGGGGGCATTCTGGAGGTTCTATCCTGGTGTCCTTCCCTTCATAAACCCGAAACCTGTAGGTGTACCCTGAGCTGCTCTCGCACAGCTTGTACATTTTAATTCCATACCTCGCCCTCTTGCTTGGCAGGTATTGGCGGAATTTTAGTCTCCCCTTAAAATGTACAAGGGACTCGTCTATTGCTATGTTCTTTTCGGGGGTGTACACTTCCTGAAATTTGGTGCAGAAATAATCAATCATTGGCCTGATTTTGAATAGGCGGTCGTATGTGGGGTCATCACGGGGCGGGCACTGTGCATTATCATTATAATGCAAAAATTTCAGAATAATTTCAAATCGTGCCCGGGTCATTGTCATGTGGTATAATGGGGTGCTGTATAAAATGTCCGCACTCCAGTATTGCCTAATCTCTGGTTTTTTTACTAGGCCCATATGTAGGACAAGGCCCCAAAATTTCATCATCTCCGCTGCCTCTATGGGGGTCCACCTAGCAAATGATGACGTGGGGTTTTGGGCTAAAAATTGTTGGGCATATAAATTTGTTTGGGCCGCCATTACATTAACAAAATCCTCAGTGAAAAACAGATTGAAATAGTGAATTTCTGCGAGGCCTACAGTCTCAAATAGAATTCCAGAGCTCCCTGTGAAATCTGGAATGTGAGGCTCATAATTATCAGGGGGTGGGTTCCACAGGGTATCGCTCATTTGGGGGGTTGCCTCAGCTGATGTCCTGGGGCGTCTTTGCGGGGGTTCCTCATCACTGGATGAGGATGATGAGGTCAAGATGAATGGGGCAATTTCCTCTTCTCCCTCGCTGGCCGATTCAGTGTCAGAGGCCAGGATGGCGTATGCCTCCTCAGCGGAGTAGAGCCTTTGAGATGATTGGGCCATTTTTATTAGGGGGGTATGTAGTGCTTCAACACGTGTAATACTCTTTATAGAGGTGGTTTTGTATGTTGTGCTTTTACACGTGTAATATGAAATTTATAGGAAAAAAAAAAGAAAAAGAAGAGAAGAATAAGAAAAATTTAGGAGAAAGAAATTTATTGAACGTTCAATATAGAACTGTAAAAAAAACTGAGCTACAACTGTGTCGCTACGCTATCAGAAATTTAGTGAACAAATTTCAGTTAAAAAAAACTGAATGTATGTCACTAAATGGACGCTGACTATAAGATGTAAATTTATACTAAAACTGTCGCTACGCTATCAAAAATTTAGTGAACAAACTTCAGTTAAAAAAAACTGAATGTTCGTCACTAAACGGACGCTGACTATAACGCTATAAATTTATACTAACTGTCGCTACGCTATCAAAAATTTAGTGAACGAACTTCAGTTAAAAAAAAACTGAATGTCCGTCACTAAATGGACGCTGACTATAAGATGTAAATTTATACTAAAACTGTCGCTACGCTATCAAAAATTTAGTGAACAAACTTCAGTTAAAAAAACTGAATGTCCGTCACTAAACGGACGCTGACTATAACGCTATAAATTTATACTAACTGTCGCTACGCTATCAAAAATTTAGTGAACGAACTTCAGTTAAAAAAAACTGAATGTTCGTCACTAAACGGACACTGACTATAACGCTATAAATTTATACTAACTGTCGCTACGCTATCAAAAATTTAGTGAACGAACTTCAGTTAAAAAAAAACTGAATGTCCGTCACTAAACGGATGCTGACTATAAGATGTAAATTTATACTAACTGTCGCTACGCTATCAAAAATTTAGTGAACGAACTTCAGTTAAAAAAAACTGAATGTCCGTCACTAAACGGACGCTGACTATAACGCTATAAATTTATACTAACTGTCGCTACACTATCAAAAATTTAGTGAACGAACTAAATGTCCGTCACTAAATGGACGCTAACTATAAGAAGTCAATTTATTCAAACTGTATAAAAAAATATATAGCTAGAACTTCTGCTATATATCTTTTTTTACAAAACGGACGTCAGTAAACGTCCGCTACTCTAATGCTAGTCTTTTTTTTTTACAGTTTTATAAAATGAAGAAAAAAAGGCCAAAAAAAAACCTGCGTAAACAAATTACCACTGAGGCTGATTATTAGACTCAGCACTCAGTAGCCGCAGGGCGCACGCAAAAAAAAGGTGCAGTAATAAAAAAGGCCAAAAAATAAAAAAAATTACCACGGATGCTGATCAGTGATGGCGGTCACTGATCAGCACTCAGTGGCCGCAGGGCGCACACAGGGAGGTGCAAAATACAAAAAAAAAGGAAGTCCTGTGCCAAAAATTGGCGGTCAGTGATGGCGGTCACTGATCCGCACTCGGCGGCCGCAGGACGTAAAAAGGGAAAGATGGGGAGGGTGGGATGGGGGGGGAGGGTACAGGGATAAGAAGTTTAGGAAAAAAAACAAGTGCTGCTGCTAAAAAAAAAAAAAATCAGCAGCAGCACAGTTGATGATGATGACGGTTCACTCTTCTGCAGGAAGCAGTCGGATGAAGACGTCACAGCAGGATCGCAGCACAGAAGGCCTCAGATTCGGTAAGTTGGCTTCACAGACGGTCACACCAGCTCTGCTCACCGTTCCTAACCGGAATGAGGTGGGCAGGGCTGGTGTAGGGTGTTTCAAACACCCGCCATGGCTGCGATTGGTCGGTCGGTGCTGACCGACCAACCATAGCGATCTGGGGGCTGGCATCACCGCCATTTTTTACATGGAACATGGTAGTCATTGGTGCTGTCCTAGACAGCACCAATCACCACCATATCACTGTGCCCTGTGGCACAGTGATTGGCAAAAGCCGCAAACAGCCGCAATTGGCCGGTCTGAATTGAACGGCCAATGGCGGCGATCGCCGATGCGGGGGGGAGGCGACACCCCCCTGGGCATCGTGTACAGATGTCCTGCTGTTATGAACAGCAGCCATCTTTACTTTAAAACTTTTATTTTTGATACGGTAACCCCTTCTGCATTTGACGTACATGTACGGCAAGATGCGGGAAGTCAATGCTTTCCATGACGTACATGTACGGCAAATGTCGGGAAGGGGTTAAAGGATTCTTTACCTCGGCAACACAAAATAAATCACTGTTTGTGTTTGAAAATATTGGCTATACATCTATAAAAAAAAAGCAACATTTTCTGTGATAAATATATCAAATTCAGGATAAAATAGATTTCACATAAGTCAGTCTTTATGAAATGTAACCCATGTTTTGTCCAAAAGTTATAGGATTTGTCATTAGAGTTTGTATTTTTCAGATTCGGTAAGATGATGATTAGGTTAAACATAGTGGTGATGGTTCCATTCATGGGGTTTTCCAAGATGTAACCCTTTATGGCCTACTGTATTTTTAGAATAGGCCATCGATATATGATTAGTATGGGAGCGGACTTGGTACATACAGCTCTATTCACTTAGGGCAAAGCTGCAGTACCAGACAAAGCCACACAGATTTGGATAGCACAGTGCCAGGTTATATATATATATATATATATATATATATATATATATATATATATAAAAGAAAAAAAAAACTTTAACCAAAATGTTGCCACACTGTAGGTAAAAAGTATTTTCACCTAATCTTCATTGGTGCTACTGACCTACATAAATTGTGATTACTTAGATGGTGTGTTTGTTTCTATCGGGACAATTATACCTGCACATATGATTCCCAACCAGGGTTCCCTGACATAATGACCCTGTCAGAGTTTCTCCAAAATGCCAGGTCTACTGTGTGTTCCGAGTATGCAGTGGGTAGTGCTGTACCTGCCAAAAGTGGTCCAAGAAAAGACAATCGGAGAATCAGTTAAAGTGTCATGGGCGCTCAAGGCTAATTAATATTATGGGGATCAGGGACTAGCCCATCTGGTACAGTCCGACAGAAGAGCTACTGTAGCACAATAGCTACAAAATAAAAATATCAGAAAACACAATGCATCCCACTTTGCTGCATTTGGGGCTGAGTAGCTGCAGACTAGTTAAAATGCCAATGTTGACCCCTGTCCACTGTCGGAAGCATCTACAATGGGCATCAGAACTTGACCATGGAGAATGTGGCCTGGTCTGATGAATCCTATTTTCTTTTACATTATGTGAACGGTGTGGAGTCCATGCCTCGATGTGTTAGAGCTGTTTTGAAGGCACAAGGGGGACCTACGCTATATTATATATATTATGGCTGAACGGTGTATACCTCAATGCTTTTGTTAGTGAGGATGCTAGCTCTATTCTCACTAAGTATAATAATTAAATTAGATGGTATGCAGGGTTGGCACAAGGGCAGAAGTCATATATGCTTGTGTCATTATGTCAAAGTATCACTGCAGTTATACATGGCATGGATTTAACATCCATCCCTCTTTTCTTCTAAGGGTATGTGCACACGATAGCTGCCTTTTACGTCTGAAATGACAGACTGTTTTCAGGAGAAAACAGCTTTGTCATTTCAGACGTAATTGCTCGTCCTCGCATTTTGCGAGGCGTCATTGACGGCCGTAATTTAGAGCTGTTCTTCAATGAATTCA
The DNA here is from genome assembly GCF_050947455.1 of Rhinoderma darwinii. NCBI lineage: Eukaryota > Metazoa > Chordata > Amphibia > Anura > Rhinodermatidae > Rhinoderma > Rhinoderma darwinii. The sequence continues at coordinate 87,735,089 of NC_134687.1, forward strand.
ATGAAAAACGGCTCAAATTACGTTCAAAGAAGTGTCCTGCACTTCTTTCACGAGGCAGCAATTTTACGCATCGTCGTTTGACAGCTGTCAAACGACGACGCGTAAATGACAGGTCGTCTGCACAGTACGTCGGCAAACCCATTCAAATGAATGGGCAGATGTTTGCCGACGTATTGCAGCCCTATTTTCAGGCGTAAATCGGGGCATAATACGCCTCGTTTACGCCTGAAAATAGGTCGTGTGAACCCAGCCTTAAGCTTCGTTCATATCTGCGTTGGGACTCCGTTCATGGGTTCCATCGGACCTTTCCGTCAGGGGAACCAATGAACGGAATCCAAACTGAGACAAACGGAAACCATATGTTTTCGTTTACATCACCATTTATTTCAATGGTGATGATGGATCCAATGCAGATGGTTTCCGTTTGGCACCGTTGTTTAAGGGTTCAGTCGTTTTGATGGAATGAATAGGGCAGTCGACTACCGTATTGATTCTGTCAAAACGACAGAAACCTTAAACAACGGTGACAAAAATAAACCATTCGCACAATATCCGTCACCGTTGAAATCAATGGTGATGCAAACTGAAACCTATGGTTTTCGTTTGTTTAAGTTTGGATTCCGTTCATATGTTTCCCTGACGGAAAGGTCCGATGGAATCCATGAACGTGGTCCCAACGCAGATGTGAACTAAGCCTAACAGGTATTTAATCAATTTAAATCCTCCTGTTTAACTTTCTCTCGGTTGAACCTATATTTTCATCACTGAAGGTTTTATTTCATGGTATTTAATTGTGTTTTTCTCTCCTCCAAATTGGTTTGTTGTGCTCTCCGTGACTCTTGATAAACAGTTTGATCCTTATTACGTTTAATGATCCATCCAGATCATCTTGTTTGTTTGTTTATATCTGCCTAGTATTTCCACTTCCTGTGTTAAGTTTATATCATTAATAGCAGAACAAGATTAATTAGACCTAGTTCTAAGCATCTACTCCCCTATACATTTAGAACTAGCATTGGGAAGGCACATGTGCAGGGATGGCACGGATCTGTTTTCAAGGGAAAACAGCTCCTGATTTTCAGATGTTTTTTAAGCAACTCGCGTTTTTCGCTTTACTATCATAAATTCTCTGTCTCCTCAGGATACACCTACCCAATCACATTTCATTAACACTCGCCGACTTATCTCTTCCCTTTCCTGTTCCAAGATGGCTGCCAAACATTTAAACTCTCAAAACAGGAAACTCTCAGAAATGCCCTGGATGAAGCAGCAACCCTTAGGGTATGTTCACACGATGAGAGGCATTTACGTGTGAAAAGACAGACTGTTAACAGCTGCCTCGTTTCACACGTAAATGCTCCTCCTCGCATTTTGAGAGCCGTCTGAGACGCTCGTAAATCTTGAGCTGTGCTTCATTGAGTTCAATGAAGATCCGCTGAAATTACGTGGCAAAGAAGTGTCCTGCACTTCTTTGCCGAGGCAGTCCATTTACGCGTCGTCGTTTGACAGCTGTCAAACGACGACGCGTAAATGACAGGTCGTCTGCACAATACGTCGGCAAACCCATTCAAATGAATGGGCAGATGTTTGCCGACGTATTGTAGCCCTATTTTCAGGCGTAAAAGGAGGCATAATGCGCCTCGTTTATGCCTGAAAATAGGTCGTGTGAACCCAGCCTTACACTTCAAACCCCCTGACACAGACGGCGACAGACTTAGCATATGCCTCAATCTCATTTCCTTCAGCAGTACTCGAGGTGCGGAGAAAATCGCATATATTATCAGATTTTTTCCATTACAAATTCATGCGCAAAACGTACATCTCCGCCCTTCACCTTACCAAAGAAGTCCATTCTCCCTCCCTTATTTCTAATAATTCAAAAGCACTCTTTGATACTTTCATTCTCTCCTTAGTTCTAATGTGCAGGCGCCAATCACAGATCTCAGTGCTAAAGGCCTGGCCTCTTATTTTAACCCCTTCCCACTGCAGCCACTTTTGACCTTCCTGAGCCTCATTTTTCAAATATGACATGTGTCCGTTTATATGGTAATAACTTTGGAATGCTTTTACCTATCTGAGCAATTCTCAGATTATTTTCTCGTGACATATTGTTTTTATGTCAGAGGTAAAATTTGGTCGATACAATCAACGTTTATTTGTGAAAAACACCAACATTTTGAGAAAATGCAAAAACATGCATTTTTCTAAATTTAAATGTATCTGCTTGTAAGACAGACAGTTATACCAGACAAAATAGTTACTAATTACCTTTTCCCATACGCCTACTTTATGTTGGCATCGCTTTTTAAACATCCTTTTATTTTTCTAGGACAGTACAATGTTTATAGGAAGAAATGTCTCACATTTTCAATTCTGAAGTGGCTTTGAGGAGCCTAAATATTAGAAACCCCTTAAATCACCACATTTTAAAAACTTCACCCCTCAAAATATTCAAAACAGCATTTAGAAAGTCTCTTAACTCTTTAGGTGTTTCACAGGAATTAAAGCAAAGTGGAGGTGAAATTTGCAAATTTCTTTTTTTTTAGCAGAAATGCCATTTTAATCCATTTTTTTCTGTAACACAAAAGATTTAACCAGAGAAACACAAACCAATATCTGTTGCCCAGATTCTGCAGTTTTTAGAAATATCCAACATGTGGCCCTAGTGTGCCAATGGACTGAAGCACAGGCCTCAGAAGCAAAGGAGTACCTAGTGGATTTTGCCAAAACAAAGGAAATACACAATAAGGGCCAGTTCACACCGAGTTTTTTGATGCCGAAACCGCTTCAGAAAATGTGTCAAAAAATGGCCGAAAATGCCTTCCATTGATTTCAATGGGAGGCGGAGGTGTTTTTTTTCCCGCGAGTGGGAAAACAGTATCGCGGGCAAAAGACACGACATGCCCTATCTTCGGGCGTTTATGTCTCTGACCTCCCATTGACATCAATCTACAGGGGGACTGTATGGCATTATCTACAGGGAGGCTGTATGGCGTTATCTACAGGGGGGTCTGTATGTCGTTATCTACAGGGGGGCTGTATGGTGTTATCTACATGGGGGCTGTAAGGCGTTATCTACAGGGGGCTGTGGATGGCGCTATCTACAGGGGGGCTGTATTGTGCTATCTATAGGGGGCGCTGTGTGGTGGAATCTATAGGGAGGCACTATCTACAAGGGGGGGTTGTGTGATACCCTGGGGAGGGAGGGCCCTAGTCAAAAGTTTGCTATAGGGCCCAGTCTTTCTTAGTTACGCCCCTGCATCAGGGCATAATCATGGGGTAAATAAAACAAGAAAATAATCCATTAATGTTTGTTATACTTTGAAGCAATCCTTTATGAAACAGGTCAGTGTCGCACTGATAAGTGGTGTCGTTTCTTATCCCCCTTTTGTTACACACTTTGAACCTTTGCAGTTTGGCGAATTTTGTTGGAAAAGTGTTGTCCTGGTATAATACGGGCATCCTCACTTCCAGAAGATATGTTTGGACCCTCCCCTCCCTGCATCCCTAATTTTAGGGCCTTGATAATCGCTTCTTGAAACAGAAGAAATGTTCCCCTCGGGCTTGCACAGCTGCATATTTTTTCTTTCCTGACATTTGGGAGCCTTAATTTATTTTATTTTTTCATAGATGTAGTGGTATGAGGCTGTTTTTTTGAGGGACGAGCTGTAGTTTTTATTGGTACCATTTTGGGGTACATGTGACTTTTTTTTCACTTTTTATCCTATTTTCTGTGAGGCCAGCTAAACAAAAAACAGCAATTCTGTCAGAGTTTTTTTTATACAGCGTTCACCATGCGTTATAAATTACATGTTAACTTTATTATGCAGGTCAGTAAGATTCCGGCGAAATCTAATTTATAACACTTTATTATGTTTTACAACTTTTTGCACAATAAAATTACTTTGTATCGTCCCGCCATGTTGTGGGAACTATAATGTTTAAATTTTTTTGTCGACGGAGCTGTATGAGGGCTTGTTTTTTGAGGGACGAGCTATAGGTTTTGTAGGTACCGTATTTGCATAAAGGCGACTTTTTGATCACTTGTTATACCAATTTTTTGATGTAAGGTGACTGAAATACAGCAAATCTGGCATTGTTTTTTAGTTGTTTTTTTTTATGACGTTCACTGAGCTGGATAAAAAGCATAATATTTTATCGTTCAGGCCATTACAGATGTGGCAATACCAAATATGTATGGTTTATTTATTTATTTCAATAATAAATGACTTGATAAGTGAAAAAGGGTGATTATTTTTATTTTTTTACGTGAATCCTTTAACAAATTTTACTACGTAAATCTTGTAACATAAAGCTGACACCCTCGGCTGATGGCACATTTGAAGAGCCATAACTTTTTTATTTTTCCGCCGATGCAGTTGTATGAGGGCTTTTTTTTTTGCGGGACGACGTGTAGTTTTTATTGGTACCATTTTGGAGTAGATGCGACTTTTTGATCACTTTTTATTACATTTTTTTTAAGTCCGGATTCACAGAAAACAGCAATTTTTCCATTGTTTTTTATTTTATTTTTTACGGCGTTGAAGGATTAAATAACGTAACCGTTTTATAGTCGGGGTCGCTATGGACACGGCGATATAAAATATGTGTAACTTTTTTACTTTATTTTGGTTTTTTAATAGTAAAGCAGTTTGTAAGGGGAAAAAGTGGGTTTTCCATTTTTTTCACATATTTTTAATTACCTTTTATTAAACTTTTTTTTACTTTTTTGCTAGTCCCACTAGGGGACTTTAATATTCGATTCTCCGCTCGCTTTTATAATCCACTGCAAAACTTTTGTATTGCAGTGTATTACTGCCTGTCCGTTTAAAACTAACGGGTTAAAATTGACAACATCCGGCATGATATTATCTCCCTGTTTCCTAGTAACATCGAACCCCTTCCCTCCCGCACTCCCGCTTCTTCACTTTCAGCATTTGACCCAATAAAAGAATAAAAAGTCTCTAGGCTTCTTTCTTCTTCTCGCCCTACTACCTGCATTTGTAATTCTATTCCCACGCACACTGTCCAGCCTTTCTCCCTGGCTGTCACTAGTCACCCAACTAAAATATTTAACCTCTCTCTTTATTCTGTGCACTTTCCCTCCTCTTTTAAACATGTTGTTACACAGAAAAAAACATCTCTTGACCCGTCTTTTGCTGCTAACTATCAACTTGTCTCCAATCTACCATTTATCTCTAAACTCCTGGAACGCTCGGTCTGCTCTTGTCTGATCCGCTATCTCTCTGCTAACAATCTGGTTTCTGCACTCTACACTCTATAGAAACTGTCCTTACTAAAATACCAAATGATCTAGTGATGGCTAAATCTAACAGCTACAGCTCTCCATTAATTCTTCTACATCTCTACAGTGTTTGACACTGTGGACCACCAACTCTGTATGCTCCAATCTATTGGCCTCAAGGATATTGCGCTTTCATGGTGTTCTTCCTACCTCTCTGACCACTCATTCAGTCTATCGTTTGCTATCTATACTTTGTCTCCTCTCCTGTCCCTATTGGACAAACTATCAGCAGATTTGGCTTCCAGTACCAACCCTGCGCTGATGACATCCAATTATATAACTCTTTCGGTGGCATCACCTGGACAATCAGATTAATTTCCAACAGTATCCACCAAACTCCTTGCGCCCTAATGCACTTCATATCTGTGCATACACAAATACTGGCTAGGTGACCGGCTCATGCAGTTTTATGTGTACTACCCTATGTTAGTAATAGATGGCTGAACCATTGTACAAAAGAAGCAATCTTTAGATTTTGTGTCTCCCTTAATTCCTCATAGATTGTAAGCTCTTGCGAGGAGAGCCCTCTTTCCTCTTGTTTTAATTGTTTATTAGTTTTGTCACTATGTAATGTCTGATATTGTCATTACATGTTCCCTCTGAATAATAAAGTGCTGTGTAATATGTTGGCACTATATAAATAAAGATTATTATTATGTTATGAATTAGATATGATTTGTTGCCACAGGTTGCAAATTCTATCCTTATTAGTTATCTGTGTGGTAGTTTTCAAAGTCTTCTCCCAAAAGTATGTCTTTATATTCTGGTTGCAACATCAATATAGTTAGTTCTTGAAATGTTATGCATTTTTAATTGTACAGCTTGTAGTTACAGGTTACATACAGGATGAGCTTGACATTTGTCTTTGATAAAACCGTCCTAAAGAGTGCTCAAAATTGAATCAAGCATTAATATTTATATATTCAAATTATCCAAGTATGTCTCTAAAATGAAAAAAAAAAAAATGAAATAAACCATTGAGGAATAAATAAATGAACACAAACATGGTCTAAGAGATGAAAAGGAAGTGTTGAGCTTAAAGGAATGTTTCATGTTGTAGGCAGAGTGGGAATGACATTGCCTTTGGTTACTTATTAAATCCCATCTTCCATGATTGTAATTTTTAATGAAACAGAAATTAAATGAAGTGAATTCTGCAAATTACTTCAACATGTTAATGTAGGATGAAAGACATGAGCAGAAACTGGTTACTTTCTCAAGACACTCTTAGCAAGTTCATAAAATCATGCATCATCTCTGGATTTCGTCCATATGTTTCAATCCTACAAGCGAATATAACCCTATTAAGAATGTTTAATATTGAATCTATCAATCCATCTTTAAACCCTTCCAGCTTTGGCCACTTTTGACCTTCCTGACAGAGCCTCATTTTTCAAATCTGACATGTTTCACTTTATGTGGTAATAACTTTGGAATGCTTTTACCTATCCAAGCAATTCTGAGATTGTTTTCTCATGACACATTGGACTTTATGTTTCTGGCAAAACTTGCCCGATATGCTCAGTATTTAGTTGTGAAAAACACCCAAATTTTGTGAAAAATTGAAATTTTTTTTATTTTTCTCAATTTAAATGCATCTGCTTATAAGACAGGCAGTTATACCGCACAAAATAGTCACTAATTAACATCCCCATATTTCTACGTTAGATTTACATCATTATTTGAACATCCTTTTATTTTTCTAGGACGTTACAAGGCTTTGAACTTTAGCAGCAATTTCTCACATTTTCAAGAAAATTTCAAAAGGCTATTTTTACAGCGGCCAGCTCAGATGTGAAGTGGCTTTGAGGGCTTTCTATATTAGAAACCCCCAATAAGTCACTCCATTTTAAAAACTTCACCCTCAAACTATTCAAAACAGCATTTAGAAAGTTTCTTAACCCTTTAGACGTTTCACAGGAATTAAAGCAAAGTAGAGGTGAAATGTACAAATTTCATAATTTTTTGCAGAAATTAATTTTTAATCCATTGTTTTTGTAACACAGAAAGTTTTACCATAGAAATGCAACTCAATATTTATTGCCCAGGTTCTGCAGTTTTAGGAAATATCCCACATGTGGCCCTAGAGTGCTACTGGACTGAAGCACCGGCATAAGAAACAAAGGAGCACTTATATTTTAGGCACCATGTCAGGTTTGAAGGGCTTTTGCGGTGCCGAAACAGTGGAAATCCCCCAAAAGTGACCCCATTTGGGAAACTACATACTTCAAGGAAATAATCTAAGGGTATAGTAAGCATTATGACCCCACAGGTTTTTTGCAGAAATTATTGGAAGTTAAAATCTACATTTTTTTCAAATAAAATGTAGGTTTAGCGATTTTTTTTTTCTCATTTAGACAAGGACTAAAGGAGAAAAAGCACCGCAAAATTTGTAAAGCAATTTCTCCCGAGTAAAACAATACCCCACATGGGGTCATAAACGGCTGTTTGGATACCTTAGAAGGGAAAAAGCGCCATTTGGCTTTAGGAGCTGAAATTTAGCAGGAATGGTTTGCGGAGGCCATGTCACATATGCAAAGCCCCTGAGGGGACAAAACAGTGGAAATCCCCCACAAATGACCCCTTTTTGGAAACTACACCCATTGAGGAAATTATCTAGGGGTATAGTGAGCATTTTGACCCCACAGGTTTTTTGCAGAAATAATTGGAATTACACCATGAAAATGAAAATCTACATGTTTTCAAAGAAAATTTAGATTTAGCTAATTTTTTCTAATTTCCACAAGGACTAAAGGAGAAAAAGCACTGTAAAATTTGTGACGCAATTTCTCCTGAGTAAAACAATACCCCACATGTGGTCATAAACGGCTGTTTGGACACACAACAGGGCTTAGAATGGAAAGAGCGCTATTTGGCTTTTGGTGCTCAAATTTAGCAGGAATAGTTTGTGGAGGACATGTCGCATTTGCAAAGCCCCTGAAAGGACAAAACAGTGGAAACCCCCCAAGTGACCCCATTTTGGAAAGTATACCCATTGAGGAAATTATCTAGAGGTATTGTGAGCATTTTGACCGCACAGCTTTTTGCAGAAATTATTGGAATTAGGCCGTAAAAATTAAAATCTAAAATTTTTCAAAGAAAATGTAGGTTTAGCTAATTATTTTTAATTTCCACAAGGACTAAAGAAGAAGAAGTACTGCAAAATTTGTAAAGCAATTTCTCCCGAGTATGGCAATACCACATATGTAGTAATAAACTGCTTTTTGGGCACACAGTAGGGCTCAGAAGGGAAGGAATGCCATTTGGCTTTTGGAGTGCAGATTTTACTGAATTGGTTTCTGGGCGCTATGTCGCCTTTGCAAAACCCCTGTGGGACCAAAGCAGTGGAAACCCCTCAGAAATTTGAAAACTACACCCCTCAAGGCATTCACCTAGGGGTGTAGTGAGCATCTTAACCCCGCAGGTGTTTTTCCAGAAATTAGTGTGCACTCGATGTTGCAGAGTGAAAATGGGACTTTTTCCATAGATATGCCAATATGTGGTGCCCAGCTTGTGCCACCATAACAAGACAACTGTCTAATTATTATGCTGTGTTTCCCGGTTTTTGAAACACCCTACATGTGGCCCTAATCTTTTGCCTGGACATTTGACAGGGCTCAGGAGTGAAAGAGTACCACGTCAAATTAAGGCCTAATTTGGCGATTTACAAAGTATTGGTTCACAATTGCAGAGCTCTGATGTGAAATAATAAAAGAAACCCCTGAGAAGTGACCCCATTTTGGAAACTGCACCCCTCAAGGCATTTATTAAGAGGTTTAGTGAGCATTTTCACCCCACAGGTCTTTTCCATAAATGATTGCGCTGCGGATGGTGCAAAGTAAAAATGAAAATTTTTCCCTAGATATGTCATTTCAGTGGCAAATATGTCGCGCCCAGCTTGTGCCACTGGAGACACACACCCCAAAAGTTGTTAAAAGGGTTCTCCCGGGTAAGGCGATGCCATATATATGGAAGTAAACTGCTTTTTGGGCGCGCTTTAGGGTTCATAGTCGAGGAAGCACTATTTGGCTTTTGGAGCGTGGATTTGCTAGGTAGTAGATTTGTTTGAATATTGCTGGTGTTTCCGTTTATAATGTGGGGGTACATGTAAGCCGGGAAGAGTACATCTGGGGCATAGTCAGGTGGTATAATAATTGGGTTAAAAAAAACAATAAAATAATCCATAGATGTGTGTTACTCTGTGCTCAATCCTTTATGCACAGGCCGGTGTCGCACTGATAATTGTCCTTCCTTATCCCCCTATTGGTCCACACTCGGCACCTTTGCAGTTTGGGGAAGTGCTGTCCTGGTATAATTGGGGTGCCCTCGCTTCCAGCAGATATGTTTGGGCCTCCCCCCTTCCTGGTTCCCTAGTTTTAGGGCCTTGATAATTTACTTATTGAAACAGAAGAAATGTTCCCCTCAGGCCGGCACTACAGCATATTTTTATTTCCTGACTTATGGAAGCCTTAAATCATTTTACTTTTTGATAGACGTAGTGGTATGAAGGCTTTTTTTTTTTTTTGCGGGACGAGCTGTAGTTATTATTGGTACCATTTTGGGGTATATGCGACTTTTTTGACCACTTTTTATCCTATTTTTTGGGAGGCAAGGGACCAAAAAACTGCATTTCTGGTATAGTGTTTTCATATTCTTTTATACAGCGTTCCCCATGCGTTATAAACTACATGTTAACTTTATTGTGGTGGTCAGTACGATTCCGTCGATACCTAATTTATAGCACTTTTTTATGTTTTACAACTTTTTGCACAATAAAATCACTTTTGTAAAAAGAATGTATTTTTTCTGTCGCCAAGTTTTGAGACCCATAACGTTTTAATTTTTTCGTCAACGGAGCTGTATGAGGGCTTGTTTTTTGCAAAACGAGCTATAGATTTAATAGGTACCATTTTTGGCTACATGCAACTTTTTGATCACTTTTTATTCCAATATTTGTAGGGCAAAGTTACAAAAAAAACTGAAATTCTGGTATTGTTTTTTACGTTTTGTTTTTTTTACGCCGTTCACCGCGTGGAATAAATAACATAATAGTTTTTATAGTTCAGGCCGTTATGGTCGAGGCGATACCAAGTATGTATGCTTTATTTTTTTTTTTCTATAATAAAGGACTTGATAAGGGAAAAGGGCGATTGTGTTTTATTTTATTACTTGAAACATTTATTATATGTTTTTTTTTTTTGAATGTTAAACTTTTTTATTTTTTTTACACTTTTTTTCAAGTTCCACTAGGGGACTTGAAGGTCCAACTGTCAGATTTTTTTTTTTCCAATACATTGCACTACCTATGCAGGGCAAGGTATTTGATCTGTCAGTCATTGACTGACAGCAAGCCGATTAGGCTTCATCTCCCAGCAGGGCATAATCGGCTTCCAAAATGGCAGAGCAGGAGGCCATTGTTAGCAGCATCGGCAGCCCTGATTGCATGGCAGGGCTGGTGATCTGCTAGCAACCTCTAAGATGCTGTGATCGCTGCATCAAAGGGGTTGATGGCAGTGATCGGAGCTAGCTCCGGTTCCTGCCGTTACAGGTTAATGTCAGCTGTAACATACAGCTTACATCCACCGCTGATGACTCCGGCTCAGCTCCTGAGCCGGCACCATCTTGCCGTCGGCTACGGAAGCCTTTCTGGTCCCCGCTGTCGGGTTGGGGGCTGGAAGTTTTCCATGCTAGGCAAACCGGGATGCCAGTATTAGGCCTCCGTGTAATGGCAGGAAGGAGGTGAAGGGAAAGTGAGCCCTAATCTACCCACCGCCCTGTCCCTGCCTACTTGCAACGACCCGCCCTAGGCGACGAGGTACAACTGGGCGGCGGTCCCTACGCTGGCTAAGTGCACAGGAAGACAAACAGGGAACACGCAAGGGAAGGGGCAGTAGCCACGGAACGCCACGAGGAAACGGGGCGGCGAACGAACAGTCAGGACCAGGACGAAGTGAGTACACCCGAGCAGGCACGGAGACAGAAGCAAGCCAGGGCAAGCAAGCAGGTCAAGCAGAACTGCAGCAAGGCAGAAGCACGGCAGAAGCAGGCTGGAGCAAGCAGCAGTGGGGCCAGGAATCCAAAAGAATTACAAGCACTGAGGGAGAGCACAGGGCAGGTAATAAAGGGCAGGGGGCGGAGCTAACTCCGAGAGACCAGGCCGCGATAGGCTCTCCCACTCCTGAGCCTGCCACCCTGGTTGGTGGGAGATGGTGTCAGTCGAGCAGGTCTGGCCTCAGGTGTGGATTGATTAATCCCAGGAGTATAGCTAGATGAAGTACCTGGCAGATCCCTAACAGTACTCCCCCTTTTATGAGGGGCCACCGGACCCTTACTAAGGGGACCCGGTTTAGTGGGGAAGAGGAGGTGGAACCTCCTGATCAATACCCCAGCGTGAACATCACGGGCAGGTACCCAAGTCCTCTCCTCCGGCCCGTATCCTCTCCAATGGACCAGGTACTGGAGGGAGCCCTGGACCATCCTACTGTCCATAATCTTGGCCACCTCGAATTCCACCCCCTCAGGGGTGAGAACGGGAACAGGAGGTATCCTCGAGGGGGACCAGGACGGGGAGCAGCGTTTAAGGAGGGAGGCATGGAAGACGTCATGTATGCGAAATGATGGGGGGAGCTCCAGACGGAAGGATACAGGGTTGAGGACTTCAATGATCTTATAAGGTCCAATAAATCGGGGAGCAAACTTCCTGGACGGGACCTTAAGGCGCAAGTTCCTGGACGACAACCAGACCAAATCCCCGACGACAAACCGGGGGTTAGCAGAACGTCTACTATCCGCCTGAATCTTTTGTGCGCTCTGGGACGCCTCTAGGTTCTTCTGAACCTGGGCCCAGACAGTGCACAGTTCCCGATGAACCTCCTCTACCTCAGGATTATTGGAACAACCAGGGGAGACGGAGGAGAACCTTGGGTTAAACCCGAAATTACAGAAAAACGGGGAGACCCCTGACGAGTTACTGACCCGGTTATTCAGGGAAAATTCAGCAAGGGGAAGGAATGAGACCCAATCGAATTGACAGTCAGAGATGAAACACCTTAAATATTGTTCCAGGGATTGGTTGGTCCTTTCCGTTTGGCCATTAGTTTCGGGATGGAAGGCGGAGGAGAAGGACAGATCAATCTCCAACTTTTTACAAAAAGCTCTCCAAAATAAGGAAACAAATTGTACCCCTCTGTCAGAAACGATATTGACTGGGGCCCCATGGAGACGCAGGATGTGTTTCACAAACAAAGAAGCTAACGTCTTGGCGTTAGGTAGCTTCTTAAGGGGCACAAAGTGGCACATCTTGCTGAAGCGGTCGACTACCACCCACACCACCGACTTGCCCTGAGATGGAGGCAAATCGGTGATAAAATCCATGGAGATATGGGTCCAAGGTCTCTGGGGAATGGGCAAGGAACGTAGTAGGCCCGCAGGACGGGACCTAGGGGTTTTGGACCTAGCGCAAACCTCACAAGCGGCGACGTAAGCCCTAACATCTTTAGGCAACCCAGGCCACCAATAGTTTCTGGTAATGAGGTGTTTGGTGCCCAAGATGCCAGGATGACCAGATAGAGCGGAGTCATGGTTTTCCCTGAGTACCCTCAGCCGGTATTGCAGGGGAACAAACAGTTTGTCCCCAGGGACGTTCCCGGGAGCTGCACCCTGATCAGCCGCGATATCAGAAGCTAAATCAGAATCCGTGGCAGAGACGATTATACCAGGGGGTAAAATACAAGCGGGATCCTTCTCGGAAGGAGGATTGGCCATGAAACTACGTGACAGAGCATCAGCCTTAATATTCTTGGACCCAGCCCTATAGGTAACCAAAAAATTAAATCTGGTAAAGAATAGTGCCCACCGAGCTTGTCTAGGATTAAGCCTCCGGGCCGATTCTAGGAAAACCAGATTCTTGTGATCCGTAAGGACCGTTACCTGGTGTCTGGCCCCCTCCAGGAAGTGCCGCCACTCCTCAAAAGCCCATTTAATGGCTAGAAGTTCGCGGTTACCAATATCATAGTTACTCTCCGTGGGCGAAAACTTCCTAGAGAAGTAAGCACAGGGGCGGAGATGGGTGAGGGAGCTGGTACCCTGGGACAAGACGGCCCCTACTCCCACCTCGGAAGCGTCAACCTCCACAATAAATGGCTCCTCTTGGTTGGGCTGAATCAGCACGGGGGCCGAGATAAAGCACTTCTTGAGAGTCTCAAAGGCCTGGACGGCCTCAGGGGGCCAATGGAGGACATCGGCACCCTTGCGGGTAAGGTCCGTAAGAGGCTTAGCGACGACCGAGAAGTTGGCAATAAATCTCCTGTAATAGTTGGCGAACCCTAAAAAACACTGTAACGCCTTAAGGGAGGCAGGTTGGACCCATTCCGCCACAGCTTGAACCTTGGCAGGGTCCATGCGGAATTCATGAGGAGTGAGGATTTGCCCTAAAAATGGTATCTCCTGTACCCCAAAGACACATTTTTCAGTCTTAGCAAACAGATTATTCTCCCGAAGGACCTGGAGCACCTTCCTGACATGCTCCACGTGGGAGGACCAGTCCTTGGAAAACACCAGTATGTCATCAAGGTACACAACAAGAAAATTACCCAGGTACTCTCTCAGGATTTCATTAATAAAATTCTGGAAGACAGCAGGGGCATTACACAACCCAAAGGGCATGACCAGGTATTCGAAATGACCCTCGGGTGTGTTGAACGCAGTTTTCCACTCATCCCCCTCTTTGATGCGGATAAGGTTATATGCCCCCCGTAGATCGAACTTAGAAAACCATTGGGCTCCCTGAACCTGATTAAAAAGATCCGGAATCAAAGGAAGTGGGTACTGGTTCCTTACGGTGACCTTATTCAGGTTACGATAATCAATGCACGGCCTAAGACCACCATCCTTCTTCCCCACGAAGAAGAAGCCAGCACCTACAGGAGAAGTCGAGGGGCGAATGAAACCCTTGGCCAGGCATTCTTGGATATACACCCTCATCGCTTCACGTTCAGGACATGAAAGATTAAATATCCTACCCTTAGGAAGCTTGGCACCAGGCACCAAATCGATAGCGCAATCGTAATCTCTATGGGGGGGCAACACCTCGGAGGCCTCCTTAGAAAACACATCGGCGAAGTCCTGAACAAACTCAGGAAGCGTGTTTACCTCCTCCCGGGGAGAAATAGAGTTAACAGAAAGACATGACATAAGACATTCATTACCCCATTTGGTGAGATCCCCAGTATTCCAATCAAATGTGGGATTATGCAACTGCAACCAGGGAAGACCTAATACCAGATCAGACGATAATCCCTGCATCACCAGTACAGAGCACTGCTCCAAATGCATGGAGCCAACCAGGAGTTCAAAAACAGGAGTACGCTGAGTAAAATAACCATTAGCAAGGGGGGTTGAGTTGATTCCTACTACAGGGATGGGATAAGGTAAATCAATACAAGGCATCTTTAGAGACATAGCAAAATCCACAGACATGATATTAGCAGATGAGCCAGAATCCACGAAAGCACTGCCCGTGGCAGACCGGCCAGCAAACGAGACCTGAAAGGGAAGCAAAATTTTATTGCGTTTCACATTAACGGGAAATACCTGTGCGCCCAAGTGACCTCCCCGATGATCACTTAGGCGCGGAAGTTTTCCGGCTTCTTATTCTTGCGCCTGGGGCAGGTGTTCAGTAGATGCTTGTCGTCCCCACAGTAGAAGCAGAGACCATTCATTCTGCGAAACTCTCTACGTTGTCGAGGGGACATGGAGGCCCCGAGTTGCATAGGTACCTCCGAGTCCTCCGTGGAGGGGCGAGGAGACGGGACCTCGGGGGGAATCGCAGAAAAGTCAGAGGGGAGCACACTGAAGCGTTCTAGCTGACGTTCCCTGAGACGTCGGTCAAGTCGTACTGCTAGGGCCATAACCTGGTCAAGGGAGTCAGGCGAGGGGTAGCTAACCAGCAGATCCTTCAGGGCGTCAGATAATCCTAACCTAAACTGGCACCTTAGGGCCGGATCGTTCCACTGAGAAGCTACGCACCACTTCCTAAAATCAGAACAGTATTCCTCAACCGGTCTCCTACCCTGACGTAAGGTCACCAGCTGACTCTCGGCTAAAGCAGTCCTGTCAGTCTCGTCGTAAATGAGTCCGAGGGCAGAGAAAAAACGATCAACAGAGGAAAGTTCAGGGGCGTCAGGAGCCAAGGAGAAGGCCCACTCTTGGGGCCCTTCCTGGAGTCGGGATATGATGATACCCACCCGCTGGTTCTCGGAACCTGAGGAGTGGGGCTTTAGGCGGAAATACAGTCTGCAACTCTCCCGGAAGGAGAGAAACGTCTTACGGTCCCCTGAAAACCGGTCAGGTAACTTGAGGTCGGGTTCTAGAGGTGAGGTGAGGGGTACTACTAAAGCAGCGTCACCCTGATTGACCCTTTGGGCCAGGGCCTGGACCTGTAGGGAGAGGCCCTGCATCTGCTGGGTCAGGGTCTCAAGGGGGTCCATGATAGCGTCAGCGTAGGAGAAATGGTAGACTAGGTAAGGGCTTGTAATTATGTAATGGCAGGAAGGAGGTGAAGGGAAAGTGAGCCCTAATCTACCCACCGCCCTGTCCCTGCCTACTTGCAACGACCCGCCCTAGGCGACGAGGTACAACTGGGCGGCGGTCCCTACGCTGGCTAAGTGCACAGGAAGACAAACAGGGAACACGCAAGGGAAGGGGCAGTAGCCACGGAACGCCACGAGGAAACGGGGCGGCGAACGAACAGTCAGGACCAGGACGAAGTGAGTACACCCGAGCAGGCACGGAGACAGAAGCAAGCCAGGGCAAGCAAGCAGGTCAAGCAGAACTGCAGCAAGGCAGAAGCACGGCAGAAGCAGGCTGGAGCAAGCAGCAGTGGGGCCAGGAATCCAAAAGAATTACAAGCACTGAGGGAGAGCACAGGGCAGGTAATAAAGGGCAGGGGGCGGAGCTAACTCCGAGAGACCAGGCCGCGATAGGCTCTCCCACTCCTGAGCCTGCCACCCTGGTTGGTGGGAGATTGTGTCAGTCGAGCAGGTCTGGCCTCAGGTGTGGATTGATTAATCCCAGGAGTATAGCTAGATGAAGTACCTGGCAGATCCCTAACACTCCGATTGCCATTGCAGCCACCGGAACCCCAGCAATTTCATTGCTGGGGTTCCGATGAGCTGCAGACAGCTTAAATGCAGCAATCGCGTTTGAGCGCTGCATTTAAGGGGTTAATGCCGGCGCTCAAAGCTAATTTCGGTCCCCGTCATTACAGCCGGATGTCAGCTGTAAGATGTCGCTGACATTCAGCGATGGTGACACCGACTCAGCTTCTGAGCCAGTGTCCACCATTTGTCATATGGTTACAGCAAAATGCGGGAAGCACTAGCTTTCCATGACGTATCCATACGCCAAATGTCGGGAAGTGATTAATTAGAATTTAGCCACCTTTAATTGAATCCCATTAGTTAGATCTTTACACCACATGCACACGACCGTGTGTGCCGTCCGAATCCCGTCACTGATCCGAGGAAAGATAGGACAGGTTCCATCTTTCCTCGGATCGGAGACTCAGACCATTTTTCACGGACGCAATTCACCCGCTAAAGTGAATGGGTCAGTGAAGACTATCAGGTGCCACTCGGATGCCCTTAAAAGGGGCACGGTCGTGTGCATGAGGCATTAGTAATGTTTATTCTTCTATTTATCCTTTTGGCTTTATCTAATCATATACCGTCTTTCTAAGTGCATGCAAAATATAGGTTCTCTTTATATTATTTTAAGGAAGTACAGTAAAAAATAGTGTAGTACCGTGTTAGACAGAGACAATATGAAATGTTAAATACTTTTGTGTCAAAAAAGACAAAAGTATTACAGGTATGATACCTTTATTGGCTAACCATAAAAGTTCTATATGCTGCTTTCAGAGCACAGAGGCTCCTTCTTCAGGCAGTTTACAAAT